>NW_027140415.1:1200000-1844995 GCF_036365525.1 Heterodontus francisci | reverse complement strand
CCACATTTACCCTGGGACAGGATCACAATTGCCAGTAAATTAACTATAAGTGAGAGAAGGGAAAAGAGACTGGAAGTTAGTGATCAATATTATCCATATCTGCGCCAAAGAATAGATGAGGGACTTGAATACCAAAAAAAATTGTTTGAGGCCAGGGAGAAGACTCAATGAGCAGAGTTCCGGACTGGTAAGAATAAAAACCTTACCTCGGGGATTCGCAGCCTCCATCCAGGGAGAAAACTCGGAGGGATTTCCGGACTGGTAAGTTACCTCGGGTGGGAAAAAAAAAACTAAAAGAAGCTGTAAGTGAATTCACAGGAAAACTGTGACCTGATTGGCTGGTAGGGAATCCGTACTGAATTTCAAAATAAAATTGATTAAAATTGATTAAAACCCTAATTAACTAATTAATTAATAAGTCGAGAGTAACTAAACCAGAGGGAGGAGATTACCGTATTTAGCATTTAATATTTATATCACAAATCTAGCATTAGGGACCATATAGTTAATTGTAACTTAATTTAGTAAGGATATAATAAGTATTTAATTAACTATTTTAAATTAATGATTAATTCGTGCTCGAAGTGTCAGTTAATGTAAAGTGCTTCACCTGTGAGATGTGAGAGGTCCGTGATGCTTCCAGCCTTCCGGATGACTACATCTGCAGGAAGTGTACCCAATTGCAGCTTCTCGCAGACCGCATGGATCGGTTGGAGCAGCAATTGGATGGACTTAGGAGCATGCAGGTGCAGAAAGCCTCATAGGCAGGAGCTTTAGAGACGTGGTTTCACCCAAGATGCTGGCAGATAGATGGGTGACCGCTAGAAGGCGCAGGCAGTCAGTGTAGGAATCTTCCTGTGGCTACCCCCTCTCTAACAAATATACCATTTTGGATGCTGTTGGGGGGAGACGGCCTATCAGGGGAAAGCAACAGCAGTGGCACCACGGCTGGATCTGCTGTTCAGCAGGGAGTGGCAAAGCGCAGAAGAGCAATAGTTATCGGGGACGTTATAGTCAGGGGAACAGATAGGCGTTTCTGTGGACATGAAAGAGACTCCAGGATGGTATGTTGCCTCCCTGGTGCCAGGGTCAAGGATGTATCTGAACGGACAGGGGGCATTCTGAAGGGGGAGGGTGAACAGCCAGAGGCTGTGGGACACATTGGTACTGTCGACATCGGCAGGAACAGTGACGAGGTCCTGCAGTGGGAGTTCAGGGAGTTAGGAAGAAAGTTAAAAGGCAGGAACTCCAGGGTTGTAATCTCGGGATTCCATTCTGTGCCAAGTGCCAGTGAGGCTAGAAATAGGAAAATAGTGCAGCTAAACACGTGGCTGTACAGCTGGTGTATGTGGGAGGGTTTCAGCTATCTGGATCATTGAGTTCTCTTCCGGGACAGGTGGGCGCGGTACAAGAAGAATGGGTTGCATCTAAACAGGAGGTTTGCTCGCGTCACTCGAGAGGGTTTAAACTAGTGTGGTACGTGGTGGGAACCAGAGTAGTAGGGCAGCAGGTGAAATAACTGAGGGGGGATCAGTAAATAAGGCCAGTAAGACTGAGAGGAAGAGCAGGCAGGGAGATGTTGCTGAGCACAATGTGACTGGTGATCTGAAAGTGCATTTGTTCAATGCGAGATGTATAACAGGTAAGGCAGATGAATTTAGAGCTTGGAATATTACTTGGAACGATGACGTTGTTGCGATGACAGAGTCTCAAATTCCACATTCCCATCTACTGAATAACCCTTGATCCCCTTGCCAAACCTAGTTTTGGGTTTAACCGAGTCAGGATGGAGATGGACGGACAAAGCGCTCACAAAGGGTTCATTGGAAATACAAATGTTTAAATGAGTCTGGAAGGCTCTGATTTAATCTGTTTTGTATGTTTAACTCTGGCTGGCTGGTTATCCCCATTATAACACACACTGCATGAAAAGACAGCTGGGTATTTGTAGTCAGAACTGACACATGCTCTAGGATCAGATACTTCCTCTCCACTAAGATTGGATACCCCCATGAGATTGGATTCTCCCCAGGATCAGAGCAACCAACCAAGACCGACAACCCCTCTCCACAAAATTTAAATCTTGGGATCAGATCCCTTCCACAGTTTTACCACTCTGCTCACAGTTGTGCCACCTTCCCCGCTCCCAGGATTCGACATTCTGTGATCAGAGGCCCCCAGGGTTTGGACAATCCCTGTGCGACTATAATAACACCCGCGGATCGGACGTCCCGCGTATCCGCTCCCTTAATCGAGTCTTGAATCATCACTCCTCGTGCCGCATCCACCTAACTGAGCTCAGACCGCACTCCAGGATGGGGGACCACTCCCCGAGGTTGGGATCACTTTCCCTCCCCAGAACTTTCCCTGGCGCACGTGTCCGATCACTGTTCAGCATGGGTGATCCGTCCCTGGAGGACAGGACCAGCCATTCTCTCTCCGACTGCCCCACACCAGACTCAGAACATGCTCTCCGATAGGAAACCCTTCCAGTGGTTCAGAATCTCCAGTCCAGCGAACAGTGATGTCAGCACCTTCAACACCTCTGGGGTTCGTGATTTCACACTCCCTGATTTCAGAGAGCTCCCCATACCCTGGGGTCATGGTTTGGACTGCCCTGGTCATGACTCGATCTCCAGAGTCCTCCCTGCCCAACTGGAAGCAAAGCCTGTCATTCATCCTGACGTCAATGTGGAAACCAGTCAAGGTAAAATCAGAAGTCTGTGGAGTTCAAACTCTGAAACTCTGCACCCCACCTATGCCATTCATCCCTGTTAATAAACCAGGCATGAGTACAGAAGTGAAAACAAAATAATGGAACTGTCATAAATCTGTTAAAAATAGGAGAATGCTGAAAACGCTCAGCAGTCAGGTAGCATCTGTCGAGAGAGAAACAGAGTTAATGCTTCAGGTGGATAGCCTTCCATCAGAACATGAATGAAGAACAGAATAACAGTTTTATAACAATGGTAAAGCCAGTGAAAAGTAGGGCCTCGGGGTAGAGGGATTTATGGGAAAGGTCTGTGATTTATGGAGGAAAGGCATGATTCAATGATAAAAGGGATGATGGTGCAAGACGAATGAGACAATTAAAGGAACAGAGGATGGACCCAGAGGAGGTGTAAATGGTTACAGCTTAATAACAGAGGGGGGAGGGGAACATGGAAACTGTGGCAAGTAGGAACATGTTCCATTCGCCAAGAAAAGTGTCAGAGAATTGTGGCGAAACTCCATGGATGTGGACCGGCCTACCAGCTGTGTACCAGTAGGTGATCCCCATCTCAAGCACAAGCGCACATCCCCTATATTCCCAATGACTCTTGGATGATAGCCTCCATTACCTGCACAGGCCGTCCGAGAAAGTGGAAGCGATGGTCATAATTTGAAGCTTTCAATCTCCTATTGAGCCTGACAAACAATATAAGGTCTTCTTCGAAAGAAAACGGTGCTGTTCCTGAATGAACTTCAGTGGAAGCGTGGTAGAGGTCGAGGATAGAGAGGTCAGAGTGGTAGAGGGATGTAGAATTAAAGTGACAAGCGAGTGGATGCACAGGGTCATGCATGCAGACAGATTGGGGAAGTCCAACAACAACAAAAATAAAACTCGATCTGAATTTGTTCCTCTCCCAATGTCCAGGAGACATCATTGTGTGCAGTGAATATAACTACTATTTCGTAAGAAGTACAAGCAGATCCCTGTTTCCTCTGGTAGGAGAGTTTGGGCCTTGGAGTGTGGGAGGCAAATAGTCAGAGTGTAGTTTCATAATGGTTTCATAATGGGTGGGGACGGTAGTGGAGCAGAATATAGCATGGCAGGTGGGCATAACTGGATGCGGCTGAATGTTGGAGGATTGTTAGTTGAATATGGAGGCTGATGCGTTGGAAGATGAGAACAAGGGGAACTTTATCGTGGTCCTGGCACGGAGGGGAGGGGGTGAAGGCAGTAATGTGGCAAATGGGATGGACATGGTCAAGGGCCCTGTTAAATGCAGTGGAGTGAACCATCAGCTGAGGAAAAATTATGACTTTTCAGAAGCACTTGTGTGGAAGATGGTATCTTTGGAACAGATGGAACTGAGCTTGATAAACTCGGAGAATGGAATCGCACATTTCCAAGACGTGGGGTCGGAGGCACGATAATTAATGTAGCTGTGGGGGCCAGTGGGATTAAAGTAGATATGGGTGAACAGCCAGTCCCCTGGAATGAACGTGTAGAAGTAGAGGAAGGGACAGGAAATGCTAGAGATGGACCTTGTGAAGATGAGGGCGTGTTGGAAATTAGAAGCAAGGTTGATGGAAGTTTCCAGTTCAAGGCAACAGAAGGAAACAAGCACAGTAATCGAAGTAGCGGGAAAAATAATGTTAAGAAGAGGACCTCGGTAGGATTGGAATAAAGAATGGCCCATTTACCATACAAAAACGCAGCATAGCTAGGAATAAAACTGGTTCCATAGCGACATCAGTTGAGTATGGAATATCCCAATGTTTACACTGGAGGTCAATCGACGTACACTTTACACACATCATTGTGGGTATACCTACCCGAAATGCTCTGCAGCGGTTCAAGAAGGCAGCTCATCACCACCTTCTCACGGACAATTAGGGATGGGCAATAAATGCTGGCCTGGCCAGCGACACCCACATCCCATGAATGAATAAAAAAAGAGTGTTACAATGACTATACACAGATTATAAAATGTCATTATAAAGTGGATTAGAATACTGTTATACTTCTGAAGTCCTGCTGTTAAACTATCAGTAAGCAGGTAACATCTGTTTCTGTTGGTCCAGTTCAATGGGAGATTGAGAAATACAAATCTAATTCAATTTCTAACCGTATCACAAAATTTCAGCAAAAATTATCACCATATAGAATACATTACATTCGTAAAATACAGAGGAAACTCCAAGGAATGGAGAGATCAGTCACCCAAAGCAATTATTCTGCAACAGAACCGGGGTTGTGCAATCATACTCTGTACAACACTCCAGTGATAGATGCTCCCAGTAATACATGACTACTGGAGTCAGGTATTCCACTCCGGTTCGTGACCCACATTCTGTACAAAACTACAATGACAGAGGATCCCAGTAATGCATGGCAACTAGGATCCCATTAGTGACCTACATTTGATTTTACACTAAGTGATGCTCCCACTAATACCTTCAGTCAGTGAGTTGCTTTCACTTTTGTCTAATTCAACATTACACGATATTCCACTGTGTGTAATAATGTAGTTATGCAGAGACCTTGTCAGTTACAGACATAGGTTTATTTTTAGTTGAGAAAATGGAATACCACCGAAGAGATAATTCAGGATATTTGAAGTAAAAAAATGTTGATGTAGATCGGGTGTCTCTGTATCACACACCACTAGATCAGGTTGTAACATTATCAGTCACAGATTGAAAGCAGAGACCAGCTCATGCACAGATCTGCATAATTTCAATGGTTATAGTCACTTGCCAGGAACACCAATAACTGCAAGCAATAGGTAGTATATGTTCTCGATACTGTAAGAAGTTCCAATCCTGTGCCCTGTGATGTGATCTGTCTGAAGGTACTGCAGGCAATCTCTCTGGATTGAACTCTGAGGCAATACATTCCCAGAGCGTGTAATATGTCCCCTGTGGAATCTCCATGGGGATATTGAGGATTGCTCATTTTTCAAACTATGTGTTTTTAAAATAAACAAACAGATTACGACATTGAGTTCAATCTGCATTCTGATAGAATCTGTTTATTTCCGAGATTCTTTTGGAAACATCCAAAGACTGGACAATTCTGAATACATTAATTAAATAATGTAAACTTGAAGCTGTTTTCTCCCAACAAAGAGGTTTCCTATTCAACCACCAATCAATCCCATCTCTCGATCTCATTTTTTTTTCAGTGATTTCCTTCAGCTGATTTTGTTGTCAAGAGTAGATTTCAGTCATCGTCCATCTGGGCCTTAAGCTTCAGCCTCTCAATGTAAAGCACGGAGAACTGGGACTGCGGGCAACAAAACTCCAGGGGGTCTCTCACTGTGAAGTGTCTTCAGCTGTTCCGGGGGAGGGAATAGAGAAGAGAAGAGATCGGACAAGGGCAGGGTTAACCAGAGGGAGAGATTCACTGCCCCACAACACGTTTGACCAATTAAACTAAATACATCAACAGGAGAAGGCCAATCAGTGCACCGAACCAGCAATGGAGGATTGCAGTCAGCCCCTCGACCCTGTTATACAAGAACTGGAGGAGGCCCATTCAGCCCCTCGAGCCAGTAACACAGGGACAGGAGTAGGCCCATTGAGCCCCTTCTCGACCCTGTTTCACAGGAAAAGGAGGCCATTCAACCCCTTCTCGGGACTGCTACACGGGAACAGGAGGAGACCCATTCAGCCCCTCGAGCCTGTCACACAGGAACAGAAGGAGGTCATTCATACCCCACGTGTCTTTTGCACAGGAAGAGGAGGAGACCATTCAGCCCGCTCGGGCCTATTGTACAGGAATAGCATTCGGCCATTTAGCCCCTCGAATCTGTTACACAGAAACAGGAGGAGGTAAGTCAGCCCTTCGAGCATGATCTGTCCTTGGACGGAAGATATGGGGTAGCAGGAAATTAGGTAGTCTAGATGCGACAGAAGTCATCACAGCGGGAGTAAGGGTAATGGAATTTTCCCAACTCGTGAACGAGTGTACAGCACCTCAGCATGATGTCTCATCCACAAAGCGGCACATTCAACAATGCAACATTCCCTCAATACTGTCCCACAAACCAGACTGCGCTCCCATAAGTATTGACTCTCCAACAGTGCAGCGCTCACTCAGAAGTGACCCTCTGACAGTGCAGCGCTCCCTCAGTACTGCTCCTCTGGCAAGGCACTGTCCCTCAGTACTGATCCACTGATAGGGCACACTCCCTCATTACTGACCTTTCGACACTGCAGCGCTCCCGCAAAAATGACACACAACGCCGCCCGACCCCCGCCCCCTCACCCCCACCAACCACAGTGGAGTAATCCCTCAGTACTGACCCCGAAGCGAACAGCACACCCTCAGTACTGACACTCCGGAGGCGAGGTTGATGAATAATCTTATATTTCTAAGCGTTCAAGGCAATTCGACTGCAGCAGGCGTCATTCAGCCTGTCACAGCAGGTCTGCTCAGGACACATTACACTGGTATCAGTGTATGTCTTTGTTACTGGGTATCAGTGTATGTCTTTGAGACTTGGTATCAGTGTATGTCTTTGTTACTTGGCGTCAGTGTATGTCAAAATACTTGGTGTAAGTGTATGTCTTTGTTACTTGGTGTAATTGTCTGTCTTTGTTACTTGCTGTAAGTGTATGTCTTTGTTACTTGGTGTCCGTGTATGTCTGTGTTACTTGGTGTAAGTGTGTCTCTTTGATACTTGGTGTAAGTTTATGTCTTTGTTACTTGGTGTCAGTGTATGTCTTTGTTACTTGGTGTCATTGTGTGTCTGTGTTACTGGGTATCAGTGTATGTCTTTGTGACTTGGTATCAGTGTATGTCTTTGTTACTTGGTGTCAGTGTATGTCAAAATACTTGGTGTAAGTGTATGTCTTTGTTACTTGGTGTAATTGTCTGTCTTTGTTACTTGGTGTAAGTGTATGTCTTTGTTACTTGGTGTCAGTGTATGTCTGTGTTACTTGGTGTAAGTGTGTGTCTTTGTTACTTGGTGTAAGTGTATGTATTTGTTACTTGGTGTCAGTGTATGTCTTTGTTACTTGGTGTCATTGTGTGTCTGTGTTACTGGGTATCAGTGTATGTCTTTGTGACTTGGTATCAGTGTATGTCTTTGTTACTTGGTGTCAGTGTATGTCAAAATACTTGGTGTAAGTGTATGTCTTTGTTACTTGGTGTAATTGTCTGTCTTTGTTACTTGGTGTAAGTGTATGTCTTTGTTACTTGGTGTCAGTGTATGTCTGTGTTACTTGGTGCAAGTGTGTGTCTTTGTTACTTGGTGTAAGTGTATGTCTTTGTTACTTGGTGTCAGTGTAGGTCTTTGTTACTTGGTGTCATTGTGTGTCTGTGTTACTGGGTATCAGTGTATGTCTTTGTGACTTGGTATCAGTGTATGTCTTTGTTACTGGGTGTCAGTGTGTGTCTGTGTTACTGGGTATCAGTGCATGTCTTTGTGACTTGGTATCAGTGTATGTCTTTGTTACTGGGTGTCAGTGTGGGTCTGTGTTACAGGGTATCAGTGTATGTCTTTGTGACTTGGTATCAGTGTATGTCTTTGTTACTGGGTGTCAGTGTGTGTCTGTGTTCCTGGGTATCAGTGTATGTCTTTGTGACTTGGTGTCAGTGTATGTCTTTGTTACTGGGTGTCAGTGTGTGTCTTTGTGACTTGGTGTCAGTGTATGTCTGTGTTACTGTTTCTTAGTGTTTCTCTGTGTTACTGGGTGTCAGTGTGTGTTTGTTTGTGTTACTGGGTGTCAGTTTATGTCTTTGTTATTTGGTGTAACTGTGTGTCTGTGTTACTGGGTACCAGTGTCTGTCTTTGTTACTTGCTGTAAGTGTGTGTCTTTGTTACGTGGTGTAATTGTATGTCTTTGTTACTTGGTGTCAGTGTATGTCTGTGTTACTTGGTGTAAGTGTATGTCTTTGTTACTTGGTGTAAGTGAGTGTCTGTGTTACTTGGTGTAAGTTTGTGTCTGTGTTCCTGGGTATCGGTGTATGTCTTTGTTACTTGGTGTCAGTGTATGTCTGTGTTAGTTGGTGTAAGTGTGTGTCTGTGTTACTGGGTATCAGTGTATGTCTTTGTTCCTTGGTGTCAGTGTATGACTGTGTTACTTGGTGTAAGTGTGTGTCTGTGTCACTGGGTGTCAGTGTGTGTCCATGTTACTTGGTGTAAGTGTGTGTCTTTGTTACTTGGTGTCCGTGTGTGTCTGTGTTACTGGGTGTCAGTGCATGTCTTTGTTACTTGGTGTCAGTGTACATCTGTGTTACTTGGTGTAAGTGTGTGTCTTTGTTACCTGGTGTAATTGTATGTCTTTGTTACTTGGTGTTAGTGTATGTCTGTGTTATTTGGTGTAAGTGTATGTCTTTGTTACTGGGTGTCAGTGTGTGTCTGTGTTACTGGGTATCAGTGCATGTCTTTGTGACTTGGTATCAGTGTATGTCTTTGTTACTGGGTGTCAGTGTGGGTCTGTGTTACAGGGTATCAGTGTATGTCTTTGTGACTTGGTATCAGTGTATGTCTTTGTTACTGGGTGTCAGTGTGTGTCTGTGTTCCTGGGCATCAGTGTATGTCTTTGTGACTTGGTGTCAGTGTATGTCTTTGTTACTGGGTGTCAGTGTGTGTCTTTGTGATTTGGTGTCAGTGTATGTCTGTGTTACTGTTTCTTAGTGTTTCTCTGTGTTACTGGGTGTCAGTGTGTGTTTGTTTGTGTTACTGGGTGTCAGTTTATGTCTTTGTTATTTGGTGTAACTGTGTGTCTGTGTTACTGGGTACCAGTGTCTGTCTTTGTTACTTGCTGTAAGTGTGTGTCTTTGTTACGTGGTGTAATTGTATGTCTTTGTTACTTGGTGTCAGTTTATGTCTGTGTTACTTGGTGTAAGTGTATGTCTTTGTTACTTGGTGTAAGTGAGTGTCTGTGTTACTTGGTGTAAGTTTGTGTCTGTGTTCCTGGGTATCAGTGTATGTCTTTGTTACTTGGTGTCAGTGAATGTCTGTGTTAGTTCGTGTAAGTGTGTGTCTGTGTTACTGGGTATCAGTGTATGTCTTTGTTCCTTGGTGTCAGTGTATGACTGTGTTACTTGGTGTAAGTGTGTGTCTGTGTCACTGGGTGTCAGTGTGTGTCTATGTTACTTGGTGTCCGTGTGCGTCTGTGTTACTGGGTGTCAGTGCATATCTTTGTTACTTGGTGTCAGTGTATATCTGTGTTACTTGGTGTAAGTGTGTGTCTTTGTTACCTGGTGTAATTGTATGTCTTTGCTACTTGGTGTCAGTGTATGTCTGTGTTATTTGGTGTAAGTGTATGTCTTTGTTACTTGGTGTAAGTGTGTGTCTGTGTTACTTGGTGTCAGTGTATGTCTGTGTTCCTGGGTGTCAGTGAATGTCTTTGTTACTTGGTGTCAGTGTATGTCTGTGTTACTTGGTGTAATCGTGTGTCTGTGTTTCTGGGTATCAGTGTATGTCTTTGTTACTTGGTGTCAGTGTATGTCTGTGTTGCTTGGTGTAAGTGTGTGTCTGTGTTACTGGGTGTCAGTGTGTGTCTGTGTTACTTGGTGTAATTGTGTGTCTTTGTTATTGGTGTCCGTGTGTGTCTGTGTTACTGGTTGTCAGGGTATGTCTTTGTTCCTGGGTGTCAGTGTATGTCTTTGTTACTTGGTGTAAGTGTGTGTCTGTGTCACTGGGTATCAGTGTCTGTCTTTGTTACTTGGTGTAAGTGTGTGTCTGTGTTACTGTGTATCAGTGTATGTCTTTGTTACTTGGTGTCAGTGTATGTCTGTGTTAATTGGTGTAAGTGTATGTCTTTGTTACTTGGTGTAAGTGAGTGTCTGTGTTACTTGGTGTAAGTTTGTGTCTGTGTTCCTGGATATCAGTGTATGTCTTTGTTACTTGGTGTCAGTGTATGTCTGTGTTAGTTGGTGTAAGTGTGTGTCTGTGTTAATGGGTATCAGTGTATGTCTTTGTGACTTGGTGTCTGTGTACATCTTTGTTACTTGGTGTCAGTGTGTGTCTGTGTTATTGTGTATCAGTGTATGTCTTTGTGACGTGGTATCAGTGTATGTCTTTGTTACTGGGTGTCAGTGTGCGTCTGTGTTACTGGGTATCAGTGTATGTCTTTGTGACTTGGTATCAGTGTATGTCTTTGTTACTGGGTGTCAGTGTGTGTCTGTGTTACTAGGTATCAGTGTCTGTCTTTGTTACTTGGTGTCAGAGTGTCTCTTTGTTACTTGGTGTAATTGTATGTCTTTGTAACTTGGTGTCAGTGTATGTCCGTATTACTTTGTGTAAGTGTATGTCTTTGTTACTTGTTGCAAGTGTGTGTCTTTGTTACTTGGTGTAAGTGTATGTCTTTGTTACTTGGTGTCAGTGCATGTCTTTGTTACTTCGTGTCAGTGTGTGTCTGTGTTACTGGGTATCAGTGTATGTCTTTTTGACTTGGCATCAGTGTCTGCCTTTGTTAGTGGGTGGCAGTGTGTGTCTTTGTGACTTGGTGTCAGTGTATGTCTTTGTTGCTGGGTGTCAGTGTGTGTCTTTGTGACTTGGTGTCAGTGTATGTCTTTGTTACTTGGTGTAAGTGTGTGTCTGTGATACTGGGTATCAGTGTATGTCTTTGTTACTTGGTGTCAGTGTCTGTCTGTGTTACTTGGTGTAAGTGTGTGACATTGTTACTTGGTGTCTGTGTACGTCTTTGTTACTTGGTGTAAGTTTGTGTCTGTTTTACTGGGTATCAGTGTATGTCTTTGTTACTTGGTGCCAGTGTATGTCTTTGTTACTTGGTGTAATTGTCTGTCTTTCTTACTTGGTGTGAGTGTATTTCTTTGTTACTTGGTGTCAGTGTGTGTCTGTGTTACTGGGTATCAGTGTATGTCTTTGTGACTTGTTATCAGTGTATGTCTGTGTTACTTGGTGTAAGTTTGTGTCTGTTTTACTGGGTATCAGTGTATGTCTTTGTTACTTGGTGCCAGCGTCTGTCTTTGTTACTTGGTGTAATTGTCTGTCTTTGTTACTTGGTGTGAGTGTATTTCTTTGTTACTTCGTGTCAGTGTATGTCTTTGTTACTTGGTGTCAGCGTATGTCTGTGTTACTTGGTGTAAGTGTGTGTCTGTTTTACTGGTTGTCAGTGTGTGTCTGTTTCACTTGGTGTAAGTGCGTGACTTTGTTACTTGGTGTCCGTGTGTGTCTGTGTTACTGGGTGCCAGTGCATGTCTTTGTTACTTGGTGTCAGTGTATATCTGTGTTACTTGGTGCAAGTGTGTGTCTTTGTTACTTGGTGTAATATTATGTCTTTGTTACTTGGTGTCAGTGTATGTCTGTGTTTCTTGGTGTAAGTGTATGTCTTTGTTACTTGGTGTAAGTGTGTGTCTGTGTTACTTGGTGTAAGTGTGTGTCTTTGTTCCTGGGTATCAGTGTATGTCTTTGTTACTTGGTGTCAGTGTATGTCTGTGTTACTTGGTGTAAGTGCGTGTCTGTGTTATTGGTTATCAGTGTATGCCTTTGTTACTTGCTATCAGTGTATGTCTGTGTTACATTGTGTCATTGTGTTTGTTTGTGTTACTGGGTGTCAGTGTGTGTCTGTGTTACTTGCTGTAAGTCTGTGTCTTTGTTACTTGGTGTCCGCGTGTGTCTGCGTTACTGGGTGCCAGTGTATGTCTTTGTTACTGGGGGTCAGTGTATGTCTTTGCTACTTGGTGTAAGTGTGTGTCTGTGTTACTGGGTGTCAGTGTATGTCTGTGTTACTTGGTGTAAGTGTGTCAGTGTGTTACTGGGTATCAGTGTATGTCTTTGTGACTTGGTGTCAGTGTCTGTCTTTGTTACTGGGTGTCAGTGTGTGTCTTTGTGACTTGGTGTCAGTGTATGTCAAAATACTTGGTGTAATTGTCTGTCTTTGTTACTTGGTGTGAGGGTGTGTCTGTGTTACTTGGTGTAAGTGTGTGTCTTTGTTACTTGGTGTCCGTGTGTGTCTGTGTTACTGGGTGTCAGTGCAAGTCTTTGTTACATGGTGTAATTGTATGTCTTTGTTACTTGGTGTCAGTGTATGTCTGTGTTACTTGGTGTCAGTGCATATCTGTGTTACTTGGTGTAAGTGTGTGTCTTTGTCACTTGGTGTAATTGTATGACTTTGTTACTTGGTGTCAGTGTATGTCTGTGTTACTTGGTGCAAGTGTATGTCTTTGTTACTTGTTGTAAGAGTGTGACTGTGTTAATTGGTGTATGTGTATGTCTGTGTTACTTGGTGGAAGTGTAAGTCTGTGTTACTGGGTGTCAGTGTATGTCTGTGTTACTTGGTGTAAGTGTGTGTCTGTGTTACTGGGTGTCAGCGTGTGTCTGTGTTACTTGGTGTGAGTGTATTTCTTTGTTACTTGGTGTCAGTGTATGTCTTTGTTACTTGGAGTCAGTGTGTGTCTGTGTTACTGGGTATCAGTGTATGTCTTTGTGACTTGGTATCAGTGTATGTCTGTGTTACTGGGTATCAGCGTATGTCTTTGTTACTTGGTGTCAGCGTATGTCTGTGTTACTTGGTGTAAGTGTGTGTCTGTTTTACTGGGTGTCAGTGTGCGTCTGTTTTACTTGGTGTAAGTGTGTGACTTTGTTACTTGGTGTCCGTGTGTGTCTGTGTTACTGGGTGTCAGTGCATGTCTTTGTTACTTGGTGTCAGTGTATATCTGTGTTACTTGGTGCAAGTGTGTGTCTTTGTTACTTGGTGTAATATTATGTCTTTGTTACTTGGTGTCAGTGTATGTCTGTGTTACTTGGTGTAAGTGTATGTCTTTGTTACTTGGTGTAAGTGTGTGTCTGTGTTACTTGGTGTAAGTGTGTGTCTGTGTTCCTGGGTATCAGTGTATGTCTTTGTTACTTGGTGTCAGTGTATGTCAAAATACTTGGTGTAAGTGTATGTCTTTGTTACTTGGTGTAATTGTCTGTCTTTGTTACTTGGTGTGAGGGTGTGTCTGTGTTACTTGGTGTAAGTGTGTGTCTTTGTTACTTGGTGTCCGTGTGTGTCTGTGTTACTGGGTGTCAGTGCATGTCTTTGTTACTTGGTGTAATTGTATGTCTTTGTTACTTGGTGTCAGTGTATGTCTGTGTTACTTGGTGTCAGTGCATATCTGTGTTACTTGGTGTAAGTGTGGGTCTTTGTTACTTGGTGTAACTGTATGTCTTTGTTACTTGGTGTCCGTGTATGTCTGTGTTACTTGGTGTAAGTGTATGTCTTTGTTACTTGTTGTAAGTGTGTGACTGTGTTACTTGGTGTATGTGTATGTCTGTGTTACTTGGTGGAAGTGTGTGTCTGTGTTACTGGGTGTCAGTGTATGTCTGTGTTAATTGGTGTAAGTGTGTGTCTGTGTTACTGGGTGTCAGCGTGTGTCTGTGTTACTTGGTGTAAGTCTGTGTCTTTGTTACATGGTGTAAGTGTTTGTCCGTGTTACTGGGTGTCAGTGTATGTCTTTGTTACTGGTTATCAGTGTATATCTTTGTTAATTGGTGTCAGTGTATGTCTTTGTTACTTGGTGTAAGTGTGTGTCTGTGTTACTGGGTATCAGTGTATCTCTTTGTTACTTGGTGTAAGTGTGTGCCTTTGATACTTGGTATCAGTGTATGTCTTTGTTACTTGGAGTCAGTGTATGTCTTTGTTACTTGGTGTAAGTGTGTGTCTGTGTTACTTGGTGTAAGTGTGTGTCTGTGTTCCTGGGTATCAGTGTATGTCTTTATTACTTGGTGTCAGTGTATGTCTGTGTTACTTGGTGTAAGTTTGTGTCTGTTTTACTGGGTATCAGTGTATGTCTTTGTTACTTGGTGCCAGTGTATGTCTTTGTTACTTGGTGTAATTGTCTGTCTTTCTTACTTGGTGTGAGTGTATTACTTTGTTACTTGGTGTCAGTGTGTGTCTGTGTTACTGGGTATCAGTGTATGTCTTTGTGACTTGTTATCAGTGTATGTCTGTGTTACTTGGTGTAAGTTTGTGTCTGTTCTACTGGGTATCAGTGTATGTCTTTGTTACTTGGTGCCAGCGTCTGTCTTTGTTACTTGGTGTAATTGTCTTTCTTTGTTACTTGGTGTGAGTGTATTTCTTTGTTACTTCGTGTCAGTGTATGTCTTTGTTACTTGGTGTCAGCGTATGTCTGTGTTACTTGGTGTAAGTGTGTGTCTGTTTTACTGGTTGTCAGTGTGTGTCTGTTTCACTTGGTGTAAGTGCGTGACTTTGTTACTTGGTGTCCGTGTGTGTCTGTGTTACTGGGTGTCAGTGCATGTCTTTGTTACTTGGTGTCAGTGTATATCTGTGTTACTTGGTGCAAGTGTGTGTCTTTGTTACTTGGTGTAATATTATGTCTTTGTTACTTGGTGCCAGTGTATGTCTGTGTTTCTTGGTGTAAGTGTATGTCTTTGTTACTTGGTGTAAGTGTGTGTCTGTGTTACTTGGTGTAAGTGTGTGTCTTTGTTCCTGGGTATCAGTGTATGTCTTTGTTACTTGGTGTCAGTGTATGTCTGTGTTACTTGGTGTAAGTGTGTGTCTGTGTTATTGGTTATCAGTGTATGCCTTTGTTACTTGCTATCAGTGTATGTCTGTGTTACATTGTGTCATTGTGTTTGTTTGTGTTACTGGGTGTCAGTGTGTGTCTGTGTTACTTGCTGTAAGTCTGTGTCTTTGTTACTTGGTGTCCGCGTGTGTCTGCGTTACTGGGTGCCAGTGTATGTCTTTGTTACTGGGGGTCAGTGTATGTCTTTGCTACTTGGTGTAAGTGTGTGTCTGTGTTACTGGGTGTCAGTGTATGTCTGTGTTACTTGGTGTAAGTGTGTCAGTGTGTTACTGGGTATCAGTGTATGTCTTTGTGACTTGGTGTCAGTGTCTGTCTTTGTTACTGGGTGTCAGTGTGTGTCTTTGTGACTTGGTGTCAGTGTATGTCAAAATACTTGGTGTAATTGTCTGTCTTTGTTACTTGGTGTGAGGGTGTGTCTGTGTTACTTGGTGTAAGTGTGTGTCTTTGTTACTTGGTGTCCGTGTGTGTCTGTGTTACTGGGTGTCAGTGCAAGTCTTTGTTACATGGTGTAATTGTATGTCTTTGTTACTTGGTGTCAGTGTATGTCTGTGTTACTTGGTGTCAGTGCATATCTGTGTTACTTGGTGTAAGTGTGTGTCTTTGTCACTTGGTGTAATTGTATGTCTTTGTTACTTGGTGTCAGTGTATGTCTGTGTTACTTGGTGCAAGTGTATGTCTTTGTTACTTGTTGTAAGTGTGTGACTGTGTTAATTGGTGTATGTGTATGTCTGTGTTACTTGGTGGAAGTGTAAGTCTGTGTTACTGGGTGTCAGTGTATGTCTGTGTTACTTGGTGTAAGTGTGTGTCTGTGTTACTGGGTGTCAGCGTGTGTCTGTGTTACTTGGTGTGAGTGTATTTCTTTGTTACTTGGTGTCAGTGTATGTCTTTGTTACTTGGTGTCAGTGTGTGTCTGTGTTACTGGGTATCAGTGTATGTCTTTGTGACTTGGTATCAGTGTATGTCTGTGTTACTGGGTATCAGTGTATGTCTTTCTTACTTGGTGTCAGCGTATGTCTGTGTTACTTGGTGTAAGTGTGTGTCTGTTTTACTGGTTGTCAGTGTGCGTCTGTTTCACTTGGTGTAAGTGCGTGACTTTGTTACTTGGTGTCCGTGTGTGTCTGTGTTACTGGGTGTCAGTGCATGTCTTTGTTACTTGGTGTCAGTGTATATCTGTGTTACTTGGTGCAAGTGTGTGTCTTTGTTACTTGGTGTAATATTATGTCTTTGTTACTTGGTGTCAGTGTATGTCTGTGTTACTTGGTGTAAGTGTATGTCTTTGTTACTTGGTGTAAGTGTGTGTCTGTGTTACTTGGTGTAAGTGTGTGTCTGTGTTCCTGGGTATCAGTGTATGTCTTTGTTACTTGGTGTCAGTGTATGTCAAAATACTTGGTGTAAGTGTATGTCTTTGTTACTTGGTGTAATTGTCTGTCTTTGTTACTTGGTGTGAGGGTGTGTCTGTGTTACTTGGTGTAAGTGTGTGTCTTTGTTACTTGGTGTCCGTGTGTGTCTGTGTTACTGGGTGTCAGTGCATGTCTTTGTTACTTGGTGTAATTGTATGTCTTTGTTACTTGGTGTCAGTGTATGTCTGTGTTACTTGGTGTCAGTGCATATCTGTGTTACTTGGTGTAAGTGTGGGTCTTTGTTACTTGGTGTAACAGTATGTCTTTGTTACTTGGTGTCCGTGTATGTCTGTGTTACTTGGTGTAAGTGTATGACTTGGTTACTTGTTGTAAGTGTGTGACTGTGTTACTTGGTGTATGTGTATGTCTGTGTTACTTGGTGTAAGTGTGTGTCTGTGTTACTGGGTGTCAGTGTATGTCTGTGTTACTTGGTGTAAGTGTGTGTCTGTGTTACTGGGTGTCAGCGTGTGTCTGTGTTACTTGGTGTAAGTCTGTGTCTTTGTTACTTGGTGTAAGTGTGTGTCCGTGTTACTGGGTGTCAGTGTATGTCTTTGTTACTGGTTATCAGTGTATATCTTTGTTAATTGGTGTCAGTGTATGTCTTTGTTACTTGGTGTAAGTGTGTGTCTGTGTTACTGGGTATCAGTGTATCTCTTTGTTACTTGGTGTAAGTGTGTGCCTTTGATACTTGGTATCAGTGTATGTCTTTGTTACTTGGTGTCAGTGTATGTCTTTGTTACTTGGTGTAAGTGTGTGTCTGTGTTACTTGGTGTAAGTGTGTGTCTGTGTTCCTGGGTATCAGTGTATGTCTTTATTACTTGGTGTCATTGTATGTCTGTGTTACTTGGTGTAAGTTTGTGTCTGTTTTACTGGGTATCAGTGTATGTCTTTGTTACTTGGTGCCAGTGTATGTCTTTGTTACTTGGTGTAATTGTCTGTCTTTCTGACTTGGTGTGAGTGTATTTCTTTGTTACTTGGTGTCAGTATGTGTCTCTGTTACTGGGTATCAGTGTATGTCTTTGTGACTTGTTATCAGTGTATGTCTGTGTTACTTGGTGTAAGTTTGTGTCTGTTTTACTGGGTATCAGTGTATGTCTTTGTTACTTGGTGCCACTGTCTGTCTTTGTTACTTGGTGTAATTGTCTGTCTTTGTTACTTGGTGTGAGTGTATTTCTTTGTTACTTCGTGTCAGTGTATGTCTTTGTTACTTGGTGTCAGCGTATGTCTGTGTTACTTGGTGTAAGTGTGTGTCTGTTTTACTGGTTGTCAGTGTGTGTCTGTTTCACTTGGTGTAAGTGTGTGACTTTGTTACTTGGTGTCCGTGTTTGTCTGTGTTACTGGGTGTCAGTGCATGTCTTTGTTACTTGGTGTCAGTGTATATCTGTGTTACTTGGTGCAAGTGTGTGTCTTTGTTACTTGGTGTAATATTATGTCTTTGTTACTTGGTGTCAGTGTATGTCTGTGTGACTTGGTGTAAGTGTATGTCTTTGTTACTCGGTGTAAGTGTGTGTCTCTGTTACGTGGTGTAAGTGTGTGTCTGTGTTCCTGGGTATCAGTGTATGTCTTTTTACTTGGTGTCAGTGTGTGTCTGTGTTATTGGTTATCAGTGTATGCCTTTGTTACTTGCTATCAGTGTATGTCTGTGTTACTTTGTGTCAGTGTGTTTGTTTGTGTTACTGGGTGTCAGTGTGTGTCTGTGTTACTTGCTGTAAGTCTGTGTCTTTGTTACTTGGTGTCCGCGTGTGTCTGCGTTACTGGGTGCCAGTGTATGTCTTTGTTACTGGGGGTCAGTGTATGTCTTTGCTACTTGGTGTAAGTGTGTGTCTTTGTTACTGGGTGTCAGTGTATGACTGTGTTACTTGGTGTAAGTGTGTCAGTGTGTTACTGGGTATCAGTGTATGTCTTTGTGACTTGGTGTCAGTGTCTGTCTTTGTTACTGGGCGTCAGTGTGTGTCTTTGTGACTTGGTGTCAGTGTATGTCAAAATACTTGGTGTAATTGTCTGTCTTTGTTACTTGGTGTGAGGGTGTGTCTGTGTTACTTGGTGTAAGTGTGTGTCTTTGTTACTTGGTGTCCGTGTGTGTCTGTGTTACTGGGTGTCAGTGCATGTCTTTGTTACTTGGTGTCAGTGTATATCTGTGTTACTTGGTGCAAGTGTGTGTCTTTGTTACTTGGTGTAATATTATGTCTTTGTTACTTGGTGTCAGTGTATGTCTGTGTTACTTGGTGTAAGTGTATGTCTTTGTTACTTGGTGTAAGTGTGTGTCTGTGTTACTTGGTGTAAGTGTGTGTCTGTGTTCCTGGGTATCAGTGTATGTCTTTGTTACTTGGTGTCAGTGTATGTCAAAATACTTGGTGTAAGTGTATGTCTTTGTTACTTGGTGTAATTGTCTGTCTTTGTTACTTGGTGTGAGGGTGTGTCTGTGTTACTTGGTGTAAGTGTGTGTCTTTGTTACTTGGTGTCCGTGTGTGTCTGTGTTACTGGGTGTCAGTGCATGTCTTTGTTACTTGGTGTAATTGTATGTCTTTGTTACTTGGTGTCAGTGTATGTCTGTGTTACTTGGTGTCAGTGCATATCTGTGTTACTTGGTGTAAGTGTGGGTCTTTGTTACTTGGTGTAACCGTATGTCTTTGTTACTTGGTGTCCGTGTATGTCTGTGTTACTTGGTGTAAGTGTATGTCTTTGTTACTTGTTGTAAGTGTGTGACTGTGTTACTTGGTGTATGTGTATGTCTGTGTTACTTGGTGTAAGTGTGTGTCTGTGTTACTGGGTGTCAGTGTATGTCTGTGTTACTTGGTGTAAGTATGTGTCTGTGTTACTGGGTGTCAGCGTGTGTCTGTGTTGCTTGGTGTAAGTCTGTGTCTTTGTTACTTGGTGTAAGTGTGTGTCCGTGTTACTGGGTGTCAGTGTATGTCTTTGTTACTGGTTATCAGTGTATATCTTTGTTAATTGGTGTCAGTGTATGTCTTTGTTACTTGGTGTAAGTGTGTGTCTGTGTTACTGGGTATCAGTGTATCTCTTTGTTACTTGGTGTAAGTGTGTGCCTTTGATACTTGGGAACAGTGTATGTCTTTGTTACTTGGTGTCAGTGTATGTCTTTGTTACTTGGTGTAAGTGTGTGTCTGTGTTACTTGGTGTAAGTGTGTGTCTGTGTTCCTGGGTATCAGTGTATGTCTTTATTACTTGGTGTCAGTGTATGTCTGTGTTACTTGGTGTAAGTTTGTGTCTGTTTTACTGGGTATCAGTGTATGTCTTTGTTACTTGGTGCCAGTGTATGTCTTTGTTACTTGGTGTAATTGTCTGTCTTTCTGACTTTGTGTGAGTGCATTTCTTTGTTACTTGGTGTCAGTGTGTGTCTCTGTTACTGGGTATCAGTGTATGTCTTTGTGACTTGTTATCAGTGTATGTCTGTGTTACTTGGTGTAAGTTTGTGTCTGTTTTACTGGGTATCAGTGTATGTCTTTGTTACTTGGTGCCTTGTCTGTCTTTGTTACTTGGTGTAATTGTCTGTCTTTGTTACTTGGTGTGAGTGTATTTCTTTGTTACTTCGTGTCAGTGTATGTCTTTGTTACTTGGTGTCAGCGTATGTCTGTGTTACTTGGTGTAAGTGTGTGTCTGTTTTACTGGTTGTCAGTGTGTGTCTGTTTCACTTGGTGTAAGTGTGTGACTTTGTTACTTGGTGTCCGTGTTTGTCTGTGTTACAGGGTGTCAGTGCATGCCTTTGTTACTTGGTGTCAGTGTATATCTGTGTTACTTGGTGCAAGTGTGTGTCTTTGTTACTTGGTGTAATATTATGTCTTTGTTACTTGGTGTCAGTGTATGTCTGTGTTACTTGGTGTAAGTGTATGTCTTTGTTACTTGGTGTAAGTGTGTGTCTCTGTTACTTGGTGTAATGTGTGTCTGTGTTCCTGGGTATCAGTGTATGTCTTTTTACTTGGTGTCAGTGTGTGTCTGTGTTATTGGTTATCAGTGTATGCCTTTGTTACTTGCTATCAGTGTATGTCTGTGTTACTTTGTGTCAGTGTGTTTGTTTGTGTTACTGGGTGTCAGTGTGTGTCTGTGTTACTTGCTGTAAGTCTGTGTCTTTGTTACTTGGTGTCCGCGTGTGTCTGCGTTACTGGGTGCCAGTGTATGTCTTTGTTACTGGGGGTCAGTGTATGTCTTTGCTACTTGGTGTAAGTGTGTGTCTGTGTTAATGGGTGTCAGTGTATGTCTGTGTTACTTGGTGTAAGTGTGTCAGTGTGTTACTGGGTATCAGTGTATGTCTTTGTGACTTGGTGTCAGTGTCTGTCTTTGTTACTGGGTGTCAGTGTGTGTCTTTGTGACTTGGTGTCAGTGTATGTCAAAATACTTGGTGTAATTGTCTGTCTTTGTTACTTGGTGTGAGGGTGTGTCTGTGTTACTTGGTGTAAGTGTGTGTCTTTGTTACTTGGTGTCCGTGTGTGTCTGTGTTACTGGGTGTCAGTGCATGTCTTTGTTACATGGTGTAATTGTATGTCTTTGTTACTTGGTGTCAGTGTATGTCTGTGTTACTTGGTGTCAGTGCATATCTGTGTTACTTGGTGTCAGTGTATGTCTGTGTTACTTGGTGCAAGTGTATGTCTTTGTTACTTGTTGTAAGTGTGTGGCTGTGTTAATTGGTGTATGTGTATGTCTGTGTTACTTGGTGTAAGTGTGTGTCTGTGTTACTGGGTGTCAGTGTATGTCTGTGTTACTTGGTGTAAGTGTGTGTCTGTGTTACTGGGTGTCAGCGTGTGTCTGTGTTACTTGGTGTAAGTCTGTGTCTTTGTTACTTGGTGTAAGTGTGTGTCCCTGTTACCGGGTGTCAGTGTATGTCTTTGTTACTGGTTATCAGTGAATGTCTTTGCGACTTGGTGTCAGTGTATGTCTTTGTTACTTGGTGTAAGTGTGTGTCTGTGCTACTGGGTATCAGTGTATGTCTTTGTTACTTGGTGTAAGTGTGTGTCTTTGATACTTGTTATCAGTGTATGTCTTTGTTACTTGGTGTCAGTGTATGTCTTTGTTACTTGGTGGAAGTGTGTGTCTGTGTTACTTGGTGTAAGTGTGTGTCTGTGTTCCTGGGTATCAGTGTATGTCTTTATTACTTGGTGTCAGTGTATGTCTGTGTTACTTGGTGTAAGTTTGTGTCTGTTTTACTGGGTATCAGTGTATGTCTTTGTTACTTGGTGCCAGTGTATGTCTTTGTTACGTGATGTAATTGTCTGTCTTTGTTACTTGGTGTGAGTGTATTTCTTTGTTACTTGGTGTCAGTGTATGTCTTTGTTACTTTGTGTCAGTGTGTGTCTGTGTTACTGGGTATCAGTGTATGTCTTTGTGACTTGGTATCAGTGTATGTCTTTGTGACTTGTAATCAGTGTATGTCTGTGTTACTCGGTGTAAGTGTGTGTCTGTGTTACTGGGTATCAGTGTATGTCTTTGTTACTTGGTGTCAGCGTATGTTTGTGTTACTTGGTGTAAGTGTGTGTCTGTTTTACTGGGTGTCAGTGTGTGTCTGTTTTACTTGGTGTAAGAGTGTGACTTTGTTACTTGGTGTCCGTGTTTGTCTGTGTTACTGGGTGTCAGTGCATGTCTTTCTTACTTGGTGTCAGTGTATATCTGTGTTACTTGGTGTAAGTGTGTGTCTTTGTTACTTGGTCTCATATTATGTCTTTGTTATTTGGTGTCAGTGTATGTCTGTGTTACTTGGTGTAAGTGTATGTCTTTGTTTCTTGGTGTAAGTGTGTGTCTGTGTTACTTGGTGTAAGTGTGTGTCTGTGTTCCTGGGTATCAGTGTATGTCTTTGTGACTTGGAATCAGTGTATGTCTGTGTTACTCGGTGTAAGTGTGTGTCTGTGTTACTGGGTATCAGTGTATGTCTTTGTTACTCGGTGTCAGCGTATGTTTGTGTTAATTGGTGTAAGTGTGTGTCTGTTTTACTGGGTGTCAGTGTGTGTCTGTTTTACTTGGTGTAAGTGTGTGACTTTGTTACTTGGTGTCCGTGTGTGTCTGTGTTACTGGGTGTCAGTGCATGTCTTTGTTACTTGGTGTCAGTGTATGTCTGTGTTACTTGGTGTAAGTGTATGTCTTTGTTACTTGGTGTAAGTGTGTGTCTGTGTTACTTGGTGTAAGTGTGTGTCTGTGTTCCTGGTTATCAGTGTATGTCTTTGTTACTTGGTGTCAGTGTATGTCTGTGTTACTTGGTGTAAGTGTGTGTCTGTGTTACTGGTTATCAGTGTATGTCTTTGTAACTTGGTATCAGTGTATGTCTGTGTTACTTGGTGTCAGTGTGTTTCTTTGTGTTACTGGGTGTCAGTGTGTGTCGGTGTTACTTGCTGTAAGTCTGTGTCTTTGTTACTTGGTGTCCGCGTTTGTCTGCGTTACTGGGTGCCAGTGTATGTCTTTGTTACTGGGGGTCAGTGTATGTCTTTGCTACTTGGTGTAAGTGTGTGTCTGTGTTACTGGGTGTCAGTGTATGTCTGTGTTACTTGGTGTAAGTGTGTGTCTGTGTTACTGGATATCAGTGTATGTCTTTGTGACTTGGTGTCAGTGCATGTCTTTGTTACTGGGTGTCAGTGTGTGTCTTTGTGACTTGGTGTCAGTGTATGCCTTTGTTACTTGGTGTAAGTGTGTTTCTGCGTTACTGGGTATCAGTGTATGTCTTTGTTACTTGGTGTCAGTGTATGTCAAAATACTTGGTGTAAGTGTATGTCTTTGTTACTTGGTGTAATTGTCTGTCTTTGTTACTTGGTGACAGTGTATGTCTTTGTTACTTGGTGTCCGTGTGTGTCTGTGTTACTGGGTATCAGTGTTTGTCTTTGTGACTTGGTGTCAGTGTATGTCTTTGTTACTTGGTGTAACTGTGTGTCTGTGTTACTAGGTATCAGTGTATGTCTTTGTTACTTGGTGTCAGTGTATGTCAAAATACTTGGTGTAAGTGTATGTCTTTGTTACTTGGTGTAATAGTCTGTCTTTGTTACTTGGTGTCAGTGTATGTCTGTGTTACTTGGTGTAAGTGCGTGTCATTGTTACTTGGTGTAAGTGTATTTCTTTGTTACTTGGTGTAATTGTCTGTCTTTGTTACTTGGTGTCAGTGTATGTCTGTGTTATTTGGTGTAAGTGTGTGTCTGTGTTACTGGGTGTCAGTGTGTGTCTTTGTGACTTGGTGTCAGTGGATGTCTTTGTTACTTGGTGTAAGTGTGTGTCTGTGTTACTGGGTATCAGTGTATTTCTTTGTTACTTGGTGTCAGTGTATGTCAAAATACTTGGTGTAAGTGCATGTCTTTGTTACTTGGTGTAATTGTCTGTCTTTGTTACTTGGTGTCAGTGTATGTCTTTGTTACCTGGTGTCAGTGTATGTCTTTGTTACTTGGTGTCAGTGCATGTCTATAACTTGGTGTAAGTGTGTGCCTGTGTTACTGGATATCAGTGTATGCCTTTGTTACTTGGTGTCAGTGTATGTCTGTGTTAATTGGTGTAAGTGTGTGTCTGTGTTACTGGGTGTCAGTGTGCGTCTGTGTTACTTGATGTAAGTCTGTGTCTTTGTTACTGGGTGTCATTGTAAGTCTTATTTACTTGGTGAAAGTGCGTGTCTGTTTTACTGGTTATCAGTGTCTGTCTTTGTGACTTTGTGTCAGTGTATGTCTTTGTTACTGGGTGTCAGTGTGTGTCTTTGTGACTTGGTGTCAGTGTATGTCTTTGTTACTTGGTGTAAGTGCGTGTCTGTGTTACTAGGTATCAGTGTATGTCTTTGTTACTTGGTGTCAGTGTATGTCAAAATACTTGGTGTAAGTGTATGTCTTTGTTACTTGGTGTAATAGTCTGTCTTTGTTACTTGGTGTCAGTGTATGTCTGTGTTACTTGGTGTTAGTGCGTGTCATTGTTACTTGGTGTAAGTGTTTGTCTTTGTTCCTTAGTGTCTGTGTGTTTCTGTGTTCCTGGGCATCAGTGTATTTCTTTGTGACTTGGTATCAGTGTATGTCTTTGTGACTTGGTGTCAGTGCATGTCTTTGTTACTGGGTGTCAGTGTGTGTCTGTGTTCCTGGGTATCAGTGTATGTCTTTGTGACTTGGTGTCAGTGTATGTCTTTTTTACTGGGTGTCAGTGTGTGTCTGTTTTACTTGATGTCAGTGTGTGTTTGTTTGTGTTACTGGGTGTCAGTATTTAGTTTAGTTTAGAGATACAGCGCTTAAAGAGGCCCTTCGGCCCACCGAGTCTGTGCCGTCCATCAACAACCCATTTATTCTAATCCATCACGAATCCCGTATTCCTATCACATCCCCACCTGTCCCTATATATTTCCCTACCACCTACCTATACGATGGGCAATTTATGATGGCCAATTAACCTATTAACCTGAAAGTCTTTGGCATGCGGGAGGAAACCGGAGCACCTGGAGGAAACCCACGCAGACACAGGGAGAACTTGCAAACTCCGCACAGGCAGTACCCAGAATCGAACCCGAGTCCCTGGATCTGTGAGGCTGCGGTGCGAACCACGACGCCAATGTGCCCCCAGAGTGTGTGATGTGTTACTGGGTATCAGTGTATGTCTTTGTTACTTGGTGTCAGTGTATGTCTGTGTTATTTGGTGTAAGTGTGTGTCTGTGTTACTGGGTGTCAGTGTGTGTCTTTGTGACTTGGTGTCAGTGGATGTCTTTGTTACTTGGTGTAAGTGTGTGTCTGTGTTACTGGGTATCAGTGTATTTCTTTGTTACTTGGTGTCAGTGTATGTCAAAATACTTGGTGTAAGTGCATGTCTTTGTTACTTGGTGTAATTGTCTGTCTTTGTTACTTGGTGTCAGTGTATGTCTTTGTTACCTGGTGTCAGTGTATGTCTTTGTTACTTGGTGTCAGTGCATGTCTGTTACTTGGTGTAAGTGTGTGCCTGTGTTACTGGGTATCAGTGTATGCCTTTGTTACTTGGTGTCAGTGTATGTCTGTGTTAATTGGTGTAAGTGTGTGTCTGTGTTACTGGGTGTCAGTGTGCGTCTGTGTTACTTGATGTAAGTCTGTGTCTTTGTTACTTGGTGTCATTGTAAGTCTTAGTTACTTGGTGTAAGTGTGTGTCTGTGTTACTGGTTATCAGTGTCTGTCTTTGTGACTTTGCGTCAGTGTATGTCTTTGTTACTGGGTGTCATTGTAAGTCTTAGTTACTTGGTGAAAGTGCGTGTCTGTGTTACTGGTTATCAGTGTCTGTCTTTGTGACTTTGTGTCAGTGTATGTCTTTGTTACAAGGTGTCAGTGTGTGTCTTTGTGACTTGGTGTCAGTGTATGTCTTTGTTACTTGGTGTAAGTGCGTGTCTGTGTTACTAGGTATCAGTGTATGTCTTTGTTACTTGGTGTCAGTGCATGTCAAAATACTTGGTGTAAGTGTATGTCTTTG
Source organism: Heterodontus francisci (assembly GCF_036365525.1). NCBI lineage: Eukaryota > Metazoa > Chordata > Chondrichthyes > Heterodontiformes > Heterodontidae > Heterodontus > Heterodontus francisci. The sequence continues at coordinate 1,818,997 of NW_027140415.1, read as the reverse complement.
TTACTTGGTGTAATAGTCTGTCTTTGTTACTTGGTGTCAGTGTATGTCTGTGTTACTTGGTGTAAGTGCGTGTCATTGTTACTTGGTGTAAGTGTATGTCTTTGTTACTTGGTGTAATTGTCTGTCTTTGTTACTTGCTGTCAGTGTATGTCTTTGTTACTGGGTGTCAGTGTATGTCTTTGTTACTTGGTGTAAGTGTGTGTCTGTGTTACTGGGTATCCGTGTCTGTCATTGTTACTTGGTGTAAGTGTGTGTCTGTGTTACCGGGTATCAGTGCATGTCTTAGTTACTTGGTGTCAGGGTATGTCTGTGTTACTTGGTGTAAGTGTGTGTCTGTGTTACTGGGTATCAGTGTATGTCTTTGTTACTTGGTGTAAGTGTATGTCTTTGTTACTGGGTGTAAGTGTATGTCTTTGTTACTTGGTGTCAGTGTATGTCTTTGTTATTGGTGTCAGTGTGTGTCTGTGTTACTGGGCATCAGTGTATGTCTTTGTGACTTGGTATCAGTGTATGTCTGTGTTACTTGGTGTCAGTGTGTTTGTTTGTGTTACTGGGTGTCAGTGTGTTTCTGTGTTACTTGTTGTAAGTGTGTGTCTTTGTTACTTGCTGTCCGTGTGTGTCTGTGTTACTTGGTGTCAGTGTATGTCTTTGTTACTGGGTGTCAGTGTCTGTCTTTGTTACTTGGTGTAAGTTTGTGTCTGTGTTACTGGGTATCAGTGTCTGTCTTTGTTACTTGGTGTAAGTGTGTGTCTGTGTTACTGGGTATCAGTGCATTTCTTTGTTACTTGGTGTCAGAGTATGTCTGTGTTACTTGGTGGAAGTGTGTGTCTTTGTTACTGGGTATCAGTGTATGTCTGTGTGACTTGGTGTCAGTGTATGTCTTTGTTACTGGGTGTCAGTGTGTGTCTTCGTGACTTGGTGTCAGTGTATGTCTTTGTTACTTGGTGTCAGTATGTGTCTGTGTTCCTGGATATCAGTGTATGTCTTTGTTAATTGGTGTCAGTGTATGTCAAAATACTTGGTGTAAGTGTATGTCTTTGTTACTCGGTGTAATTGTTTGCCTTTGTTACTTGGTGTCAGTGTATGTCTTTGTTCCTTGGTGTCTGTGTGTGTCTGTGTTCCTGGGCATCAGTGTATGTCTTTGTGACTTGGTATCAGTGCATGTCTTTGATACTTGCTGTCAGTGTGTGTCTGTGTTCCTGGGTATCAGTGTATGTCTTTGTGACTTGGTGTCAGTGTATGTCTTTTGTACTGGGTGTCATTGTGTGTCTGTGTTACTTGATGTCAGTGTGTGTTTGTTTGTGTTACTGGGTGTCAGTATTTAGTTTAGTTTAGAGATACAGCGCTTAAACAGGCCCTTCGGCCCACCGAGTCTGTGCCGTCCATCAACAACCCATTTATTCTAATCCAACACGAATCCCGTATTCCTATCACATCCCCACCTGTCCCGATATATTTCCCAACCACCTACCTATACGATGGGCAATTTATGATGGCCAATTAACCTATCAACCAGAAAGTCTTTGGCACGCGGGAGGAAACCGGAGCACCCGGAGGAAACCCACGCAGACAGAGGGAGAAATTGCAAACTCCGCACAGGCAGTACCCAGATCGAACCCGAGTCCCTGGAGCTGTGAGGCTGCGGTGCTAACGACGACGCCAATGTGCCCCCCACAGTGTGTGCCTGTGTTACTGGGTATCAGTGTATGTCTTTGTTACTTGGTGTCAGTGTATGTCTGTGTTATTTGGTGTAAGTGTGTGTCTGTGTTACTGGGTGTCAGTGTGTGTCTTTGTGACTTGGTGTCAGTGGATGTCTTTGTTACTTGGTGTAAGTGTGTGTCTGTGTTACTGGGTATCAGTGTATGTCTTTGTTACTTGGTTTCAGTGTATGTCAACATACTTGGTGTAAGTGCATGTCTTTGTTACTTGGTGTAATTGTCTGTCTTTATTACTTGGTGTCAGTGTATGTCTTTGTTACCTGGTGTCAGTGTATGTCTTTGTTACTTGGTGTAAGTGTATGTCTGTGTTACTTGGTGAAAGTGTGTGCCTGTGTTCCTGGGTATCAGTGTCTGTCTTTGTTACTTGGTGTCAGTGTATGTCTCTGTTACTTGGTGTAAGTGTGTGTCTGTGTTACTGGGTGTCAGTGTGCGTCTGTGTTACTTGATGTAAGTCTGTGTCTTTGTTACTTGGGGTCAGTGTATGCCTTTGTTACTGGGTGTCAGTGTATGTCTTTGTTACCTGGTGTCAGTGTATGTCTTTGTTACTTGGTGTAAGTGTATGTCTGTGTTACTTGATGTAAGTGTGTGTCTGTGTTACTGGGTATCAGTGTCTGTCTTTGTGACTTTGTGTCAGTGTATGTCTTTGTTACTGGGTGTCAGTGTGTGTCTTTGTGACTTGGTGTCAGTGTATGTCTTTGTTACTTGGTGTAACTGTGTGTCTGTGTTACTAGGTATCAGTGTATGTCTTTGTTACTTGGTGTCAGTGTATGTCAAAATACTTGGTGTAAGTGTATGTCTTTGTTACTTGGTGTAATAGTCTGTCTTTGTTACTTGGTGTCAGTGTATGTCTGTGTTACTTGGTGTAAGTGCGTGTCATTGTTACTTGGTGTAAGTGTATTTCTTTGTTACTTGGTGTAATTGTCTGTCTTTGTTACTTGGTGTCAGTGTATGTCTGTGTTACCTGGTGTACGTGTGTGTCATTGTTAATTGGTGTCAGTGTGTGTCTGTGTTACTGTGCATCAGTGTATGTCTTTGTTACTTGGTATCAGTGCATGTCTGTGTTACTGGGAGTCAGTGTGTTTGTTTGTGTTACTGGGGGTCAGTGTGTGTCTGTGTTAATTGGTGTAAGTGTATGTCTTTGTTACTGTGTGTCATTGTATGTCTTTGTTACTTGGTGCAAGTGTGTGTCTGTGTTACTGGGTATCAGTGTCTGTCTTTGTTACTTGGTGTAAGTGTGTGTCTGTGTTACTGGGTATCAGTGCATGTCTTTGTTACTTGGTGTCAGTGTATGTCTGTGTTACTTGGTGCAAGTGTGTGTCTGTGTTACTGGGTATCAGTGTATGTCTTTGTAACTTGGTGTAAGTGTATGTCTTTGTTACTGGGTGTAAGTGTATGTCTTTGTTACTTGGTGTCAGTGTATGTCTTTGTTACTTGGTTTCAGTGTGTGCCTGTGTTACTGGGCATCAGTGTATGTCTTCGTGACTTTGTATCAGTGTATGTCTGTGTTACTTGGTGTCAGTGTGTTTGTTTGTGTTACTGGGTGTCAGTGTGTGTCTTTGTTACTTGGTGTCAGTGTATGTCTTTGTTACTTGGTGTAAGTGTGTGTCTGCTTTACTGGGTATCAGTGTCTGTCTTTGTTACTTGGTGTAAGTGTGTGCCTGTGTTACTGGGTATCAGTGCATTTCTTTGTTACTTGGTGTAAGTGTGTGTCTGCGTTACTGGGTATCAGTGCATTTCTTTGTTACTTGGTGTCTGAATATGTCTGTGTTACTTGGTGTAAGTGTGTGTCTTTGTTACTGGGTATCAGTGTATGTCTTTGTGACTTGGTGTCAGTGTATGTCTTTGTTACTGGGTGTCAGTGTGTGTCTTCGTGACTTGGTGTCAGTGTATGTCTTTGTTCCTTGGTGTAAGTGTGCGTCTGCGTTACTTGTTGTCAGTGCATGCCTTTGTTACTGGGTGTCAGTGTGTGTCTGTGTTACTGGGTATCAGTGTCTGTCTTTGTTACTTGGTGTAAGTGTGTGTCTGTGTCACTGGGTATCTGTGCATGTCTTTGTTACTTGGTGTCAGTGTATGTCTGTGTTACTTGGTGTAAGAGTGTGTCTGTGTTACTGGGTATCAGTGTATGTCTTTGTGACTTGGTGTCAGTGTATGTCTTTGTTACTGGGAGTCGGAGTGTGTCATTGTGACTTGGTGTCAGTGTTTGTCTTTGTTACTTGGTGTAGGTGTGTGTCTGTGTTACTGGGTATCAGTGTATGTCTTTGTTACTTGGTGTAATTGTCTGTCTTTGTTAATTGATGTCAGTGTATGTGTGTGTTACTTGGTGGAAGTGTGTGTCATTGTTACTTGATGTAAGTCTGTTTCTTTGTTACTTGGTGTCCGTGTGTGTCTGCGTTACATGTTGTCAGTGTATGTCTTTGTTACTGGGTGTCATTGTAAGTCTTTGTTACTTGGTGTCAGTGTATGTCAACATACTTGGTGTAAGTGTATGTCTTTGTTACATGGTGTAATAGTCTGTCTTTGTTACTAGGTGTCAGTGTATGTCTGTGTTACTTGGTGTAAGTGCGTGTCATTGTTACTTGGTGTAAGTGTATGTCTTTGTTACTTGGTGTAATTGTCTGTTTTTGTTACTTGGTGTCAGTGTATGTCTGTGTTACTTGATGTAATTGTGTGTCATTGTTACTTGGTGTCAGTGTGTGTCTGTGTTGCTGTGCATCAGTGTTTGTCTTTGTGACTTGGTACCAGTGCATGTCTGTGTTACTGGGCGTCAGTGTGTTTGTTTGTGTTACTGGGGGTCAGTGTGTGTCTGTGTTACTTGGTGTAAGTGTATGTCTTTGTTACTGTGTGTCAGTGTATGTCTTTGTTACTTGGTGTAAGTGTGTGTCTGTGTTACTGGGTTTCAGTGTCTGTCTTTGCTACTTGGTGTAAGTGTGTGTCTGTGTTACTGGGTATCAGTGCATGTCTTTGTTACTTGGTGTCAGTGTATGTCTGTGTTACTTGGTGTAAGTGTGTGTCTGTGTTACTGGGTATCAGTGTATGTCTTTGTGACTTTGTGTCAGTGTATGTCTTTGTTACTGGGTGTCAGTGTGTGTCTTTGTGACTTGGTGTCAGTGTACGTCTTTGTTACTTGGTGTAAGTGTGTGTCTGTGTTACTCGGTATCAGTGTATGTCTTTGATACTTGGTGTCAGTGTATGTCTGTGTTACTTGGTGTAAGTGCGTGTCATTGTTACTTGGTGTAAGTGTATGTCTTTGTTACTTGGTGTAATTGTCTGTCTTTGTTACTTGGTGTCAGTGTATGTCTATGTTACTTGATGTAATTGTGTGTCATTGTTACTTGTTGTCAGTGTGTGTCTGTGTTACTGTGCATCAGAGTTTGTCTTTGTGACTTGGTATCAGTGCATGTCTGTGTTACTGGGTGTCAGTGTGTTTGTTTGTGTTACTGGGGGTCAGTGTGTGTCTGTGTTACTTGGTGTAAGTGTATGTCTTTGTTACTGTGTGTCAGTGTATGTCTTTGTTACTTGGTGTAAGTGTGTGTCTGTGTTACTGGGTTTCAGTGTCTGTCTTTGTTACTTGGTGTAAGTGTGTGTCTGTGTTACTGGGTATCAGTGCACGTCTTTGTTACTTGGTGTCAGTGTATGTCTGTGTTACTTGGTGTAAGTGTGTGTTTGTGTTACTGGGTATCAGTGTATGTCTTTGTAACTTGGTGCAAGTATATGTCTTTGTTACTGGGTGTAAGTGTATGTCTTTGTTACTCGGTGTCAGTGTACGTCTTTGTTACTTGGTTTCAGTGTGTGTCTGTGTTACTGGGCATCAGTGTATGTCTTTGTGACTTTGTATCAGTGTATGTCTGTGTTACTTGGTGTCAGTGTGTTTGTTTGTGTTACTGGGTGTCAGTGTGTGTCTGTGTTACTGGGTGTCAGTGGATGTCTTTGTTACTTGGTGTAAGTGTGTGTCTGTGTTACTGGGTATCAGTGTCTGTCTTTGCTACTTGGTGTAAGTGTGTGTCTGTGTTACTGTGTATCAGTGCATTTCTTTGTTACTTGGTGTCTGAATATGTCTGTGTTACTTGGTGTAAGTGTGTGTCTTTGTTACTGGGTATCAGTGAATGTCTTTGTGACATGGTGTCAGTGTATGTCTCTGTTACTGGGTGTGAGTGTGTGTCTTCGTGACTTGGTGTCAGTGTATGTCTTTGTTACTTTGTGTAAGTGTGTGCCAGCGTTACTTGGTGTCAGTGCATGCCTTTGTTACTGGGTGTCAGTGTATGTCTTTGTTGTTGGTGTATGTGTGTGTCTGTGTTACTGGGTATCAGTGTCTGTCTTTGTTACTTGGTGTAAGTGTGTGTCTGTGTTACTGGGTATCTGTGCATGTCTTTGTTACTTGGTGTCAGTGTATGTCTGTGTTACTTGGTGTAAGAGTGTGTCTGTGTTACTGGGTATCAGTGTATGTCTTTGTGACTTGGTGTCAGTGTATGTCTTTGTTACTGGGAGTCGGTGTGTGTCTTTGTGACTTGGTGTCAGTGTTTGTCTTTGTTACTTGGTGTAGGTGTGTGTCTGTGTTACTGGGTATCAGAGTATGTCTTTGCTACTTGGTGTAATTGTCTGTCTTTGTTACTTGATGTCAGTGTATGTCTGTGTTAAATGGTGTATGTGTGTGTCATTGTTACTTGGTGAAAGTGTATGTCTTTGTTACTTGGTGTAATTGTCTGTCTTTGTTACTTGGTGTCATTGTATGTCTGTGTTACCTGGTGTAAGTGTGTGTCATTGTTACTTGGTGTCAGTGTGTGTCTGTGTTACTGGGCATCAGTGTATGTCTTTGTGACTTGGTATCAGTGCATGTCTGTGTTACTTGGTGTCAGTGAGTTTGTTTGTGTTACTGGGTGTCAGTGTGTGTCTGTGTTACTTGGTGTAAGTGTGTGTCTTTGTTACTTGGTGTCCGTGTGTGTCTGTGTTACTGGGTGTCAGTGTATGTCTTTGTTACTGGGTGTCAGTGTATGTCTTTGTTACTTGGTGTAAGTGTGTGTCTGTGTTACTGGGTATCAGTGTCTGTCATTGTTACTTGGTGTAACTGTGTGTCTGTGTTACTGGGTATCTGTGTATGTCTTGGTGACTTGGTGTCAGTGTATGTCTTTGTTACTGGGTGTCAGTGTGTGTCTTTGTGACTTGGTGTCAGTGTATGTCTTTGTTACTTGGTGTAAGTGTGTGTCTGTGTTACTGGGTATCAGTGTATGTCTTTGTTACTTGGTGTCAGTGTATGTCAAAATACTTGGTATAAGTGTATGTCTTTGTTACTTGGTGTAATAGTCTGTCTTTGTTACTTAGTGTCAGTGTATGTCTGTGCTACCTGGTGTAAGTGCGTGTCATTGTTACTTGGTGTAAGTGTATGTCTTTGTTACTTGGTGTAATTGTCTGTCTTTGTTACTTGGTGTCAGTGGATCTCTGTGTTACTTGGTGTAAGTGTGTGTCATTGTTACTTGGTGTCAGTGTGTGTCTGTGTTAGTAGGTGTAAGTGTATGTCTTTGTTACTGTGTGTCAGTGTATGACTATGTTACTTGGTGTAAGTGTGTGTTTGTGTTACTGGGTATCGGTGTCTGTCTTTGTTACTTGGTGTAAGAGTGTGTCTGTGTTACTGGGTATCAGTGTATGTCTTTGTAACTTGGTGTAAGTGTATGTCTTTGTTACTGGGTGTAAGTGCATGTCTTTGTTACTTGGTTTCAGTGTGTGTCTGTGTTACTGGGCATCAGTGTATGTCTTTGTGACTTGGTATCAGTGTATGTCTGTGTTACTTGGTGTCAGTGTGTTTGTTTGTGTTACTGGGTGTCAGTGGATCTCTTTGTTACTTGTTGTAATTGTGTGTCTGTGTTACTGGGTATCAGTGTCAGTCTTTGTTACTTGGTGTAAGTGTGTGTCTGTGTTACTGGGTATCAGTGCATTTCTTTGTTACTTGGTGTCTGAATAAGTCTGTGTTACTTGGTGTAAGTGTTTGTCTTTGTTACTGGGTATCAGTGTATGTCTTTGTGACTTGGTGTCAGTGTATGTCTTTGTTACTGGGTGTCAGTGTGTGTCTTTGTGACTTGATGTCAGTGTATGTCTTTGTTACTTGGTGTAAGTGTGTGTCTGTGTTACTGGGTATCTGTGCATGTCTTTGTTACCTGGTGTCAGTGTATGTCTGTGTTACTTGGTGTAAATGTGTGTCATTGTTACTTGGTGTCAGTGTGTGTCTGTGTTACTGGCATCAGTATATGTCTTTGTGACTTGGTATCAGTGCATGTCTGTGTTACTTGGTGTCAGTGTGTTTGTTTGTGTTACTGGGTATCAGTGCATGTCTTTGTTACTTGGTGTCAGTGTATGTCTGTGTTACTGGGTGTAAGTGTATGTCCTTGTTACTTGGTGTCAGTGTATGTCTTTGTTATTGGTGTCAGTGTGTGTCTGTGTTACTGGGCATCAGTGTATGTCATTGTGACTTGGTATCAGTGTATGTCTGTGTTACTTGGTGTCAGTGTGTTTGTTTGTGTTACTGTGTGTCAGTGTGTGTCTGTGTTACTTGTTGTAAGGGTGTGTCTTTGTTACTTGGTGTCCGTGTGTGTCTGTGTTACTGGGTGTCAGTGTATGTCTTTGTTACTGGGTGTCAGTGTATGTCTTTGTTACTTGGTGTAAGTTTGTGTCAGTGTTACTGTTTATCAGTGTCTGTCATTGTTACTTGGTGTAAGTGTGTGTCTGTGTTACTGGGTATCAGTGCATTTCTTTGTTACTTGCTGTCAGTGTATGTCTGTGTTACTTGGTGTAAGTGTGTGTCTGTGTTAATGGGTATCAGTGTCTGTCTTTGCTACTTGGTGTAAGTGTGTGTCTGTGTTACTGGGTATCAGTGCATTTCTTTGTTACTTGGTGTCTGAATATGTCTGTGTTACTTGGTGTAAGTGTGTGTCTTTGCTACTGGGTATCAGTGTATGTCTTTGTGACTTTGTGTCAGTGTATGTCTTTGTTACTGGGTGTCAGTGTGTGTCTTCGTGACTTCGTGTCAGTGTATGTCTTTGTTACTTGGTGTAAGTGTGTGTCTTTGTTACTGGGTATATGTGCATGTCTTTGTTACTTGGTGTCAGTGTATGTCTGTGTTACTTGGTGTAAGAGTGTGTCTGTGTTACTGGGTATCAGTGTATGTCTTTGTGACTTGGTGTCAGTGTATGTCTTTGTTACTGGGAGTCGGTGTGTGTCTTTGTGAAATGGTGTCAGTGTTTGTCGTGGTTACTTGGTGTAGGTGTGTGTCTGTGTTACTAGGTATCAGAGTATGTCTTTGTTACTTGGTGTAATTGTCTGTCTTTGTTACTTGGTGTCAGTGTATGTCTGTGTTACCTGGTGTACGTGTGTGTCATTGTTACTTGGTGTCAGTGTGTGTCTGTGTTACTGGGCATCAGTGTATGTCTTTGTGACTTGGTATCAGTGCATGTCTGTGTTACTTGGTGTCAGTGTGTTTGTTTGTGTTACTGGGTGTCAGTGTGTGTCTGTGTTACTTGGTGTAAGTGTGTGTCTTTGTTACTTGGTGTCCGTGTGTGTCTGTGTTGCTGGGAGTCAGTGTATGTCTTTGTTACTGGGTGTCAGTGTATGTCTTTGTTACTTGGTGTAAGTGTGTGTCTGTGTTACTGGGTATCAGTGTCTGTCATTGTTACTTGGTGTAACTGTGTGTCTGTGTTACTGCGTATCTGTGTATATCTTGGTGACTTGGTGTCAGTGTATGTCTTTGTTACTGGGTGTCAGTGTGTGTCTTTGTGACTTGGTGTCAGTGTATGTCTTTGTTACTTGGTGTAAGTGTGTGTCTGTGTTACTGGGTATCAGTGTATGTCTTTGTTACTTGGTGTCAGAGTATGTCATAATACTTGGTGTAAGTGTATGTCTTTGTTACTTGGTGTAATAGTCTGTCTTTGTTACTTTGTGTCAGTGTATGTCTGTGTTACCTGGTGTAAGTGTGTGTCTTTGTTACTTGGTGTAATTGTCTGTCTTTGTTACTTGGTGTCAGTGTATCTCTGTGTTACTTGGTGTAAGTGTGTGTCATTGTTACTTGGTATCAGTGTGTGTCTGTGTTACTGTGCATCAGTGTATGTCTTTGTGACTTGGTATCAGTGCATTTCTGCGTTACTTGGTGTCAGTGTGTTTGTTTGTGTTACTGGGTGTCAGTGTGTCTCTGTGTTAGTAGGTGTAAGTGTATGTCTTTGTTACTGTGTGTCAGTGTATGACTTTGTTACTTGGTGTAAGTGTGTGTCTGTGTTACTGGGTATCAGTGTCTGTCTTTGTTACTTGGTGTAAGTGTGTGTCTGTGCTACTGGGCATCAGTGTATGTCTTTGTGACTTGGGATCAGTGTATGTCTGTGTTACTTGGTGTCAGTGTGTTTGTTTGTGTTACTGGGTGTCAGTGTGTGTCTGTGTTACTGGGTGTCAGTGTATCTCTTTGTTACTTGTTGTAATTGTGTGTCGGTGTTACTGGGTATCAGTGTCAGTCTTTGTTACTTGGTGCAAGTGTGTGTCTGTGTTACTGGGTATCAGTGCATTTCTTTGTTACTTGGTGTCTGAATCAATCTGTGTTACTTGGTGTAAGTGTTTGTCTTTGTTACTGGGTATCAGTGTATGTCTTTGTGACTTGGTGTCAGTGTATGTCTTTGTTACTGGGTTTCAGTGTGTGTCTTTGAGACTTGGTGTCAGTGTATGTCTTTGTAAATTGGTGTAAGTGTGTGTCTGTGTTACTGGGTATCTGTGCATGTCTTTGTTACCTCGTGTCAGTGTATGTCTGTGTTACTTGGTGTAAGAGTGTGTCTGTGTTACTGGGTATCAGTGTATGTCTCTGTGACTTGGTGTCAGTGTATGTCTTTGTTACAAGGGAGTCGGTGTGTGTCTTTGTGACTTGGTGTCAGTGTATGTCTTTGTTACTTGGTGTAGGTGTGTGTCTGTGTTACTGGGTATCAGTGTATGTCTTTGTTACTTGGTGTAATTGTCTGTCTTTGTTACTTGGTGTCAGTGTATGTCTGTGTTACTTGGTGCAAGTGTGTGTCATTCTTACTTGGTGTCAGTGTGTGTCTGTGTTACTGGGCATCAGTGTATGTCTTTGTGACTTGGTATCAGTGCATGTCTGTGTTACTTGGTGTCAGTGTGTTTGTTTGTGTTACTGGGTGTCAGTGTGTGTCTGTGTTACTTGGTGTAAGTGTGTGTCTTCGTTACTTGGTGTCCGTGTTTGTCTGTGTTACTGGGTGTCAGTGTATGTCTTAGTTCCTGGGTGTCAGTGCATGTCTTTGTTACTTTGTGTAAGTGTGTGTCTGTGTTACTGGGTATCAGTGTCTGTCATTGTTACTTGGTGTAAGTGTCTGTCTGTGTTACTGTGTATCAGTGCATGTCTTAGTTACTTGGTGTCAGTGTATGTCTGTGTTACTTGGTGTAATTGTGTGTCTGTGTTACTGGGTATCAGTGTATGTCTTTGTAACTTGGTGTAAGTGTATGTCTTTGTTACTGGGTGTAAGTGTATGTTTTTGTTACTTGGTGTCAGTGTGTTTGTTTGTGTTACAGTGTGTCAGTGTGTGTCTGTGTTACTTGTTGTACGTGTGTGTATTTGTTACTTGGTGTCCGTGTGTGTCTGTGTTACTGGGTGTCAGTGTATTTCTTTCTTAATGGGTGTCAGTGTATGTCTTTGTTACTTGGTGTAAGTTTGTGTCTGTGTGACTGGGCATCAGTGTCTGTCTTTGTTACTTGGTGTAAGTGTGTGTCTGTGTTACTGGGTATCAGTGCATTTCTTTGTTACTTGGTGTCAGAGTATTTCTGTGTTACTTGGTGGAAGTGTGTGTCTTTGTTACTGGGTATCAGTGTATGTCTTTGTGACTTGGTGTCAGTGTATGTCTTTGTTACTGGGTGTCAGTGTGTGTCTTCGTGACTTGGTGTCAGTGTATGTCTTTGTTACTTGGTGTCAGTGTGTGTCTGTGTTACTGGCTATCAGTGTATTTCCTTGTTACTTGGTGTCAGTGTATGTCAAAATACTTGGTGTAAGTGTATGTCTTTGTTACTTGGTGTAATTGTCTGCCTTTGTTACTTGGTGTCAGTTTATGTCTGTGTTACTTGGTGTAAGTGTGTGTCTTTGTTACTTGGTGTAAGTGTATGTCTTTGTTCCTTGGAGTCTGTGTGTGTCTGTATTCCTGGGCATCAGTGTATGTCTTTGTGACTTGGTATCAGTGTATGTCTTTGTGTCTTGGTGTCAGTGCATGTCTTTGTTACTTGGTGTCAGTGTATGTCTGTGTTACTTGGTGTAAGAGTGTGTCTGTGTTACTGGGTATCAGTGTATGTCTTTGTGACTTTGTGTCAGTGTATGTCTTTGTTACTGGGAGTCGGTGTGTGTCTTTGTGACTTGGTGTCAGTGTATGTCTTTGTTACTTGGTGTAGGTGTGTGTCTGTGTTATTGGGTATCAGTCTATGTCTTTGTTACTTGGTGTAATTGTCTGTCTTTGGTACTTGGTGTCAGTGTATGTCTGTGTTACTTGGTGTACGTGTGTGTCATTGTTACTTGGTGTTAGTATATGTCTTTGTTACTTGGTGTAATTGTCTGTCTTTGTTACTTGGTGTCAGTGTATGTCTGTGTTACTTGTTGTAAGTGTGTGTCATTGTTACTTGGTGTCAGTGTGTGTCTGTGTTACTGGCATCAGTGTATGTCTTTGTGACTTGGTATCAGTGCATGTCTGTGTTACTTGGTGTCAGTGTGTTTGTTTGTGTAACTGAGTGTCAGTGTGTGTCTGTGTTACTTGGTGTAAGTGTGTGTCTTTGATACTTGGTGTCCGTGTTTGTCTGTGTTACTGGGTGTCAGTGTATGTCTTTGCTACTGAATGTCAGTGTATGTCTTTGTTGATTGGTGTAAGTTTGTGTCAGTGTTACTGGGTATCAGTGTCTGTCTTTGTTACTTGGTGTAAGTGTGTGTCTGTGTTACTGGGTATCAGTGTCTGTCATTGTTACTTGGTGTAAATGTGTGTCTGTGTTACTGGGTATCAGTGCATGTCTTTGTTACTTGGTGTCAGTGTATGTCTGTGTTACTTGGTGTTAAGTGTGTGCCTGTGTTACTGGGTATCAGTGTATGTCTTTGTAACTTGGTGTAAGTGTATGTCTTTGTTACTGGGTGTAAGTGTATGTCTTTGTTACTTGGTGTCAGTGTATGTCTTTGTTATTGGTGTCAGTGTGTGTCTGTGTTACTGGGCATCAGTGTATGTCTTTGTGACTTGGTATCAGTGTATGTCTGTGTTACTTGGTGTCAGTGTGTTTGTTTGTGTTACTGTGTGTCAGTGTGTGTCTGTGTTACTTGTTGTAAGTGTGTGTCTTTGTTACTTGGTGTCCGTGTGTGTCTGTGTTACTGGGTGTCAGTGTATGTCTTTGTTACTGGGTGTCAGTGTATGTCTTTGTTGATTGGTGTAAGTTTGTGTCAGTGTTACTGGGTATCAGTGTCTGTCTTTGTTACTTGGTGTAAGTGTGTGTCTGTGTTACTGGGTATCAGTGCATTTCTTTGTTACTTGGTGTCAGTGTATGTCTTTGTGACTTGGTATCAGTGTATGTCTGTGTTACTTGGTGTCAGTGTGTTTGTTTGTGTTACTGTGTGTCTGTGTGTGTCTGTGTTACTTGTTGTAAGTGTGTGTCTTTGTTACTTGGTGTCCGTGTGTGTCTGTGTTACTGGGTGTCAGTGTATGTCTTTGTTACTGGGTGTCAGTGTATGTCTTTGTTACTTGGTGTAAGTTTGTGTCTGTGTTACTGGGTATCAGTGTCTGTCATTGTTACTTGGTGTAAGTGTGTGTCTGTGTTACTGGGTATCAGTGCATGTCTTTGTTACTTGGTGTCAGTGTATGTCTGTGTTACTTGGTGTAAGTGTGTGCCTGTGTTACTGGGTATCAGTGTATGTCTTTGTAACTTGGTGTAAGTGTGTGTCTGTGTTACTGGGTATCAGTGCATTTCTTTGTTACTTGGTGTCAGTGTCTGTCTTTGTTACTTGGTGTCAGTGTGTGTCGGTGTTACTGGCTTTCAGTGTATGTCTTTGATACTTGGTGTCAGTGTATGTCAAAATACGTGGTGTAAGTGTATGTCTTTGTTACTTGGTGTAATTGTCTGCCTTTGTTACTTGGTATCAGTGTATGTCTGTGTTACTTGGTATCAGTGTATGTCTTTGTTACTTGGTGTCAGTGTGTCTCTGTGTTACTGGGTATCAGTGTATGTCTTTGTGACTTGGTATCAGTGTATGTCTTTGTTACTGGGTGTCAGTGTGTGTCTGTGTTCCTGGGTATCAGTGTATGTCTTTGTGACTTGGTGTCAGTGCATGTCTTTGTGACTTGGTGTCAGTGTGTGTCTGTGTTACTGGGTATCAGTGTACGTCTTTGTGACTTGATGTCAGTGTGTGTTTGTTTGTGTTACTGGGTGTCAGTATTTAGTTTAGTTTAGAGATGCAGCGCTTAAACAGGCCCTTCGGCCCACCGAGTCTGTGCCGTCCATCAACAACCCACTTATTCTAATCCAACACGAATCCCGTATTCCTATCACATCCCCACCTGTCCCTATATGTTTCCCTGCCACCTACCTATACGATGGGCAATTTATGATGGCCAATTAACCTATCAACCTGAAAGTCTTTGGCCTGCGGGAGGAAACCGGAGCACCCGGAGGAAACCCACGCAGACACAGGGAGAACTTACAAACTCCGCACAGGCAGTACCCAGAATCGAACCCGAGTCCCTGGAGCTGTGAGGCTGCGGTGCTAACCACTGCGCCGATGTGCCCCTCCAGTGTATGCCTGTGTTACTGGGTATCAGTGTATGTCTTTGTTACTTGGTGTCAGTGTATGTCTGTGTTACTTGGTGTCAGTGTATGTCTTTGTTACTGGGTGTCAGTGTGTGTCTTTGTGACTTGGTGTCAGTGGATGTCTTTGTTACTTGGTGTAAGTGTGTGTCTGTGTTACTGGGTATCAGTGTATGTCTTTGTTACTTGGTGTCAGTGTATGTCAAAATACTTGGTGTAAGAGCATGTCTTTGTTACTTGGTGTAATTGTCTGTCTTTGTTACTTGGTGTCAGTGTATGTCTTTGTTACCTGGTGTCAGTGTATGTCTGTGTTACTTGGTGTAAGTGTGTGCCTGTGTTACTGGGTATGAGTGTATGTCTATGTTACTTGGTGTCAGTGTATGTCTGTGTTACTTGGTGTAAGTGTGTGTCTGTGTTACTGTGTGCTAGTGTGTGTATGTGTTACTTGGTGTAAGTGTGTGTCTTTGTTACTTGGTGTCCGTGTGTGTCTTTGTTACTTGGTGTCCGTGTATGTCTTTGTTACTTGGTGTAAGTGTTTGTCTGTGTTACTGGGTATCAGTGTCTGTCTTTGTTACTTGGTGTAAGTGTGTGTCTTTGTTACTTTGTGTCACTGTATGTCTGTGTTACTTGGTGTAAGTGTGTATCTGCGTTACTGGGTATCAGTGTATGTCTTTGTGACTTGGTGTCAGTGTATGTCTTTGTTACTGGGTGTCAGTGTGTGTCTTTGTGACGTGGTGTCAGTGTATTTCTTTGTTTCTTGGTGTAAGTGTTTGTCTGTGTTACTGGGTATCAGTGTATGTCTTTGTTACTTGGTGTCAGTTTATGTCTGTGTTACTTGGTGCAAGTGTGTGTCTTTGTTACTTGGTGTAAGTGTATGTCTTTGTTACTTGGTGTCAGTGTATGTCTGTGTTACATGGTGTCAGTGTGTTTGTTTGTGTTACTGGGTGTCAGTGTGTGTCTGTGTTACTTGTTGTAAGTGTGTGTCTTTGTTACTTGGTGTCCGTGTGTGTCTGTGTTACTGGGTGTCAGTGTATGTCTTTGTTACTGGGTGTCAGTGTATGTCTTTGTTACTTGGTGTAAGTTTGTGTCTGTGTTACTGGGTATCAGTGTCTGTCATTGTTACTTGGTGTAAGTGTGTGTCTGTGTTACTGGGTATCAGTGCATGTCTTTGTTACTTGGTGTCAGTGTATGTCTGTGTTACTTGGTGTAAGTGTGTGCCTGTGTTACTGGGTATCAGTGTATGTCTTTGTAACTTGGTGTAAGTGTGTGTCTGTGTTACTGGGTATCAGTGCATTTCTTTGTTACTTGGTGTCAGTGTCTGTCTTTGTTACTTGGTGTCAGTGTGTGTCGGTGTTACTGGCTTTCAGTGTATGTCTTTGATACTTGGTGTCAGTGTATGTCAAAATACGTGGTGTAAGTGTATGTCTTTGTTACTTGGTGTAATTGTCTGCCTTTGTTACTTGGTATCAGTGTATGTCTGTGTTACTTGGTATCAGTGTATGTCTTTGTTACTTGGTGTCAGTGTGTGTCTGTGTTACTGGGTATCAGTGTATGTCTTTGTGACTTGGTATCAGTGTATGTCTTTGTTACTGGGTGTCAGTGTGTGTCTGTGTTCCTGGGTATCAGTGTATGTCTTTGTGACTTGGTGTCAGTGCATGTCTTTGTGACTTGGTGTCAGTGTGTGTCTGTGTTACTGGGTATCAGTGTACGTCTTTGTGACTTTATGTCAGTGTGTGTTTGTCTGTGTTACTGGGTGTCAGTATTTAGTTTAGTTTAGAGATGCAGCGCTTAAACAGGCCCTTCGGCCCACCGAGTCTGTGCCGTCCATCAACAACCCACTTATTCTAATCCAACACGAATCCCGTATTCCTATCACATCCCCACCTGTCCCTATATGTTTCCCTGCCACCTACCTATACGATGGGCAATTTATGATGGCCAATTAACCTATCAACCTGAAAGTCTTTGGCCTGCGGGAGGAAACCGGAGCACCCGGAGGAAACCCACGCAGACACAGGGAGAACTTACAAACTCCGCACAGGCAGTACCCAGAATCGAACCCGAGTCCCTGGAGCTGTGAGGCTGCGGTGCTAACCACTGCGCCGATGTGCCCCTCCAGTGTATGCCTGTGTTACTGGGTATCAGTGTATGTCTTTGTTACTTGGTGTCAGTGTATGTCTGTGTTACTTGGTGTCAGTGTATGTCTTTGTTACTGGGTGTCAGTGTGTGTCTTTGTGACTTGGTGTCAGTGGATGTCTTTGTTACTTGGTGTAAGTGTGTGTCTGTGTTACTGGGTATCAGTGTATGTCTTTGTTACTTGGTGTCAGTGTATGTCAAAATACTTGGTGTAAGAGCATGTCTTTGTTACTTGGTGTAATTGTCTGTCTTTGTTACTTGGTGTCAGTGTATGTCTTTGTTACCTGGTGTCAGTGTATGTCTGTGTTACTTGGTGTAAGTGTGTGCCTGTGTTACTGGGTATGAGTGTATGTCTATGTTACTTGGTGTCAGTGTATGTCTGTGTTACTTGGTGTAAGTGTGTGTCTGTGTTACTGTGTGCTAGTGTGTGTATGTGTTACTTGGTGTAAGTGTGTGTCTTTGTTACTTGGTGTCCGTGTGTGTCTTTGTTACTTGGTGTCCGTGTATGTCTTTGTTACTTGGTGTAAGTGTGTGTCTGTGTTACTGGGTATCAGTGTCTGTCTTTGTTACTTGGTGTAAGTGTGTGTCTTTGTTACTTTGTGTCACTGTATGTCTGTGTTACTTGGTGTAAGTGTGTATCTGCGTTACTGGGTATCAGTGTATGTCTTTGTGACTTGGTGTCAGTGTATGTCTTTGTTACTGGGTGTCAGTGTGTGTCTTTGTGACGTGGTGTCAGTGTATTTCTTTGTTTCTTGGTGTAAGTGTTTGTCTGTGTTACTGGGTATCAGTGTATGTCTTTGTTACTTGGTGTCAGTTTATGTCTGTGTTACTTGGTGCAAGTGTGTGTCTTTGTTACTTGGTGTAAGTGTATGTCTTTGTTACTTGGTGTCGGTGTATGTCTGTGTTACATGGTGTCAGTGTGTTTGTTTGTGTTACTGGGTGTCAGTGTGTGTCTGTGTTACTTGGTGTAAGTGTGTGTCTTTGTTACTTGGTGTCAGTGTATGTCTTTGTTACTGGGTGTCAGTGTACGTGTTTGTTACTTGGTGTCAGTGTATGTCTTTATTACTTGTTGTAAGTGTATGTCTGTGTTACTGGGTATCAGTGTATGTCTTTGTTCCATGGTGTCAGTGTATGTCAAAATACTTGGTGTAAGTGTATGTCTTTGTTACTTGGTGTAATTGTCTGTCTTTGTTACCTGGTGTCATTGTATGTCTTTGTTACCTGGTATCAGTGTATGTCTGTGTTACTTGGTGTAAGTGTGTGTCCTGGTTATTGGTGTCAGTGTGTGTCTGTGTTACTTGGTGTCAGTGTGTTTGTTTGTGTTGCTAGGTATCAGTGTGTGTCTGTGTTACTGGGTGTCAGTGTATGTCTTTGTTACTGGGTATCAGTGTCTGTCTTTGTTACTTGGTGTAAGTGTGTTTGTTTGTGTTACTGGGTGTCAGTGTGTGTCTGTGTTACTGGGTATCAGTGTATGTCTTTGTGACTTGGTATCAGTGCATGTCTGTGTTACTTGGTGTCAGTGTGTTTGTTTGTGTTACTGGGTGTCAGTGTGTGTCTGTGTTACTTGGTGTAAGTGTGTGTCTTCGTTACTTGGTGTCCGTGTTTGTCTGTGTTACTGGGTGTCAGTGTATCTCTTTGTTACTGGGTGTCAGTGCATGTCTTTGTTACTTTGTGTAAGTGTGTGTCTGTGTTACTGGGTATCAGTGTCTGTCATTGTTACTTGGTGTAAGTGTGTGTCTGTGTTACTGTGTATCAGTGCATGTCTTTGTTACTTGGTGGAAGTGTCTGTCTGTGTTACTTGGTGTAATTGTGTGTCTGTGTTACTGGGTATCAGTGTATGTCTTTGTAACTTGGTGTAAGTGTATGTCTTTGTTACTGGGTGTAAGTGTATGTTTTTGTTACTTGGTGTCAGTGTGTTTGTTTGTGTTACTGTGTGTCAGTGTGTGTCTGTGTTACTTGTTGTAAGTGTGTGTATTTGTTACTTGGTGTCCGTGTGTGTCTGTGTTACTGGGTGTCAGTGTATGTCTTTGTTACTGGGTGTCAGTGTATGTCTTTGTTACTTGGTGTAAGTTTGTGTCTGTGTGACTGGGTATCAGTTTCTGTCTTTGTTACTTTTTGTAAGTGTGTGTCTGTGTTACTGGGTATCAGTGCATTTCTTTGTTACTTGGTGTCAGAGTATGTCTGTGTTACTTGGTGGAAGTGTGTGTCTTTGTTACTGGGTATCAGTGTATGTCTTTGTGACTTGGTGTCAGTGTATGTCTTTGTTACTGGGTGTCAGTGTGTGTCTTCGTGACTTGGTGTAAGTGTATGTCTTTGTTCCTTGGTGTCTGTGTGTGTCTGCATTCCTGGGCATCAGTGTATGTCTTTGTGACTTGGTATCAGTGTATGTCTTTGTGTCTTGGTGTCAGTGCATGTATTTGTTACTTGGTGTCTGTGTATGTCTGTGTTACTTGGTGTAAGAGTGTGTCTGTGTTACTGGGTATCAGTGTATGTCTTTGTGACTTGGTGTCAGTGTATGTCTTTGTTACTGGGAGTCGGTGTGTGCCTTTGTGACTTGGTGTCAGTGTATGTCTTTGTTACTTGGTGTAGGTGTGTGTCTGTGTTACTGGGTATCAGTGTATGTCTTTGTTACTTGGTGTAATTGTCTGTCTTTGGTACTTGGTGTCAGTGTATGTCTGTGTTGCTTGGTGTAAGTTTGTGTCATTGTTACTTGGTGTAAGTATATGTCTTTGTTACTTGGTGTAATTGTCTGTCTTTGTTACTTGGTGTCAGTGTATTTCTGTGTTACCTGGTGTAAGTGTGTGTCATTGTTACTTGGTGTCAGTGTGTGTCTGTGTTACTGGCATCAGTGTATGTCTTTGTGACTTGGTATCAGTGCATGTCTGTGTTACTGGGTGTCAGTGTGTGTCTGTGTTACTTGGTGTAAGTGTGTGTCTTTGTTACTTGGTGTCCGTGTTTGTCTGTGTTACTGGGTGTCAGTGTATGTCTTTGTTACTGAGTGTCAGTGTATGTCTTTGTTACTTGGTGTAATTGTGTGTCTGTGTTACTGGGTATCAGTGTCTGTCATTGTTACTTGGTGTAAGTGTGTGTCTGTGTTACTGGGTATCAGTGCATGTCTTTGTTACTTGGTGTCAGTGTATGTCTGTGTTACTTGGTGTAAGTGTGTGCCTGTGTTACTGGGTATCAGTGTATGTCTTTGTAACTTGGTTTAAGTGTATGTCTTTGTTACTGGGTTTAAGTGTATGTCTTTGTTACTTGGTGTCAGTGTTTGTCTTTGTTATTGGTGTCAGTGTGTGTCTGTGTTACTGGGCATCAGTGTATGTCTTTGTGACTTGGTATCAGTGTATGTCTGTGTTACTTGGTGTCAGTGTGTTTGTTTGTGTTACTGTGTATCAGTGTGTGTCTGTGTTACTTGTTGTAAGTGTGTGTCTTTGTTACTTGGTGTCCGTGTGTGTCTGTGTTACTGGGTGTCAGTGTATGTCTTTGTTACTGGGTGTCAGTGTATGTCTTTGTTACTTGGTGTAAGTTTGTGTCAGTGTTACTGGGTATCAGTGTCTGTCTTTGTTACTTGGTGTAAGTGTGTGTCTGTGTTACTGGGTATCAGTGCATTTCTTTGTTACTTGGTGTCAGAGTATGTCTTTGTTACTTGGTGGAAGTGTGTGCCTTTGTTACTGGGTATCAGTGTATGTCTTTGTGACTTGGTGTCAGTGTCTGTCTTTGTTACTGGGTGTCAGTGTGTGTCTTCGTGACTTGGTGTCAGTGTCTGTCTTTGTTACTTGGTGTCAGTGTGTGTCTGTGTTACTGGCTTTCAGTGTATGTCTTTGTTACTTGGTGTCAGTGTATGTCAAAATACGTGGTGTAAGTGTATGTCTTTGTTACTTGGTGTAATTGTCTGCCTTTGTTACTTGGTATCAGTGTATGTCTGTGTTACTTGGTATCAGTGTATGTCTTTGTGACTTGGTGTCAGTGCATGTCTTTGTTACTTGGTGTCAGTGTGTGTCTGTGTTACTGGGTATCAGTGTATGTCTTTGTGACTTGGTATCAGTGTATGTCTTTGTTACTGGGTGTCAGTGTGTGTCTGTGTTCCTGGGTATCAGTGTATGTCTTTGTGACTTGGTGTCAGTGCATGTCTTTGTTACTTGGTGTCAGTGTGTGTCTGTGTTACTGGGTATCAGTGTATGTCTTTGTGACTTGGTATCAGTGTATGTCTTTTTTACTGGGTGTCAGTGTGTGTCTGTGTTACTTGATGTCAGTGTGTGTTTGTTTGTGTTAATGGGTGTCAGTATTTAGTTTAGTTTAGAGATGCAGCGCTTAAACAGGTCCTTCGGCCCACCGAGTCTGTGCCGTCCATCAACAACCCACTTATTCTAATCCAACACGAATCCCGTATTCCTATCACATCCCCACCTGTCCCTATATATTTCCCTGCCACCTACCTATACGATGGGCAATTTCTGATGGCCAATTAACCTATCAACCTGAAAGTCTTTGGCCTGCGGGAGGAAACCGGAGCACCCGGAGGAAACCCACGCAGACACAGGGAGAACTTGCAAACTCCGCACAGGCAGTACCCAGAATCGAACCCGAGTCCCTGGAGCTGTGAGGCAGCGGTGCTAACCACTGCGCCGATGTGCCCCTCCAGTGTGTGCCTGTGTTACTGGGTATCAGTGTATGTCTTTGTTACTTGGTGTCAGTGTATGTCTGTGTTACTTGGTGTCAGTGTATGTCTTTGTTACTGGGTGTCAGTGTGTGTCTTTGTGACTTGGTGTCAGTGGATGTCTTTGTTACTTGGTGTAAGTGTGTGTCTTTGTTACTTGGTGTCAGTGTATGTCTTTGTTACCTGGTGTCAGTGTATGTCTGTGTTACTTGGTGTAAGTGTGTGCCTGTGTTACTGGGTATGAGTGTATGTCTATGTTACTTGGTGTCAGTGTATGTCTGTGCTACTTGGTGTAAGTGTGTGTCTTTGTTACTTGGTGTCCGTGTGTGTCTTTGTGACTTGGTGTCAGTGGATGTCTTTGTTACTTGGTGTAAGTGTGTGTCTGTGTTACTGGGTATCAGTGTCTGTCTTTGTTACTTGGTGTAAGTGTGTGTCTTTGTTACTTTGTGTCACTGTATGTCTGTGTTACTTGGTGTCAGTGTATGTCTTTGTTACTGGGTGTCAGTGTGTGTCTTTGTTACTTGGTGTAAGTGTGTGTCTGTGTTACTGGGTATCAGTGTCTGTCTTTGTTACTTGGTGTAAGTGTGTGTCTTTGTTACTTTGTGTCACTGTATGTCTGTGTTACTTGGTGTAAGTGTGTATCTGCGTTACTGGGTATCAGTGTATGTCTTTGTGACTTGGTGTCAGTGTATGTCTTTGTTACTGGGTGTCAGTGTGTGTCTTTGTGACTTGGTGTCAGTGTATTTCTTTGTTACTTGGTGTAAGTGTTTGTCTGTGTTACTGGGTATCAGTCTATGTCTTTGTTACTTGGTGTCAGTGTATGTCTTTGTTACTGGGTGTCAGTGTGTGTCTTTGTGACTTGGTGACAGTGTATTTCTTTGTTACTTGGTGTAAGTGTTTGTCTGTGTTACTGGGTATCAGTGTATGTCTTTGTTACTTGGTGTCAGTGTATGTCTGTGTTACATGGTGTCAGTGTGTTTGTTTGTGTTACTGGGTGTAAGTGTGTGTCTTTGTTACTTGGTGTCAGTGTATGTCTTTGTGACTTGGTGTCAGTGTATGTCTTTGTTACTGGGTGTCAGTGTGTGTCTTTGTGACTTGGTGTCAGTGTATTTCTTTGTTACTTGGTGTAAGTGTTTGTCTGTGTTACTGGGTATCAGTGTATGTCTTTGTTACTTGGTGTCAGTTTATGTCTGTGTTACTTGGTGCAAGTGTGTGTCTTTGTTACTTGGTGTAAGTGTATGTCTTTGTTACTTGGTGTCAGTGTATGTCTGTGTTACATGGTGTCAGTGTGTTTGTTTGTGTTACTGGGTGTCAGTGTGTGTCTGTGTTACTTGGTGTAAGTGTGTGTCCTGGTTACTGGTGTCAGTGTGTGTCAGTGTTACTTGGTGTCAGTGTGTTTGTTTGTGTTACTGGGTGTCAGTGTGTGTCTGTGTTACTGGGTGTCAGTGTATGTCTTTGTTACTGGGTGTCAGTGTATGTCTTTATTACTTGGTGTACGTTTGTCTCTGTGTTACTGGGTATCAGTGTCTGTCTTTGTTACTTGGTGTAAGTGTGTGTCTGTGTTACTGGGTATCAGTGCATTTCTTTGTTACTTGGTGTCAGAGTATGTCTGTGTTACTTGGTGGAAGTGTGTGTCTTTGTAACTGGGTATCAGTGTATGTCTTTGTGACTTGGTGTCAGTGTATGTCTTTGTTACTGGGTATCAGTGTATGTCTTTGTTACTTGGTGTAAGTGTATGTCTTTGTTTCTTGGTGTCAGTGTATGTCTTTGTTACTTGGTGTCCGTGTGTGTCTGTGTTACTGCGTGTCAGTGCATGTCTTTGTTACCTGGTGTCAGTGTATGTCTTTGTTATCTGGTGTAAGTGTGTGTCTGTGTTACTGGGTATCCGTGTATGTCTTTGTTACTTGGTGTCAGTGTATGTCTGTGTTACTTGGTGCAATGTGTGTCTGTGTTACTGGGTATCAGTGTATGTCTTTATGACTTGGCGTCAGTGTATGTCTTTGTTACTGGGTGTCAGTGTGTGTCTTTGTGACTTGATGTCTGTGTATGTCTTTGTTACTTGGTGGAAGTGTGTGTCCGTGTTACTGGGTATCAGTGTATGTCTTTGTTACTTGGTGTAAGTGTGTGTCTGTGTTACTGGGTATCAGTGTATGTCTTTGCTACTTGGTGTCAGTGGATGTCTTTGTTACTTGGTGTAAGTGTATGTCTTTGTTACTTGGTGTCAGTGTATGTCTTTCTTACTTGGTGTAAGTGTGTGTCTGTGTTACTGGGTGTAAATGTGTGTCTGTGTTACTGGGTATCAGTGTATGCCTTTGTTACTTGGTGTCAGTGTATGTCAAAATACTTGGTGTAAATGTATGTCTTTGTTGCTTGGTGCAATTGTCTGTCTTTGTTACTTGGTGTCAGTGTATGTCTGTGTTACTTGGTGGAAGTGTGTGTCTTTGTTACTTGATGTAAATGTGTGCCTGTGTTACTGGGTATCAGTGTATGTCTTTGTTACCTGGTGTCAGTGTATGTCTGTGTTACTTGGTGTCAGTGTATGTCTTTGTTACTGGGTGTCAGTGTGTGTCTTTGTGACTTGGTGTCAGTGTATGTCTTTGTTACTTGATGTAAGTGTGTGCCTGTGTTACTGGGTATCAGTGTATGTCTTTGTTACTTGGTGTCAGTGTATGTCTGTGTTACTTGGTGTCAGTGTATGTCTTTGTTACTGGGTGTCAGTGTGTGTCTTTGTGACTTGGTGTCAGTGTATGTCTTTGTTACTTGGTGTAAGTGTATGTCTGTGTTACTGGGTATCAGTGCATGACTTTGTGACATGGTGTCAGTGTATGTCAAAATACTTGGTGTCACTGTATGTCTTTGTTACCTGGTGTCAGTGTATGTCTGTGTTACTTGGTGTAAGTGTGTGTCTTTGTTACTTGGTGTAAGCGTATGTCTGTGTTACATGGTGTAAGTGTGTGTCTGTGTTACTGGGTATCAGTGTATGTCTTTGTTACTTGGTGTCAGTGTATGTCTTTGTTACTTGGTGTAAGTGTATGTCTTTGTTACTTGGTGTCAGTGTATGTCTTTGTTCCTTGGTGTCAGTGTATGTCTGTGTTACATGGTGTAAGTGTTTGTCTGTGTTACTGGGTATCAGTGCATGTCATTGTTACTTGGTGTAAGTGTGTGTCTGTGTTACTGGGTATCAGTGTATGTCTTTGTTACTTGGCGTCAGTGTATGTCTTTGTTACTTGGTGTAAGTGTATGTCTGTGTTACTGGGTATCAGTGTATGTCTTTGTTACTTGGTGTAAGTGTGTGTCTGTGTTACTGGGTATCAGTGTATGTCTTTGTTACTTGGTGTCAGTGTATGTCTTTGTTACTTGGTGTCCGTTTATGTCTTTGTTACTGGGTATCAGTGCATGTCTTTGTGACATGGTGTCAGTGTATGTCAAAATACTTGGTGTCAGTGTATGTCTTTGTTACTTGGTGTAACTGTCTGTCTTTTTTACCTGGTGTCAGTGTATGTCTTTGTTACCTGGTGTCAGTGTATGTCTGTGTTACTTGTTGTAAGTGTGTGTCTTTGTTACTTGGTGTAAGCGTATGTCTGTGTTACATGGTGTAAGTGTATGTCTTTGTTACATGGTGTAAGTGTTTGTCTGTGTTACTGGGTATCAGTGCATGTCATTGTTACTTGGTGTAAGTGTGTGTCTGTGTTACTGGGTATCAGTGTATGTCTTTGTTACTTGGCGTCAGTGTATGTCTTTGTTACTTGGTGTAAGTGTATGTCTGTGTTACTGGGTATCAGTGTATGTCTTTGTTACTTGGTGTAAGTGTGTGTCTGTGTTACTGGGTATCAGTGTATGTCTTTGTTACTTGGTGTCAGTGTATGTCTTTGTTACTTGGTGTAAGTGTATGTCTTTGTTACTTGGTGTCAGTGTATGTCTTTGTTCCTTGGTGTCAGTGTATGTCTGTGTTACATGGTGTAAGTGTTTGTCTGTGTTACTGGGTATCAGTGCATGTCTTTGTTACTTGGTGTAAGTGTGTGTCTGTGTTACTGGGTATCAGTGTATGTCTTTGTTACTTGGCGTCAGTGTATGTCTTTGTTACTTGGTGTAAGTGTATGTCTGTGTTACTGGGTATCAGTGTATGTCTTTGTTACTTGGTGTAAGTGTGTGTCTGTGTTACTGGGTATCAGTGTATGTCTTTGTTACTTGGTGTCAGTGTATGTCTTTGTTACTTGGTGTCAGTTTATGTCTTTGTTACTGGGTGTCAGTGTGTGTCTTTGTGACTTGGTGTCAGTGTATGTCTTTGTTACTTGGTGTAAGTGTGTGTCCGTGTTACTGGGTATCAGTGTATGTCTTTGTTACTTGGTGTAAGTGTGTGTCTGTGTTACTGGGTATCAGTGTATGTATTTGCTACTTGGTGTCAGTGGATGTCTTTGTTACTTGGTGTAAGTGTATGTCTTTGTTACTTGGTGTCATTGTATGTCTTTGTTACTTGGTGTAAGTGTGTGTCTGTGTTACTGGGTGTAAATGTGCGTCTGTGTTACTGGGGATCGGTGTATGCCTTTGTTACTTGGTGTCAGTGTATGTCAAAATACTTGGTGTAAATGTATGTCTTTGTTGCTTGGTGCAATTGTCTGTCTTTGTTACTTGGTGTCAGTGTATGTCTGTGTTACTTGGTGTAAGTGTGTGTCTTTGTTACTTGATGTAAGTGTGTGCCTGTGTTACTGGGTATCAGTGTATGTCTTTGTTACTTGGTGTCAGTGTATGTCTGTGTTACTTGGTGTCAGTGTATGTCTTTGTTACTGGGTATCAGTGTGTGTCTTTGTGACTTGGTGTCAGTGTATGTCTTTGTTACTTGATGTAAGTGTGTGCCTGTGTTACTTGGTATCAGTGTATGTCTTTGTTACTTGGTGTCAGTGTATGTCTGTGTTACTTGGTGTCAGTGTATGTCTTTGTTACTGGGTGTCAGTGTGTGTTTGTTTGTCTTACTGGGTGTCAGTGTATGTCTTTGATACTTGGTGTAAGTGTGTGTCTGTGTTACTGGGTATCAGTGTCTGTCTTTGTTACTTGGTGTAAGTGTGTGTCTTTGTTACTTGGTGTAATTGTATGTCTTTGTTACTTGGTGTCATTGTATGTCTGTGTTACTTGGTGTACGTTTATGTCTTTGTTACTTGGTGCAAGCGTGTGTCTGTGTTACTTGGTGTAAGTGTGTGTCTGTGTTCCTGGGTATCATTGTATGCCTTTGTTACTTGTTGTCAGTGTTTGTCTGTGTTACTTGGTATAAGTGTATGTCTGTGTCTTTGTTACTTGGTCTCCGTGTGTGTCTATTTTACTGGGTGTCAGTGCATGTCTTTGTTAATTGGTGTCAGTGTATGTCTTTGTTACTTGGTGTCAGTGTATATCGTTGTTACTTGGAGTAATTGTGTGTCTGTGTTATTGGGTATCAGTGTATGCCTTTGTTACTTGGTGTCAGTGTGTGTCTGTGTTACTTGGTGTAAGTGTGTGTCTGTGTTACTGGGTATCAGTGTATGTCTTTGTTACTTGGTGTAAGTGTGTGTCTGTGTTACTAGGTGTCAGTGTGTGTCTGTGTTTCTTGGTGTAAGTCTGTGTCTTTGTTACTTGGTCTCCGTGTGTGTCTATTTTACTGGGTGTCAGTGTATGTCTTTGTTACTGAGTGTCAGTGGATGTCTTTGTTACTTGTTGTCTGTGTATGTCTGTGTTACTTGGTGTAAGTGTGTGTCTGAGTTCCTGAGTATCAGTGTATGTCTTTGTTACTTGGTGTCAATGTATGTCTGTGTTACTTGCTGTCAGTGTGTGTCTTTGTGACTTGGTGTCAGTGTATGTCTTTGTTACTTTGTGTAAGTGTGTGTCTGTGTTACTGGGTGTCAGATTATGTCTTTGTTACTTGTTGTCAGTGTATGTCTGTGTTACTTGGTGTAAGTGTGTGTCTGAGTGTCGGAGTATCAGTGTATGACTTTGTTACTTGGTGTCAATGTATGTCTGTGTTACTTGCTGTCAGTGTGTGTCTTTGAGACTTGGTGTCAGTGTATGTCTTTGTTACTTTGTGTAAGTGTGTGTCTGTGTTAATGGGTATCAGTGTATGTCTTTGTTACTTGGTGTAAGTGTGTGTCTGTGTTACTGGGTATCAGTGTATGTCTTTGTTACTTGGTGTCAGTCTATGTCTTTGTTACTTGGTGTAAGTGTATGTCTTTGTTACTTGGTTTCACTGTATGTCTTTGTTACTTGGTGTAAGTGTGCGTCTGAGTTACTGGGTATCAGTGCATACCTTTGTTAATTGGTGTCAGTGTATGTCTTTGTTACTTGGTGTCAGTGTATATCGTTGTTACTTGGAGTAATTGTGTGTCTGTGTTATTGGGTATCAGTGTATGCCTTTGTTACTTGGTGTCAGTGTGTGTCTTTGTTACTGGGTGTCAGTGTATGTCTTTGTTACTTGGTGTAAGTGTGTGTCTGTGTTACTGGATAACAGCGTATGTCTTTGTTAATTGGTGTCAGTGTATGTCTTTGTTACTTGCTGTAAGTGTGTGTCTGTGTTACTGGGTATCAGTGCATGTCTTTGTTACTTGGTGTCAGTGTGTGTCTTTGTTGCTGGGTGTCAGTGTATGTCTTTGTTACTTGGTGTAAGTGTGTGTCTGTGTTACTGGATATCAGTGTCTGTCTTTGTTACTTGGTGTAAGTGTGTGTCTGTGTTACTGGGTATCAGTGTATCTTTGTTACTTGGTGTCAGTGTATGTCTGTGTTATTTTGTGTAAGTGTGTGTCTGTGTTACTGGGTATCAGTGTATGACTTTGTGACTTGGTGTCAGTGTATGTCTTTGTTACATGGTGTCAGTGTATGTCAGAATATTTGGTGGAAGTGTATGTCTTTGACATTTTGTGTAATTGTCTGTCTTTGTTTCTTGGTGTAAGTGTGTGTCTGTGTTACTAGGTGTCAGTGTGTGTCTGTGTTTCTTGGTGTAAGTCTGTGTCTTTGTTACTTGGTCTCCGTGTGTGTCTATTTTACTGGGTGTCAGTGTATGTCTTTGTTACTGGGTGTCAGTGTATGTCTTTGTTACTTGGTGTCAATGTATGTCTGTGTTACTTGGTGTAAGTGTTTGT
Organism: Heterodontus francisci; assembly: GCF_036365525.1. NCBI lineage: Eukaryota > Metazoa > Chordata > Chondrichthyes > Heterodontiformes > Heterodontidae > Heterodontus > Heterodontus francisci. The sequence goes on along the minus strand of NW_027140415.1, from coordinate 1,790,603 downwards.
CTGTGTTACTGGATATCAGTGTCTGTCTTTGTTACTTGGTGTAAGTGTGTGTCTGTGTTACTGGGTATCAGTGTATCTTTGTTACTTGGTGTCAGTGTATGTCTGTGTTATTTTGTGTAAGTGTGTGTCTGTGTTACTGGGTATCAGTGTATGACTTTGTGACTTGGTGTCAGTGTATGTCTTTGTTACATGGTGTCAGTGTATGTCAGAATATTTGGTGGAAGTGTATGTCTTTGACATTTTGTGTAATTGTCTGTCTTTGTTTCTTGGTGTAAGTGTGTGTCTGTGTTACTAGGTGTCAGTGTGTGTCTGTGTTTCTTGGTGTAAGTCTGTGTCTTTGTTACTTGGTCTCCGTGTGTGTCTATTTTACTGGGTGTCAGTGTATGTCTTTGTTACTGGGTGTCAGTGTATGTCTTTGTTACTTGGTGTCAATGTATGTCTGTGTTACTTGGTGTAAGTGTGTGTCTGAGTTCCTGAGTATCAGTGTATGTCTTTGTTACTTGGTGTCAATTTATGTCTGTGTTACTTGCTGTCAGTGTGTGTCTTTGTGACTTGGTGTCAGTGTATGTCTTTGTTACTTTGTGTAAGTATGTGTCTGTGTTACTGGATATCAGTTTATGTCTTTGTTACTTGGTGTCAGTGTATGTCTGTGTTACTTGGTGTAAGTGTGTGTCTGTGTTTCTGGGTGTCAGTGTGTGTCTGTGTTACTTGTTGTCAGTGTGTGTCTTTGTTACTGGGTGTCAGTGTATGTCTTTGTTACTTGGTGTAAGTGTGTGTCTGTGTTACTGGATATCAGTGTCTGTCTTTGTTACTTGGTGTAAGTGTGTGTCTGTGTTACTGGGTATCAGTGTAAATCTTTGTTACTTGGTGTCAGTGTATGTCTGTGTTATTTGGTGTAAGTGTGTGTCTGTGTTACTGGGTATCAGTGTATGACTTTGTGACTTGGTGTCAGTGTATGTCTTTGTTACTGGGTGTCACTGTGTGTCTTTGTGACTTGGTGTCAGTGTCTGTCTTTGTTACATGGTGTCAGTGTATGTCAGAATATTTGGTGTAAGTGTATGTCTTTGTCATTTTGTGTAATTGTCTGTCTTTGTTACTTGGTGTAAGTGTATGTCTTTGTTACTTGTTGTCAGTGTATGTCTTTGTTACTTGGTGTCAGTGTATGTCTGTGTTACTTGGTGTAAGTGTGTGTCTGTGTTCCTGAGTATCAGTGTATGTCTTTGTTTCTTGGTGTCAGTGTATGTCTGTGTTTCAAGGTGTAAGTCTGTGTCTTTGTTACTTGGTCTCCGTGTGTGTCTATTTTACTGTGTGTCAGTGTATGTCTTTGTTACTGGGTGTCAGTGTGTGTCTTTGTTACTTGTTGTCTGTGTATGTCTGTGTTACTTGGTGTAAGTGTGTGTCTGAGTTCCTGAGTATCAGTGTATGTTTTTGTTACTTGGTGTCAATGTATGTCTGTGTTACTTGCTGTCAGTGTGTGTCTTTGTGACTTGGTGTCAGTGTATGTCTTTGTTACTTTGTGTAAGTGTGTGTCTGTGTTACTGGATATCAGTTTATGTCTGTGTTACTTCGTGTAAGTGTGTGTCTGTGTTACTGGGTGTCAGAATATGTCTTTGTTACTTGTTGTCAGTGTATGGCTGTGTTACTTGGTGTAAGTGTGTGTCTGAGTTCTTGAGTATCAGTGTATGACTTTGTTACTTGGTGTCAATGTATGTCTGTGTTACTTGCTGTCAGTGTATGTCTTTGTTACTTGGTGTCAGTGTATATCTTTGTTACTTGGTGTCAGTGTATGTCTGTGTTACTTGGTGTAAGTGTGTGTCTGTGTTACTGGGTGTCAGTGTGTGTCTGTGTTACTTGGTTTAAGTGTGTGTCTTTGTTACTTGGTGTCCATGTCTGTCTGTGTTACTGGGTGTCAGTGCATGTCTGTGTTACTTGGTGTAAGTGTATGTCTTTGTTACTTGTTGTCAGTGTATGTCTTTGTTACTTGGTATCAGTGTCTGTCTCTGTTACTTGGTGTAATTGTGTGTCTGTGTTACTGGGTATCAGTGTATGTTCTTGTTACTTGGTGTCATTGTCTGTCTTTGTTACTTGGTGTACATGTGTGTCTGTGTTACTTGGTGTAAGTGTGTGTCTGTGTTACTGGGTATCAGTGTATGTCTTTGTTAATTGGTGTAAGTGTATGTCTTTGTTACTTGGTGTCAGTGTATGTCTGTGTTACTTGTTGTAACAGTATGTCTTTGTTACTTTGTGTCAGTGTATGTCTTTGTTACTTGGTATAAGTGTATGTCTTTGTTACATGGTGTCAGTGTTTGTCTTTGTTATTTGGTGTAAGTGCATGTCTTTGCTACTGGGTATCAGTGTCTGTCTTTGTTACTTGGTGTATGTGTGTGGCTGTGTTACTGGGTATCAGTGTCTGTCTTTGTTACTTGGTGTCAGTGTATGTCTTTGTTACTTGGTGTAAGTGTGTGGCTGTGTTACTGGGTATCAGTGTCTGTCTTTGTTACTGGGTATCAGTGTACGTCTTTGTTACTTGGTGTCTGTGTGTGTCTGTGTTACTTGGTGTAAGTGTGTGTCTGTGTAACTGGGTATCAGTGTATGTCTTTGTTACTTGGTGTAAGTGTGCGTCTGAGTTACTGGGTATCAGTGCATGTCTTTGTTAATTGGTGTAAGTGCATGTCTTTGCTACTGGGTATCAGTGTCTGTCTTTGTTACTTGGTGTATGTGTGTGGCTGTGTTACTGGGTATCAGTGTCTGTCTTTGTTACTGGGTATCAGTGTACGTCTTTGTTACTTGGTGTCTGTGTGTGTCTGTGTTACTTGGTGTAAGTGTGTGTCTGTGTAACTGGGTATCAGTGTATGTCTTTGTTACTTGGTGTAAGTGTGCGTCTGAGTTACTGGGTATCAGTGCATGTCTTTGTTAATTGGTGTCAGTGTATGTCTTTGTTACTTGGTGTCAGTGTATACCTTTGTTACTTGGAGTAATTGAGTTTCTGTGTTACTGGGTATCAGTGTATGTCTTTGTTACTTGGTGTCAGAGTATGTCTTTTTTAATTGGTGTAAGTGTATGTCTTTGTTACTTGGTGTCAGTGTATGTCTTTGTTACTTGGTGTAAGTGTGTGTCTGTGTTACTGGATATCAGCGTATGTCTTTGTTAATTGATGTCAGTGCATGTCTTTGTTACTTGCTGTAAGTGTGTGTCTGTGTTACTGGGTATATGTGCATGTCTTTGTTACTTGGTGTCAGTGTGTGTCTTTGTTACTGGGTGTCAGTGCATGTCTTTGTTACTGGGTTTCAGTGTATGTCTTTGTGACTTGGTGTAAGTGCGTGTCTGTGTGACTGGGTATCAGTGTATGTCTTTGTTACTTGGAGTAAGTGTTTCTCTGTGTTACTGTTTGTCAGTGTCTATCTGTGTTCCTGGCTGTCAGTGTATGTCTTTGTTACTTTGTGTCAGTGTATGACTGTGTTAGTTGGTGTAAGTGTGTGTCTGTGTTACTGGGTATCAGTGTGTGTCTTTGTTACTTGGTGTTAGTGTATGTCTTTATTACTTGGTGTATGTGTATGTCTTTGTTAGTTTGTGTCAGAGTATGTCTTTGTAACTTGGTGTAAGTGTGTGTCTGTGTTACTGGGTATCAGTGTATTTCTTTGCTACTTGGTGTAAGTGCGTGTCTGTGTTACTGGGTATCAGTGTCTGTCTTTGTTACTTGGTGTCAATGTATGTCTTTGTTACTGGGTGTCAGAGCGTGTCTGTGATACTGGGTATCATTGAATGTCTTTGTTGCTTGGTGTCAGTGTATGACTTTGTACTTGGTTTAAGTGGATGTCTTTGTTACTTGGTGTCAGTGTATGTCTATGTTAGTTGGTGTCAGTGCGTGCCTTTGTTACTTGGTGTCAGTGTTTCTCTGTGTAACTGGGTGTCACTGTGTATCTGTGTTCCTGGGTGTCAGTGTATGTCTTTGTTACTTGGTGTCAGTGTACGTCCATGATACTTGGTGTAAGTGTGTGTCTGTGTTACTGGATATCAGTGTATGTCTTTGTTACTTGGTGTAAGTGTGTGTCTGTGTTACTGGGTATCAGTGTATGTCTATGTTACTTGGTGTCAGTCTATGTCTTTGTTACTTGGTGTAAGTGTATGTCTTTGTTACTTGGTTTCACTTTATGTCTTTGTTACTTGGTGTAAGTGTGCGCCTGAGTTACTGGGTATCAGTGCAAGTCTTTGTTAATTGGTGTCAGTGTATGTCTTTGTTACTTGGTGTCAGTGTATACCTTTGTTACTTGGAGTAATTGTGTTTCTGTGTTACTGGGTATCAGTGTATGTCTTTGTTACTTGGTGTCAGTGTGTGTCTTTGTTACTGGGTGTCAGTGTATGTCTTTGTTACTTGGTGTAAGTGTGTGTCTGTGTTACTGGATATCAGCGTATGTCTTTGTTAATTGGTGTCAGTGTATGTCTTTGTTACTTGCTGTAAGTGTGTGTCTGTGTTACTGGGTGTCAGTGCATGTCTTTGTTACTGGGTGTCAGTGTATGTCTTTGTGACTTGGTGTAAGTGCTTGTCTGTGTGACTGGGTATCAGTGTATGTCTTTGTTACTTGGAGTAAGTGTTTCTCTGTGTTACTGTTTGTCAGTGTCTATCTGTGTTCCTGGCTGTCAGTGTATGTCTGTTACTTTGTGTCAGTGTATGACTGTGTTAGTTAGTGTAAGTGTGTGTCTGTGTTACTGGGTATCATTGTGTGTCTTTGTTACTTGGTGTCAATGTATGTCTTTGTTAATGGGTGTCAGAGCGTGTCTGTGATACCGGGTATCATTGAATGTCTTTGTTGCTTGTTGTCAGTGTACGACTTTGTACTTGGTGTAAGTGGATGTCTTTGTTACTTGGTGTCAGTGTATGTCTGTGTTAGTTGGTGTCAGTGCGTGACTTTGTTACTTGGTGTCAGTGTTTCTCTGTGTAACTGGGTGTCACTGTGTATCTGTTTTCCTGGGTGTCAGTGTATGTCTTTGTTACTTGGTGTCAGTGTACGTCCATGATACTTGGTGTAGGTGTGTGTCTGTGTTACTGGGTATCAGTGTATGTCTTTGTTACTTGGTGTCAGTCTATGTCTTTGTTACTTGGTGTAAGTGTATGTCTTTGTTACTTGGTTTCACTGTATGTCTTTGTTACTTGGTGTAAGTGTGCGTCTGAGTTACTGGGTATCAGTGCATGTCTTTGTTAATTGGTGTCAGTGTATGTCTTTGTTACTTGGTGTCAGTGTATATCTTTGTTACTTGGTGTAATTGTGTGTCTGTGTTACTGGGTATCAGTGTATGTCTTTGTTACTTGGTGTTCGTGTGTGTCTTTGTTACTGGGTGTCAGTGTATGTCTTTGTTACTGGGTGTCAGTGTGTGTCTTTGTGACTTGGTGTAAGTGTGTGTCTGTGTTACTGGATGTCAGTGTCTGTCTTTGTTACTTGGTGTAAGTGTGTGTCTGTGTTACTGGGTATCAGTGTCTGTATTTGTTACTGGGTGTCAGTGTGTGTCTTTGTGACTTGGTGTAAGTGTATGTCTGTATTACTGGGTATCAGTGTCTGTCTTTGTTACTTGGTGTAAGTGTGTGTCTGTATTACTGGGTATCAGTATATGTCTTTGTTACTTGGTGTCAGTGTATGTCCGTGTTACTTGGTGTAAGTGGGTGTCTTTGTTAATTGGTGTAAGTGTATGTCTGTCCTACTTGGTGTAAGTGTATGTCTTTGTTACATGGTGTCAGTGTATGTCTTTGTTACTTGGTGTAAGTGTATGTCTTTGTTACTGGGTATGAGTGTCTGTCTTTGTTAATTGGTGTAAGAGTGTTTCTGTGTTGCTGGGTATCAGTGTATGTCTTTGTGACTTGGTATCACCGTATGCATTTGTTACTGGGTGTCAGTGTGTGTCTGTGTTACTGGGTATCAGTGTATGTCTTTGTGACTTGGTATCAGTGTATGTCTTTGTTACTGGGTGTCAGTATGTGTCTGTATTACTGGGTATCAGTGTATGTCTTTGTGTTTTGGTATCAGTGTATGTCTTTGTTACTGGGTGTCAGTGTGTGTCTGTGTTCCTGGGTATCAGTGTAAGTCTTTGTGACTTGGTTTCAGTGCATGTCTTTGTTACTGGGTGTCAGTATGTGTCTTTGTGACTTGGTATCAGTGTATGTCTTTGTTACTTGGTGTAAGTGTGTGTCTGTGTTACTGGGTATCAGTGTATGTCTTTGTTACTTGGTGTCAGTGTATGTCTGTGTTACAAGGTGTAAGTGTATGTCTTTGTTAATTGGTTTAAGTGTGTGTCTGTGTTACTTGGTGTAAGTGTGTGTCTGTGTTCCTGGGTATCTGTGTATGTCTTTGTTACTTGGTGTCTGTGTATGTCTGTGTTACTTGGTGTAAGTGTGTGTCTGTGTTACTGGGTATCAGTCTATGTCTTTGTTACTTGGTGTCAGTGTATGGCTGTGTTACTTGGTGTAAGTGTGTGTCTGTGTTACTGGGTGTCAGTGTTTGTCTGTGTTACTTGGTGTAAATGTGTGTCTTTGTTACTTGGTGTCCGTGCTTGTCTGTGTTACTGGGTGTCAGTGTATGTCTATGTTACTGGGTGTCAGTGTATGTCTTTGTTACTTGGTGTAAGTGTGTGTCTGTGTTACTGCGTATCAGTGTCTGTCTTTGTTACTTGGTGTAAGTGTGTGTCTGTGTTACTGGGTATCAGTGTATGTCTTTGTTACTTGGTGTCAGTGTATGTCTGTGTTAATTGGTGTAAGTGTGTGTCTGTGTTACTGGGTATCAGTGTATGACTTTGTGACTTGGTGTCAGTGTATGTCTTTGTTACTGGGTGTCAGTGTGTGTCTTTGTGACTTGGTGTCAGTGCATGTCTTTGTTACTTGGTGTAAGTGTGTGTCTGTGTTACTGGGTATCAGTGTATGTCTTTGTTACATGGTGTCAGTGTATGTCAGAATAATTGGAGTAAGTGTATGTCTTTGTCATTTTGTGTAATTGTCTGTCTTTGTTACATGGTGTAAGTGTATGTCTTTGTTACTTGTTGTCAGTGTATGTCTGTGTTACTTGATGTAAGTGTGTGTCTGTGTTCCTGAGTATCAGTGTATGTCTTTGTTACTTGGTGTCACTGTATGTGTGTGTTACTTGGTGTAAGTGTGTGTCTGTGTTACTGGGTATCAGTGTATGTCTTTGTTACTTGGTGTAAGTGTGTGTCTGTGTTACTAGGTGTCAGTGTGTGTCTGTGTTACTTGGTGTAAGTCTGTGTCTTTTTTACTTGGTCTCCGTGTGTGTCTGTTTTACTGGGTGTCAGTGTATGTCTTTGTTACTGGGTGTCTATGTATGTCTGTGTTACTTGGTGTCAGTGTGTGACTTTGTGACTTGGTGTCAGTGTATGTCTTTGTTAATTGGTGTAAGTGTGTGTCTGTGTTACTGGGTATCAGTGTATGTCTTTGTTACTTGGTGTCAGTGTATGTCTGTGTTACTTGGTGCAAGTGTGTGTCTGTGTTACTGGGTGTCAGTGTGAGTCTGTGTTACTTGGTGTAAGTGTGTCTCTTTGTTACTTGGTGTCCATGTCTGTCAGTGTTACTGGGTGTCAGTGCATGTCTGTGTTACTTGGTGTAAGTGTATGTCTTTGTTACTTGGTGTAAGTGTATGTCTTTGTTACTTGGTGTCAGTGTCTGTCTCTGTTACTTGGTGTAATTGTGTGTCTGTGTTACTGGGTGTCAGTGTATGTTCTTGTTACTTGGAGTCGTTGTCTGTCTTTGTTACTTGGTGTAAGTGTGTGTCTGTGTAACTTGGTGTAAATGTGTGTCTGTGTTACTGGGAATCAGTGTATGTCCTTGTTACTTGGTGTCAGTGTATGTCTTTGTTACTTGGTGAAAGTGTATGTCTTTGTTACTTGGTGTCAGTGTATGTCTGTGTTACTTGGTGTAACTGTATGTCTTTGTTACTTGGTGTCAGTGTATGTCTTTGTTACTTGGTGTAAGTGTATGTCTTTGTTACTTGGTGTCAGTGTTTGTCTTTGTTACTTGGTGTAAGTGTATGTCTTTGCTACTGGGTATCAGTGTCTGTCTTTGTTACTTGGTGTAAGTGTGTGTCTGTGTTGCTGGGTATCAGTGTATGTCTTTGTTACATGGTGTAAGTGTGTGTCTGTGATACTGGGTATCAGTGTCTGTCTTTGTTACTTGGTGTCAGGGTATGTCTTTGTTACTTGGTGTAAGTGTGTGTCTGTGTTACTGGGTATCAGTGTACGTCTTTGTTACTTGGTGTCTGTGTGTGCCTGTGTTACTTTGTGTAAGTGTGTGTCTGTGTTATTGGGTATCAGTGCATGTCTTTGTTACTTGGTGTCACTGTGTGCCTTTGTTACTGGGTGTCAGTGCATGTCTTTGTGACTGGGAGTCAGTGTATGTCTTTGTGACTTGGTGTAAGTGCATGTCTGTGTCACTGGGTATCATTGTATGTCTTTGTTACTTGGAGTAAGTGTTTCTCTGTGTTACTGTGTGTCAGTGTGTATCTGTGTTCCTGGCTGTCAGTGTATGTCTTTGTTACTTTGTGTCAGTGTATGACTGTGTTAGTTGGTGTAAGTGTGTGTCTGTGTTATTAGGTATCAGTGTATGCCTTTGTTACTTGTTGTCAGTGTATGTCTTTGATTCTTGGTGTAAGTGTGTGTCTGTGTTACTGGGTATGAGTGTCTGTCTTTGTTACTTGGTGTAAGAGTGTGTCTGTGTTGCTGGGTATCAGTGTATGTCTTTGTGACTTGGTATCAGCGTATGCATTTGTTACTGGGTGTCACTGTGTGTCTGTGTTACTGGGTATCAGTGTATGTCTTTGTGACTTGGTATCAGATTATGTCTTTGTTACTGGGTGTCAGTGTGTGTCTGTGTTCCTGGGTATCAGTGTAAGTCGTTGTGACTTGGTCTCAGTGCATGTCTTTGTTACTGGGTGTCAGTATGTATCTTTGTGACTTGGTGTCAGTGTATGTCTTTGTTACTTGGTGTAAGTGTGTGTCTGTGTTACTGGGTATCAGTGTCTGTCTTTGTTACTTCGTGTCAGTGTATGTCTGTGTTACTTGGTGTACGTGTGTGTCTGTGTTACTGGGTGTCAGTGTGTGTCTGTGTTACTTGGTGTAAGTGTGTGTCTTTGTTACTTGGTGTCCATGTGTGTCTGTGTTACTGGGTGTCAGTGCATGTCTTTGTTACTTGGTGTCAGTGCATATCTGTGTTACTTGGTGTAAGTGTGTGTCTTTGTTACTTGGTGTAATTGTATGTCTTTGTTACTTGGTGTAAGTGTGTGTCTGTGTTACTGGGTATCACTGTCTGTCTTTGTTACTTGGTGTCAGTGTATGGTTGTGTTACTTGGTGTACGTGTGTGTCTGTCTTACTGCGTGTCAGTGAGTTTCTGTGTTACTTGGCGTACGTGTGTGTCTATGTTACTGGGTGTCAGTCTATATCTATGTTACTGGGTGTCAGTGTCTGTCTTTGTTACTTGGTGTAAGTGTGTGTCTGTGTTACTGGGTATCAGTGTCTGTCTTTGTTACTTGGTGTAAGTTTGTGTCTGTGTTACTGGGTATCAGTGTATGTCTTTGTTACTTCGTGTCAGTGTATGTCTGTGTTACTTGGTGTAAGTGTGTGTCTGTGTTACTGGGTATCAGTGTATGACTTTGCTACTTGGGGTCAGTGTATGCCTCTGTTACTGGGTGTCAGTGTGTGTCTTTGTGACTTGGTGTCGGTGTATGTCTTTGTTACTTGTTGTAAGTGTGTGTCTGTGTTACTGGGTATCAGTGTATGTCTTTGTTACATGGTGTCAGTGTATGACAGAATACTTGGAGTAAGTGTATGTCTTTGTCATTTTGTGTAATTGTCTGTCTTTGTTACTTGGTGTAAGTGTATGTCTTTGTTACTTGTTGTCAGTGTATGTCTTTGTTACTTGGTGTCAGTGTATGTCTGTGTTACTTGGTGTAAGTGTGTGTCTGTGTTCCTGAGTATCAGTGTATGTCTTTGTTACTTGGTGTAAGTGTGTGTCTGTGTTACTAGGTGTCAGTGTGTGTCTGTGTTACTTGGTGTAAGTCTGGGTCTTTGTTACTTGGTCTCCGTGTGTGTCAGTTTTACTGGGTGTCAGTGTATGTCTTTGTTACTTGGTGTCAGTGTATGTCTTTGTTACTTGGTGTAAGTGTGTGTCTGTGTTACTTGGTGCAAGTGTGTGCCTGTGTTACTGGGTGTCAGTGTCTGTCTTTGTTACTTGGTGTAAGTGTGTGTCTGTGTTACAGGGTCTCAGTGTCTGTCTTTGTTACTTGGTGTAAGTGAGTGTCTTTGTTACTTGGTGTAATTGTATGTCTTTGTTACTTGGTGTCAGTGTATGTCTGTGTTACTAGGTGTAAGTGTATGTCTTTGTTAATTGGTTTAAGTGTGTGTCTGTGTTACATGGTGTAAGGGTGTGTCTGTGTTCCTGGGTATCAGTCTATGTCTTTGTTACTTGGTGTCTGTCTATGTCTGTGTTACTTGGTGTAAGGGTGTGTCTGTGTTACTGGGTATCAGTGTCTGTCTTTGTTACTTGGTGTCAGTGCATGGCTGTGTTACTTGGTGTCCGTGTGTGTCCATGTTACTGGGAGTCAGTGTGTGTCTGTGTTACTTGGTGTAAGTCTGTGTCTTTGTTACTTGGTTTCCGTGTGTGTCTGTTTTACTGAGTATCAGTGTATGTCTTTGTTACTTGGTGTCACTGTATGTGTGTGTTACTTGGTGTAAGTGTGTGTCTGTGTTACTGGGTATCAGTGTATGTCTTTGTTACTTGGTGTAAGCGTGTGTCTGTGTTACTAGGTGTCAGTGTGTGTCTGTGTTACTTGGTGTAAGTCTGTGTCTTTTTTACTTGGTCTCCGTGTGTGTCTGTTTTACTGGGTGTCTGTGTATGTCTTTGTTACTGGGTGTCAGTGTATGTCTTTGTTACTTGGTGTCAGTGTATGTCTGTGTTACTTGGTGTAAGTGTGTCTCTGTGTTCCTGAGGATCAGTGTATGTCTTTGTTACTTGGTGTCTATGTATGTCAGTGTTACTTGGTGTCAGTGTGTGTCTTTGTGACTTGGTGTCAGTGTATGTCTTTGTTAATTGGTGTAAGTGTGTGTCTGTGTTACTGGGTATCAGTGTATGTCTTTGTTACTTGGTGTCAGTGTATGTCGGTGTTACTTGGTGCAAGTGTGTGTCTGTGTTACTGGGTGTCAGTGTGTGTCTGTGTTACTTGGTGTAAGTGTGTCTCTTTGTTACTTGGTGTCCATGTCTGTCAGTGTTACTGGGTGTCAGTGCATGTCTGTGTTACTTGGTGTAAGTGTATGTCTTTGTTACTTGGTGTAGGTGTATGTCTTTGTTACTTGGTGTCAGTGTCTGTCTCTGTTACTTGGTGTAATTGTGTGTCTGTGTTACTGGGTATCAGTGTATGTTCTTGTTACTTGCTGTCATTGTCTGTCTTTGTTACTTGGTGTAAGTGTGTGTCTTTGTAACTTGGTGTAAATGTGTGTCTGTGTTACTGGGAATCAGTGTATGTCCTTGTTACTTGGTGTCAGTGTATGTCTTTGTTACTTGGTGTAAGTGTATGTCTTTGTTACTTGGTGTCAGTGTATCTCTGTGTTACTTGGTGTAACTGTATGTCTTTGTTACTTGGTGTCAGTGTATGTCTTTGTTACTTGGTGTAAGTGTGTGTCTGTGTTACTGGGTATCAGTGTATGTCTTTGTTACTTGGTGTCAGTGTATGTCTGTGTTACTTGGTGTAAGTGTGTGTCTGTGTTACTGGGTATCAGTGTATGACTTTGCTACTTGGGGTCAGTGTATGCCTCTGTTACTGGGTGTCAGTGTGTGTCTTTGTGACTTGGTGTCAGTGTATGTCTTTGTTACTTGTTGTAAGTGTGTGTCTGTGTTACTGGGTATCAGTGTATGTCTTTGTTACATGGTGTCAGTGTATGACAGAATACTTGGAGTAAGTGTATGTCTTTGTCATTTTGTGTAATTGTCTGTCTTTGTTACTTGGTGTAAGTGTATGCCTTTGTTACTTGTTGTCAGTGTATGTCTTTGTTACTTGGTGTCAGTGTATGTCTGTGTTACTTGGTGTAAGTGTGTGTCTGTGTTCCTGAGTATCAGTGTATGTCTTTGTTACTTGGTGTAAGTGTGTGTCTGTGTTACTAGGTGTCAGTGTGTGTCTGTGTTACTTGGTGTAAGTCTGTGTCTTTGTTACTTGGTCTCCGTGTGTGTCTGTTTTACTGGGTGTCAGTGTATGTCTTTGTTACTTGGTGTCAGTGTATGTCTTTGTTACTTGGTGTAAGTGTGTGTCTTTGTTACTTGGTTTCCGTGTGTGTCTGTTTTACTGAGTATCAGTTTATGTCTTTGTTACTTGGTGTCACTGTATGTGTGTGTTACTTGGTGTAAGTGTGTGTCTGTGTTACTGGGTATCAGTGTATGTCTTTGTTACTTGGTGTAAGAGTGTGTCTGTGTTACTAGGTGTCAGTGTGTGTCTGTGTTACTTGGTGTAAGTCTGTGTCTTTTTTACTTGGTCTCCGTGTGTGTCTGTTTTACTGGGTGTCTGTGTATGTCTTTGTTACTGGGTGTCAGTGTATGTCTTTGTTACTTGGTGTCAGTGTATGTCTGTGTTACTTGGTGTAAGTGTGTCTCTGTGTTCCTGAGGATCAGTGTATGTCTTTGTTACTTGGTGTCTATGTATGTCTGTGTTACTTGGTGTCAGTGTGTGTCTTTGTGACTTGGTGTCAGTGTATGTCTTTGTTAATTGGTGTAAGTGTGTGTCTGTGTTACTGGGTATCAGTGTATGTCTTTGTTACTTGGTGTCAGTGTATGTCGGTGTTACTTGGTGCAAGTGTGTGTCTGTGTTACTGGGTGTCAGTGTGTGTCTGTGTTACTTGGTGTAAGTGTGTCTCTTTGTTACTTGGTGTCCATGTCTGTCAGTGTTACTGGGTGTCAGTGCATGTCTGTGTTACTTGGTGTAAGTGTATGTCTTTGTTACTTGGTGTAGGTGTATGTCTTTGTTACTTGGTGTCAGTGTCTGTCTCTGTTACTTGGTGTAATTGTGTGTCTGTGTTACTGGGTATCAGTGTATGTTCTTGTTACTTGCTGTCATTGTCTGTCTTTGTTACTTGGTGTAAGTGTGTGTCTTTGTAACTTGGTGTAAATGTGTGTCTGTGTTACTGGGAATCAGTGTATGTCCTTGTTACTTGGTGTCAGTGTATGTCTTTGTTACTTGGTGTAAGTGTATGTCTTTGTTACTTGGTGTCAGTGTATCTCTGTGTTACTTGGTGTAACTGTATGTCTTTGTTACTTGGTGTCAGTGTATGTCTTTGTTACTTGGTGTAAGTGTGTGTCTGTGTTACTGGGTATCAGTGTATGTCTTTGTTACTTGGTGTCAGTGTATGTCTGTGTTACTTGGTGTAAGTGTGTGTCTGTGTTACTGGGTATCAGTGTATGACTTTGCTACTTGGGGTCAGTGTATGCCTCTGTTACTGGGTGTCAGTGTGTGTCTTTGTGACTTGGTGTCAGTGTATGTCTTTGTTACTTGTTGTAAGTGTGTGTCTGTGTTACTGGGTATCAGTGTATGTCTTTGTTACATGGTGTCAGTGTATGACAGAATACTTGGAGTAAGTGTATGTCTTTGTCATTTTGTGTAATTGTCTGTCTTTGTTACTTGGTGTAAGTGTATGCCTTTGTTACTTGTTGTCAGTGTATGTCTTTGTTACTTGGTGTCAGTGTATGTCTGTGTTACTTGGTGTAAGTGTGTGTCTGTGTTCCTGAGTATCAGTGTATGTCTTTGTTACTTGGTGTAAGTGTGTGTCTGTGTTACTAGGTGTCAGTGTGTGTCTGTGTTACTTGGTGTAAGTCTGTGTCTTTGTTACTTGGTCTCCGTGTGTGTCTGTTTTACTGGGTGTCAGTGTATGTCTTTGTTACTTGGTGTCAGTGTATGTCTTTGTTACTTGGTGTAAGTGTGTGTCTGTGTTACTTGGTGCAAGTGTGTGCCTGTGTTACTGGGTGTCAGTGTCTGTCTTTGTTACTTGGTGCAAGTGTGTGTCTGTGTTACTGGGTCTCAGTGTCTGTCTTTGTTACTTGGTGTAAGTGAGTGTCTTTGTTACTTGGTGTAATTGTATGTCATTGTTACTTGGTGTCAGTGTATGTCTGTGTTACTAGGTGTAAGTGTATGTCTTTGTTAATTGGTTTAAGTGTGTGTCTGTGTTACTTGGTGTAAGGGTGTGTCTGTGTTCCTGGGTATCAGTCTATGTCTTCGTCACTTGGTGTCTGTCTATGTCTGTGTTATTTGGTGTAAGGGTGTGTCTGTGTTACTGGGTATCAGTGTATGTCTTTGTTACTTGGTGTCAGTGCATGGCTGTGTTACTTGGTGTCCGTGTGTGTCCATGTTACTGGGAGTCAGTGTGTGTCTGTGTTACTTGGTGTAAGTCTGTGTCTTTGTTACTTGGTTTCCGTGTGTGTCTGTGTTACTGGGTATCAGTGTATGACTTTGTGACTTGGTGTCAGTGTATGCCTGTGTTACTTGTTGTAAGTGTGTGTCTGTGTTACTGGGTATCAGTGTATGACTTTGTGACTTGGTGTCAGTGTATGTCTCTGTTACTGGGTGTCAGTGTTTGTCTTTGTGACTTGGAGTCAGTGTCTGTCGTTGTTACTTGGTGTAAGTGTGTGTCTGTGTTACTGGGTATCAGTGTATGTCTTTGTTACATGGTGTCAGTGTATGTCAGAATACTTGGAGTAAGTGTATGTCTTTGTCATTTTGTGTAATTGTCTGTCTTTGTTACTTGGTGTAAGTGTATGTCTTTGTTACTTGTTGTCAGTGTATGTCTTTGTTACTTGGTGTCACTGCATGTCTGTGTTACTTGGTGTAAGTGTGTGTCTGTGTTCCTGAGTTTCAGTGTATGTCTTTGTTACTTGGTGTAAGTGTGTGTCTGTGTTAAAAGGTGTCCGCGTGTGTCTGTGTTACTTGGTGTAAGTCTGTGTCTTTGTTACTTGGTCTCCGTGTGTGTCTGTTTTACTGGGTGTCAGTGTATGTCTTTGTTACTTGGTGTCAGTGTATGTCTGTGTTACTTGGTGTAAGTGTGTGTCTGTTCCTGAGTATCAGTGTATGTCTTTGTTACTTGGTGTCAATGTATGTCTATGTTACTGGGTGCCAGTGTATGTCTTTGTTACTTGGTGTAAGTGTGTGTCTGTGTTACTGGGTATCAGTGTCTGTCTTTGTTACTTGGTGTAAGTGTGTGTCTGTGTTACTGGGTATCAGTGTATGTCTTTGTTACTTGGTGTCAGTGTATGTCTGTGTTACTTGGTGTAAGTGTGTGTCTGTGTTACTGGGTATCAGTGTATGACTTTGTGACTTGGTGTCAGTGTATGTCTTTGTTACTGGGTGTTAGTGTGTGTCTTTGTGACTTGGTGTAAGTGTATGTCTATGTTACTTGGTGTAAGTGTGTGTCTGTGTTACTTGGTATCAGTGTATGTCTTTGTTACATGGTGTCAGTGATTGTCAGAATACTTGGAGTAATAGTATGTCTTTGTCATTTTGTGCAATTGTCTGTCTTTGTTACTTGCTGTAAGTGTATGTCTTTGTTACTTGTCAGTGTATGTCTGTGTTACTTGGTGTAAGTGTGTGTCTGTGTTCCTGAGTATCAGTGTATGTCTTTGTTACTTGGTGTCACTGTATGTGTGTGTTACTTGGTGTAAGTGTGTGTCTGTGTTACTGGGTATCAGTGTATGTCTTTGTTACTTGGTGTAAGCGTGTGTCTGTGTTACTAGGTGTCAGTGTGTGTCTGTGTTACTTGGTGTAAGTCTGTGTCTTTTTTACTTGGTCTCCGTGTGTGTCTGTGTTACTGGGTGTCAGTGTGTGTCTGTGTTACTTGGTGTAAGTGTGTCTCTTTGTTACTTGGTGTCCATGTCTGTCAGTGTTACTGGGTGTCAGTGCATGTCTGTGTTACTTGGTGTAAGTGTATGTCTTTGTTACTTGGTGTAAGTGTATGTCTTTGTTCCTGAGTATCAGTGTATGTCTTTGTTACTTGGTGTCACTGTATGTGTGTGTTACTTGGTGTAAGTGTGTGTCTGTGTTACTGGGTATCAGTGTATGTCTTTGTTACTTGGTGTAAGCGTGTGTCTTTGTTACTGGGTGTCAGTGTATGTCTTTGTTACTTGGTGTCAGTGTATGTCTGTGTTACTTGGTGTAAGTGTGTGTCTGTGTTCCTGAGGATCAGTGTATGTCTTTGTTACTTGGTGTCTATGTATGTCTGTGTTACTTGGTGTCAGTGTGTGTCTTTGTGACTTGGTGTCAGTGTATGTCTTTGTTAATTGGTGTAAGTGTGTGTCTGTGTTACTGGGTATCAGTGTATGTCTTTGTTACTTGGTGTCAGTGTATGTCGGTGTTACCTGGTGCAAGTGTGTGTCTGTGTTACTGGGTGTCAGTGTGTGTCTGTGTTACTTGGTGTAAGTGTGTCTCTTTGTTACTTGGTGTCCATGTCTGTCAGTGTTACTGGGTGTCAGTGCATGTCTGTGTTACTTGGTGTAAGTGTATGTCTTTGTTACTTGGTGTAAGTGTATGTCTTTGTTACTTGGTGTCAGTGTCTGTCTCTGTTACTTGGTGTAATTGTGTGTCTGTGTTACTGGGTATCAGTGTATGTTCTTGTTACTTGGTGTCATTGTCTGTCTTTGTTACTTGGTGTAAGTGTGTGTCTTTGTAACTTGGTGTAAATGTGTGTCTGTGTTACTGGGAATCAGTGTATGTCCTTGTTACTTGGTGTCAGTGTATGTCTTTGTTACTTGGTGTCAGTGTATCTCTGTGTTACTTGGTGTAACTGTATGTCTTTGTTACTTGGTGTCAGTGTATGTCTTTGTTACTTGGTGTAAGTGTATGTCTTTGTTACTTGGTGTCAGTGTTTGTCTTTGTTACATGGTGTAAGTGTATGTCTTTGCTACTGGATATCAGTGTCTGTCTTTGTTACTTGGTGTAAGTGTGTGTCTGTGTTGCTGGGTATCAGTGTATGTCTTTGTTACTTGGTGTAAGTGTGTGTCTGTGTTACTGGGTATCAGTGTCTGTCTTTGTTACTTGGTGTAAGGGTATGTCTTTGTTACTTGGTGTAAGTGTGTGTCTGTGTTACTGGGTATCAGTGTACGTCTTTGTTACTTGGTGTCTGTGTGTGCCTGTGTTACTTGGTGTAACTGTGTGTCTTTGTTATTGGGTATCAGTGCATGTCTTTGTTACTTGGTGTCACTGTGTGCCTTTGTTACTTGGTGTCAGTGCATGCCTTTGTGACTGGGTGTCAGTGTATGTCTTTGTGACTTGGTGTAAGTGCGTGTCTGTGTCACTGGGTATCATTGTATGTCCTTGTTACTTGGAGTAAGTGTTTCTCTGTGTTACTGTGTGTCTGTGTGTATCTGTGTTCGTGGCTGTCAGAGTATGTCTTTGTTACTTTGTGTCAGTGTATGACTGTGTTAGTTGGTGTAAGTGTGTGTCTGTGTTATTAGGTATCAGTGTCTGTCTTTGCTACTTGGTGAAAGTGTGTGTCTGTGTTACTGGGTATCAGTGTATGTCTTTGTCACTTGGTGGAACTGTAAGCCTTTGTTACTTGTTGTCAGTGTATGTCTATGATTCTTGGTGTAAGTGTGTGTCTGCGTTACTGGGTATGAGTGTCTGTCTTTGTTACTTGGTGTAAGAGTGTGTCTGTGTTGCTGGGTATCAGTGTATGTCTTTGTGACTTGGTATCAGCGTATGCATTTGTTACTGGGTGTCACTGTGTGTCTGTGTTACTGGGTATGAGTGTATGTCTTTCTGACTTGGTATCAGTGTATGTCTTTGTTACTGGGTGTCAGTGTGTGTCTGTGTTCCTGGGTATCAGTGTAAGTCGTAGTGAATTGGTGTCAGTGCATGTCTTTGTTACTGGGTGTCAGTATGTATCTTTGTGACTTGGTGTCAGTGTATGTCTTTGTTACTTGGTGTAAGTGTGTGTCTGTGTTACTGGGTATCAGTGTCTGTCTTTGTTACTTGGTGTCAGTGTATGTCTTTGTTACTTGGTGTAAGTGTGTGTCTGTGTTACTGGGTATCAGTGTCTGTCTTTGTTACTTGGTGTCAGTGTATGTCTGTGTTACTTGGTGTAAGTGTGTGTCTGTGCTACTGGGTGTCAGTGTGTGTCTGTGTTACTTGGTGTAAGTGTGTGTCTTTGTTAATTGGTGTCCATGTGTGTCTGTGTTACTGGGTGTCAGTGCATGTCTTTGTTACTTGGTGTCAGTGCATATCTGTGTTGCTTGGTGTAAGTGTGTGTCTTTGTTACTTGGTGTAATTGTATGTCTTTGTTACTTGATGTAAGTGTGTGTCTGTGTTACTGGGTATCAGTGTCTGTCTTTGTTACTTGGTGTCAGTGTATGGTTGTGTTACTTGGTGTACGTGTGTGTCTGTGTTACTGGGTGTCAGTGAGTTTCTGTGTTACTTGGTGTAAGTGTGTGTCTTTGTTACTTGGTGTCCGTTTGTGTCTATGTTACTGGGTGTCAGTGTATGTCTATGTTACTGGGTGTCAATGTCTGTCTTTGTTACTCGGTGTAAGTGTGTGTCTGTGTTACTGGGTATCAGTGTCTGTCTTTGTTACTTGGTGTAAGTGTGTGTCTGTGTTACTGGGTATCAGTGTATGTCTTTGTTACTTGGTGTCAGTGTATGTCTGTGTTACTTGGTTTAAGTGTGTGTCTGTGTTACTGGGTATCAGTGTATGACTTTGTGACTTGGTGTCAGTGTATGTCTCTGTTACTGGGTGTCAGTGTGTGTCTTTGTGACTTGGTGTCAGTGTATGTCTTTGTTACTTGGTGTCAGTGTGTGTCTCTGTTACTGGGTATCAGTGTATGTCTTTGTTACATGGTGTCAGTGTATGTCAGAATACTTGGAGTAAGTGTATGTCTTTGTCATTTTGTGTAATTGTCTGTCTTTGTTACTTGGTGTAAGTGTATGTCTTTGTTACTTGCTGTCAGTGTATGTCTTTGTTACTTGGTGTCAGTGTATGTCTGTGTTACTTGGTGTAAGTGTGTGTCTGTGTTACTAGGTGTCAGTCTGTGTCTGTGTTACTTGGTGTAAGTCTGTGTCTTTGTTACTGGGTGTCAGTGTATGTCTTTGTTACTTGGTGTCAGTGTATGTCTTTGTTACTTGGTGTAAGTGTGTGTCTGTGTTACTTGGTGCAAGTGTGTGCCTGTGTTACTGGGTGTCAGTGTCTGTCTTTGTTACTTGGTGTAAGTGTGTGTCTGTGTTACTGGGTATCAGTGTCTGTCTTTGTGACTTGGTGTAAGTGAGTGTCTTTGTTACTTGGTGTAATTGTATGTCTTTGTTACTTGGTGTCAGTGTATGTCTGTGTTACTAGGTGTAAGTGTATGTCTTTGTTAATTGGTTTAAGTGTGTGTCTGTGTTACTTGGTGTAAGTGTGTGTCTGTGTTCCTGGGTATCAGTCTATGTCTTTGTTACTTGGTGTCTGTGTATGTCTGTGTTACTTGGTGTAAGGGTGTGTCTGTGTTACTGGGTATCAGTGTATGTCTTTGTTACTTGGTGTCAGTGTATGGCTGTGTTACTTGGTGTACGTGTGTGTCCATGTTACTGGGAGTCAGTGTGTGTCTGTGTTACTTGGTGTAAGTGTGTGTCTTTGTTACTTGGTGTCCGTGTGTGTCTGTGTTACTGGGTATCAGTGTATGACTTTGTGACTTGGTGTCAGTGTATGTCTGTGTTACTTGTTGTAAGTGTGTGTCTGCTTTACTGGGTATCAGTGTATGACTTTGTGACTTCGTGTCAGTGTATGTCTTTGTTACTTGGTGTAAGTGTGTGTCTGTGTTACAAGGTATCAGTGTATGTCTTTGTTACATGGTGTCAGTGTATGTCTTTGTTACTTGGTGTCAGTGTATGTCTGTGTTACTTGGTGTAAGTGTGTGTCTGTGTTCCTGAGTATCAGTGTATGTCTTTGTTACTTGGTGTCACTGTATGTCTGTGTTACTTGGTGTAAGTGTGTGTCTGTGTTACTGGGTATCAGTGTATGTCTTTGTTACTTGGTGTAAGTGTGTGTCTGTAATAATAGGTGTCCGTGTGTGTCTGTGTTACTTGGTGTAAGTCTGTGTCTTTGTTACTTGGTCTCCGTGTGTGTCTGTTTTACTGGGTGTCAGTGTATGTCTTTGTTACTTGGTGTCAGTGTATGTCGATGTTACTTGGTGTAAGTGTGTGTCTGTGTTCCTGAGTATCAGTGTATGTCTTTGTTACTTGGTGTCAATGTTTGTCTGTGTTACTTGGTGTCAGTGTGTGTCTGTGTTGCTGGGTGTCAGTGTATGTCTTTGTTACTTGGTGTCAGTGTATGTCTTTGTTACTTGGTGTAAGTGTATGTCTTTGTTACTGGGTGTCAGTGTCTGTCTTTGTTAATTGGTGTCAGTGTACATCTGTGTTACTTGGTGTAAGTGTGTGTCTGTGTTACTTGCTGTAAGTGTGTGTCTGTGTTCCTGGGTATCAGTGTATGTCTTGGTTACTTGGTGTCAGTGTATATCTGTGTTACTTGGTGTAAGTGTGTGTCTGTGTTACTGGGAGTCAGTGTGTGTCTGTGTTACTTGGTGCAAGTGTGCGTCTTTTTTACTTGGTGTCCGTGTGTGTCTGTGTTACTGGGTGTCAGTGCATGTCTTTGTGACTTGGTGTCAGTGTATATCTGTGTTACTAGGTGTAAGTGTGTTTCTTTGTTACTTGGTGTAATTGTCTTTCTTTATTACTTGGTGTCAGTGTATGTCTGTGTTACTTGGTGTAAGTGCATGTCTTTGTTACTTGGTGTAAGTGTGTGTCTGTGTTCCTGGGTATCAGTGTACGTCTTTGTTACTTGGTGTCAGTGTATGTCTGTGTTACTTAGTGTAAGTGTGTCTGTGTTACTGGGTATCAGTGTATGTCTTTGTTACTTGGTATCAGTGTCTGTCTGTGTTAATTGGTGTAAGTGTGTGACTGTGTTACTGGGTGTCAGTGTGTGTCTGTGTTACTTGGTGTAACTGTATTTCTTTGTTACTTGGTGTCCGTGTGTGTCTGTGTTACTGGGTGTCAGTGTATGTCTTTGTTATTGGGTGTCAGTATATGTCTTTGTTACTTGGTGTCAGTGTGTGTCTGTGTTATAGGGTATCAGTGTATGTCTTTGTTACTTGGTGTAAGTGTGTGTCTTTGTTACTGGGTATCAGTGTATGTCTTTGTGACTTGGTATCAGTGTTTGTCTTTGTGACATGGTGTCAGTGTATGTCTTCTAACTGGGTGTCAATGCGTGTCTGTGTTACTTGGTGTCAGTGTATGTCTTTGTTACTGTTTATTAGTGTTTCTCTGTGTTACTGGGTGTCAGTGTGTGTTTCTTTGTGTTACTGGGTGTCAGTGTATGTCTTTGTTACTTGGTGTAAGTGTGTGTCTGTGTTACTTGGTGTCAGTGTGTGTCTGTGTTCCTGGGTATCAGTCTATGTCTTTGTTACTTGGTGTCAGTGTATGTCTGTGTTACTTGGTGAAAAATGTGTGTGTGTGTCTGGGTATCAGTGGATGTCTTTGTTACTTGGTGTCAGTGTATATCTTTGTTACTTGGTGTCCGTGTATGCCTGTGTTACTGGGTGTCAGTGCATGTATTTGTTACTTGGTGTCAGTGTATGTCTGTGTTACTTGGTGTAAGTGTGTGTCTGTGTTACTGGGTGTCATTGTGTGTCTGTGTTACTTGGTGGAAGTGAGTGTCTTTGTTATTTGGTGTAAGTGTGTGTCTGTGTTACTGGGTGTCAGTGTATGTCTTTGTTACTGGGTGTCAGTGTCTGTCATTGTTACTTGGTGTAAGTGTGTGTCTGTGTTACTTGGTGTCAGTGTATGTCTGTGTTACTTGGTGTAAGTGTTTGTCTGTGTTAATGGGAATCAGTGTATGTCTTTGTGACTTGGTGTCAGTTTATGTCTTTGTTACTGGGTGTCAGTGTGTGTCTTTGTGACTTGGTGTCAGTGTACGTCTTTGTTACATGGTGTAAGTGTGTGTCTGTGTTACTGGGTAGCAGTGTATGTCTTTGTTGCTTGGTCTCAGTGTATGTCAAAATACTTGGTGTAAGTGTATGTCTTTGTTACATGGTGTAATTTTCTGTCTTTGTTACTTGGTGTAAGTGTATGTCTTTGTTACTTGGTGTCAGTGTATGTCTTTGTTACTTGGTGTCAGTGTGTGTCTGTGTTACTGGGTGTCAGTGTATGTCTTTGTGACTTGGTATCAGTGTATGTCTTTGTGACTTGGTGTCAGTGTATGTCTTTGTTACTGGGTGTCATGTGTGTCTGTGTTAGTTGGTGTCAGTGCTTGTCTTGGTTACTGTTTATTAGTGTTTCTCTGTGTTACAGGGTGTCAGTGTGTGATTGTTTGTGTTACTGGGTGTCAGTGTATGTCTTTGCTACTTGGTGTAAGTGTGTGTCTGTGTTACTTGGTGAAATTGTGTGTCTGTGTTACTGGGTATCAGTGGATGTCTTTGTTACTTGGTGTCAGTGTATATCTGTGTTACTTGTTGTAAGTGTGTGTCTGTGTTACTGGGTGTCAGCGTGTGTCTGTGTTACTTGGTGTAAGTGTGCGTCTTTGTTACTTGGTGTCCGTGTGTGTCTGTGGAACTGGGTGTCAGTGCAAGTCTTTGTGACTTGGTGTCAGTGTATATCTGTGTTACTTGGTGTAAGTGTGTTTCTTTGTTACTTGGTGTAATTGTATGTCTTTATTACTTGGTGTCAGTGTATGTCTGTGTTACTTGGTGTAAGTGTATGTCTTTGTTACTTGGTGTAAGTGTGTGTCTGTGTTACTTGGTGTAAGTGTGTGTCTGTGTTCCTGGGTGTCAGTGTATGTATTTGTTACTTGGTGTCAGTGTATGTCTGTGTTACTTAGTGTAAGTGTGTGTCGGTGTTACTGGTTATCAGTGTATTTCATTGCTACTTGGTGACAGTGTATGTCTGTGTTACTTGGTGTAAGTGTGTGTCTGTGTTACTGGGTGTCAGTGTGTGTCTTTGTTACTTGGTGTAAGTGTGTGTCTTTGTTACTTGGTGTCCGTGTGTGTCTGTGTTACTGGGTGTCAGTGTATGTCTTTGTTACTGGGTGTCAGTGTATGTCTTTGTTACTTGGTGTAAGTGTGTGTCTGTGTTACTGGGTATCAGTGTATGTCTGTGTTACTTGGTGTAAGTGTGTTTCTGTGTTACTGGGTATCAGTGTATGTCTTTGTGACTTGCTGTCAGTGTATGTCTTTGTTACTGGGTGTCAGTGTGTGTCTATGTGACTTGGTGTCCGTGTATGTCTTTGTTACTTGGTGAAAATGTGTGTCTGTGTTACTGGGCATCAGTGTCTGTCTTTGTTACTTGGTGTCAGTGCATGTCAAAATACTTGGTGTAAGTGTATGTCTTTGTTACTTGGTGTAAGTGTATGTCTTTGTTACTTGGTGTCAGGTTATGTCTTTGTTACTTGGTGTCAGTGTATGTCTGTGTTACTTTGTGTAAGTGTACTTCTTTGTGACTTGGTATCAGTGTTTGTCTTTGTGACATGGTGTCAGTGTATGTCTTCTAACTGGGTGTCAATGCGTGTCTGTGTTACTTGTTGTCAGTGTATGTCTTTGTTACTGTTTATTAGTGTTTCTCTGTGTTACTGGGTGCCAGTGTGTGTTTGTTTGTGTTACTGGGTGTCAGTGTGTATCTGTGACACGAGGTGTCAGTATTTGTTTTAGTTTAGAGATGCAGCACTTCAACAGGCCCTTCAGCCCACCGAGTCTGTGCCGACCATCAACCACCCATTTATACTAATCCTACACTAATCCCGTATTACTATCACATCCCCACCTGTCCCTATATATTTCCCTCCCACCTACCTATACTAGGGGCAATTTATGATGGCCAATTAACCTATCAACCTGCAAGTCTTTGGCATGTGGGAGGAAACCGGAGCACCCGGAGGAAAACCACGCAGACACAGGGAGAACTTGCAAACTCCGCACAGGCAGTACCCAGAATCGAACCTGGGTCCCTGGAGCTGTGAGGCTGCGGTGCTAACCACTGCGAAAACGAGCCCCACCCCACCTCCCCCCCCCCAAGTGTGTGCCTGTGTTACTGGGTATCAGTGTATGTCTTTGTTACTTGCTTTCCGTGTATGTCTGTGTTACTTAGTATCAGTGTTTGTCTTTGTGAATTGGTGTCAGTGTGTGTCTGTGTTACTTGGTGTAAGTGTGTGTCTGTGTTACTGGGTGTCAGTGTATGTCTTTGTTACTGGGTGTCAGTGTATGTCTTTGTTACTTGGTGTAAGTGTGTGTCAGTGTTACTGGGTGTCAGTGTATGTCTGTGTTACTTGGTGTAAGTGTGAGTCTGTGTTACTGGGTATCAGTGTATGCCTTTGTGACTTGGTGTCAGTTTATGTCTTTGTTACTGGGTGTCAGTGTGTGTCAATGTTACTTGGTATCAGTGTATGTCTTTGTTACTGGGTGTCAGTGTATTTCTTTGTTACTTGGTGTAAGTGTGTGTCTGTGTTACTGGGTGTCAGTGTATGTCTGTGTTACTTGGTGTAAGTGTGTGTCTGTGTTACTGGGTATCAGTGTATGTCTTTGTGACTTGGTGTCAGTTTATGTCTTTGTTACTGGGTGTCAGTGTGTGTCTTTGTGACTTGGTATCAGTGTATGTCTTTGTTACTTGGTGTAAGTGTGTGTCTGTGTTACTGGGTATCAGTGTATGTCTTTGTTACTTGGTGTCAGTGTATGTCAAAATACTTGGTGTTAATCTATGTCTTTGTTACTTGGTGTAATTTTCTGTCTTTGTTACTTGGTGTAAGTGTATGTCTTTGTTACTTGGTGTCAGTGTATGTCTTTGTTACTTGGTGTCAGTGTATGTCTGTGTTACTGGGTATCAGTGTATGTCT
This sequence comes from Heterodontus francisci, assembly GCF_036365525.1. Classification (NCBI taxonomy): domain Eukaryota; kingdom Metazoa; phylum Chordata; class Chondrichthyes; order Heterodontiformes; family Heterodontidae; genus Heterodontus; species Heterodontus francisci. Next base: position 1,765,750 of record NW_027140415.1, on the reverse strand, counting down.
TTGTGACTTGCTATCAGTGTATGTCTTTGTTACTGGGTGTCAGTGTGTGTCAATGTTACTTGGCGTCAGTGTATGTCTTGGTTACTGTTTTTCGTGTTTCTCTGGGTTACTGGGTGTCAGTGTCTGTTTGTTTGAGTTACTGGCTGTCAGTGTATGTCTTTGTTACTTGGTGTAAGTGTGTGTCTGTGTTACTTGGTGTAACTGTGTGTCTGTGTTCCTGGGTATCAGTGTATGTCTTTGTTACTTGGTGTCAGTGTATATCTGTGTTACTTGGTGTAAGTGTGTGTCTGTGTTACAGGGTGTCAGTGTGTGTCTGTGTTACTTGGTGTAAGTGTGCGTCTTTTTTACTTGGTGTCCGTGTGTGTCTGTGTTACTTGGTGTCAGTGCATGTCTTTGTTACTGGGTGTCAGTGTATGACTTTGTTACTTGGTGTAAGTGTGTGTCTCTGTTACTGGGTGTCAGTGTGTGTCTTTGTGACTTGGTATCAGTGTATGTCTTTGTTACTTGGTGTCAGTGTATGTCAAAATACTTGGTGTTAATGTGTGTCTGTGTTACTTGGTGTAACTGTGTGTCTGTGTTCCTGGGTATCAGTGTATGTCTTTGCTACTTGGTGTCAGTGTCTGTCTGTGTTACTTGGTGAAATTGTGTGTCTGTGTCACTGGGTATCAGTGGATGTCTTTGTTACTTGGTGTCAGTGTATATCTGTGTTACTTGGTGTAAGAGTGTGTCTGTGTTACAGGGTGTCAGTGTGTGTCTGTGTTACTTGGTGTAAGTGTGCGTCTTTTTTACTTGGTGTCCGTGTGTGTCTGTATTACTGGGTGTCAGTGCATGTCTTTGTTACTGGGTGTCAGTGCATGTCTTTGTTACTTTGTGTAAGTGTGTGTCTGTGTTACTGGGATTCAGTGTATGTCTTTGTTACTTGGTGTTAGTGTGTGTCTGTGTTAATGGGTATCAGTGCATGTCTTTGTTACTTGGTGTCAGTGTATGTCTGTGTTACTTGGTGTATGTGTGTGTCTGTGTTACTGGGTATCAGTGTATGTCTTTGTGACTTGCTGTCAGTGTATGTCTTTGTTACTGGGTGTCAGTGTGTGTCTTTGTGACTTGGTATCAGTGTATGTCTTGGTTACTTGGTGTAAGTGTGTGTCTGTGTTCCTGGGTATCAGTGTATGTCTTTGTTACTTGGTGTAAGTGTGTGTCTGTGTTCCTGGGTATCAGTGTATGTCTTTGTTACTTGGTGTCAGTGTATGTGAAAATACTTCGTGTTAATGTATGTCTTTGTGACTTGGTGTAATTTTCTGTCTTTGTTACTTGGTGTAAGTGTATGTCTTTGTTACTTGGTGTCAGTGTATGTCTTTGTTACTTGGTGTCAGTGTGTGTCTGTGTTACTGGGTATCAGTGTATGTCTTTGTGACTTGCTATCAGTGTATGTCTTTGTGACTTGGTGTCAGTGTATGTCTTTGTTACTGGGTGTCAGTGTGTGTCAATGTTACTTGGTATCAGTGCATGTCTTTGTTACTGGGTGTCAGTGTATTTCTTTGTTACTTGGTGTAAGTGAGTGTCTGTGTTACTGGGTGTCAGTGTATGTCTGTGTTACTTGGTGTAAGTGTGTGTCTGTGTTACTGGGTATCAGTGTATGTCTTTGTGACTTGCTGTCAGTTTATGTCTTTGTTACTGGGTGTCAGTGTGTGTCTTTGTGACTTGGTATCTGTGTATGTCTTTGTTACTTTGTGTAAGTGTGTGTCTGTGTTACTGGGTATCAGTGTATGTCTTTGTTACTTGGTGTCAGTGTATGTCAAAATACTTGGTGTTAATCTATGTCTTTGTTACTTGGTGTAATTTTCTGTCTTTGTTACTTGGTGTCAGTGTATGTCTTTGATACTTGGTGCCAGTGTGTGTCTGTGTTACTGGGTATCAGTGTGTGTCTGTGTTACTTGGTGTAAGTGTGCGTCTTTTTTACTTGGTGTCAGTGTATATCTGTGTTACTTGGTGTCAGTGTGTGTCTGTGTTACAGGGTGTCAGTGTGTGTCTGTGTTACTTGGTGTAAGTGTGCGTCATTTTTACTTGGTGTCCGTGTGTGTCTGTGTTACTGGGTGTCAGTGCATGTCTTTGTTACTGGGTGTCAGTGTATGTCTTTGTTACTTGGTGTAAGTGTGTGTCTGTGTTACTGGGTATCAGTGTATGTCTTTGTTACATGGTGTCAGTGTATGTCAAAATACTTGGTGTTAATCTATGTCTTTGTTACTTGGTGTAATTTTCTTTCTTTGTTACTTGGTGTAAGTGTATGTCTTTGTTACTTGGTGTCAGTGTATGTCTTTGTTACTTGGTGTCAGTGTGTGTCTGTGTTACTGGGTATCAGTGTATGTCTTTGTGACTTGCTATCAGTGTATGTTTTTGTGACTTGGTGTCAGTGTATGTCTTTGTTACTGGGTGTCAGTGTGTGTCTGTGTTACTTGGTGTCAGTGTGTGTCTGTGTTACTGGGTATCAGTGTATGTCTTGGTTACTTTTTATTAGTGTTTCTCTGGGTTACTGGGTGTCAGTGTGTGTTTGTTTGTGTTAATGGCTGTCAGTGTATGTCTTTGTTACTTGGTGCAAGTGTGTGTCTGTGTTACTTGGTGTAACTGTGTGTCTGTGTTCCTGGGTATCAGTGTATGTCTTTGTTACTTGGTGTCAGTGTATGTCTGTGTTACTTGGTGAAAGTGTGTGACTGTGTTACTGGGTATCAGTGGATGTCTTTGTTACTTGATGTCAGTGTATATCTGTGTTACTTGGTGTAAGTGTGTGTCTGTGTTACAGGGTTTCAGTGCGTGTCTGTGTTACTTGGTGTAAGTGTGCGTCTTTTTTACTTGGTGTCCGTGTGTGTCTGTGTTACTGGGTGTCAGTGCATGTCTTTGTTACTGGGTGTCAGTGTATGTCTTTGTTACTTGGTGTAAGTGTGTGTCTGTGTTATTGGGTATCAGTGTATGTCTTTGTTACTTGGTGTAAGTGTGTGTCTGTGTTACTGGGTGTCAGTGTGTGTCTTTGTGACTAGGTATCAGTGTATGTTTTTGTTACTTGGTGCAAGTGTGTGTCTGTGTTACTGGGTATCAGTGTATGTCTTTGTTACTTGGTGTCAGTGTATGTCAAAATACTTGGTGTTAATGTGTGTCTGTGTTACTTGGTGTAACTGTGTGTCTGTGTTCCTGGGAATCAGTGTATGTCTTTGTTACTTGGTCTCAGTGTATGTCTGTGTTACTTGGTGAAAGTGCGTGTCTGTGTTACTGGGTATCAGTGGATGTCTTTCTTACTTGGTGTAAGTGTATATCTGTGTTACTTGGTGTAAGTGTGTGTCTGTGTTACAGGGTGTCAGTGTGTGTCTGTGTTACTTGGTGTAAGTGTGCGTCTTTTTTACTTGGTGTCCGTGTGTGTCTGTGTTACTGGGTGTCAGTGCATGTCTTTGTTACTGGGTGTCAGTGTATGTCTTTGTTACTTGGTGTAAGTGTGTGTCTGTGTTACTGGGTATCAGTGTATGTCTTTGTTTCTTGGTGTAAGTGTGTGTCTGTGTTACTGGGTATCACTGCATGTCTTTGTTACTTTGTGTCAGTGTATGTCTGTGTTACTTGGTGTAAGTGTGTCTGTGTTACTGGGTATCAGTGTATGTCTTTGTGACTTGCTGTCAGTGTATGTCTTTGTTACTGGGTGTCAGTGTGTGTCTTTGTGACTTGGTATCAGTGTATGTCTTTGTTACTTGGTGTAAGTGTGTGTATGTGTTCCTGGGTATTAGTGTATGTCTTTGTTACTTGGTGTCAGTGTATGTCAAAATAATTCGTGTTAATGTATGTCTTTGTGACTTGGTGTTATTTTCTGTCTTTGTTACTTGGTGTAAGTGTATGTCTTTGTTACTTGGTGTCAGTGTATGTCTGTGTTACTTGGTGTCAGTGTGTGTCTGTGTTACTGGTTATCAGTGTATGTCTTTGTGACTTGCTATCAGTGTATGTCTTTGTGACTTGGTGTCAGTGGATGCCTTTGTTACTGGGTGTCAGTGTGTGTCAATGTTACTTGGTATCAGTGTATGTCTTTGTTACTGGGTGTCAGTGTATTTCTTTGGTGTAAGTGTGTGTCTGTGTTACTGGGTGTCAGTGTATGTCTGTATTACTTGGTGTAAGTGTGTGTCTGTGTTACTGGGTATCAGTGTATGTCTTTGTGACTTGGTGTCAGTTTATGTCTTTGTTACTGGGTGTCAGTGTGTGTATTTGTGACTTGGTATCAGTGTATGTCTTTGTTACTTGGTGTAAGTGTGTGTCTGAGTTACTGGGTATCAGTGTATTTCTTTGTTACTTGGTGTCAGTGTATGTCAAAATACTTGGTGTTAATCTATGTCTTTGTTACTTGGTGTAATTTTCTGTCTTTGTTACTTTGTGTAAGTGTAAGTCTTTGTTACTGGGTGTCAGTGTATGTCTTTGTTACTTGGTGTCAGTGTGTGTCTGTGTTACTGGGTATCAGTGTATGTCTTTGTGACTTGCTATCAGTGTATGTCTTTGTGACTTGGTGTCAGTGTCTGTCTTTGTTACTTGGTGAAAGTGTGTGTCTGTGTTACTGGGTATCAGTGTATGTCTTTGTTACTTGGTGTCAGTGTATGTCAAAATACTTGGTGTTAATGTGTGTCTGTGTTTACTAGGTGTAACTGTGTGTCTGTGTTCCTGGGTATCAGTGTATGTCTTTGTTACTTGGTGTCAGTGCATGTCTGTGTTACTTGGTGAAAGTGTGTGTCTGTGTTACTGGGTATAGGTGGATGTCTTTGTTACTTGGTGTCAGTGTATATCTGTGTTACTTGGTGTAAGTGTGTGTCTGTGTTACAGGGTGTCAGTGTGTGTCTGTGTTACTTGGTGTTAGTGTGCGGATTTTTTACTTGGTGTCCGTGTGTGCCTGTGTTACTGGGTGTCAGTGCATGTCTTTGTTACTGGGTGTCAGTGTATGTCTTTGTTACTTGGTGAATGTGTGTGTCTGTGTTACTGGGTATCAGTGTATGTATTTGTTACTTGGTGTCAGTGTATGTCAAAATACTTGGTGTTAATGTGTGTCTGTGTTACTTGGTGTAACTGTTTGTCTGTGTTCCTGGGTATCAGTGTATGTCTTTGTTACTTGGTGTCAGTGTATGTCTGTGTTACTTGGTGAAAGTGTGTGTCTGTGTTACTGGGTATCAGTGGATGTCTTTGTTACTTGGTGTCAGTGTATATCTGTGTTACTTCGTGTAAGTGTGTATCTGTGTTACAGGGTGTCAGTGTGTGTCTGTGTTACTTGGTGTAAGTGTGCGTCTTTTTTACTTGGTGTCCGTGTGTGTCTGTGTTACTGGGTGTCAGTGCATGTCTTTGTTACTGGGTGTCAGTGTATGTCTTTGTTACTTGGTGTAAGTGTGTGTCTGTGTTCCTGGGTATCAGTGCATGTCTTTTTTTCTTGGTGTAAGTGTGTGTCTGTGTTACTGGGTATCAGTGCATGTCTTTGTTACTTGGTGTCAGTGTATGTCTGTGTTACTTGGTGTAAGTGTGTCTGTGTTACTGGGTATCAGTGTATGTCTTTGTGACATGCTGTCAGTGTATGTCTTTGTTACTTGGTGTCAGTGTGTGTCTTTGCGACTTGGTATCAGTGTATGTCTGTGTTACTTGGTGTAAGTGTGTGTCTGTGTTCCTGGGTATCAGTGTATGTCTTTGTTACTTGGTGTCAGTGTATGTCAAAATACTTCGTGTTAATGTATGTCTTTGTGACTTGGTGTAATTTTATGCCTTTGTTACTTGGTGTAAGTGTATGTCTTTGTTACTTGGTGTCAGTGTATGTCTGTGTTACTTGGTGTCAGTGTGTGTCTGTGTTACTGGGTATCAGTGTATGTCTTTGTGACTTGCTATCAGTGTATGTCTTTGTGACTTGGTGTCAGAGTATGTCTTTGTTACTGGGTGTCAGTGTGTGTCAATGTTACTTGGTATCAGTGTATGTCTTTGTTACTGGGTGTCAGTGTATTTCTTTGTTACTTGGTGTAAGTGTGTGTCTGTGTTACTGGGTGTCAGTGTATGTCTGTGTTACTTGGTGTAAGTGTGTGTCTGTGTTACTGGGGATCAGTGTATGTCTTTGTGACTTGGTGTCAGTTTATGTCTTTGTTACTGGGTGTCAGTGTGTGTCTTTGTGACTTGGTATCAGTGTATGTCTTTGTTACTTGGTGTAAGTGTGTGTCTGTGTTACTGGGTATCAGTGTATGTCTTTGTTACTTGGTGTCAGTGTATGTCAAAATACTTGGTGTCAATCTATGTCTTTGTTACTTGGTGTAATTTTCTGTCTTTGTTACTTGGTGTAAGTGTATGTCTTTGTTACTTGGTGTCAGTGTGTGTCTGTGTTACTGGGTATCAGTGTGTGTCTGTGTTACTTGGTGTAAGTGTGCGTCTTTTTTACTTGGTGTCAGTGCATATCTGTGTTACTTGGTGTAAGTGTGTGTCTGTGTTAAAGGGTGTCAGTGTGTGTCTGTGTTACTTGGTGTAAGTGTGCGTCTTTTTTACTTGGTGTCCGTGTGTGTCTGTGTTACTGGGTGTCAGTGCATGGTTTTGTTACTGGGTGTCACTGTATGTCTTTGTTACTTGGTGTAAGTGTGTGTCTGTGTTACTGGGTATCAGTGTATGTCTTTGTTACTTGGTGTAAGTGTGTGTCTGTGTTACTGGGTATCAGTGCATGTCTTTGTTACTTGGTGTCAGTGTATGTCTGTGTTACTTGGTGTAAGTGTGTGTCTGTGTTACTGGGTATCAGTGTATGTCTTTGTGACTTGCTGTCAGTGTATGTCTTTGTTACTGGGTGTCAGTGTGTGTCTATGTGACTTGGTGTCAGTGTATGTCTTTGTTACTTGGTGTAAGTGTGTGTCTGTGTTACTGGGTATCAGTGTATGTCTTTGTTACTTGGTGTCAGTGTATGTCAAAATACTTGGTGTAAATGTATGTCTTTGTTACTTTGTGTAAATGTCTGTCTTTGTTCCTTGGTGTAAGTGTATGTCTTTGTTACTTGGTGTCAGGGTATGTCTTTGTTACTTGGTGTCAGTGTATGTCTGTGTTACTTGGTGTAAGTGTACGTCTTTGTTATTTGGTGTCAGTGTATGTGTTTGTGACTTGGTGTCACTGTATGTCTTTGTTACTGTTGATTAGTGTTTCTCTGTGTGACTGGGTGTCAGTGTGTGTTTGTTTGCGTTACTGGGTGTCATTGTGTATCTGTGACACGAGGTGTCAGTATTTGGTTTAGTTTAGAGATGCAGCACTTTAACAGGCCCTTCAGCCCACCGAGTCTGTGCCGACCATCAACCACCCATTTATACTAATCCGACACTAATCCCGTATTACTATCACATCCCCACCTGTCCCTATATATTTCCCTCCCACCTACCTATACTAGGGGCAATTTATGATGGCCAATTAACCTATCAACCTGCAAGTCTTTGGCATGTGGGAGGAAACCGGAGCACCCGGAGGAAAACCACGCAGACACAGGGAGAACTTGCAAACTCCGCACAGGCAGTACCCAGAATCGAACCTGGGTCCCTGGAGCTGTGAGGCTGCGGTGCTAACCACTGCGCCAACGAGCCCCCCCCCCTCTCCACCCCCTTCCCACCCCCCCCCCCCCCCACAGTGTTTGCCTGAGTTACTGGGTATCAGTGTTTGTCTTTGTGAATTGGTGTCAGTGTGTTTCTGTGTTACTTGGTGTAAGTCAGTGTCTTTGTTACTTGGTGTCAGTGTGTGTCTTTGTTACTTGGTGCAAGTGTGTGTCTGTGTTACTGGGTATCAGTCGATGTCTTTGTTACTGGGTGTCAGTGTATGTCTTTGTTACTTGGTGTAAGTGTGTGTCTGTGTTACTGGGTGTCAGTGTATGTCTGTGTTACTTGGTGTAAGTGTGTGTCTGTGTTACTGGATATCAGTGTATGTCTTTGTGACTTGTTGTCAGTTTATGTCTTTGTTACTGGGTGTCAGTGTGTGTCTTTGTGACTTGGTATCAGTGTATGTCTTTGTTACTTGGTGTAAGTGTGTGTCTGTGTTACTGGGTATCAGTGTATGTCTTTGTTACTTGGTGTCAGTGTATGTCAAAATATTTGGTGTTAATGTATGTCTTTGTTACTTGGTGTAATTTTCTGTCTTTGTTACTTGGTGTAAGTGTATGTCTTTGTTACCTGGTGTCAGTGTATGTCTTTGTTACTTGGTGTCAGTGTGTGTCTGTGTTACTTGGTGAAATTGTGTGTCTGTGTTACTGGGTATCAGTGGATGTCTTTGTTACTTGGTGTCAGTGTATATCTGTGTTACTTGTTGTAAGTGTGTGTCTGTGTTACTGGGTGTCAGCGTGTGTCTGTGTTATTTGGTGTAAGTGAACGTCTTTGTTACTTGGTGTCCGTGTGTGTCTGTGGAACTGGGTGTCAGTGCAAGTCTTTGTGACTTGGTGTCAGTGTATATCTGTGTTACTTGGTGTAAGTGTGTTTCTTTGTTACTTGGTGTAATTGTATGTCTTTATTACTTGGTGTCCGTGTATGTCTATGTTACTTTTTGTAAGTGTATGTCTTTGTTACTTGTTGTAAGTGCATGTCTATGTTACTTGGTGTAAGTGTGTGTCTGTGTTACTTGGTGTAAGTGTGTGTCTGTGTTCCTGGGTATCAGTGTATGTATTTGTTACTTGGTTTCAGTGTATGTCTGTGTTACTTAGTGTAAGTGTGTGTCTGTGTTACTGGGTGTCAGTGTGTGTCTTTGTTACTTGGTGTAAGTGTGTGTCTTTGTTACTTGGTGTCCGTGTGTGTCTGTGTTACTGGGTGTCAGTGTATGTCTTTGTTACTGGGTGTCAGTGTATGTCTTTGTTACTTGGTGTAAGTGTGTGTCTGTGTTACTGGGTATCAGTGTATGTCTGTGTTACTTGGTGTAAGTGTGTGTCTGTGTTACTGGGTATCAGTGTATGTCTTTGTGACTTGCTGTCAGTGTATGTCTTTGTTACTGGGTGTCAGTGTGTGTCTATGTGACTTGGTGTCCGTGTATGTCTTTGTTACTTGGTGTAAATGTGTGTCTGTGTTACTGGGTATCAGTGTATGTCTTTGTTACTTGGTGTCAGGGTATGTCTTTGTTACTTGGTGTCAGTGTATGTCTGTGTTACTTGGTGTAAGTGTACGTCTTTGTTACTTGGTGTCAGTGTATGTGTTTGTGACTTGGTGTCACTGTATACCTTGGTTACTGTTTATTAGTGTTTCTCTGTGTTACTGGGTGCCAGTGTGTGTTTGTTTGTGTTACTGGGTGTCAGTGTGTATCTGTGACACGAGGTGTCAGTATTTAGTTTAGTTTAGAGATGCAGCACTTTAACAGGCCCTTCAGCCCACCGAGTCTGTGCCGACCATCAACCACCCATTTATACTAATCCTACACTAATCCCGTATTACTATCACATCCCCACCTGTCCCTATATATTTCCCTCCCACCTACCTATACTAGGGGCAATTTATGATGGCCAATTAACCTATCAACCTGCAAGTCTTTGGCATGTGGGAGGAAACCGGAGCACCCGGAGGAAAACCACGCAGACACAGGGAGAACTTGCAAACTCCGCACAGGCAGTACCCAGAATCGAACCTGGGTCCCTGGAGCTGTGAGGCTGCGGTGCTAACCACTGCGCCAACGAGCCCCACCCCCCTCTCCCCACCCCCCCCCCCCCCCCCCACAGTGTGTGCCTGCGTTACTGGGTATCAGTGTATGTCTTTGTTACTTGGTGTCAGTGTATGTCAAAATAATTGGTGTTAATGTGTGTCTGTGTTACTTGGTGTAACTGTGTGTCTGTGTTCCTGGGTATCAGTGTATGTCTTTGTTACTTGGTGTCAGTGTATGTCTGTGTTACTTGGTGAAAGTGCGTGTCTGTGTTACTGGGTATCAGTGGATGTCTTTGTTACTTGGTGTCAGTGTATATCTGTGTTACTTGGTGTAAGTGTGTGTCTGTGTTACAGGGTGTCAGTGTGTGTCTGTGTTACTTGGTGTAAGTGTGCGTCTTTTTTACTTGGTGTCCGTGTGTGTCTGTGTTACTGGGTGTCAGTGCATGTCTTTGTTTCTGGGTGTCAGTGTATGTCTTTGTTACTTGGTGTAAGTGTGTGTCTGTGTTACTGGGTATCAGTGTATGTCTTTGTTTCTTGGTGTAAGTGTGTGTCTGTGTTACTGGGTATCAGTGCATGTCTTTGTTACTTGGTGTCAGTGTATGTCTGTGTTACTTGGTGTAAGTGTGTCTGTGTTTCTGGGTATCAGTGTATGTCTTTGTGACTTGCTGTCAGTGTATGTCTTTGTTACTGGGTGTCAGTGTGTGTCTTTGTGACTTGGTATCAGTGTATGTCTTTGTTACTTGGTGTAAGTGTGTGTCTGTGTTGCTGGGTATCAGTGTATGTCTTTGTTACTTGGTGTCAGTGTAGGTCAAAATACTTCGTGTTAATGTATGTCTTTGTGACTTGGTGTAATTTTCTGTCTTTGTTACTTGGTGTAAGTGTATGTCTTTGTTACTTGGTGTCAGTGTATGCCTGTGTTACTTGGTGTCAGTGTGTGTCTGTGTTACTGGGTATCAGTGTATGTCTTTGTGACTTGCTATCAGTGTATGTCTTTGTGAATTGGTGTCAGTGTATGTCTTTGTTACTGGGTGTCAGTGTGTGTCAATGTTACTTGGTATCAGTGTATGTCTTTGTTACTGGGTGTCAGTGTATTTCTTTGTTACTTGGTGTAAGTGTGTGTCTGTGTTACTGGGTGTCAGTGTATATCTGTGTTACTTGGTGTAAGTGTGTGTCTGTGTTACTGGGTATCAGTGTATGTCTTTGTGACTTGGTGTCAGTTTATGTCTTTGTTACTGGGTGTCAGTGTGTGTCTGAGTTACTGGGTATCAGTGTATGTCTTTGTTACTTGGTGTCAGTGTATGTCAAAATACTTGGTGTTAATCTATGTCTTTGTTACTTGGTGTAATTTGCTGTCTTTGTTACTTGGTGTAAGTGTATGTCTTTGTTACTTGGTGTCAGTGTATGTCTTTGTTACTTGGTGTCAGTGTGTGTCTGTGTTACTGGGTATCAGTGTATGTCTTTGTGACTTGCTATCAGTGTATGTCTTTGTGACTTGGTGTCAGTGTATGTCTTTGTTACTGGGTGTCAGTGTGTGTCAATGTTACTTGGTGTCAGTGTATGTCTTGGTTACTGTTTATTAGTGTTTCTCTGGGTTACTGGGTGTCAGTGTGTGTTTGTTTGTGTTACTGGCTGTCAGTGTATGTCTTTGTTACTTGGTGTCAGTGTGTGTCTGTGTTACTTGGTGTAACTGTGTGTCTGTGTTCCTGGGTATCAGTGTATGTCTTTGTTACTTGGTGTCAGTGTATGTCTGTGTTACTTGGTGAAAGTGTGTGTCTGTGTTACTGGGTATCAGTGGATGTCTTTGTTACTTGGTGTCAGTGTTTATCTGTGTTACTTGGTGTAAGTGTGTGTCTGTGTTACAGGGTGTCAGTGCGTGTCTGTGTTACTTGGTGTAAGTGTGCGTCTTTTTTACTTGGTGTCCGTGTGTGTCTGTGTTACTGCGTGTCAGTGCATGTCTTTGTTACTGGGTGTCAGTGTATGTCTTTGTTACTTGGTGTAAGTGTGTGTCTGTGTTATTGGGTATCAGTGTATGTCTTTGTTACTTGGTGTCAGTGTATGTCTTTGTTACTTGGTGAAAGTGTGTGTCTGTGTTACTGGGTATCAGTGTATGTCTTTGTTACTTGGTGTCAGTGTATGTCAAAATACTTGGTGTTAATGTGTGTCTGTGTTACTTGGTGTAACTGTGTGTCTGTGTTCCTGGGTAGCAGTGTATGTCTTTGTGACTTGGTGTCAGTGTATGTCTGTATTACTTGGTGAAAGTGTGTGTCTGTGTTACTGGGTATCAGTGGATGTCTTTGTTACTTGGTGTCAGTGTATATCTGTGTTACTTGGTGTAAGTATGTGTCTGTGTTACAGGGTGTCAGTGTGTGTCTGTGTTACTTGGTGTAAGTGTGCGTATTTTTTACTTGGTGTCCGTGTGTGTCTGTGTTACTGGGTGTCAGTGCATGTCTTTGTTACTGGGTGTCAGTGTATGTCTTTGTTACTTGGTGTAAGTGTGTGTCTGTGTTACTGGGTGTCAGTGTGTGTCTTTGTGACTAGGTATCAGTGTATGTCTTTGTTACGTGGTGAAAGTGTGTGTCTGCGTTACTGGGTATCAGTGTATGTCTTTGTTGCTTGGTGTCAGTGTATGTCAAAATACTTGGTGTTAATGTGTGTCTGTGTTACTTGGTGTAACTGTGTGTCTGTGTTCCTGGGTATCAGTGTATGCCTTTGTTACTTGGTGTCAGTGTATGTCTGTGTTACTTGGAGAAAGTGTGTGTCTGTGTTACTGGGTATCAGTGGATGTCTTTGTTACTTGGTGTCAGTGTATGTCTTTGTTACTTGGTGTCAGTGTGTGTCTGTGTTACTGGGTATCAGTGTATGTCTTTGTGACTTGCTATCAGTGTATGTCTTTGTGACTTGGTGTCAGTGTATGTCTTTGTTATTGGGTGTCAGTGTGTGTCAATGTTACTTGGTGTCAGTGTATGTCTTGGTTACTGTTTATTAGTGTTTCTCTGGGTTACTGGGTGTCAGTGTGTGTTTGTTTGTGTTACTGGCTGTCAGTGTATGTCTTTTTTACTTGGTGTCAGTGTGTGTCTGTGTTACTTGGTGTAACTGTGTGTCTGTGTTCCTGGGTATCAGTGTATGTCTTTGTTACTTGGTGTCAGTGTATGTCTGTGTTACTTGGTGAAAGTGTGTGTCTGTGTTACTGGGTATCAGTGGATGTCTTTGTTACTTGGTGTCAGTTTTTATCTGTGTTACTTGGTGTAAGTGTGTGTCTGTGTTACAGGGTGTCAGTGCGTGTCTGTGTTACTTGGTGTAAGTGTGCGTCTTTTTTACTTGGTGTCCGTGTGTGTCTGTGTTACTGCGTGTCAGTGCATGTCTTTGTTACTGGGTGTCAGTGTATGTCTTTGTTACTTGGTGTAAGTGTGTGTCTGTGTTATTGGGTATCAGTGTATGTCTTTGTTACTTGGTGTCAGTGTATGTCTTTGTTACTTGGTGAAAGTGTGTGTCTGTGTTACTGGGTATCAGTGTATGCTTTGTTACTTGGTGTCAGTGTATGTCAAAATACTTGGTGTTAATGTGTGTCTGTGTTACTTGGTGTAACTGTGTGTCTGTGTTCCTGGGTAGCAGTGTATGTCTTTGTGACTTGGTGTCAGTGTATGTCTGTGTTACTTTGTGAAAGTGTGTGTCTGTGTTACTGGGTATCAGTGGATGTCTTTGTTACTTGGTGTCAGTGTATATCTGTGTTACTTGGTGTAAGTATGTGTCTGTGTTACAGGGTGTCAGTGTGTGTCTGTGTTACTTGGTGTAAGTGTGCGTCTTTTTTACTTGGTGTCCGTGTGTGTCTGTGTTACTGGGTGTCAGTGCATGTCTTTGTTACTGGGTGTCAGTGTATGTCTTTGTTACTTGGTGTAAGTGTGTGTCTGTGTTACTGGGTGTCAGGGTGTGTCTTTGTGACTAGGTATCAGTGTATGTCTTTGTTACTTGGTGAAAGTGTGTGTCTGTGTTACTGGGTATCAGTGTATGTCTTTGTTACTTGGTGTCAGTGTATGTCAAAATACTTGGTGTTAATGTGTGTCTGTGTTACTTGGTGTAACTGTGTGTCTGTGTTCCTGGGTATCAGTGTATGTCTTTGTTACTTGGTGACAGTGTATGTCTGTGTTACTTGGAGAAAGTGTGTGTCTGTGTTACTGGGTATCAGTGGATGTCTTTGTTACTTGGTGTCAGTGTATATCTGTGTTACTTGGTGTAAGTTTGTGTCTGTGTTACAGGGTGTCAGTGTGTGTCTGTGTTACTTGGTGTAAGTGTGCGTCTTTTTTACTTGGTGTCCGTGTGTGTCTGTGTTACTGGGTGTCAGTGCATGTCTTTGTTACTGGGTGTCAGTGTATGTCTTAACTACTTGGTGTAAGTGTGTGTCAGTGTTACTGGGTATCAGTGTATGTCTTTGATTCTTGGTGTAAGTGTGTGTCTGTGTTACTGGGTATCAGTGCATGTCTTTGTTACTTGCTGTCAGTGTATGTCTTTGTTACTGGGTGTCAGTGTGTGTCTTTGTGACTTGGTATCAGTTTATGTCTGTGTTACTTGGTGTAAGTGTGTGTCTGTGTTCCTGGGTATCAGTGTATGTCTTTGTTACTTGGTGTCAGTGTATGTCAAAATACTTCGTGTTAATGTATGTCTTTGTGACTTGGTGTAATTTTCTGTCTTTGTTACTTGGTGTAAGTGTATGTCTTTGTTACTTGGTGTCAGTGTATATCTGTGTTACTTGGTGTCAGTGTGTGTCTGTGTTACTGGGTATCAGTGTATGTCTTTGTGACTTGCTATCAGTGTATGTCTTTGTGACTTGGTGTCAGTGTATGTCTTTGTTACTGGGTGTCAGTGTGTGTCAATGTTACTTGGTATCAGTGTATGTCTTTGTTACTGGGTGTCAGTGTATTTCTTTGTTACTTGGTGTAAGTGTGTGTCTGTGTTACTGGGTGTCAGTGTATGTCTGTGTTACTTGGTGTAAGTGTGTGTCTGTGTTACTGGTTATCAGTGTATGTCTTTGTGACTTGGTGTCAGTTTATGTCTTTGTTACTGGGTGTCAGTGTGTGTCTTTGTGACTTGGTATCAGTGTATGTCTTTGTTACTTGGTGTAAGTGTGTGTCTGTGTTACTGGGTATCAGTGTATGTCTTTGTTACTTGGTGTCAGTGTATGTCAAAATACTTGGTGTCAATCTATGTCTTTGTTACTTGGTGTAATTTTCTGTCTTTGTTACTTGGTGTAAGTGTATGTCTTTGTTACTTGGTGTCAGTGTATGTCTTTGTTACTTGGTGTCAGTGTGTGTCTGTGTTACTGGGTATCAGTGTGTGTCTGTGTTACTTGGTGTAAGTGTGCGTCTTTTTTACTTGGTGTCAGTGTATATCTGTGTTACTTGGTGTAAGTGTGTGTCTGTGTTACAGGGTGTCAGTGTGTGTCTGTGTTACTTGGTGCAAGTGTGCGTCTTTTTTACTTGGTGTCCGTGTATGTCTCTGTTACTGGGTGTCAGTGCATGTCTTTGTTACTGGGTGTCAGTGTATGTCTTTGTTACTTGGTGTAAGTGTGTGTCTGTGTTACTGGGTATCAGTGTATGTCTTTGTTACTTGGTGTAAGTGTGTGTCTGTATTACTGCGTATCAGTGCATGTCTTTGTTACTTGGTGTCAGTGTATGTCTGTGTTACTTGGTGTAAGTGTGTGTCTGTGTTACTGGGTATCAGTGTATGTCTTTGTGACTTGCTGTCAGTGTATGTCTTTGTTACTGGGTGTCAGTGTGTGTCTATGTGACTTGGTGTCAGTGTATGTCTTTGTTACTTGGTGTAAGTGTGCGTCTGTGTTACTGGGTATCATTGTATGTCTTTGTTACTTGGTGTCAGTGTATGTCAAAATACTTGGTGTAAATGTATGTCTTTGTTACTTTGTGTAAATGTCTGTCTTTGTTACTGGGTGACAGTGTATGTCTTTGTTACTTGGTGTCAGTGTGTGTCTGTGTTACTGGGTATCAGTGTATGTCTTTGATTCTTGGTGTAAGTGTTTGTCTGTGTTACTGGGTATCAGTGCATGTCTTTGTTACTTGCTGTCAGTGTATGTCTTTGTTACTGGGTGTCAGTGTGTGTCTTTGTGACTTGATATCAGTGTATGTCTGTGTTACTTGGTGTAAGTGTGTGTCTGTGTTCCTGGGTATCAGTGTATGTCTTTGTTACTTGGTGTCAGTGTATGTCAAAATACTTCGTGTTAATGTATGTCTTTGTGACTTGGTGTAATTTTCTGTCTTTGTTACTTGGTGTAAGTGTATGTCTTTGTTACTTGGTGTCAGTGTATATCTGTGTTACTTGGTGTCAGTGTGTGTCTGTGTTACTGGATATCAGTGTATGTCTTTGTGACTTGCTATCAGTGTATGTCTTTGTTACTTGGTGTCAGTTTATGTCTTTGTTACTGGGTGTCAGTGTGTGTCAATGTTACTTGGTATCAGTGTATGTCTTTGTTACTGGGTGTCAGTGTATTTCTTTGTTACTTGGTGTAAGTGTGTGTCTGTGTTACTGGGTGTCAGTGTATGTCTGTGTTACTTGGTGTAAGTGTGTGTCTGTGTTACTGGGTGTCAGTGTGTGTCTTTGTGACTTGGTATCAGTGTATGTCTTTGTTACTTGGTGTAAGTGTGTGTCTGTGTTACTGGGTATCAGTGTATGTCTTTGTTACTTGGTGTCAGTGTATGTCAAAATACTTGGTGTCAATCTATGTCTTTGTTACTTGGTGTAATTTTCTGTCTTTGTTACTTGGTGTAAGTGTATGTCTTTGTTACTTGGTGTCAGTGTATGTCTTTGTTACTTGGTGTAAGTGTATGTCTTTGTTACTGTTTATTAGTGTTTCTCTGTGTTACTGGGTCTCAGTGTGTGTTTGTTTGTGTTACTGGGTGTCAGTGTATGTCTTTGTTACTAGGTGTAAGTTTGTGTCTGTGTTACTGGGTATCAGTTTCTGTCTTTGTTACTTGGTGTAAGTGTGTGTCTTTGTTACTTGGTGTAATTGTATGTCTTTGTTCCTTGGTGTCAGTGTATGTCTGTGTTACTTGGTGTAAGTGTATGTCTTTGTTACTTGGTGCAAGTGTGTGTCTGTGTTACTGGGTATCAGTGTATGTCTTTGTTACTTGGTGCCAGTGTATGACTGTGTTACGTGGTGTAAGTGTGTGTCTGTGTTACTGGGTGTCAGTGTGTGTCTGTGTTACTTGGTGTAAGTGTGTGTCTTTGTTACTTGGTGTCTGTGCATGTCTTTGTTACTTGGTGTCAGTGTGTGTCTGTGTTACTGGGTATCAGTGTATGTCTTTGTGACTTGGTATCAGTGTATGTCTTTGTTACTGGGTATCAGTGTATGTCTGTGTTACTGGGTATCAGTGTATGTCTTTGTCACTTGGTATCAGTGTATGTCTTTGTTACTGGGTGTCAGTGTGTGTCTGTGTTCCTGGGTATCAGTGTATGTCTGTGTGACTTGGTGTCAGTTTATGTCTTTGTTACTGGGTGTCAGTGTGTGCCATTGGAACTTGGGGTCAGTGTATGTCTGTGTTACTTTGTGTAAGTGTGTGTCTGTGTTACTGGGTATCAGTGTATGTCTTTGTTACTTGGTGTCAGTGTATGTCTGTGTTACTTGGTGTATGTCTGTGTCTTTGTTCCTTGGTGTCCGTGTGTGTCTGTGTCACTGGGTGTCAGTGTATGTCTTTGTTACTGGCTGTCAGTGTATGTCTTTGTTACTGGGTGTCAGTGTGTGTCGTTGTGACTTGGTGTCAGTGTATGTCTTTGTTACTTGGTGTAAGTGTGTGTCTGTGTTACTGGGTATCAGTGCATGTCTTTGTTACTTGGTGTCAGTGTATGTTTGTGTTACTTGGTGTAAGTGTGTGTCTGTGTCACTGGATGTCAGTGTATGTCTGTGTTTCTTGGTGTAAGTGTGTGTCTGTGTTACTGTGTATCAGTGTATGTCTTGGTGACTTGGTGTCAGTGTATGTCTTTGTTACTGGGTGTCAGTGTGTGTCTTTGTGACTTGGTGTCAGTGTATGTCTTTGTTACTTGTTGTAAGTGTGTGTCTGTGTTACTTGGTGTCAGTGTATGTCAAAATACTTGGTGTAAGTGTATGTCTTTGTCACTTGGTGTAATTGCCTGTCTTTGTTACTTGGTGTAAGTTAATGTCTTTGTTACTTGGTGTCAGTGTATGTCTTTGTTACGAGGTGTCAGTGTGTGTCTGTGTTACTTAGTATCAGTGAATGTCTTTGTGACTTGGTATCAGTGTATGTCTTTGTGACTTGGTGTCAGTGTATGTCTTTGTTACTGGGTGTCAGTGTGTGTCTGTGTTACTTGGTGTCAGTGTATGTCTTTGTTACTGTTTATTAGTGTCTCTCTGTGTTACTGGGTCTCAGTGTGTGTTTGTTTGTGTTACTGGGTGTCAGTGTATGTCTTTGTTACTTGGTGTAAGTTTGTGTCTGTGTTACTGGGTATCAGTTTCTGTCTTTGTTACTTGGTGTAAGTGTGTGTCTTTGTTACTTGGTGTAATAGTATGTCTTTGTTCCTTGGTGTCAGTGTATGTCTGTGTTACTTGGTGTAAGTGTATGTCTTTGTTACTTGGTGCAAGTGTGTGTCTGTGTTACTGGGTATCAGTGTATGTCTTTGTTACTTGGTGCCAGTGTATGACTGTGTTACGTGGTGTAAGTGTGTGTCTGTGTTACTGGGTGTCAGTGTGTGTCTGTGTTACTTGGTGTAAGTGAGTGTCTTTGTTACTTGGTGTCTGTGCATGTCTTTGTTACTTGGTGTCAGTGTGTGTCTGTGTTACTGGGTATCAGTGTATGTCTTTGTGACTTGGTATCAGTGTATGTCTTTGTTACTGGGTGTCAGTGTATGTCTTTGTTACTTGGTTTAAGTGTGTGTCTGTGTTACTTGGTGTAAGTGTGTGTCTGTTTTACTTGGTGTAAGTGTGTGTCTGTGTTACTGGGCATCAGTGTATGTCTTTGTGACTTTGTGTCAGTGAATGTCTTTGTTACTGGGTGTCAGTGTGTGTCGTTGTGACTTGGTGTCAGTGTATGTCTTTGTTACTTGGTGTAAGTGTGTGTCTGTGTTACTGGGTATCAGTGTATGTCTTTGTTACTTGGTGTCAGTGTATGTCTTTGTAACTTGGTGTCAGTGTATGTCTTTGTTACTTGGTGTATTTGTCTGTCTTTGTTACTTGGTGTAAGTGTATGTCTTTGTTACTTGGTGTCAGGGTATGTCTTTGTTACTTGGTGTCAGTGTGTGTCTGTGTTACTGGGTATCAGTGTATGTCTTTGTGACTTGGTATCAGTGTATGTCTTTGTTACTGGGTATCAGTGTATGTCTGTGTTACTGGGTATCAGTGTATGTCTTTGTCACTTGGTATCAGTGTATGTCTTTGTTACTGGGTGTCAGTGTGTGTCTGTGTTCCTGGGTATCAGTGTATGTCTGTGTGACTTGGTGTCAGTTTATGTCTTTGTTACTGGGTGTCAGTGTGTGTCATTGGAACTTGGGGTCAGTGTATGTCTGTGTTACTTTGTGTAAGTGTGTGTCTGTGTTACTGGGTATCAGTGTATGTCTTTGTTACTTGGTGTCAGTGTATGTCTGTGTTACTTGGTGTATGTCTGTGTCTTTCTTCCTTGGTGTCCGTGTGTGTCTGTGTCACTGGGTGTCAGTGTATGTCTTTGTTACTGGCTGTCAGTGTATGTCTTTGTTACTGGGTGTCAGTGTGTGTCGTTGTGACTTGGTGTCAGTGTATGTCTTTGTTACTTGGTGTAAGTGTGTGTCTGTGTTACTGGGTATCAGTGCATGTCTTTGTTACTTGGTGTCAGTGTAGGTCTTTGTAACTTGGTGTCAGTGTATGTCTCTGTTACTTGGTGTAATTGTCTGTCTTTGTTACTTGGTGCAAGTGTATGTCTTTGTTACTTGGTGTCAGTGTATGTCTTTGTTACTTGGTGTCAGTGTGTGTCTGTGTTACTGGGTATCAGTGTATGTCATTGGGACTTGGTATCAGTGTATGTCTTTGTGACTTGGTGTCAGTGTTTGTCTTTGTTACTGGGTGTCAGTGTGTGTCTGTGTTACTTGGTGTCAGTGTATGTCTTTGTTACTGTTTATTAGTTTTTCTCTGTGTTACTGGGTGTCTGTGTGTGTTTGTTTGTGTTACTGGGTGTCAGTGTATGTCTTCGTGACTTGGTGTAAGTGTATGTCTGTGTTACTGGGTATCAGTGTCTGTCTTTGTGACTTGGTGTCAGTGTATGTCTTTGTTACTGGGTGTCAGTGTTTGTCTGTGTTCCTGGGTATCAGTGTCTGTCTTTGTGACTTGGTGTCAGTGTATGTCTTTGTTACTGGGTGTCAGTGTGTGTCTTTCTGACTTGTTGTCAGTGTATGTCTGTGTTACTGTTTATAAGTGTTTCTCTGTGTTACTGGGTGTCAGTGTTTGTTTGTTTGTGTTACTGTGTGTCAGTGTATGTCTTTGTTACTTGGTGTAAGTGTGAGTCTGTGTTACTGGGTATCAGTGTCTGTCTTTGTTACTTGGTGTAAGTGTGCGTCTTTGTTACGTGGTGTAAATGTAAGTCTTTGTTACTTGGTGTCAGTGTATGTCTGTGTTACTTGGTGTAAGTGCATGTCTTTGTTACTTGTTGTAAGTGTGTATCTGTGTTACTTGGTGTAAGTGTGTGTCTTTGTTACTCGGTGTCCGTGTGTGTCTGTGTTAATGGGTGTCAGTGCATGTCTTTGATACTTGGTGTCAGTGAATATCTGTGTTACTTGGTGTCAGTGTGTGTCTTTGTAACTTGGTGTAATTGTATGTCTTTGTTACTTGGTGTCAGTGTGTGTCTGTGTTAATGGGTGTCAGTGCATGTCTTTGTTACTTGGTGTAAGTGTGTGTCTGTGTTCCTGGGTATCAGTGTATGTCTTTGTTACTTGGTGTCAGTGTATGTCTGTGTTACTTGGTGTAAGTGTGTGTCTGTGTTACTGGGTGTCAGTGTGTGTCTATGTTACTGGGTATCAGTGTATGTCTT
Source organism: Heterodontus francisci (assembly GCF_036365525.1). Lineage (NCBI taxonomy): Eukaryota > Metazoa > Chordata > Chondrichthyes > Heterodontiformes > Heterodontidae > Heterodontus > Heterodontus francisci. Next base: position 1,745,124 of record NW_027140415.1, on the reverse strand, counting down.
TGTGACTTGGTATCAGTGTATGTCTTTGTTACTGGGTATCAGTGTGTGTCTATGTTACTGGGTATCAGTGTATGTCTTTGTCACTTGGTATCAGTGTATGTCTTTGTTACTGGGTGTCAGTGTGTGTCTGTGTTACTGTGTATCAGTGTATGTCTTTGTGACTTGGTATCAGTGTATCTGTTTGTTACTGGGTGTCAGTGTGTGTCTGTGTTCCTGGGTATCAGTGTATGTCTGTGTGCCTTGGTGTCAGTGTATGTCTTTGTTACTGGGTGTCAGTGTGTGTCATTGTGACTTGGTGTCAGTGTATGTCTGTGTTACTTTGTTTAAGTGTGTGTCTGTGTTACTGGGTATCAGTGTATGTCATTGTTACTTGGTGTCAGTGTATGTCTGTGTTACTTGGTGTAAGTGTGTGTCTGTGTTACTGGGGGTCAGTGTGTGTCTGTGTTACTTGGTGTAAGTCTGTGTCTTTGTTACTTGGTGTCCGTGTGTGTCTGTGTCACTGGGTGTCAGTGTATGTCTTTGTTACTGGGTGTCAGTGTATGTCTTTGTTACTTGGTTTAAGTGTGTGTCTGTGTTACTTGGTGTAAGTGTGTGTCTGTGTTACTTGGTGTAAGTGTGTGTCTGTGTTACTGGGCATCGGTGTATGTCTTTGTGACTTGGTGTCAGTGTATGTCTTTGTTACTGGGTGTCAGTGTGTGTCGTTGTGACTTGGTGTCAGTGTATGTCTTTGTTACTTGGTGTAAGTGTGTGTCTGTGTTACTGGGTATCAGTGTATGTCTTTGTTACTTGGTGTCAGTGTATGTCTTTGTAACTTGGTGTCAGTGTATGTCTTTGTTACTTGGTGTAATTGTCTGTCTTTGTTACTTGGTGTAAGTGTATGTCTTTGTTACTTGGTGTCAGTGTATGTCTTTGTTACTTGGTGTCAGTGTGTGTCTGTGTTACTGGGTATCAGTGTATGTCATTGGGACTTGGTATCAGTGTATGTCTTTGTGACTTGGTCTCAGTGTTTGTCTTTGTTGCTTGGTGTAAGTGTATGTCTTTGTTACTTGGTGTAAGTGTGTGTCTGTGTTACTTGGTGTAAGTGTGTGTCTTTGTTACTTGGTGTAATTGTATGTCTTTGTTACTTGGTGTCAGTGTATGTCTGTGTTACTTGGTGTAAGTGTGTGTATGTTTTCCTGGGTATCAGTGTCTGTCTCTGTTACTTGGTGTCAGTGTATGTCTGTGTTACGTGGTGTAAGTGTGTGTCTGTGTTAATGGGTATCAGTGTATGTCTTTGTTACTTGGTGTCAGTGTATGTCTGTGTTACTTGGTGTAAATGTGTGTCTGTGTTACTGGGTGTCAGAGTGTGTCTGTGTTACTTGGTGTAAGTGTGCGTCTTTGTTACTTCGTGTAAATGTAAGTCTTTGTTACTTGGTGTCAGTGTATGTCTGTGTTACTTGGTGTCAGTCTATGTCTTTGTTACTGGGTGTCAGTGTGTGTCATTGTGACTTGGTGTCAGTGTATGTCTGTGTTACTTTGTTTAAGTGTGTGTCTGTGTTACTGGGTATCAGTGTATGTTTTGTTACTTGGTGTCAGTGTATGTCTGTGTTACTTGGTGTAAGTGTGTGCCTGTGTTACTGGGGGTCAGTGTGTGTCTGTGTTACTTGGTGTAAGTCTGTGTCTTTGTTACTTGGTGTCCGTGTGTGTCTGTGTCACTGGGTGTCAGTGTTTGTCTTTGTTACTGGGTGTCAGTGTATGTCTTTGTTACTTGGTTTAAGTGTGTGTCTGTGTTACTTGGTGTAAGTGTGTGTCTGTGTTACTTGGTGTAATTGTCTGTCTGTGTTGCTGGGTATCAGTGTATGTCTTTGTGACTTGGTGTCAGTGTATGTCTTTGTTACTGGGTGTCAGTGTGTGTCGTTGTGACTTGGTGTCAGTGTATGTCTTTGTTACTTGGTGTAAGTGTGTGTCTGTGTTACTGGGTATCAGTGTATGTCTTTGTTACTTGGTGTCAGTGTATGTCTGTGTTACTTGGTGTAAGTGTGTGTCTATGTTACTGGGAATCAGTGTATTTCTTTGTTACTTGGTGTCAGTGTATGTCTGTGTTACTTGGTGTAATTGTGTGTCTGTGTTACTGTGTATCAGTGTGTGTCTTTGTGACTTGGTGTAAGTGTGTGTCTTTGTTACTTGGTGTCCATGTGAGTCTGTGTTACTGGGTGTCAGTGTATGTCTTTGTTACTGGGTGTCAGTGTATGTCATTGTTACTTGGTGTAAGTGTGTGTCTGTGTTACTGGGTATCAGTGTATGTCTTTGTGACTTGGTATCAGTGTATGTCTTTGTTACTGGGTGTCAGTGTGTGTCCGTGTTACTGGGTATCAGTGTATGTCTTTGTGACTTGTTATCAGAGTATGTCTTTGTTACTGGGTGTCAGTGTGTGTCTGTGTTCCTGGGAATCAGTGTATATCTTTGTGACTTGGTGTCAGTGTATGACTTTGCTACTGGTTGTCAGTGTGTGTCTTTGTGACTTGGTGTCAGTGTATGTCTGTGTTCCTGGGTATCAGTGTATTTCTTTGTTACTTGGTATCAGTGTATGTCTTTGTTACTGGGTGTCAGTGTGTGCCTGTGTTACTGGGTATCAGTGTATGTCTTTGTGGCTTGGTATCAGTGAATGTCTTTGTTACTGGGTGTCAGTGCTTGTCTGTGTTACTGGGTATCAGTGTATGTCTTTGTCACTTGGTATCAGTGTATGTCTTTGTTACTGGGTGTCAGTGTGTGTCTGTGTTCCTGGGTATCAGTGTATGTCTGTGTGACTTGGTGTCAGTTTATGTCTTTGTTACTGGGTGTCAGTGTGTGTCATTGGAACTTGGGGTCAGTGTATGTCTGTGTTACTTTGTGTAAGTGTGTGTCTGTGTTACTGGGTATCAGTGTATGTCTTTGTTACCTGGTGTCAGTGTATGTCTGTGTTACTTGGTGTAAGTGTGTGACTGTGTTACTGGGTGTCAGTGTGTGTCTGTGTTACTTGGTGTATGTCTGTGTCTTTGTTCCTTGGTGTCCGTGTGTGTCTGTCTCACTGGGAGTCAGTGTATGACTTTGTTACTGGGTGTCAGTGGATGTCTTTGTTACTGGGTGTCAGTGTGTGTCGTTGTGACTTGGTGTCAGTGTATGTCTTTGTTACTTGGTGTAAGTGTGTGTCTGTGTTACTGGGTATCAGTGTATGTCTTTGTTACTTGGTGTCAGTGTATGTCTTTGTAACTTGGTGTCAGTGTATGTCTTTGTGACTTGGTGTAATTGTCTGTCTTTGTTACTTGGTGTCAGTGTATGTCTTTGTTACTTGGTGTCAGTGTGTGTCTGTGTTACTGGGTATCAGTGTATGTCATTGGGACTTGGTATCAGTGTATGTCTTTGTGACTTGGTGTCAGTGTTTGTCTTTGTTACTGGGTGTCAGTGTGTGTCTGTGTTACTTGGTGTCAGTGTATTTCTTTGTTACTGTTTATTAGTTTTTCTCTGTGTTACTGGGTGTCTGTGTGTGTTTGTTTGTGTTACTGGGTGTCAGTGTATGTCTTCGTGACTTGGTGTAAGTGTGTGTGTGTGTTACTGGGTATCAGTGTCTGTCTTTGTGACTTGGTGTCAGTGTATGTCTTTGTTACTGGGTGTCAGTGTGTGTCTGTGTTCCTGGGTATCAGTGTCTGTCTTTGTGACTTGGTGTCAGTGTATGTCTTTGTTGCTGGGTGTCAGTGTGTGTCTTTCTGACTTGTTGTCAGTGTATGTCTGTGTTACTGTTTATAAGTGTTTCTCTGTGTTACTGGGTGTCAGTATTAGTTTGTTTGTGTTACTGTGTGTCAGTGTATGTCTTTGTTACTTGGTGTAAGTGTGAGTCTGTCTTACTGGGTATCAGTGTCTGTCTTTGTTACTTGGTGTTAGGGTGCGTCTTTGTTACGTGGTGTAAATGTAAGTCTTTGTTACTTGGTGTCAGTGTATGTCTGTGTTACTTGGTGTAAGTGCATGTCTTTGTTACTTGGTGTAAGTGTGTATCTGTGTTACTTGGTGTAAGTGTGTGTCTTTGTTACTCGGTGTCCGTGTGTGTCTGTGTTAATGGGTGTCAGTGCATGTCTTTGATACTTGGTGTCAGTGAATATCTGTGTTACTTGGTGTCAGTGTGTGTCTTTGTAACTTGGTGTAATTGTATGTCTTTGTTACTTGGTGTCAGTGTGTGTCTGTGTTAATGGGTGTCAGTGCATGTCTTTGTTACTTGGTGTAAGTGTGTGTCTGTGTTCCTGGGTATCAGTGTATGTCTTTGTTACTTGGTGTCAGTGTATGTCTGTGTTACTTGGTGTAAGTGTGTGTCTGTGTTTCTGGGTGTCAGTGTGTGTCTGTGTTACTTGGTGTAAGTGTGTGTCTTTGTTACTTGGTGTCTGTGCATGTCTTTGTTACTTGGTGTCAGTGTGTGTCTGTGTTACTGGGTATCAGTGTATGTCTTTGTGACTTGGTATCAGTGTATGTCTTTGTTACTGGGTATCAGTGTGTGTCTATGTTACTGGGTATCAGTGTATGTCTTTGTCACTTGGTATCAGTGTATGTCTTTGTTACTGGGTGTCAGTGTGTGTCTGTGTTACTGGGTATCAATGTATGTCTTTGTGACTTGGTATCAGTGTATCTGTTTGTTACTGGGTGTCAGTGTGTGTCTGTGTTCCTGGGTATCAGTGTATGTCTGTGTGACTTGGTGTCAGTGTATGTCTTTGTTACTGGGTGTCAGTGTGTGTCATTGTGACTTGGTGTCAGTGTATGTCTGTGTTACTTTGTTTAAGTGTGTGTCTGTGTTACTGCGTATCAGTGTATGTCTTTGTTACTTGGTGTCAGTGTATGTCTGTGTTACTTGGTGTAAGTGTGTGTCTGTGTTACTGGGGGTCGGTGTGTGTCTGTGTTGCTTGGTGTAAGTCTGTGTCTTTGTTACTTGGTGTCCGTGTGTGTCTGTGTCACTGGGTGTCAGTGTATGTCTTTGTTACTGGGTGTCAGTGTATGTCTTTGTTACTTGGTTTAAGTGTGTGCCTGTGTTACTTGGTGTAAGTCAGTGTCTGTGTTACTTGGTGTAAGTGTGTGTCTGTGTTACTGGGCATCAGTGTATGTCTTTGTGACTTGGTGTCAGTGTATGTCTTTGTTACTGGGTGTCAGTGTGTGTCGTTGTGACTTGGTGTCAGTGTATGTCTTTGTTACTTGGTGTAAGAGTGTGTCTGTGTTACTGGGTATCAGTGTATGTCTCTGTTACTTGGTATCAGTGTATGTCATTGGGACTTGGTGTCAGTGTATGTCTTTGTTACTTGGTGTAATTGTCTGTCTTTGTTACTTGGTGTAAGTGTATGTCTTTGTTACTTGGTGTAAGTGTGTGTCTGTGTTACTTGGTGTAAGTGTGTGTCTTTGTTACTTGGTGTAATTGTATGTCTTTGTTACTTGGTGTCAGTGTATGTCTGTGTTACTTGGTGTAAGTGTATGTCTTTGTTACTTGTTGTAAGTGCTTGTCTTTGTTACTTGGTGTCAGTGTATGTCTTTGTTACTTGGTGTCAGTGTGTGTCTGTGTTACTGGGTATCAGTGTATGTCATTGGGACTTGGTATCAGTGTATGTCTTTGTGACTTGGTGTCAGTGTTTGTCTTTGTTGCTTGGTGTAAGTGTATGTCTTTGTTACTTGGTGTAAGTGTGTGTCTGTGTTACTTGGTGTAAGTGTGTGTCTTTGTTACTTGGTGTAATTGTATGTCTTTGTTACTTGGTGTCAGTGTATGTCTGTGTTACTTGGTGTAAGTGTATGTCTTTGTTACTTGGTGTAAGTGTGTGTCTGTGTTACTTCGTGTAAGTGTGTGTATGTTTTCCTGGGTATCAGTGTCTGTCTCTGTTACTTGGTGTCAGTGTATGTCTGTGTTACGTGGTGTAAGTGTGTGTCTGTGTTAATGGGTATCAGTGTATGTCTTTGTTACTTGGTGTCAGTGTATGTCTGTGTTACTTGGTGTAAATGTGTGTCTGTGTTACTGGGTGTCAGTGTGTGTCTGTGTTACTTGGTGTAAGTGTGCGTCTTTGTTACTTGGTGTAAATGTAAGTCTTTGTTACTTGGTATCAGTGTATGTCTGTGTTACTTGGTGTAAGTGTATGTCTTTGTTACTTGGTGTAAGTGTGTATCTGTGTTACTTGGTGTAAGTGTGTGTCTTTGTTTCTCGGTGTCCGTGTGTGTCTGTGTTAATGGGTGTCAGTGCATGTCTTTGATACTTGGTGTCAGTGAATATCTGTGTTACTTGGTGTAAGTGTGTGATTTGTTACTTGGTGTAATTGTATGTCTTTGTTACTTGGTGTCAGTGTGTGTCTGTGTTAATGGGTGTCAGTGCATGTCTTTGTTACTTGGTGTAAGTGTGTGTCTGTGTTCCTGGGTATCAGTGTATGTCTTTGTTACTTGGTGTCAGTGTATGTCTGTGTTACTTGGTGTAAGTGTGTGTCTGTGTTACTGGGTGTCACTGTGTGTCTGTGTTATTTGGTGTAAGTGTGTGTCTTTGTTACATGGTGTCTGTGCATGTCTTTGTTACTTGGTGTCAGTGTGTGTCTGTGTTACTGGGTATCAGTGTATGTCTTTGTGACTTGGTATCAGTGTATGTCTTTGTTACTGGGTATCAGTGTGTGTCTGTGTTACTGGGTATCAGTGTATGTCTTTGTCACTTGGTATCAGAGTATGTCTTTGTTACTGGGTGTCAGTGTGTTTCTGTGTTACTGGGTATCAGTGTATGTCTTTGTGACTTGGTATCAGTGTATGTCTTTGTTACTGGGTGTCAGTGTGTGTCTGTGTTCCTGGGTATCAGTGTATGTCTGTGTGACTTGGTGTCAGTCTATGTCTTTGTTACTGGGTGTCAGTGTGCGTCATTGTGACTTGGTGTCAGTGTATGTCTGTGTTACTTGGTGTAAGTGTGTGCCTGTGTTACTGGGGGTCAGTGTGTGTCTGTGTTACTTGGTGTAAGTCTGTGTCTTTGTTACTTGGTGTCCGTGTGTGTCTGTGTCACTGGGTGTCAGTGTTTGTCTTTGTTACTGGGTGTCAGTGTATGTCTTTGTTACTTGGTTTAAGTGTGTGTCTGTGTTACTTGGTGTAAGTGTGTGTCTGTGTTACTTGGTGTAATTGTGTGTCTGTGTTGCTGGGTATCAGTGTATGTCTTTGTGACTTGGTGTCAGTGTATGTCTTTGTTACTGGGTGTCAGTGTGTGTCTTTGTGACTTGGTGTCAGTGTCTGTCTTTGTTACTTGGTGTAAGTGTGTGTCTGTGTTGCTGGGTATCAGTGTATGTCTTTGTTACTTGGTGTCAGTGTATGTCTTTGTTACTTGGTGTAATTGTCTGTCTTTGTTACTTGGTGTAAGTGTGTGTCCTTGTTACTTGGTGTCAGTGTATGTCTTTGTTACTTGGTGTCAGTGCGTGTCTGTGTTACTGGGTATCAGTGTATGTCATTGGGTCTTGGTATCAATGTATGTCTTTGTGACTTGGTGTCAGTGTTTGTCTTTGTTACTTGGTGTAAGTGTATGTCTTTGTTACTTGGTGTCAGTGTGTGTCTGTGTTACTTGGTGTAAATGTGTGTCTTTGTTACTTGGTGTAATTGTATGTCTTTGTTACTTGGTGTAAGTGTATGTCTTTGTTACTTGGTGTAAGTGTGTGTCTGTGTTACTTGGTGTAAGTGTGTGTATGTTTTCCTGGGTATCAGTGTCTGTCTCTGTTACTTGGTGTCAGTGTATGTCTGTGTTACTTGGTGTAAGTGTGTGTCTGTGTTAATGGGTATCAGTGTATGTCTTTGTTACTTGGTGTCAGTGTATGTCTGTGTTACTTGGTGTAAATGTGTGTCTGTGTTACTGGGTGTCAGTGTGTGTCTGTGTTACTTGGTGTAAGTGTGTGTCTTTGTTCCTTGGTGTCCGTGTGTGTCTGAGTTACTGGGTGTCAGTGTATGTCTTTGTTACTGGGTGTCAGTGTATGTCTTTGTTACTTGGTGTAAGAGTGTGTCTGTGTTACTGGGTATCAGTGTCTGTCTTTGTTACTTGGTGTAAGTGTGTGTCTGTGTTACTGGGTATCAGTGTATGTCTTTGTTACTTGGTGTCAGTGTATGTCTGTGTTACTTGGTGTAAGTGTGTGTCTGTGTTGCTGGGTATCAGTGTATGTCTTTGTCACTTGATGTCAGTGTATGTCTTTGTTACTGGGTGTAAGTGTGTGTCTTTGTGACTTCGTGTCAGTATATGTCTTTGTTACTTTGTGTCAGTGTATGTCTGTGTTACTGGGTATCAGTGTATGTCTTTGTTACTTGGTGTCAGTGTATGTCTGTGTTACTTGGTGTAAGTGTGTGTCCATGTTACTGGGTATCAGTGTATTTCTTTGTTACTTGGTGTCAGTGTATGTCTGTGTTACTTGGTGTATTTGTGTGTCTGTGTTACTGTGTATCAGTGTGTGTCTTTGTGACTTGGTGTAAGTGTGTGTCTTTGTTATTTGGTGTCCATGTGAGTCTGTGTTACTGGGTGTCAGTGTATGTCTTTGTTACTGGGTGTCAGTGTATGTCTTTGTTACTTGGTGTAAGTGTGTGTCTGTGTTACTGGGTATCAGTGTATGTCTTTGTGACTTGGTATCAGTGTATGTCTTTGTTACTGGGTGTCAGTGTGTGTCTGTGTTACTGGGTATCAGTGTATGTCTTTGTTACTGGGTGTCAGTGTGTGTCTGTGTTACTGGGTATCACTGTATTTCTTTGTTACTTGGTGTAAGTGTATGTCTTTGTAACTTGGTGTCAGTGCATGTCTTTGTTACTTGGTGTCAGTGTATGTCTGTGTTACTTGGTGTAAGTCTGTGTCTTTGTTACTTGCTGTAAGTGTATGTCTTTGTTACTTTGTGTCTGTGTATGTCTTTGTTACTTGGTGTCAGTGTGTGTCTGTGTGACTGGGTATCAGTGTATGTCTTTGTGACTTGGTATCAGTGTATGTCTTTGTTACTGGGTGTCAGTGTGTGTCCGTGTTACTGGGTATCAGTGTATGTCTTTGTGACTTGTTATCAGTGTATGTCTTTGTTACTGGGTGTCAGTGTGTGTCTGTGTTCCTGGGAATCAGTGTATATCTTTGTGACTTGGTGTCAGTGTATGACTTTGCTACTGGTTGTCAGTGTGTGTCTTTGTGACTTGGTGTCAGTGTATGTCTGTGTTAATTGCTGTAAGTGTCTGTCTGTGTTACTGGGTGTCAGTGTGTGTCTGTGTTCCTGGGTATCAGTGTATTTCTTTGTTACTTGGTATCAGTGTATGTCTTTGTTACTGGGTGTCAGTGTGTGTCTGTGTTACTGGGTATCAGTGTATGTCTTTGTGGCTTGGTATCAGTGAATTTCTTTGTTACTGGGTGTGAGTGTTTGTCTGTGTTCCTGGGTATCAGTGTATATCTTTGTGACTTGGTGTCAGTGTATGACTTTGCTACTGAGTGTCAGTGTGTGTCTTTGTGACTTGGTGTCAGTGTATGTCTGTGTTACTTGGTGTAAGTGTGTGTCTGTGTTACTGGGTGTCAGTGTGTGTCTGTGTTACTTGGTGTAAGCCTGGGTCTTTGTTACTTGGTGTCCGTGTGTGTCTGTGTTACTTGGTGTAAGTGTGTGTCTGTGTCACTGGGTGTCAGTGTATGTCTGTGTTACTTGGTGTAAGTGTGTGTCTGTGTTACTGTGCATCAGTGTATGTCTTTGTGACTTGGTGTCAGTGTCTGTCTTTGTTACAGGGGGTCAGTGTGTGTCTTTGTGACTTGGTGTCAGTGTATGTCTTTGTTACTTGGTGCCAGTGTCTGTCAGAATACTTGGTGTAAGTGTATGTCTTTGTTACTTGGTGTCAGTATATGTCGTTGTTACTAGGTGCAAGTGTGTGTCAGTGTTGCTGGGTATCATTGTATGTCTTTGTTACTTGGTGCCAGTGTATGTCTGTGTTACTTGGTGTAAGTGTGTGTCTGTGTTACTGGGTGTCAGTGTGCGTCTGTGTTACTTGGTGTAAGTGTGTGTCTTTGTTACTTGGTGTCCGTGTGTGCCTGTGTTTCTGGGTATCAGTGTATGTCTTTGTGACTTGGTGTCAGTGTATGTCTGTGTTACTTGGAGTAAGTGTGTGTCTGTGCATCAGTGTATGTCTTTGTGACGAGGTGTCAGTGTATGTCTTTGTTACTGGGTGTCATTGTGTGTCTTTGAGACTTGGTGTCAGTGTATGTCTGTGTTACGGGGCGTCAGTGAGTGTCTGTGTTACTGGGGTTCAGTGTGTGTTTCTAACTGCGTGTCTGTGTGTGTCTGTGTTAGTGGGTATCAGTGTCTGTCTTTGTTACTTGGTGTTAGCGTATGTCTTTGTTACTTGGTGTCAGTGTATGTGTTTGTGACTTGGTGTCAGTGGATGTCTTTGTTACTTTTTTTTAGTGTTTCTCTGTGTTACTGGGTGTCAGTGTCTGTTTGTTTGTGTTACTGGGTGTCAGTGTGTATCTGTGACACGAGGTGTCAGTATTTAGTTTTGTTTCGAGATACAGCACTTTAACAGGCCCTTCGGCCCACCGAGTCTGTGCCGACCATCAACCACCCATTTATACTAATCCTACACTAATCCCGTATTCCTATCACTTCCCCACCAGTCACTATATATTTCCCTACCGCCTACCGAGACTAGGGGCAATTTATGATGGCCAATTAACCTATCAACCTATCAACCTGCAAGTCTTTGGCATGTGGGAGGAAACGGGAGCACCCGGAGGAAACCCACGCAGACACAGGGAGAAGTTGCAAACTCCGCACAGGCAGTACCCAGAATCGAACGCGGGTCCCTGGAGCTGTGAGGCTGCGGTGCTAACCACTGCGCCAATTCCCCCCCCACCCCCCCGCCCCAGTGTGCCTGTGTTACTGGGTATCAGTGTATGTCTTTGTTACTTGGTGTCAGTGGATGTCTGTGTTACTTGGTATAAGTGTGTGTCTGTGTTACTGGGTGTCAGTGTGTGTCAGTGTTACTTGGTGTAAGTGTGTGTCTTTGTTACTGGGTATCAGTGTATGTCCTTCTTACTTGGTGTAAGTGTATGTCTTTGTTACTGGGTGTCAGTGTGTGTCTTTGTGACTTGGTGTCAGTGCATGTCTTTGTTACTTGGTGTAAGAGTGTGTCTGTGTTACTGGGTGTCAGTGTATGTCTTTGTTACTTGGTGTAAGTGTGTGTCTTTGTTACTTGGTGTAAGTGTATGTCTTTGTTACTTGGTGTCAGTGTACGTCTTTGTTACTTGGTGTCAGTTTATGTCTGTGTTACTTGGTGTAAGTGTGTGTCTGTGTTACGGGGTATCAGTGTATGTCTTTGTTACTTGGTGTCAGTGTATGTCTGTGTTACTTGGTGTATGTGTGTGTCTGTGTTACTGGGTGTCAGTGTGTGTCTGTGTTACTGGGTGAAAGTGTGTGTCTTTGCTACTTGGTGTAATTGTATGTCTTTGTTACTTGCTGTCAGTGTATGTCTGTGTTACTTGCTGTAAGTGTATGTCTTTGTTACTTCGTGTAAGTGTGTGTCTGTGTTACTTGGTGTAAGTGTGTGTCTGTGTTCCTGGGTATCAGTGTATGTCTTTGTTACTTGGTGTCAGTGTATGTCTGTGTTACTTGGTGTAAGTGTGTGTCTGTGTTACTGGGTATCAGTGTATGTCTTTGTTACTTGGTGTCAGTGTATGTCTGTGTTGCTAGGTGTAAGAGTGAGTCTGTGTTACTGGGTGTCAGTGTGTGTCTTTGTTACTGGGTGTCAGTGTATGTCTTTGTTACTTGGTGTAAGTGTGTGAGTGTATTACTGTGTATCAGTGTCGGTCTTTGTTACTTGGTGTAAGTGTGTGTCTGTGTTACTGGGTATCAGTGCATGTCTTTGTTACTTGGTGTCACTGTATGTCTGTGTTACTTGGTGTAAGAGTGTGTCTTTGTTACTTGCTGTCCGTGTGTGTCTGTGTTACTGGGTGTCAGTGTATGTCTTTGTTACTGGGTGTCAGTGTATGTCTTTGTTACTTGGTGTAAGTGTGTGAGTGTGTTACTGGGTATCAGTGTCTGTCTTTGTTACTTGGTGTAAGTGTGTGTCTGTGTTACTGGGTATCAGTGCATGTCTTTGTTACTTGGTGTCAGTGTATGTCTGTGTTACTTGGTGTAAGTGTGTGTCTGTGTTACTGGGTATCAGTGTATGTCTTTGTGACTTGGTGTCAGTGAATGTCCTTGTTACCTGGTGTAACTGTGTGTCTGTGTTACTGGGTATCAGTGTATGTCTTTGTTACTTGGTGTCAGTGTATGTCAAAATACTTGGTGGAAGTGTATGTCTTTGTTACTTGGTGTAATTGTCTGTCTTTGTTACTTCGTGTAAGTGTATGTCTTTGTAACTTGGTGTAAGTGTATGTCTTTGTTACTTGGTGTCAGTGTATGGCTGTGTTACTTGTTGTAAGTGTGTGTCTTTGTTACTTGGTGTCTGTGTATGTCTTTGTTACTTCGTGTCAGTGTGTGTCTGTGTTACTGGGTATCAGTGTATGTCTTTGTGACTTGGTATCAGTGTATGTCTTTGTTACTGGGTGTCAGTGTGTGTCTGTGTTACTGGGTATCAGTGTATGTCTTTGTGACTTGGTATCAGTGTATGTCTTTGTTACTGGGTGTCAGTGTGTGTCTGTGTTCCTGGGTATCAGTGTATGTCTTTGTGACTTGGTGAAAGTGTATGAATTTGCTACTGGGTGTCAGTGTGTGTCTTTGTGACTTGGTGTCCAGTGTATGTCTGTGTTACTTGGTGTAAGTGTGTGTCTGTGTTACTGGGTATCAGTGTTTGTCTTTGTTACTTGGTGTCAGTGTATGTCTGTGTTACTTGGTGTAAGTGTGTGTCTGTGTTACTGGGTGTCAGTGTGTGTCTGTGTTACTTGGTGTAAGCCTGTGTCTTCGTTACTTGGTGTCCGTGTGTGTCTGTGTTACTGGTTGTCAGTGTCTGTCTTTGTTACTGGGTGTCAGTGTGTGTCTGTGTTACTTGGTGTAAGTGTGTGTCTTTGTTATTTGGTGTCCTTGTGTGTCTGTGTTACTGGGTGTCAGTGCATGTCTTTGTTACTTGGTCTCATTGTATATCAGTGTTACTTGGTCTAAGTGTGTTTCTTTGTTACTTGGTGTAATTGTAGGTCTTTGTTACTTGGTGTCAGTGTATTTCTGTGTTATTGGTGTAAGTGTATGTCTTTGTTACTTGGTGTAAGTGTGTGTCTGTGTTACTTGTTGTAAGTGTGTGTCTGTGTTCCTGGGTATCAGTGTATGTCTTTGTTACTTGGTGTCAGTGTATGTCTGTGTTACTTGGTGTAAGTGTGTGTCTGTGTTACTGGGTATCAGTCTATGACTTCGTTACTTGGTGTCAGTGTATGTCTGTGTTGCTAGGTGTAAGAGTGTGGCTGTGTTACTGGGTGTCATTGTGTGTCTGTGTTACTTGGTGTAAGAGTGTCTCTTTGTTACTTGGTGTCCGTGTGTGTCTGTGTTTCTGGGTGTCAGTGTATGTCTTTGTTACTGGGTGTCAGTGTATGTCTTTGTTACTTGGTGTAAGTGTGTGAGTGTGTTACTGGGTATCAGTGTCTGTCTTTGTTACTTGGTGTGAGTGTGTGTCTGTGTTACTGGGTATCAGTGTATGTCTTTGTTACTTGGTGTCAGTGTATGTCTGTGTTACTTGGTGTAAGTGTGTGTCTGTGTTACTGGGTAACAGTGTATGTCTTTGTGACTTGGTATCAGTGTCTGTCTTTGTTACTTGGTGTAAGTGTGTGTCTGTGTTACTGGGTATCAGTGCATGTCTTTGTTACTTGGTGTCACTGTATGTCTGTGTTACTTGGTGTAAGTGTGTGAGTGTGTTACTGGGTATCAGTGTCTGTCTTTGTTACTTGGCGTAAGTGGGTATCTGTGTTGCTGGGTATCATTGCATGTCTTTGTTACTTGGTGTCAGTGTATGTCTGTGTTACTTGGTGTAAGTGTGTGTCTGTGTTACTGGGTATCAGTGTATGTCTTTGTGACTTGATATCAGTGTATGTCTTTGTTACAGGGTGTCAGTGTGTGTCTTTGTTACTTGGTGCCAGTGAATGTCCTTGTTACTTGGTGTAACTGTGTGTCTGTGTTACTGGGTATCAGTGTATGTCAAAATACTTGGTGGAAGTGTATGTCTTTGTTACTTGGTGTAATTGTCTGTCTTTGTTACTTCGTGTAAGTGTATGTCTTTGTAACTTGGTGTCAGTGTATGTCTTTGTTACTTGGTGTCAGTGTATGGCTGTGTTACTTGGTGTAAGTGTGTGTCTTTGTTACTTGGTGTCTGTGTATGTCTTTGTTACTTCGTGTCAGTGTGTGTCTGTGTTCCTGGGTGTCAGTGTATGTCTTTGTTACTGGGTGTCAGTGTATGTCTTTGTTACTTGGTGTAAATGTGTGAGTGTATTACTGGGTATCAGTGTCTGTCTTTGTTACTTGGCGTAAGTGGGTATCTGTGTTGCTGGGTATCATTGCATGTCTTTGTTACTTGGTGTCAGTGTATGTCTGTGTTACTTGGTGTAAGTGTGTGTCTGTGTTACTGGGTATCAGTGTATGTCTTTGTGACTTGGTATCAGTGTATGTCTTTGTTACAGGTTGTCAGTGTGTGTCTTTGTGACTTGGTGCCAGTGAATGTCCTTGTTACTTGGTGTAACTGTGTGTCTGTGTTACTGGGTATCAGTATATGTCAAAATACTTGGTGGAAGTGTATGTCTTTGTTACTTGGTGTAATTATCTGTCTTTGTTACTTCGTGTAAGTGTATGTCTTTGTAACTTGGTGTCAGTGTATGTCTTTGTTACTTGGTGTCAGTGTATGGCTGTGTTACTTGGTGTAAGTGTGTGTCTTTGTTACTTGGTGTCTGTGTATGTCTTTGTTACTTCGTGTCAGTGTGTGTCTGTGTTACTGGGTATCAGTGTATGTCTTTGTGACATGGTAACAGTGTATGTCTTTGTTACTGGGTGTCAGTGTGTGTCTGTGTTACTGGGTATCAGTGTATGTCTTTGTGACTTGGTATCAGTGTATGCCTTTGTTACTGGGTGTCAGTGTGTGTCTGTGTTCCTGGGTATCTGTGTATGTCTTTGTGACTTGGTGTCAGTGTATGACTTTGCTACTGGGCGTCAGAGTGTGTCTTTGTGACTTGGTGTCAGTGTATGTCTGTGTTACTTGGTGTAAGTGTGTGTCTGTGTTACTGGGTATCAGTGTTTGTCTTTGTTAGTTGGTGTCAGTGTATGTCTGTGTTACTTGGTGTAAGTTTGTGTCTGTGTTACTGGGTGTCAGTGTGTGTCTGTGTTACTTGGTGTAAGCCTGTGTCTTTGTTACTTGGTGTCCGTGTGTGTCTGTGTTACTGGGTGTCAGTGTATGTCTTTGTTACAAGGTGTCAGTGTGCGTCTGTGTTACTTGGTGTAAGTGTGTGTCTTTGTTACTTGGTGTCCGTGTTTGTCTGTGTTACTGGGTGTCAGTGGATGTCTTTGTTACTTGGTCTCATTGTCTATCTGTGTTACTTGGTGTAAGTGTGTTTCTTTGTTACTTGGTGTAATTGTAGGTCTTTGTTACTTGGTGTCAGTGTATGTCTGTGTTACTTGGTGTAAGTGAATGTCTTTGTTACTTGGTGTAAGTGTGTGTCTGTGTTACTTGGTGTAAGTGAGTGTCTGTGTTCCTGGGTATCAGTGTATGTCTTTGTTACTTAGTGTCAGTGTATGTCTGTGTTACTTGATGTAAGTGTGTGTCTGTGTTACTGGGTATCAGTGTATGTCTTCGTTACTTGGTGTCAGTGTATGTCTGTGTTGCTAGGTGTAAGAGTGTGGCTGTGTTACTGGGTGTCAGTGTGTGTCTGTGTTAATTGGTGTAAGAGTGTGTCTTTGTTACTTGGTGTACGTGTGTGTCTGTGTTACTGGGTATCAGTGTATATCTTTGTGACTTGGTATCAGTGTATGTCTTTGTTACTGGGTGTCAGTGTGTGTCTGTGTTACTGGGTATCAGTGTATGTCTTTGTGACTTGGTATCAGTGTATGTCTTCGTTACTTGGTGTCAGTGTATGTCTGTGTTGCTAGGTGTAAGAGTGTGGCTGTGTTACTGGGTGTCAGTGTGTGTCTGTGTTAATTGGTGTAAGAGTGTGTCTTTGCTACTGGGCGTCAGTGTGTGTCTTTGTGACTTGGTGTCAGTGTATGTCTGTGTTACTTGGTGTAAGTGTGTGTCTGTGTTACTGGGTATCAGTGTTTGTCTTTGTTACTTGGTGTCAGTGTATGTCTGTGTTACTTGGTGTAAGTTTGTGTCTGTGTTACTGGGTGTCAGTGTGTGTCTGTGTTACTTGGTGTAAGCCTGTGTCTTTGTTACTTGGTGTCCGTGTGTGTCTGTGTTACTGGGTGTCAGTGTATGTCTTTGTTACAAGGTGTCAGTGTGCGTCTGTGTTACTGGGTGTAAGTGTGTGTCTTTGTTACTTGGTGTCCGTGTTTGTCTGTGTTACTGGGTGTCAGTGGATGTCTTTGTTACTTGGTCTCATTGTCTATCTGTGTTACTTGGTGTAAGTGTGTTTCTTTGTTACTTGGTGTAACTGTAGGTCTTTGTTACTTGGTGTCAGTGTATGTCTGTGTTACTTGGTGTAAGTGAATGTCTTTGTTACTTGGTGTAAGTGTGTGTCTGTGTTACTTGGTGTAAGTGAGTGTCTGTGTTCCTGGGTATCAGTGTATGTCTTTGTTACTTAGTGTCAGTGTATGTCTGTGTTACTTGGTGAAAGTGAGTGTCTGTGTTCCTGGGTATCAGTGTATGTCTTTGTTACTTAGTGTCAGTGTATGTCTGTGTTACTTGGTGTAAGTGTGTGTCTGTGTTACTGGGTATCAGTGTATGTCTTCGTTACTTGGTGTCAGTGTATGTCTGTGTTGCTAGGTGTAAGAGTGTGGCTGTGTTACTGGGTGTCAGTGTGTGTCTGTGTTAATTGGTGTAAGAGTGTGTCTTTGTTACTTGGTGTTCGTGTGTGTCTGTGTTACTGGGTATCAGTGTATGTCTTTGTGACTTGGTATCAGTGTATGTCTTTGTTACTGGGTGTCAGTGTGTGTCTGTGTTACTGGGTATCAGTGTATGTCTTTGTGACTTGGTATCAGTGTATGTCTTCGTTACTTGGTGTCAGTGTATGTCTGTGTTACTTGGTGTAAGTGTGTGTCTGTGTTACTGGGTATCAGTGCATGTCTTTGTGACTTGGTATCAGTGTATGTCTTTGTTACAGGGTGTCAGCGTGTGTCTTTGTGACTTGGTGTCAGTGTATGTCCTTGTTACCTCGTGGAACTGTGTGTCTGTGTTACTGGGTATCAGTGTATGTCTTTGTTACTTGCTGTCAGTGTATGTCAAAATACTTGGTGGAAGTGTATGTCTTTGTAACTTGGTGTCTGTGTATGTCTTTGTTACTTGGTGTCAGTGCATGTCTGTGTTACTTGGTGTAAGTGTGTGTCTTTGTTACTTGGTGTAAGTGTATGTCTTTGTTACTTGGTGTCTGTGTATGTCTTCGTAACTTGGTTTCAGTGTGTGTCTGTGTTACTGGGTATCAGTGTATGTCTTTGTGACTTGGTGTCAGTGTATGACTTTGCAACTGGGTGTCAGTGTGTGTCTTTGTGACTTGGTGTAAGTGTATGTCTTTGTTACTTGGTGTCTGTGTATGTCTTTGTTTCTTGGTGTCAGTGTGTGTCTGTGTTACTGGGTATCAGTGTATGTCTTTGTTACTTGGTGTCAGTGTGTGTCTGTGTTACTGGGTATCAGTGTATGTCTTTGTGACTTGGTATCAGTGTATGTCTTTGTTACTTGGTGTCAGTGTGTGTCTGTGTTACTGGGTATCAGTGTATGTCTTTGTGACTTGGTATCGGTGTATGTCTTTGTTACTGGGTGTCAGTGTGTGTCTGTGTTCCTGAGTATCAGTGCATGTCTTTGTGACTTGGTGTCAGTGTATGACTTTGCTACTGGGTGTCAGTGTGTGTCTTTGTGACTTGGTGTCAGTGTATGTCTGTGTTACTTGGTGTAAGTGTGTGTCTGTGTTACTGGGTATCAGTGTATGTCTTTATTACTTGGTGTCATTGCATGTCTTTGTTACTTGGTGTAAGTGTGTGTCTATGTTACTGGGTGTCAGTGTGTGTCTGTGTTACTTGGTGTAAGCCTGTGTCTTTGTTACTTGGTGTCCGTGTGTGTTGGTGTTACTGGATGTCAGTGTATGTCTTTGTTACTGGGTGTCAGTGTATGTCTTTGTTACTTGGTGTAAGTGTGTGTCTGTGTCACTGGGTGTCAGTGTATGTCTGTGTTACTTGGTGAAAGTGTGTGTCTTTGTTACTTGGTGTAATTGTATGTCTTTGTTACTTGGTGTAAGTGTGTGTCTGTGTTACTTGGTGTAAGTGTGTGTCTGTGTTCCTGGGTATCAGTGTATGTCTTTGTTACTTGCTGTCAGTGTATGTCTGTGTTACTTGGTGTAAGTGTATGTCTTTGTTACTTGGTGTAAGTGTGTGTCTGTGTTACTTGGTGTAAGTGTGTGTCTGTGTTCCTGGGTATCAGTGTATGTCTTTGTTACTTGGTGTCAGTGTATGCCTGTGTTACTTGGTGTAAGTGTGTGTCTGTGTTACTGGGTATCAGTGTATGTCTTTGTTACTTGGTGTCAGTGTATGTCTGTGTTGCTAGGTGTAAGAGTGTGTCTTTGTTACTTGGTGTCCGTGTGTGTCTGTGTTACTGGGTGTCAGTGTATGTCTGTGTTACTTGGTGAAAGTGTGTGCTTTGTTACTTGGTGTAATTGTATGTCTTTGTTACTTGGTGTCAGTGTATGTCTGTGTTACTTGGTGTAAGAGTATGTCTTTGTTACTTGGTGTAAGTGTGTGTCTGTGTTACTTGGTGTAAGTGTGTGTCTGTGTTCCTGGGTATCAGTGTATGTCTTTGTTACTTGGTGTCAGTGTATGCCTGTGTTACTGGTGTAAGGGTGTGTCTGTGTTACTGGGTATCAGTGTATGTCTTTGTTACTTGGTGTCAGTGTATGTCTGTGTTGCTAGGTGTAAGAGTGTGTCTTTGTCAATTGGTGTCCGTGTGTGTCTGTGTTACTGGGTGTCAGTGTATGTCTTTGTTACTGGGTGTCAGTGTATGTCTTTGTTACTTGGTGTAAGTGTGTGAGTGTGTTACTGGGTATCAGTGTCTGTCTTTGTTACTTGGTGTAAGTGTGTGTCTGTGTTACTGGGTATCAGTGCATGTCTTTGTTACTTGGTGTCAGTGTATGTCTGTGTTACTTGGTGTAAGTGTGTGTCTGTGTTACTGGGTATCAGTGTATGTCTTTGTGACTTGGTATCAGTGTATGTCTTTGTTACAGGGTGTCAGTGTGTGTCTTTGTGACTTGGTGTCAGTGAATGTCCTTGTTACTTGGTGTAACTGTGTGTCTGTGTTACTGGGTATCAGTGTATGTCTTTGTTACTTGGTGTCAGTGTTTGTCAAAATACTTGGTGGAAGTGTATGTCTTTGTTACTTGGTGTAATTGTCTGTCTTTGTTACTTCGTGTAAGTGTATGTCTTTGTAACTTGGTGTCAGTGTATGTCTTTGTTACTTGGTGTCAGTGTATGGCTATGTTACTTGGTGTAAGAGTGTGTCTTTGTTACTTGGTGTCTGTGTATGTCTTTGTTACTTCGTGTCAGTGTGTGTCTGTGTTACTGGGTATCAGTGTATGTCTTTGTGACTTGGTATCAGTGTATGTCTTTGTTACCGGGTGTCAGTGTGTGTCTGTGTTCCTGGGTATCAGTGTATGTCTTTGTGACTTGGTGTCAGAGTATGACTTTGCTACTGGGTGTCAGTGTGTGTCTTTGTGACTTGGTGTCAGTGTATGTCTGTGTTACTTGGTGTAAGTGTGTGTCTGTGTTACTGGGTATCAGTGTTTGTCTTTGTTACTTGGTGTCAGTGTATGTCTGTGTTACTTGGTGTAAGTGTGTGTCTGTGTTACTGGGTGTCGGTGTGTGTCTGTGTTACTTGGTGTAAGCCTGTGTCTTTGGTACTTGGTGTCCGTGTGTGTCTGTGTTACTGGGTCTCAGTGCATGTCTTTGTTACTTGGTCTCATTGTATATCTGTGTTACTTGGTGTAAGTGAATGTCTTTGTTACTTGGTGTAAGTGTGTGTCAGTGTTACTTGGTGTAAGTGTGTGTCTGTGTTCCTGGGTATCAGTGTATGTCTTCGATACTTGGTGTCAGTGTATGTCTGTGTTGCTAGGTGTAAGAGTGTGGCTGGGTTACTGGGTGTCAGTGTGTGTCTGTGTTACTTGGTGTAAGCCTGTGTCTTTGTTCCTTGGTGTCCGTGTGTGTTGGTGTTCCTGGGTGTCAGTGTATGTCTTTGTTACTGGGTGTCAGTGTATTTCTTTGTTACTTCCTGTAAGTGTGTGTCTGTGTCACTGGGTGTCAGTGTATGTCTGTGTTACTTGGTGAAAGTGTGTGTCTTTGTTACTTGGTGTAATTGTATGTATTTGTTACTTGGTGTCAGTGTATGTCTGTGTTACTTGGTGTAAGTGTATGTCTTTGTTACTTGGTGTAAGTGTGTGTCTGTGTTACTTGGTGTAAGTGAGTGTCTGTGTTCCTGGGTATCAGTGTATGTCTTTGTTAC
This sequence comes from Heterodontus francisci, assembly GCF_036365525.1. NCBI lineage: Eukaryota > Metazoa > Chordata > Chondrichthyes > Heterodontiformes > Heterodontidae > Heterodontus > Heterodontus francisci. The sequence continues at coordinate 1,724,547 of NW_027140415.1, read as the reverse complement.
TTGGTGTCAGTGTATGTCTGTGTTGCTTGGTGTAAGTGTCTGTCTGTGTTACTGGTGATCAGTGTATGTCTTTGTTACTTGGTGTCAGTGTATGTCTGTGTTTCTAGGTGTAAGAGTGTGTCTGTGTTACTGGGTGTCAGTGTGTGTCTTTGTTACTGGGTGTCAGTGTATGTCTTTGTTACTTGGTGTAAGTGTGTGAGTGTGATACTGGGTATCGGTGTCTGTCTTTGTTACTTGGTGTAAGTGTGTGTCTGTGTTACTGGGTATCAGTGCATGTCTTTGTTACTTGGTGTCACTGTATGTCTGTGTTACTTGGTGTAAGAGTGTGTCTTTGTTACTTGGTGTCCGTGTGTGCCTGTGTTACTGGGTGTCAGTGTATGTCTTTGTTACTGGATGTCAGTGTATGTCTTTGTTACTTGGTGTAAGTGTGTGAGTGTGTTACTGGGTATCAGTGTCTGTCTTTGTTACTTGGTGTAAGTGTGTGTCTGTGTTACTGGGTATCAGTGCATGTCTTTGTTACTTGGTGTCAGTGTATGTCTGTGTTACTTGGTGTAAGTGTGTGTCTGTGTTACTGGGTATCAGTGTACGTCTTTGTGACTTGGTATCAGTGTATGTCTTTGTTACAGGGTGTCACTGTGTGTCTTTGTGACTTGGTGTCAGTGAATGTCCTTGTTACTTGGTGTAATTGTGTGTCTGTGTTACTGGGTATCAGTGTATGTCTTTGTTACTTGGTGTCAGTGTATGTCAAAATACTTGGTGGAAGTGTCTGTCTTTGTTACTTGGTGTAATTGTCTGTCTTTGTTACATCGTGTAAGTGTATGTCTTTGTAACTTGGTGTCAGTGTATGTCTTTGTTACTTGGTGTCAGTGTTTGGCTGTGTTACTTGGTGTAAGTGTGTGTCTTTGTTACTTGGTGTCTGTGTATGTCTTTATTACTTCGTGTCAGTGTGTTTCTGTGTTACTGGGTATCAGTGTGTGTCTTTGTGACTTGGTGTCAGTGTATGACTGTGTTACTTAGTGTAAGTGTGTGTCTGTGTTACTGGGTATCAGTGTATGTCTTTGTTACTTGGTGTAAGTGTGTGTCTGTGTTACTTGGTGTAAGTGTGTGTCTGTGTTCCTGGGTATCAGTGTATGTCTTTGTTACTTGGTGTCAGTGTATGTCTGTGTTACTTGGTGTAAGTGTGTGTCTGTGTTACTGGGTATCAGTGTATGTCTTCGTTACTTGGTGTCAGTCTTTGTCTGTGTTGCTAGGTGTAAGAGTGTGGCTGTGTTACTGGGTGTCAGTGTGTGTCTGTGTTACTTGGTGTAAGCCTGTGTCTTTGTTACTTGGTGTCCGTGTGTGTTGGTGTTACTGGGTGTCAGTGTATGTCTTTGTTACTGGGTGTCAGTGTATGTCTTTGTTACTTGGTGTAAGTGTGTGTCTGTGTCACTGGGTGTCAGTGTATGTCTGTGTTACTTGGTGAAAGTGTGTGTCTTTGTTACTTGGTGTAATTGTATGTATTTGTTACTTGGTGTCAGTGTATGTCTGTGCTACTTGGTGTAAGTGTATGTCTTTGTTACTTGGTGTAAGTGTGTGTCTGTATTACTTGGTGTAAGTGTGTGTCTGTGTTCCTGGGTATCAGTGTACGTCTTTGTTACTTGGTGTCAATGTTTGTCCGTGTTACTTGGTGTAAGTGTGTGTCTGTGTTACTGGGTATCAGTGTATGTCTTTGTTACTTGGTGTCAGTGTATGTCTGTGTTGCTAGGTGTAAGAGTGTGTCTGTGTTACTGGGTGTCACTGTGTGTCTTTGTTACTGGGTGTCAGTGTATGTCTGTGTTACTTGGTCTAAGAGTGTGTCTGTGTTACTGGGTATCAGTGCATGTCTTTGTTACTTGGTGTCAGTGTATGTCTGTGTTACTTGGTGTAAGTGTGTGTCTGTGTTACTGGGTATCAGTGTATGTCTTTGTGACTTGGTATCAGTGTATGTCTTTGTTACAGACTGTCAGTGTGTGTCTTTGTGACTTGGTGTCAGTGAATGTCCTTGTTACTTGGTGTAACTGTGTGTCTGTGTTACTGGGTATCAGTGTATGTCTTTGTTACTTGGTGTCAGTGTATGTCAAAATACTTGGTGGAAGTGTATGTCTTTGTTACTTGGTGTAATTGTCTGTCTTTGTTACTTCGTGTAAGTGTATGTCTTTGTAACTTGGTGTCAGTGTATGTCTTTGCTACTTGGTGTCAGTGTCCGGCTGTGTTACTTGTGGGAAGTGTGTGTCTTTGTTACTTGGTGTCTGTGTATGTCTTTGTTACTTCGTGTCAGTGTGTGTCTGTGTTACTGGGTATCAGTGTATGTCTTTGTGACTTGGTATCAGTGTATGTCTTTGTTACTGGGTGCCAGTGTGTGTCTGTGTTAATGGGTATCAGTGCATGTCTTTGTGACTTGGTATCAGTGCATGTCTTTGTTACTGGGTGTCAGTGTGTGTCTGTGTTCCTGGGTATCAGTGTATGTCTTTGTGACTTGGTGTCAGTGTATGAATTTGCTACTGGGTGTCAGTGTGTGTCTTTGTGACTTGGTGTCAGTGTATGTCTGTGTTACTTGGTGTAAGTGTGTGTCTTTGTTACTGTTTATTAGTGTTTCTCTGTGTTACTGTGTCTCAGTGTGTGTTTGTTTGTGTTACTGTTTGTCAGTGTATGTCTTTGTTACTTGGTGTAAGTTTGTGTCTGTGTTACTGGGTATCAGTGTCTGTCTTTGATACTTGGTGTAAGTGTGCGTCTTTGTGACTTGGTGTCAGTGTATGTCTGTGTTACTTGGTGTAAGTGTGTGTCTGAATTACTGGGTATCAGTGTTTGTCTTTGTTACTTGGTGTCAGTGTATGTCTGTGTTACTTGGTTTAAGTGTGTGTCTGTGTTACTGGGTGTCAGTGTGTGTCTGTGTTACTTGGTGTAAGCCTGTGTCTTTGTTACTTGGTGTCCGTGTGTGTCTGTGTTACTGGGTCTCAGTGTATGTCTTTGTGACTTGGTGTCACTGTATGTCTGTGTTACTTGGTGTAAGTGTGAGTCATTGTTACTTGGTGTCCGTGTGTGTCTGTGTTTCTGGGTGTCAGTGCATGTCTTTGTTACTTGGTGTAATTGTAGGTCTTTGTTACTTGGTGTCAGTGTATGTCTGTGTTACTTGGTGTAAGTGAATGTCTTTGTTACTTGGTGTAAGTGTGTGTCTGTGTTACTTGGTGTAAGTGTGTGTCTGTGTTCCTGGGTATCAGTGTATGTCTTTGTTACTTGGTGTCAGTGTATGTCTGTGTTACTTGGTGTAAGTGTGTGCCTGTGTTTCTGGGTATCAGTGTATGACTTCGTTACTTGGTGTCAGTGTATGTCTGTGTTGCTAGGTGTAAGAGTGTGGCTGTGTTACTGGGTGTCAGTGTGTGTCTGTGTTACTTGGTGTAAGAGTGTGTCTTTGTTACTTGGTGTCCGTGTGTGTCTGTGTTTCTGGGTGTCAGTGCATGTCTTTGTTACTGGGTGTCAGTGTATGTCTTTGTTACTTGGTGTAAGTGTGTGAGTGTGTAACTGGGTATCAGTGTCTGTCTTTGTTACTTGGTGCAAGTGTGTGTCTGTGTTACTGGGTATCAGTGTATGTCTTTGTTACTTGGTGTCAGTGTATGTCTGCGTTACTTGGTGTAAGTGTGTGTCTGTGTTACTGGGTATCAGTGTATGTCTTTGTGACTTGGTATCAGTGTATGTCTTTGTTACAGGGTGTCAGCGTGTGTCTTTGTGACTTGGTGTCAGTGTATGTCCTTGTTACTTGGTGTAACTGTGTGTCTGTGTTACTGGGTATCAGTGTATGTCTTTGTTACTTGGTGTCAGAGTATGTCAAAATACTTGGTGGAAGTGTATGTCTTTGTTACTTCGTGTAATTGTCTGTCTGTGTTACTTGGTGCAAGTGTGTGTCTGTGTTACTGGGTATCAGTGTATGTCTTTGTTACTTGGTGTCAGTGTATGTCTGTGTTACTTGGTGTAAGTGTGTGTCTGTGTTACTGGGTATCAGTGTATGTCTTTGTGACTTGGTATCAGTGTATGTCTTTGTTACAGGGTGTCAGTGTTTGTCTTTGTGACTTGGTGTCAGTGTATGTCCTTGTTACTTGGTGTAAGTGTGTGTCTGTGTTACTGGGTATCAGTGTATGTCTTTGTTACTGGGTGTCAGTGTGTGTCTGTGTTACTTGGTGTAAGCCTGTGTCTTTGTTACTTGGTGTCCGTGTGTGTTGGTGTTACTGGTTGTCAGTGTATGTCTTTGTTACTGGGTGTCAGTGTATGTCTTTGTTACTTGGTGTAAGTGTGTGTCTGTGTCACTGGGTGTCAGTGTATGTCTTTGTGACTTGGTGTCAATGTGTGTCTTTGTTATTTTGTGTAAGTGTGTGTCTGTGTTACTGGGTATCAGTGTATGTCTTTGTTACTTGGTGTCAGTGTATGTCAGAATACTTGGTTTAAGTGTATGTCTTTGTTACTTGGTGTAAGTGTCTGTCTTTGTTACTTGGTGTAAGTGTATGTCTTTGTTACTAGGTGTCAGTGTGTGTCTGTGTTACTGGGTATCAGTGAATGTCTTTGTGACTTGGTATCCGAGTATGTCTTTGTGACTTGGTGTCAGTGTGTGTCTGTGTTACTTGGTGTCAGTGCATGTCTTTGTTACTGTTTATTTGTGTTTCTCTGTGTTACTGGGTCTCAGTGTGTGTTTGTTTGTGTTACTGGGTGTCAGTGTATGTCTTTGTTACTTGGTGTAAGTTTGTGTCTGTGTTACTGGGTATCAGTGTCTGTCTTTGTTACTTGATGTAAGTGTGTGTCTTTGTTACTTGGTGTAATTGTATGTCTTTGTTCCTTGGTGTCAGTGTATGTCTGTGTTACTTGGTGTAAGTGTATGTCTTTGTTACTTGGTGTAATTGTGTGGCTGTGTTCCTGAGTATCATTGTATGTCTTTGTTAGTTTGTGTCAGTGTATGTCTGTGTTACTTGGTGTAAGTGTGTGTCTGTGTTACTGGGTATCTGTGTATGTCTTTGTTACTTGGTGCCAGTGTATGTCTGTGTTACTTGGTGTAAGTGTGTGTCTTTGTTACTTGGTGTCCGTGTGTGTCTGTGTTACTGGGTGTCAGTGCATGTCTTTGTGACTTGGTGCCAGTGTATATCTGTGTGACTTGGTGTAAGTGTGTGTCTTTGTTACTTGGTGTAATTGTATGTCTTTGTTACTTGGTGTCAGTGTATGTCTGTGTTGCTTGGTGTAAGTGTATGTCTTTGTTACTTGGTGTAAGTGTGTTTCTGTGTTACTTGGTGGAAGTGTGTGTCTGTGTTCCTTGGTATCAGTGTATGTATTTGTTATTTGGTGTCAGTGTATGTCTGTGTTACTTGGTGTAAGTGTGTGTCCGTGTTACTGGGTATCAGTGTGTTTCTTTGTTACTTGGTGTCAGTGTATGTCTGTGTTACTTCGTGTAAGTGTGTCTCTGTGTTACTGGGTGTCAGTGTGTGTCTGTGTTACTTGGTGTAAGTGTGTGTCTTTGTTACTTGGTGTCCATGTGTGCCTGTGTTACTGGGTGTCAGTGTATGTCTTTGTTACTTGGGGTAAGTGTGTGTCTGTGTTACTGGGTATCAGTGTATGTCATGTGACTTGGTATCAGTGTATGTCTTTTGTACTGGGTGTCAGTGTGTGTCTGTCTTACTGGGTATCAGTGTAAGTCTTTGTTACTTGGTGTAAGTGTATGTCTTTGTAACTTGGTGTCAGTGTATGCCATTGTTACTTGGTGTCAGTGTATGTCTGTGTTACTTGGTGTAAGTGTGTGTCTTTGTTACTTGGTGTAAGTGTATGTCTTTGTTACTTGGTGTCTGTGTATGTCTTTGTTACTTGGTGTCAGTGTGTGTCTGTGTTACTGGGTATCAGTGTATGTCTTTGTGACTTCGTATCAGTGTATGTCTTTGTTACTGGGTGTCAGTGTGTGACTGTGTTACTGGGTATCAGTGTATGTCTTTGTGACTTGGTATCAGTGTATGACTTTGCTACTGGGTGTCAGTGTGTGTCTTTGGGACTTGGTGTCAGTGTATGTCTTTGTTACTTGGTGTCAGTGTATGTCGCTCTTACTTGGTGTAAGTGTGTTTCTGTGTTACTGGGTGTCAGTATGTGCCTGTGTTACTTGGTGTAAGCCTGTGTCTTTGTTACTTGGTGTCCGTGTGTGTCTGTGTTACTGGGTGTTAGTTTATGTCTTTGTTACTGGGTGTCAGTGTCTGTCTTTGTTACTTGATGTAAGTGTGTGTCTGTGTCACTGGGTGTCAGTGTATGTATGTGTTACTTGGGGTAAGTGTGTGTCTGTGTTACTGTGTATCAGTGTATGTCTTTGTGACTTGGTGTCAGTGTGTGTCTTTGTTTCTGGGTGTCAGTGTGTGTCTTTGTGACTTGGTGTCAGTGTATGTCTTTGTTACTTGGTGTAAGTGTGTGTCTGTGTTACTGGGTATCAGTGTATGTCTTTGTTATTTGGTGTCAGTGTATGTCAAAATACTTGGTGTAAGTGTATGTCTTTGTTACTTGGTGTAATTGTCTGACTTTGTTTTTTTGGTGTAAGTGTATGTCTCTGTTACTTGGTGTCAGTGTATGTGTTTGTTACTAGGTGTCAGTGTATGTCAGTGTTACTTGGTATCAGTGAATGTCTTTGTGACTTGGTATCAGTGTATGTCTTTGTGACTTGGTGTCAGTGTATGTCTGTGTTACTTGGTGTAAGTGTGTGTCTGTGTTACTGGGTGTCAGTGTGTGTCTGTGTTACTTGGTGCAAGCCTGTGTCTTTGTTACTTGGTGTCCGTGTGTGTTGATGTTACTGGGTGTCAGTGTATGTCTTTGTTACTTGGTGTAAGTGTGTGTCTGTGTCACTGGGTGTCAGTGTATGTCTGTGTTACTTGTGTAAGTGTGTGTCTGTGTTACTGTGTATCAGTGTATCTCTTTGTGACTTGGTGTCAGTGTATGTCTTTGTTACTGGGTGTCAGTGTGTGTCTTTGTGACTTGGTGTCAGTGTGTCTCTTTGTTACTTTGTGTAAGTGTGTGTCTGTGTTACTGGGTATCAGTGCATGTCTTTGTTACTTGGTGTAATTGTCTGTCTTTGTTACTGGGTATCAGTGAATGTCTTTGTTTCTTGGTATCCGTGTATGTCTTTGTGACTTGGTGTCAGTGTGTGTCTGTGTTACTTCGTGTCAGTGTATGTGTTTGTTACTGTTTATTAGTGTTTCTCTGTGTTACTGGGTGTCAGTGTGTGTTTGTTTGTGTTACTGGGTGTCAGTGTATGTCTTTGTTACTTGATGTAAGTTTGTGTCTGTGTTACTGGGTATCAGTGTCTGCCTTTGTTACTTGGTGTAAGTGTGTGTCTTTGTTACTTGGTGTAATTGTATGTCTTTGTTCCTTGGTGTCAGTGTATGTCTGTGTTACTTGGTGTAAGTGTATGTCTTTGTTGCTTGGTGTAATTGTGTGTCTGTGTTACTTGGTATAAGTGTGTGTCTGTGTTCCTGAGTATCATTGTATGTCTTTGTTACATGGTGTCAGTGTATGTCTGTTTTACTTGGTGTCAGTGTGTGTCTGTGTTACTGGGTATCTGTTTATGTCTTTGTTACTTGGTGCCAGTGTATGTCTGTGTTACTTGGTCTAAGTGTGTGTCTGTGTGACTGGGTGTCAGTGTGTGTCTGTGTTACTTGTTGTAAGTGTGTGAATTTGTTACTTGGTGTCCGTGTGTGTCTGTGTTACTGGGTGTCAGTGCATGTCTTTGTTACTTTGCGTAAGTGTGTGTCTGTGTTACTGGGTATCAGTGCATGTCTTTGTTACTTGGTGTAATTGTCTGTCTTTGTTACTGGGTATCAGTGAATGTCTTTGTGACTTGGTATCCGTGTATGTCTTTGTGACTTGGTGTCAGTGTGTGTCTGTGTTACATCGTGTCAGTGTATGTGTTTGTTACTGTTTATTAGTGTTTCTCTGTGTTACTGGGTGTCAATGTGTTTTTGTTTGTGTTACTGGGTGTCAGTGTATGTCTTTGTTACTTGGTGTAAGTTTGTGTCTGTGTTACTGGGTATCAGTGTCTGTCTTTGTTACTTGGTGTAAGTGTGTGTCTTTGTTACTTGGTGTAATTGTATGACTTTGTTCCTTGGTGTCAGTGTATGTCTGTGTTACTTGGTGTAAGTGTATGTCTTTGTTGCTTGGTGTAATTGTGTGTCTGTGTTACTTGGTGTAAGTGTGTGTCTGTGTTCCTGAGTATCATTGTATGTCTTTGTTACATGGTGTCAGTTTATGTCTGTTTTACTTGGTGTAAGTGTGTTTCAGTGTTACTGGGTGTCTGTGTATGTCTTTGTTACTTGGTGCCAGTGTATGTCTGTGTTACTTGGTGTAAGTGTGTGTCTGTGTTACTGGGTGTCAGTGTGTGTCTGTGTTACTTGGTGTAAGCCTGTGTCTTTGTTACTTGGTGTCCGTGTGTGTCTGTGTTACTGGGTGTCAGTGCATGTCTTTGTTACTTGGTGCCAGTGTGTATCTGTGAGACTTGGTGTAAGTGTGTGTCTTTGTTACTTGGTGTAATTGTATGTCTTTGTTACTTGGTGTCAGTGTATGTCTGTGTTACTTGGTGTAAGTGTATGTCTTTGTTACTTGGTGTAAGTGTGTGTCTGTGTTGCTTGGTGGAAGTGTGTGTCTGTGTTCCTGGGTATCAGTGTATGTATTTGTTACTTGGTGTCAGTGTATGTCTGTGTTACTTGGTGTAAGTGTGTGTCCGTGTTACTGGGTATCAGTGTATTTCTTTGTTACTTGATGTCAGTGTGTGTCTGTGTTACTTGGTGTAAGTGTGTGTCTTTGTTACTTGGTGCCCATGTGTGTCTTTGTTACTGGGTGTCAGTGTATGTCTTTGTTACTGGGTGTCAGTGTATGTCTTTGTTACTTGGTGTAAGTGTGTTTCTGTGTTACTGGGTGTCAGTATGTACTTGTGTTACTTGGTGTAAGCCTGTGTCTTTGTTACTTGGTGTCCGTGTGTGTCTGTGTTACTGGGTGTCTGTGTATGTCTTTGTTACCGTGTGTCAGTGTATGTCTTTGTTACTTGATGTAAGTGTGTGTCTGTGTTACTGTGTATCAGTGTATGTCTTTGTGACTTGGTGTCAGTGTATGTCTTTGTTACTGGGTGTCAGTGTATGTCTTTGTTACTTGGTGTAAGTGTTTGTCTGTGTTACTGGCTATCAGTGTATGTCTTTGTTACTTGGTGTCAGTGTATGTCAAAATACTTGGTGTAAGTGTATGTCTTTGTTACTTGGTGTAATTGTCTGTCTTTGTTACTTGGTGTAAGTGTATGTCTTTGTCACTTGGTGTCAGTGTATGTGTTTGTTACGAGGTGTCAGTGTATGTCAGTGTTACTGGGTATCAGTGAATGTCTTTGTGACTTGGTATCAGTGTATGTCTTTGTGACTGGGTGTCAGTGTATGTCTTTGTTAATGGGTGTCAGTGTGTGTCTGTGTTACTTGGTGTCAGTGTATGTCTTTGTTACTTTTTATTAGTGTTTCTCTGTGTTACTGGGTGTCAGTGTGTGTTTGTTTGTGTTACTGTGTGTCAGTGTATGTCTTTGTTACTTGGTGTACGTTTGTGTCTGTGCTACTGGGTATCAGTGTCTGTCTTTGTTACTTGGTGTAAGTGTGTGTCTTTGTTACTTGGTGTAATTGTATGTCTTTGTTCCTTAGTGTTAGTGTATGTCTGTGTTACTTGGTGTAAGTGTCTGTCTTTGTTACTTGGTGTAATTGTGTGTATGTGTTACTTGGTGTAATTGTGTGTCTGTGTTCCTGAGTATCATTGCATGTCTTTCTTACTTGGTGTCAGTGTATGTCTGTGTTACTTGGTGTAAATGTGTGTCTGTGTGACTGGGTATCAGTGTATGTCTTTGTTACTTGGTGCCAGTGTATGTCTGTGTTAAATGGTGTAAGTGTGTGTCTGTGTTACTTGGTGTCCGTGTGTGTCTGTGTTACTTGGTGTCAGTGTATGTCTGTGTTACTTGGTGTATGTGTGTGTCTGTGTTAATGGGTATCAGTGTATGTCTTTGTTACTTTGTGTCAGTGTATGTCTGCGTTGCTTGGTGTAAGTGTGTGTCTTTGTTACTTGGTGTCCGTGTGTGTCTGTGTTACTGGGTGTCAGTGTATGTCTTTGTTAATGGGTGTCAGTGTATGTGTTTGTTACTTGGTGTAAGTGTGTGAGTGTGTTACTGGGCATCAGTGTCTGTCTTTGTTACTTGGTGTAAGTGTGTGTCTGTGTTACTGGGTATCAGTGTATGTCTTTGTTACTTGGTGTCAGTGTATGTCTGTGTTAATTGGTGCAAGTGTGTGTCTGTGTTACTGGGTATCAGTGTATGTCTTTGTGGCTTGGTATCAGTGATTGTCTTTGTTACTGGGTGTCAGTGTATGTCTTTGTTACTTGGTGTCAGTGTATGTCAAAATACTTGGTGGAAGTGTATGTCTTTGTTACTTGGTGTAATTGTCTGTCTTTGTTACTTGGTGTAAGTGTATGTCTTTGTAACTTGGTGTCAGTGTATGTCTTTGTTTCTTGGTGTGAGTGTATGTCTGTGTTACAAAAACAAGAAATGCTGGATTCACTCAGCAGGTCTGGCAGCATCTGTAGAAAGAGAAGCAGAGCTAACGTTTCGGGTCAGTGACCCTTCTTCGGAACTGACAAATATTAGAAAAGTCACAGATTATAAACAAGTGAGGTGGGGGTTGGGCAAGAGATAACAAAGGAGAAGGTGCAGATTGGACCAGGCCACATAGCTGACCAAAAGGTCACAGAGCAAAGGCAAACAATATGTTAATGGTGTTTTGAAAGACAAAGCATTAGTACAGATTAGGTGTGAATATACTGAATATAGAACATCAGCAAGTGCAAACCTGAAGAAAAACAACCTGAAAAGAACAGTGGGTAAGCAAACTGAACAAACTAAGATGAAATGAAATAAATGCAAAAAATGTAAAAAGGAATGCAAAAAAAAGGAAGAAGAAATCACTAAAAATGACTAAAAATGAAAGTAAAGTGGGGGGCTGTCATGCTCTGAAATTATTGAACTCAATGTTCAGTCCAGCAGGCTGTAGTGTGCCTAATCGGTAGATGAGATGCTGTTCCTCGAGCTTGCGTTGATGTTCACTGGAACACTGCAGCAATCCCAGGACAGAGATGTGAGCATGAGAGCAGGGGGGAGTGTTGAAATGGCAAGCAACCGGAAGCTCAGGGTCCTGCTTGCGGACTGAGCGGAGATGTTCCGCAAAGCGGTCACCCAGTCTGCGCTTGGTCTCCCCAATGTAGAGGAGACCACACTGTGAGCAGCGAATACAGTATACTACATTGAAAGAAGTACAAGTAAATCGCTGCTTCACCTGAAAGGAGTGTTTGGGGCCTGGGATAGTGAGGAGAGAGGAGGTAAATGGACAGGTATTACACCTCCTGCGATTGCAAGGGAAGGTGCCCTGGGACGGGGACGAGGTGGTGGGGGTAATGGAGGAGTGGACCAGGGTGTCGCGGAGGGAACGATCCCTTCGGAATGCTGACAGAGGAAGGGAGGGGAAGATGCGACTGGTAGTGGCATCACGCTGGAGGTGGCGAAAATGGCGGAGGATGATCCTTTGGATATGGAGGCTGGTGGGATGAAAAGTGAGGACAAGGGGAACCCTGTCACGGTTCTGGGAGGGAGGGGAAGGGGTGAGGGTAGAGGTGCGGGGAATGGGTCGGACACGGTTGAGGGCCCTGTCAACCACAGTGGGGGGAAATCCTCGGTTGAGGAAAAAGGAGGTCATATCAGAAGCACCGTCATGGAAGGTAGCATCATCAGAGCAGAGGCGTCGGAGACGGAGAAACTGGGAGAATGGAATGGAGTCCTTACAGGAGGTAGGGTGTGAAGAAGTGTAGTCGAGGTAGCTGTGGGAGCCAGTGGGCTTATAATGGATATTGGTAGACAACCTATCCCCAGAGATGGAGACAGAGAAGTCGAGGAAGGGAAGGGAAGTGTCAGAGATGGACCATGTAAAGGTGAGAGAAGGGTGGAAATTGGAAGCAAAGTTGATAAAGTTTTCGAGTTCGGGGCGGGAGCAGGAAACGGCACCGATACAGTCATCAATGTACCGGAAAAAGAGTTGGGGGAGGGGGCCTGAGTAGGACTGGAACAAAGAATGCTCGACATATCCCACAAAAAGACAGGCATAACTAGGACCCATGCGGGTACCCATAGCGACACCTTTTACTTGAAGGAAGTGCGTGGAGTTGAAGGAGAAGTTGTTCAATGTGAGAACAAGTTCAGCCAGGCGGAGGAGGGTGGTGGTGGATGGGGACTGGTTGGGCCTCTGTTCCAGGAAGAAGCGGAGAGCCCTCAAACCATCCTGGTGGGGGATGGAGGTGTAGAGCGATTGGACGTCCATAGTGAAGAAGAGGCGGTTGGGACCAGGAAACTGGAAATTGTCAAAATGACGTAGGGCGTCAGAAGAGTCACGGATGTAGGTGGGAAGAGACTGCACCAGCGGAGAAAAGATAGAGTCTAGATAGGAAGAAATAAGTTCAGTTGGGCAGGAGCAGGCTGACACAATGGGTCTGCCGGGGCAGTCCCGTTTGTGGATTTTGGGAAGGAGATAGAAGCGGGCTGTCCGGGGTTGCGGGACTATGAGGTTGGAAGCTGTAGAGGGAAGATCTCCAGAGGAGATGAGGTCAGTGACAGTCCTTTGGACGGTGGCTTGATGTTCGGTGGTGGGGTCATGGTCCAGAGGGAGGTAGGAAGAGGTGTCTGTGAGTTGGCGTTGAGCTTCTGCAAGGTAGAGGTCGGTACGCCATACAACAACAGCACCACCCTTGTCTGCAGGTTTGATGACCATGTCGGGGTTAGACCTGAGAGAACGGAGTGCCTCAAGTTCAGAGGGGGACAGGTTAGAGTGAGTGAGGGGGGCAGAGAAATTGAGACGACCAATGTCTCGCCGACAGTTTTCAATGAAGAGATCAAGAGCGGGTAAGAGGCCAGGGTGAGGGGTCCAGGTAGAGGGAGAATACTGGAGGCGGGTGAATGGGTCTGCTGGTCGGGGGGAGGACTCCTGGTCAAAGAAGTGAGCCCGGAGGCGGAGGCGACGGAAGAAGAGCTCAACGTCATGCCAAGCGCGAAATTCATTGAGGTGGGGGCGTAAGGGGATAAAACTGAGTCCTTTGCTGAGTACAGAACGCTCAGCATCAGAGAGGGGGAGGTCAGAGGGTATAGTGAATACACGGCAAGGGGTCAGATCAGAAGGGGTGGGGTCAGAGGGAAGTGAAGCGGAAGGAGGATCTGGAGGGGCATTAGTCCCCATCAGCTGCTGGAGCTTGCGTTCCTTGACACCTGAAAGGAAGAAAAAAAGTTTTTTGTTAATGCGTCGGATGAGACGTAAGATGAGATGAAACTGCGGAGTAGAACAGATTTGAGATAAGGTGAGACGGTGCTGCTGGAGAGAGAGGTCCAGTGTGTGCATATGGCGGCGCATAGCACTGAGTGTAGATCTCAGGATGCGGCGAGAGTAGCAGTCCGAGGAACGTTGTATTTCTCGGAGATACCTGTGATCCTGGGTGGTTTCAAAGCATGATGGGTGAAACTGCAGTTGGAATCCACGTGGAATCAGTCGGAGCCGGAGACAGTCACTGAGGAAGGAGATGTGGCTGTGAAAACGAGTTTTGGTAGATACCTTATCAAACACCAGGAGGGAAATAGAAAGCAATGAAGGTGAACAAGGTAAAAGAGACAAACGAAAATCCCGTCGGAGAGAAGAGCAGAATTTCTTCAAGGTAGGCATTCCTGGAAGAGAAGTGTCAGTGAATTAAACACTAAAATAAAAGCAAAATACTGCGGATGCTGGAAATCTGAAACAAAAACAAGAAATGCTGGATTCACTCAGCAGGTCTGGCAGCATCTGTAGAAAGAGAAGCAGAGCTAACGTTTCGGGTCAGTTACCCTTCTTCGGAACTGACAAATATTAGAAAAGTCACAGATTATAAACAAGTGAGGTGGGGGTTGGGCAAGAGATAACAAAGGAGAAGGTGCAGATTGGACCAGGCCACATAGCTGACCAAAAGGTCACAGAGCAAAGGCAAACAATATGTTAATGGTGTTTTGAAAGACAAAGCATTAGTACAGATTAGGTGTGAATATACTGAATATAGAACATCAGCAAGTGCAAACCTGAAGAAAAACAACCTGAAAAAAACAGTGGGTAAGCAAACTGAACAAACTAAGATGAAATGAAATAAATGCAAAAAATGTAAAAAGGAATGCAAAAAAAAGGAAGAAAAAATAACTAAAAATGACTAAAAATGAAAGTAAAGTGGGGGGCTGTCATGCTCTGAAATTATTGAACTCAATGTTCAGTCCGGCAGGCTGTAGTGTGCCTAATCGGTAGATGAGATGCTGTTCCTCGAGCTTGCGTTGATGTTCACTGGAACACTGCAGCAATCCCAGGACAGAGATGTGAGCATGAGAGCAGGGGGGAGTGTTGAAATGGCAAGCAACCGGAAGCTCAGGGTCCTGCTTGCGGACTGAGCGGAGATGTTCCGCAAAGTGGTCACCCAGTCTGCGCTTGGTCTCCCCAATGTAGAGGAGACCACACTGTGAGCAGCGAATACAGTATACTACATTGAAAGAAGTACAAGTAAATCGCTGCTTCACCTGAAAGGAGTGTTTGGGGCCTGGGATAGTGAGGAGAGAGGAGGTAAATGGGCAGGTATTACACCTCCTGCGATTGCAAGGGAAGGTGCCCTGGGACGGGGACGAGGTGGTGGGGGTAATGGAGGAGTGGACCAGGGTGTCGCGGAGGGAACGATCCCTTCGGAATGCTGACAGGGGAAGGGAGGGGAAGATGCGACTGGTAGTGGCATCACGCTGGAGGTGGCGAAAATGGCGGAGGATGATCCTTTGGATATGGAGGCTGGTGGGATGAAAAGTGAGGACAAGGGGAACCCTGTCACGGTTCTGGGAGGGAGGGGAAGGGGTGAGGGTAGAGGTGCGGGGAATGGGTCGGACACGGTTGAGGGCCCTGTCAACCACAGTGGGGGGAAATCCTCGGTTGAGGAAAAAGGAGGTCATATCAGAAGCACCGTCATGGAAGGTAGCATCATCAGAGCAGATGCGTCGGAGACGGAGAAACTGGGAGAATGGAATGGAGTCCTTACAGGAGGTAGGGTGTGAAGAAGTGTAGTCGAGGTAGCTGTGGGAGTCAGTGGGCTTGTAATGGATATTGGTAGACAACCTATCCCCAGAGATGGAGACAGAGAAGTCGAGGAAGGGAAGGGAAGTGTCAGAGATGGACCATGTAAAGGTGAGAGAAGGGTGGAAATTGGAAGCAAAGTTGATAAAGTTTTCGAGTTCGGGGCGGGAGCAGGAAACGGCACCGATACAGTCATCAATGTACCGGAAAAAGAGTTGGGGGAGGGGGCCTGAGTAGGACTGGAACAAAGAATGCTCGACATATCCCACAAAAAGACAGGCATAACTAGGACCCATGCGGGTACCCATAGCGACACCTTTTACTTGAAGGAAGTGCGTGGAGTTGAAGGAGAAGTTGTTCAATGTGAGAACAAGTTCAGCCAGGCGGAGGAGGGTGGTGGTGGATGGGGACTGGTTGGGCCTCTGTTCCAGGAAGAAGCGGAGAGCTTCTTGGTGTAAGTGTGTGTCTTTGTTACTTGGTGTAAGTGTATGTCTTTGTGACTTGGTGTCTGTGTATGTCTTTGTTACTTGGTGTCAGTGTGTGTCAGTGTTACTGCGTATCAGTGTATGTCTTTGTGACTTGGTATCAGTGTATGTCTTTGTGACTTGGTATCAGTGTATGTCTTTGTTACTGGGTGTCAGTGTGTATCTGTGTTCCTGGGTATCAGTGTCTATCTTTGTGACTTGGTGTCAGTGTATGTCTTTGCTACTGGGTGTCAGTGTGTGTCTGTGTTACTTGGTGTAAGTCTGTGTCTTTGTTACTTGGTGTCCGTGTGTGTCTGTGTTACTGGGTGTCAGTGTATGTCTTTGTTACTGGGTGTCAGTTTATGTCTTTGTAACTTGGTGTAAGTGTGTGTCTGTGTTACTGGGTGTCAGTGTATGTCTGTGTTACTTGGTGTAAGTGTGTATCTGTGTTACTGGGTATCAGTGTATGTCTTTATGAATTGGTGTCAGTGTATGTCTTTGTTACTGGGTGTCAGTGTGTGTCTGTGTTACTTGGTGCCAGTGTATGTCTTTGTTACTGGGTGTCAGTGTGTGTTTGTTTTTGTTACTGAGTGTCAGTGTGTGTCTTTGTTACTTGGTGTAAGTTTGTGTCTGTGTTACTTGGTGTCAGTGTATGTCTTTGTGACTTGGTGTCAGTGTATGTCTTTGTTACTGGGTGTCAGTGTGTGTTTGTTTTTGTTACTGAGTGTCAGTGTGTGTCTTTGTTACTTGGTGTAAGTTTGTGTCTGTGTTACTGGGTATCAGTGTATGTCTTTGTTACTTGGTGTAAGTGTGTGTCTTTGTTACTTGGTGTAATTGCATGTCTTTGCTCCTTGGTTTCAGTGTATGTCTGTGTTACTTGGTGTAAGTGTATGTCTTTGTTACTTGGTGTAAGTGTGTGACTGTGTTACTTGGTGTAAGTGTGTGTCTGTGTTCCTGGGTATCATTGTATGACTTTGTTACTTGGTGTCAGTGTATGTCTGTGTTACTTGGAGTAAGTGTGTGTCTGTGTTACTGGGTGTCAGTGTGTGTCTGTGTTACTTGGTGTAAGTGTGTGTCTTTGTTACTTGGTGTCCGTGTGTGTCTGTGTTACTTGGTGTAAGTGTGTGTCTGTGTTCCTGGGTAGCATTGTATGTCTTTGTTATTTGGTGTCAGTGTATGTCTGTGTTACTTGGTGTATGTGTGTGTGTCTGTGTTACTGGGTGTCAGTGTGTGTCTGTGTTACTTGGTGTTAGTGTATGTCTTTGTTACTGGGTGTCAGTGTATGTTTGTGTTACTTGGTGTAAGTGTGTGTCTGTGTTACTGGGTGTCAGTGTGTGTCTGTGTTACTTGGTGTAAGTCTGTGTCTTTGTTACTTGGTGTCCGTGTGTGTCTGTGTTACTGGGTGTCAGTGTATGTCTGTGTTACTAGGTGTAAGTGTGTATCTGTGTTACTGGGTATCAGTGTATGTCTTTATGAATTGGTGTCAGTGTATGTCTTTGTTACTGGGTGTCAGTGTGTGTCTGTGTTACTTGGTGCCAGTGTATGTCTTTGTTACTGGGTGTCAGTGTGTGTTTGTTTTTGTTACTGAGTGTCAGTGTGTGTCTTTGTTACTTGGTGTAAGTTTGTGTCTGTGTTACTTGGTGTCAGTGTATGTCTTTGTGACTTGGTGTCAGTGTATGTCTTTGTTACTGGGTGTCAGTGTGTGTTTGTTTTTGTTACTGAGTGTCAGTGTGTGTCTTTGTGACTTGGTGTAAGTTTGTGTCTGTGTTACTGGGTATCAGTGTATGTCTTTGTTACTTGGTGTAAGTGTGTGTCTTTGTTACTTGGTGTAATTGCATGTCTTTGCTCCTTGGTTTCAGTGTATGTCTGTGTTACTTGGTGTAAGTGTATGTCTCTGTTACTTGGTGTAAGTGTGTGTCTGTGTTACTTGGTGTAAGTGTGTGTCTGTGTTCCTGGGTATCATTGTATGTCTTTGTTACTTGGTGTCAGTGTATGTCTGTGTTACTTGGAGTAAGTGTGTTTCTGTGTTACTGGGTGTCAGTGTGTGTCTGTGTTACTTGGTGTAAGTGTGTGTCTTTGTTACTTGGTGTCCGTGTGTGTCTGTGTTACTTGGTGTAAGTGTGTGTCTGTGTTCCTGGGTATCATTGTATGTCTTTGTTATTTGGTGTCAGTGTATGTCTGTGTTACTTGGTGTATGTGTGTGTGTCTGTGTTACTGGGTGTCAGTGTGTGTCTGTGTTACTTGGTGTAAGTGTGTGTCTTTGTTACTTGGTGTCCGTGTGTGTCTGTGTTACTGGGTGTTAGTGTATGTCTTTGTTACTGGGTGTCAGTGTCTGTCTTTGTTACTTGGTGTAAGTGTGTGTCTGTGTTACTGGGTATCAGTGTCTTTCTTTGTTACTTGGTGTAAGTGTGTGTCTGTGTTACTGGGGATCAGTGTATGTCTTTGTGACTTGCTGTCAGTGTATGTCTTTGTTACTGGGTGTCAGTGTGTGTCTTTGTGACTTAGTGTCAGTGTATGTCTTTGTTACTTGGTGTAAGTGTTTGTCTTTGTTACTTGGTGTAATTGTCTGTCTTTGTTACTTGGTGTAAGTGTATGTCTTTGTTACTTGGTGTAGTGTATGTCTTTGTTACTTGGTGTCAGTGTATGTCTGTGTTACTTGGTGTAAGTGTGTGTTTGTGTTACTGGGTATCAGTGTATGTCTTTGTGACTTGGTGTCAGTGTATGTCTTTGTTCCTGGGTGTCAGTGTGTGTCTGTGTTACTGGGTATCAGTGTATGTCTTTGTGACTTGGTATCAGTGTATGTCTTTGTTACTGGGTGTCAGTGTGTTTCTGTGTTACTGGGTATCAGTGTATGTCATTGTTACTTGGTATCAGTGTATGTCTTTGTTACTGGGTGTCAGTGTGTGTCTGTGTTCCTGGGTATAAGTGTTTGTCTTTGTGACATGGTGTCAGTGTATGTCTGTGTTACTGGGTGTCAGTGTGTGTCTTTGTGACTTGGTGTCAGTGTTTGTCTGTGTTACTGGGGGTCAGCGTGTGTCTGTGTTACTGGGGGTCAGTGTGTGTTTCTAACTGGGTGTCACTGTGTGTCTGTGTTACTGGGGATCAGTGCATGTCTTTGTTAATTGGTGTCAGTGTTTGTCTGTGTTACTTGGTGTAAGTGTATGTCTTTGTTACTTGGTGTTCGTGTGTGTCTGTGTTACTTGGTGTAAGTGTGTGTCTGTGTTCCTGGGTATCATTGCATGTCCTTGTTACTTGGTGTCAGTGTATGTCTGTGTTACTTGGTGTAAGTGTGTGTCTGTGTTCCTGGGTATCAGTGTATGTCTTTGTTACTTGGTGTCAGTGTTTTTCTTTGTGACTTGGTGTCAGTGTATGTCTTTGTTACTGGGTGTCAGTGTGTGTCTGTGTTACTTGGTGCCAGTGTATGTCTTTGTTACTGGGTGTCAGTGTGTGTATGTTTTTGCTACTGAGTGTCAGTGTGTGTCTTTGTTACTTGGTGTAAGTTTGTGTCTGTGTTACTTGGTGTCAGTGTATGTCTTTGTGACTTGCTGTCAGTGTATGTCTTTGTTACTTGGTGTCAGTGTGTGTTTGTTTTTGTTACTGAGTGTCAGTGTGTGTCTTTGTTACTTGGTGTAAGTTTCTGTCTGTGTTACTGGGTATCAGTGTATGTCTTTGTTACTTGGTGTAAGTGTGTGTCTTTGTTACTTGGTGTAATTGCATGTCTTTGCTCCTTGGTGTCAGTGTATGTCTGTGTTACTTGGTGTAAGTGTATGTCTTTGTTACTGGTGTAAGTGTGTGTCTGTGTTACTTGGTGTAAGTGTGTGTCTGTGTTCCTGGGTATCATTGTATGTCTTTGTTACTTGGTGTCAGTGTATGTCTGTGTTACTTGGATTAAGTGTGTGTCTGTGTTACTGGGTGTCAGTGTGTGTCTGTGTTACTTTGTGTAAGTGTGTGTCTTTGTTACTTGGTGTCCGTGTGTGTCTGTGTTACTTGGTGTAAGTGTGTGTCTGTGTTCCTGGGTATCATTGTATGTCTTTGTTATTTGGTGTCAGAGTATGTCTGTGTTACTTTGTGTATGTGTGTGTGTCTGTGTTACTGGGTGTCAGTGTGTGTCTGTGTTACTTGGTGTAAGTGCGTGTCTTTGTTACTTGGTGTCCGTGTGTGTCTGTGTTACTGGGTGTTAGTGTATGTCTTTGTTACTGGATGTCAGTGTATGTCTTTGTTACTTCGTGTAAGTGTGTGTCTGTGTTACTGGGTATCAGTGTCTTTCTTTGTTACTTGGTGTAAGTGTGTGTCTGTGTTACTGGGTATCAGTGTATGTCTTTGTGACTTGGTGTCATTGTATGTCTTTGTTACTGGGTGTCAGTGTATGTCTTTGTGACTTAGTGTCAGTGTATGTCTTTGTTACTTGGTGTAAGTGTATGTCTTTGTTACTTGGTGTAATTGTCTGTCTTTGTTACTTGGTGTAAGTGTATGTCTTTGTTACTTGGTGTAGTGTATGTCTTTGTTACTTGGTGTCAGTGTATGTCTGTGTTACTTGGTGTAAGTGTGTGTCTGTGTTACTGGGTATCAGTGTAGTCTTTGTGACTTGGTATCAGTGTATGTCTTTGTTACTGGGTGTCAGTGTGTGTCTGTGTTACTGGGTGTCAGTGTGTTTCTGTGTTACTGGGTATCAATGTCTGTCATTGTGTCTTGGTGTCAGTGTATGTCTTTGTGACTGGGTGTCAGTGTGTGTCTTTGTGACTTAGTGTCCGTGTATGACTTTGTTACTTGGTGTAAGTGTTTGTCTTTGTTACTTGGTGTAATTGTCTGTCTTTGTTACTTGGTGTAAGTGTATGTCTTTGTTACTTGGTGTAGTGTATGTCTTTGTTACTTGGTGTCAGTGTATGTCTGTGTTACTTGGTGTAATTGTGTGTTTGTGTTACTGGGTATCAGTGTATGTCTTTGTGACTTGGTATCAGTGTATGTCTTTGTTACTGGGTGTCAGTGTGTGTCTGTGTTACTGGGTATCAGTGTATGTCTTTGTGACTTGGTATCAGTGTATGTCTTTGTTACTGGGTGTCAGTGTGTTTCTGTGTTACTGGGTATCAGTGTATGTCATTGTGACTTGGTATCAGTGTATGCCTTTGTTACTGGGTGCAAGTTTGTGTCTGTGTTCCTGGGTATCAGTGTTTGTCTTTGTGACATGGTGTCAGTGTATGTCTTTGTTACTGGGTGTCAGTGTGTGTCTTTGTGACTTGGTGTCAGTGTTTGTCTGTGTTACTGGGGGTCAGCGTGTGTCTGTGTCACTGGGGGTCAGTGTGTGTTTCTAACTGGGTGTCACTGTGTGTCTGTGTTACTGGGTATCAGTGCATGTCTTTGTTAATTGGTGTCAGTGTATGTCTGTGTTACTTGGTGTAAGTGTATGTCTTTGTTACTTGGTGTACGTGTGTGTCTGTGTTACTTGGTGTAAGTGTGTGTCTGTGTTCCTGGGTATCATTGTATGTCCTTGTTACTTGGTGTCAGTGTATGTCTGTGTTACTTGGTGTAAGTGTGTGTCTGTGTTAATGGGTATCAGTGTATGTCTCTGTTACTTGGTGTCAGTGTATGTCTTTGTGACTTGGTGTCAGTGTATGTCTTTGTTACTGGGTGTCAGTGTGTGTCTGTGTTACTTGGCGCCAGTGTATGTCTTTGTTACTGGGTGTCAGTGTGTGTTTGTTTTTGTTACTGAGTGTCAGTGTGTGTCTTTGTTACTTGGTGTAAGTTTGTGTCTGTGTTACTTGGTGTCAGTGTATGTCTTTGTGACTTGGTGTCAGTGTATGTCTTTGTTACAGGGTGTCAGTGTGTGTTTGTTTTTGTTACTGAGTGTCAGTGTGTGTCTTTGTTACTTGGTGTAAGTTTGTGTCTGTGTTACTGGGTATCAGTGTATGTCTTTGTTACTTGGTGTAAGTGTGTGTCTTTGTTACTTGCTGTAATTGCATGTCTTTGCTCCTTGGTGTCAGTGTATGTCTGTGTTACTTGGTGTAAGTGTATGTCTTTGTTACTTGGTGTAAGTGTGTGTCTGTGTTACTTGGTGTAAGTGTGTGTCTGTGTTCCTGGGTATCATTGTATGTCTTTGTTACTTGGTGTCCGTGTGTGTCTGTGTTACTAGGTGTTAGTGTATGTCTTTGTTACTGGATGTCAGTGTATGTCTTTGTTACTTCGTGTAAGTGTGTGTCTGTGTTACTGGGTATCAGTGTCTTTCTTTGTTACTTGGTGTAAGTGTGTGTCTGTGTTACTGGGTATCAGTGTATGTCTTTGTGACTTGGTGTCAGTGTATGTCTTTGTTACTGGGTGTCAGTGTATGTCTTTGTGACTTAGTGTCAGTGTATGTCTTTGTTACTTGGTGTAAGTGTATGTCTTTGTTACTTGGTGTAATTGTCTGTCTTTGTTACTTGGTGTAAGTGTATGTCTTTGTTACTTGGTGTAGTGTATGTCTTTGTTACTTGGTGTCAGTGTATGTCTGTGTTACTTGGTGTAAGTGTGTGTCTGTGTTACTGGGTATCAGTGTATGTCTTTGTGACTTGGTATCAGTGTATGTCTTTGTTACTGGGTGTCAGTGTGTGTCTGTGTTACTGGGTGTCAGTGTGTTTCTGTGTTACTGGGTATCAATGTCTGTCATTGTGTCTTGGTGTCAGTGTATGTCTTTGTGACTGGGTGTCAGTGTGTGTCTTTGTGACTTAGTGTCCGTGTATGACTTTGTTACTTGGTGTAAGTGTTTGTCTTTGTTACTTGGTGTAATTGTCTGTCTTTGTTACTTGGTGTAAGTGTATGTCTTTGTTACTTGGTGTAGTGTATGTCTTTGTTACTTGGTGTCAGTGTATGTCTGTGTTACTGGGTATCAGTGTATGTCTTTGTGACTTGGTATCAGTGTATGTCTTTGTTACTGGGTGTCAGTGTGTTTCTGTGTTACTGGGTATCAGTGTATGTCATTGTGACTTGGTATCAGTGTATGCCTTTGTTACTGGGTGCAAGTTTGTGTCTGTGTTCCTGGGTATCAGTGTTTGTCTTTGTGACATGGTGTCAGTGTATGTCTTTGTTATTGGGTGTCAGTGTGTGTCTTTGTGACTTGGTGTCAGCGTTTGTCTGTGTTACTGGGGGTCAGCGTGTGTCTGTGTCACTGGGGGTCAGTGTGTGTTTCTAACTGGGTGTCACTGTGTGTCTGTGTTACTGGGTATCAGTGCATGTCTTTGTTAATTGGTGTCAGTGTATGTCTGTGTTACTTGGTGTAAGTGTATGTCTTTGTTACTTGGTGTACGTGTGTGTCTGTGTTACTTGGTGTAAGTGTGTGTCTGTGTTCCTGGGTATCATTGTATGTCCTTGTTACTTGGTGTCAGTATATGTCTGTGTTACTTGGTGTAAGTGTGTGTCTGTGTTAATGGGTATCAGTGTATGTCTCTGTTACTTGGTGTCAGTGTATGTCTTTGTGACTTGGTGTCAGTGTATGTCTTTGTTACTGGGTGTCAGTGTGTGTCTGTGTTACTTGGCGCCAGTGTATGTCTTTGTTACTGGGTGTCAGTGTGTGTTTGTTTTTGTTACTGAGTGTCAGTGTGTCTCTTTGTTACTTGGTGTAAGTTTGTGTCTGTGTTACTTGGTGTCAGTGTATGTCTTTGTGACTTGGTGTCAGTGTATGTCTTTGTTACTGGGTGTCAGTGTGTGTTTGTTTTTGTTACTGAGTGTCAGTGTGTGTCTTTGTTACTTGGTGTAAGTTTGTGTCTGTGTTACTGGGTATCAGTGTATGTCTTTGTTACTTGGTGTAAGTGTGTGTCTTTGTTACTTGCTGTAATTGCATGTCTTTGCTCCTTGGTGTCAGTGTATGTCTGTGTTACTTGGTGTAAGTGTATGTCTTTGTTACTTGGTGTAAGTGTGTGTCTGTGTTACTTGGTGTAAGTGTGTGTCTGTGTTCCTGGGTATCATTGTATGTCTTTGTTACTTGGTGTCAGTGTATGTCTGTGTTACTTGGATTAAGTGTGTGTCTGTGTTACTGGGTGTCAGTGTGTGTCTGTGTTACTTGGTGTAAGTGTGTGTCTTTGTTACTTGGTGTCCGTGTGTGTCTGTGTTACTTGGTGTAAGTGTGTGTCTGTGTTCCTGGGTATCATTGTATGTCTTTGTTACTTGGTGTCAGTGTATGTCTGTGTTACTTGGTGTAAGTGTGAGTCTGTGTTCCTGGGTATCATTGCATGTCTTTGTTATTTGGAGTCAGTGTCTGTCTGTGTTACTTGGTGTATGTGTGTGTCTGTGTTACTGGGTGTCAGTGTGTGTCTTTGTTACTTGGTGTCCGTGTGTGTCTGTGTTACTGGGTGTTAGTGTATGTCTTTGTTACTGGGTGTCAGTGTATGTCTTTGTTACTTGGTGTCAGTGTGTGTCTGTGTTACTGGGTATCAGTGTCTTTCTTTGTTACTTAGTGTAAGTGTGTGCCTGTGTTACTGGGTATCAGTGTATGTCTTTGTGACTTGGTGTCAGTGTATGTCTTTGTTACAGGGTGTCAGTGTGTGTCTGTGTTACTGGGTATCAGTGTATGTCTTTGTGACTTGGTATCAGTGTATGTCTTTGTTGCTGGGTGTCAGTATATGTCTGTGTTCATGGGTATCAGTGTCTGTCTTTGTGACTTGGTGTCAGTGTGTGTCTTTGTTACTGGGTGTCAGTGTGTGTCTTTGTGACTTAGTGTCAGTGTATGTCTTTGTTACTTGGTGTAAGTGTATGTCTTTGTTACTTGGTGTAATTGTCTGTCTTTGTTACTTGGTGTCAGTGTATGTCTTTGTTACTTGGTGTAGTGTATGTCTTTGTTACTTGGTGTCAGTGTATGTTTGTGTTACTTGGTGTAAGTGTGTGTCTGTGTTACTGGGTATCAGTGTATGTCTTTGTTACTTGGTGTCAGTGTATGTCTGTGTTACTTGGTGTAAGTGTGTGTCTGTGTAACTGGGTGTCAGTGTGAATCTGTGTTACTTGGTGGAAGATTGTGTCTTTGTTACTTGGTGTCCGTGTGTGTCTGTGTTACTTGGTGTAATTGTATGTCTTTGTTACTTGGTGTCAGTGTATGTCTGTGTTACTTGGTGTAAGTGTGTGTCTGTGTTCCTGGGTCTCAGTGTATGTCTTTGTTACTTGGTGTAATTGTCTGTGTTTGTTACTTGGTGTGAGTGTATGTCTGTGTTACTTGGTGTAAGTGTGTGTCTTTGTTACTTGGTGTAAGTGTATGTCTTTGTGACGTGGTATCAGTGTATGTCTTTGTTACAGGGTGTCAGTGTGTGTCTGTGTTACTGGGTATCAGTGTATGTCTTTGTGACTTGGTATCAGTGTATGTCTTTGTTGCTGGGTGTCAGTGTGTGTCTGTGTTCCTGGGTATCAGTGTCTGTCTTTGTGACTTGGTGTCAGTGTATGTCTTTGCTACTGGGTGTCAGTGTGTGTCTTTGTGACTTGGTGTCAGTGTATGTCTGTGTTACTTGGAGTAAGTGTATGTCTGTGTTACTGGGTATCAGTGTATGTCTTTGTTACTTGGTGTCAGTGTATGTTTGTGTTACTTGGTGTAAGTGTGTGTCTGTGTTACTGGGTGTCAGTGTATGTCTTTGTTACTTGGTGTCTGTGTATGTCAAAATACTTGGTGTAAGTGTATGTCTTTGTTACTTGGTGTAATTGTCTATCTTTGTTACTTGGTGCAAGTGTATGTCTTTGTTACTTGCTGTCAGTGTATGTCTTTGCTACTTGGTGTCAGTGTGTGTCTGTGCTACTGGGTATCAGTGTATGTCTTTGTGACTTGGTATCAGTGTATGGCTTTGTGACTTGGCGTCAGTGTATGTCTTTGTTACTTGGTGTAAGTGTGTGAGTGTGTTACTGGGTATCAGTGTCTTTCTTTGTTACTTGGTGTAAGTGTGTGTCTGTGTTACTGGGTATCAGTGCACGTCTTTGTTACTTGGTGGCAGTGTATGTCTGTGTTACTTGGTGTAAGTGTGTGTCTGTGTTACTGGGTATCAGTGTATGTCTTTGTGACTTGGTATCAGTGTATGTCTTTGTTACAGGGTGTCAGTGTGTGTCTTTGTGACTTGGTATCAGTGTATGTCTTTGTTACTGGGGGTCAGTGTGTGTCTGTGTTACTGGGTATCAGTGTATGTCTTTGTTACTTGGTGTCAGTGTATGTCAAAATACTTGGTGGAAGTGTATGTCTTTGTTACTTGTTGTAATTGTCTGTCTTTGTTACTTCGTGTAAGTGTATGTCTTTGTGACTTGGTGTCAGTGTATGTCTTTGTTACTTGGTGTCAGTGTATGGCTGTGTTACTTGGTGTAAGTGTGTGTCTTTGTTACTTGGTGTCTGTGTATGTCTTTGTTACTTCGTGTCAGTGTGTGTCGGTGTTACTGGGTATCAGTGTGTGTCTTTGTGACTTGGTATCAGTGTATGTCTTTGTTACTGGGTGTCAGTGTGTGTCTGTGTTACTAGGTATCAGTGTATGTCTTTGTGACTTGGTATCAGTGTATGTCTTTGTTACTGGGTGTCAGTGTGTGTCTGTGTTCCTGGGTATCAGTGTATGTCTTTGTGACTTGGTGTCAGAGTATGACTTTGCTACTGGGTGTCAGTGTGTGTCTTTGTGATTTGGTGTCAGTGTATGTCTGTGTTACTTGGTGTAAGTGTGTGTCTGTGTTACTGGGTATCAGTGTTTGTCTTTGTTACTTGGTGTCAGTGTATGTCTTTGTAACTTGGTGTAAGTGTGTGTCTGTGTTACTGGGTGTCAGTGTATGTCTTTGTGACTTGGTGTCAGTGTATGTCTGTGTTACTTGGTGTAAGCGTGTGTCTTTGTTACTTGGTGTCCGTGTGTGTCTGTGTTACTGGATGTCACTGCATGTCTTTGTTACTTGGTCTCATTGTATATCTGTGTTACTTGGTGTAAGTGTGTGTCTTTGTTACTTGGTGTAATTGTAGGTCTTTGTTACTTGGTGTCAGTGTATGTTTGTGTTACTTGGTGTAAGTGAATGTCTTTGTTACTTGGTGTAAGTGTGTGTCTGTGTTACTTGGTGTAAGTGTGTGTCTGTGTTCCTGGGTATCAGTGTATGTCTTTGATACTTGATGTCAGTGTACGTCTGTGTTACTTGGTGTCAGTGTATGTCTGTGTTGCCACGAGTAAGAGTGTGGCTGTGTTACTGGGTGTCAGTGTGTGTCTGTGTTACTTGGTGTAAGCCTGTGTCTTTGTTACTTGGTGTCCGTGTGTGTTGGTGTTACTGGGTGTCAGTGTATGTCTTTGTTACTGGGTGTCAGTGTATGTCTTTGTTACTTGGGGTAAGTGTGTGTCTGTGTCACTGTGTGTCAGTGTATGTCTGTGTTACTTGGTGAAAGTGTGTGTCTTTGTTACTTGGTCTAATTGTATGTCTTTGTTACTTGGTGTCAGTGTATGTCTGTGTTACTTGGTGTAAGTGTATGTCTTTGTTACCTGGTGTAAGTGTGTGTCTGTGTTACTTGGTGTAAGTGTGTGTCTGTGTTCCTGGGTATCAGTGTATGCCTTTGTTACTTGGTGTCAGTGTATGTCTGTGTTACTTGGTGTAAGTGTGTGTCTGTGTTACTGGGTATCAGTGTATGTCTTTGTTACTTGGTGTCAGTGTATGTCTGTGTTGCTAGGTGTAAGAGTGTGTCTGTGTTACTGGGTGTCAGTGTGTGTCTTTGTTACTGGGTGTCAGTGTATGTCTTTGTTACTTGGTTTATGTGTGTGAGTGTGTTACTGGGTATCAGTGTCTGTCTTTGTTACTTGGTGTAAGTGTGTGGCTGTGTTACTGGGTTTCAGTGCATGTCTTTGTTACTTGGTGTCACTGTATGTCTGTGTTACTTGGTGTAAGAGTGTGTCTTTGTTACTTGGTGTCCGTGTGTGTCTGTGTTACTGGGTGTCAGTGTATGTCTTTGTTACTGGGTGTCAGTGTATGTCTTTGTTACTTGGTGTAAGTGTGTGAGTGTGTTACTGGGTATCAGTGTCTGTCTTTGTTACTTGGTGTAAGTGTGTGTCTGTGTTACTGGGTATCAGTGCATGTCTTTGTTACTTGGTGTCAGTGTATGTCTGTGTTACTTGGTGTAAGTGTGTGTCTGTGTCACTGGGTATCAGTGTATGTCTTTGTGACTTGGTATCAGTGTATGTCTTTGTTACAGGGTGTCAGTGTGTGTCTTTGTGACTTGGTGTCAGTGAATGTCCTTGTTACTTGGTGTAACTGTGTGTCTGTGTTACTGGGTATCAGTGTATGTCTTTGTTACTTGGTGTCAGTGTATGTCAAAATACTTGGTGGAAGTGTATGTATTTGTTACTTGGTGTAATTGTCTGTCTTTGTTACTTCGTGTAAGTGTATGTCTTTGTTACTTGGTGTAAGTATGTGTCTTTGTTACTTGGTGTCTGTGTATGTCTTTGTTACTTCGTGTCAGTGCGTGTCTGTGTTACTGGGTATCAGTGTATTTCTTTGTGACTTGGTATCAGTGTATGTCTTTGTTACTGGGTGTCAGTGTGTGTCTGTGTTACTGGGTATCAGTGTATGTCTTTGTGACTTGGTATCACTGCATGTCGTTGTTACTGGGTGTCAGTGTGTGTCTGTGTTCCTGGGTATCAGTGCATGTCTTTGTGACTTGGTGTCAGTGTATGACGTTGCTACTGGGTGTCAGTGTGTGTCTTTGTGACTTGGTGTCAGTGTATGTCTGTGTTACTTGGTGTAAGTGTGTGTCTGTGTTACTGGGTATCAGTGTTTGTCTTTGTTACTTGGTGTCAGTGTATGTCTGTGTTACTTGGTGTAAGTGTGTGTCTGTGTTACTGGGTGTCAGTGTGTGTCTGTGTTACTGGGTGTCAGTGCATGTCTTTGTTACTTGGTCTCATTGTATATCTGTGTTACTTGGTGTAAGCGTGTGTCTTTGTTAGTTGGTGTAATTGTAGGTCATTGTTACTTGGTGTCAGTGTATGTCTGTGTTACTTGGTGTAAGTGAATGTCTTTGTTACTTGGTGTAAGTGTGTGTCTGTGTTCCTGGGTATCAGTGTTTGTCTTTGTTACTTGGTGTCAGTGTATGTCTGTGTTACTTGGTGTAAGGGTGTGTCTGTGTTAATGGGTATCAGTGTATGTCTTCGTTTATTGGTGTCAGTGTATGCCTGTGTTGCTAGGTGTAAGAGTGTGGCTGTGTTACTGGGTGTCAGTGTGTGTCTGAGTTACTTGGTGTAAGAGTGTGTCTTTGTTACTTGGTGTCCGTGTGTGTCTGTGTTTCTGGGTGTCAGTGTATGTCTTTGTTACTGGGTGTCAGTGTATGTCTCTGTTACTTGGTGTAAGTGTGTGAGTGTGTTACTGGGTATCAGTGTCTGTCTTTGTTACTTGGTGTAAGTGTGTGTCTGTGTTACTGGGTATCAGTGTATGTCTTTGTTACTTGGTGTAAGTGTGTGTCTGTGTTACTGGGTATCAGTGCATGTCTTTGTTACTTGGTGTCAGTGTATGTCTGTGTTACTTGGTGTAAGTGTGTGTCTGTGTTACTGGGTATCAGTGTATGTCTTCGTGACTTGGTATCAGTGTATGTCTTTGTTACAGGGTGTCAGTGTGTGTCTTTGTGACTTGGTGTCAGTGAATGTCCTTGTTACTTGGTGTAACTGTGTGTCTGTGTTACTGGGTATCAGTGTATGTCTTTGTTACTTGGAGTCAGTGTATGTCAAAATACTTGGTGGAAGTGTATGTCTTTGTTACTTGGTGTAATTGTCTGTCTTTGTTACTTCGTGTAAGTGTATGTCTTTGTAACTTGGTGTCAGTGTATGTCTTTGTTACTTGGTGTCAGTGTATGGCTGTGTTACTTGGTGTCAGTGTGTGAGTGTGTTACTGGGTATCAGTGTCTGTCTTTGTTACTTGGTGTAAGTGTATGTCTTTGTTACTGGGTGTCAGTGTGTGTCTGTGTTACTGGGTATCAGTGTATGTCTTTGTGACTTGGTATCAGTGTATGTCTTTGTTACTGGGTGTCAGTGTGTGTCTGTGTTCCTGGGTATCAGTGTATGTCTTTGTGACTTGGTGTCAGAGTATGACTTTGCTACTGGGTGTCAGTGCGTGTCTTTGTGACTTGGTGTCAGTGTATGTCTGTGTTACTTGGTGTAAGTGTGTGTCTGTGTTACTGGGCATCAGTGTTTGTCTTTGTTACTTGGTGTCAGTGTATGTCTGTGTTACTTGGTGGAAGTGTGTGTCTGTGTTCCTTGGTGGAAGCCTGTGTCTTTGTTACTTGGTGTCCGTGTGTGTCTGTGTTACTGGGTGTCAGTGTATGTCTTTGTGACTTGGTGTCAGTGTATGTCTGTGTTACTTGGTGTAAGTGTGTGTCTTTGTTACTTGGTGTCCCGTGTGTGTCTGTGTTACTGGGTGTCAGTGCATGTCTTTGTTACTTGTTCTCATTGTATATCTGTGTTACTTGGTGTAAGTGTGTGTCTTTGTTACTTGGTATAATTGTAGGTCTTTGTTACTTGGTGTCAGTGTATGTCTGTGTTACTTGGTGTAAGTGAATGTCTTTGTTACTTGGTGTAAGTGTGTGTCTGTGTTACTTGGTGTCAGTGTGTGTCTGTGTTCCTGGGTATCAGTGTATGTCTTTGTTAATTGGTGTCAGTGTATGTCTGTGTTACTTGGTGTAAGTGTGTGTCTGTGTTACTGGGTATCAGTGTATGTCTTCGTTACTTGGTGTCAGTCTATGTCTGTGTTGCTAGGTGTAAGAGTGTGGCTGTGTTACTGGGTGTCAGTGTGTGTCTGTGTTACTTGGTGTAAGCCTGTGTCTTTGTTACTTGGTGTCCATGTGTGTTGGTGTTACTGGGTGTCAGTGTATGTCTTTGTTACTGGGTTTCAGTGTATGTCTTTGCTACTTGGTGTAAGTGTGTGTCTGTGTCACTGGGTGTCAGTGTATGTCTGTGTTACTTGGTGAAAGTGTGTGTCTTTGTTACATGGTGTAATTGTATGTCTTTGTTACTTGGTGTCAGTGTATGTCTGTGTTACTTGGTGTAAGTGTCTGTCTTTGTTACTTGGTGTAAGTGTGTGTCTGTGTTACTTGGTGTAAGTGTGTGTCTGTGTTCCTGGGTATCAGTGTATGTCTTTGTTACTTGGTGTCAGTGTATGTCTGTGTTACTTGGTGTAAGTGTGTGTCTGTGTTACTGGGTATCAGTGTATGAATTTGTTACTTGGTGTCAGTGTATGTCTGTGTTGCTAGGTGTAAGAGTGAGTCTGTGTTACTGGGTGTCAGTGTGTGTCTTTGTTACTGGGTGTCAGTGTATGTCTTTGTTACTTGGTGTAAGTGTGTGAGTGTGTTACTGGGTATCAGTGTCTGTCTTTGTTACTTGGTGTAAGTGTGTGTCTGCGTTACTTGGTATCAGTGCATGTCTTTGTTACTTGGTGTCACTGTATGTCTGTGTTACTTGGTGTAAGAGTGTGGCTGTGTTACTTGGTGTCCGTGTGTGTCTGTGTTACTGGGTGTCAGTGTATGTCTTTGTTACTGGATGTCAGTGTATGTCTTTGTTACTTGGTGTAAGTGTGTGAGTGTGTGACTGGGTATCAGTGTCTCTCTTTGTTACTTGGTGTAAGTGTGTGTCTGTGTTCCTGGGTATCAGTGCATGTCTTTGTTACTTGGTGTCAGTGTATGGCTGTGTTACTTGGTGTAGGTGTGTGTCTTTGTTACTTGGTGTCTGTGTATGTCTGTGTTACTGGGTATCAGTGTATGTCTTTGTGACTTGGTATCAGTGCATGTCTTTGTTACTGGGTGTCAGTGTGTGTCTGTGTTCCTGGGTATCAGTGTATGTCTTTGTGACTTGGTGTCAGTGTATGACTTTGCTACTGGGTGTCAGTGTGTGTCTTTGTGACTTGGTGTCAGTGTATGTCTGTGTTACTTGGTGTAGGTGTGTGTCTGTGTTACTGGGTATCAGTGTTTGTCTTTGTTACTTGGTGTCAGTGTATGTCTGTGGTACTTGGTGTAAGTGTGTGTCTGTGTTACTGGGTATCAGTGTATGTCTTCGTTACTTGGTGTCAGTGTATGTCTGTGTTGCTAGGTGTAATAGTGTGGCTGTGTTACTGGGTGTCAGTGTGTGTCTGTGTTACTTGGTGTAAGCCTGTGTCTTTGTTACTTGGTGTCCGTGTGTGTTGGTGTTACTGGGTGTCAGTGTATGTCTTTGTTACTGGGTGTCAGTGTATGTCTTTGTTACTTGGTGTAAGTGTGTGTCTGTGTCACTGGGTGTCAGTGTATGTCTGTGTTACTTGGTGAAAGTGTGTGTCTTTGTTACTTGGTGTAATTGTATGTATTTGTTACTTGGTGTCAGTGTATGTCTGTGTTACTTGGTGTAAGTGTATGTCTTTGTTTCTTGGTGTAAGTGTGTGTCTGTGTTCCTGGGTATCAGTGTACGTCTTTGTTACTTGGTGTCAGTGTATGTCCGTGTTACTTGGTGTAAGTGTGTGTCTGTGCTACTGGGTATCAGTGTATGTCTTTGTTACTTGGTGTCAGTGTATGTCTGTGTTGCTAGGTGTAAGAGTGTGTCTGTGTTACTGGGTGTCAGTGTGTGTCTTTGTTACTGGGTGTCAGTGTACGTCTTTGTTACTTGGTGTAAGTGTGTGAGTGTGTTACTGGGTATCAGTGTCTGTCTTTGTTACTTGGTGTAAGTGTGTGTCTGTGTTACTGGGTATCAGTGCATGTCTTTGTTACTTGGTGTCACTGTATGTCTGTGTTACTTGGTGTAAGAGTGTGTCTTTGTTACTTGGTGTCCGTGTGTGTCTGTGTTACTGGGTGTCAGTGTGTGTCTTTGTTACTTGGTGTAAGTGTATGTCTTTGTTACTTGGTGTCTGTGTATGTCTTCGTTACTTGGTGTCATTGTGTGTCTGTGTTACTGGGTATCAGTGTATGTCTTTGTGACTTGGTGTCAGTGTATGACTTTGCAACTGGGTGTCAGTGTGTGTCTTTGTGACTTGGTGTAAGTGTATGTCTTTGTTACTTGGTGTCTGTGTATGTCTTTGTTACTTGGTGTCAGTGTGTGTCTGTGTTACTGGGTTTCAGTGTATGTCTTTGTTACTTGGTGTCAGTGTGTGTCTGTGTTACTGGGTATCAGTGTATGTCTTTGTGACTTGGTGTCAGTGTATGTCTTTGTCACTGGGTGTCAGTGTGTGTCTTTGTGACTTGGTGTCAGTGTGTCTTTGTTACTTTGTGTAAGTGTGTGTCTGTGTTACTGGGTATCAGTGTATGTCTTTGTTACTTGGTGTCAGTGTATGTCAGAATACTTGGTGTAAGTGTATGTCTTTCTTACTTGGTGTAAGTGTCTGTCTTTGTTACTTGGTGTCAGTGTATGTCTTTGTTACTAGGTGTCAGTGTGTGTCTGTGTTACTGGGTATCAGTGAATGTCTTTGTGACTTGGTATCCGTGTATGTCTTTGTGACTTGGTGTCAGTGTGTGTGTGTGTTACTGGGTTTCAGTGTATGTCTTTGTTACTTGGTGTCAGTGTGTGTCTGTGTTACTGGGTATCAGTGTATGTCTTTGTGACTTGGTGTCAGTGTATGTCTTTGTCACTGGGTGTCAGTGTGTGTCTTTGTGACTTGGTGTCAGTGTGTGTCTTTGTTACTTTGTGTAAGTGTGTGTCTGTGTTACTGGGTATCAGTGTATGTCTTTGTTACTTGGTGTCAGTGTATGTCAGAATACTTGGTGTAAGTGTATGTCTTTGTTACTTGGTGTAAGTGTCTGTCTTTGTTACTTGGTGTCAGTGTATGTCTTTGTTACTAGGTGTCAGTGTGTGTCTGTGTTACTGGGTATCAGTGAATGTCTTTGTGACTTGGTATCCGTGTATGTCTTTGTGACTTGGTGTCAGTGTGTGTCTGTGTTACTTGGTGTCAGTGTATGTCTTTGTTACTGTTTATTAGTGTTTCTCTGTGTTACTGGGTCTCAGTGTTTGTTTGTTTGTGTTACTGTGTGTCAGTGTATGTCTTTGTTACTTGGTGTAAGTATTTGTCTGTGTTACTGGGTATCAGTGTCTGTCTTTGTTACTTGGTGTAAGTGTGTGTCTTTGTGACTTGGTGTCAGTGTATGTCGGTGTTACTTGGTGTAAGTGTGTGTCTGTGTTACTGGGTATCAGTGTTTGTCTTTGTTACTTGGTGTCAGTGTATGTCTGTGTTACTTGGTGTAAGTGTGTGTCTGTGTTACTGGGTGTCAGTGTGTGTCTGTGTTACTTGGTGTAAGCCTGTGTCTTTGTTACTTGGTGTCCGTGTGTGTCTGTGTTACTGGGTCTCAGTGTATGTCTTTGTGACTTGGTGTCAGTGTATGTCTGTGTTACTTGGTGTCAGTGTGTGTCTTTGTTACTTGGTGTCCGTGTGTGTCTGTGTTACTGGGTGTCAGTGCATGTCTTTGTTACTTGGTCTCATTGTATATCTGTGTTACTTGGTGCAAGTGTGTGTCTTTGTTACTTGGTGTAATTGTATGTCTTTGTTACTTGGTGTCACTGTATGTCAGTGTTACTTGGTGTAAGTGAATTTCTTTGTTACTTGGTGTAAGTGTGTGTCTGTGTTACTTGGTGTAAGTGTGTGTCTGTGTTCCTGGGTATCAGTGTATGACTTTGTTACTTGGTGTCAGTGTATGTCTGTGTTACTTGGTGTAAGTGTGTGTCTGTGTTTCTGGGTATCATTGTATGTCTTCGTTACTTGGTGTCAGTGTATGTCTGTGTTGCTAGGTGTAAGAGTGTGGCTGTGTTACTGGGTGTCAGTGTGTGTCTGTGTTAATTGGTGTAAGAGTGTGTCTTTGTTACTTGGTGTCCGTGTGTGTCTGTGTTTCTGGGTGTCAGTGTATGTCTTTGTTACTGGGTGTCAGTGTATGTCTTTGTTACTTGGTGTAAGTGTGTGAGTGTGTTACTGGGTATCAGTGTCTGTCTTTGTTACTTGGTGTAAGTGTGTGTCTGTGTTACTGGGTATCAGTGTATGTCTTGTTACTAGGTGTAAGTGTGTGTCTGTGTTACTTGATGTCAGTGTGTGTCAGTTTTCCTGGGTATCGGTGTATGTCTTTGTTACTTGGTGTCAGTGTATGGCTGTGTTACTAGGTGTAAGTGTGTGTCTTTGTTAGAAGGTGTCAGTGTGTGTCTGTGTTACTGGGTGTCAGTGTGTGTCTGTGTTACTTGGTGTAAGCCTGTGTCTTTGTTACTTGGTGTCCGTGTGTGTCTCTGTTACTGGTTGTCAGTGTACGTCTTTGTGACTTGGTGTCTGTGTATGTCTGTGTCACTTGGTGTAAGTGTGTGTCTTTGTTACTTGGTGTCCGTGTGTGTCTGTGTTACTGGGTGTCAGTGCATGTCTTTGTTACTTGGTCTCATTGTATATCTGTGTTACTTGGTGTAAGTGTGTGTCTTTGTTACTTGGTGTAATTGTAGGTCTTTGTTACTTGGTGTCAGTGTATGTCTGTGTTAGTTGGTGTAATTGAATGTCTTTGTTACTTGGTGTAAGTGTGTGTCTGTGTTACTTGGTGTAAGTGTGTGTCTGTGTTCCTGGGTATCAGTGTATGTCTTTGTTACTTGGTGTCAGTGTATGTCTGTGTTACTTGGTGTAAGTGTGTGTCTGTGTTACTGGGTATCAGTGTATGTCTTCGTTACTTGGTGTCAGTGTATGTCTGTGTTGCTAGGTGTAAGAGTGTGGCTGTGTTACTGGGTGTCAGTGTGTGTCTGTGTTACTTGGTGTAAGAGTGTGTCTTTGTTACTTGGTGTCCGTGTGTGTCTGTGTTTCTGGGTGTCAGTGTATGTCTTTGTTACTGGGTGTCAGTGTATGTCTTTGTTACTTGTGTAAGTGTGTGTCTATGTTACTGTGTATCAGTGTATGTCTTTGTTACTTGGTGTAAGTGTGTGTCTATGTTACTGTGTATCAGTGCATGTCTTTGTTACTTGGTGTCAGTGTATGTCTGTGTTACTTGGTGTAAGTGTGTGTCTGTGTTACTGGGTATCAATGTATGTCTTTGTGACTTTGTATCAGTGTATCTCTTTGTTACAGGGTGTCAGCGTGTGTCTTTGTGACTTGGTGTCAGTGTATGTCCTTGTTACTTGGTGTAACTGTGTGTCTGTGTTACTGGGTATCAGTGTATGTCTTTGTTACTTGGTGTCAGTGTATGTCAAAATACTTGGTGGAAGTGTATGTCTTTGTTACTTGGTGTAATTGTCTGTCTTTGTTACTTCGTGTAAGTGTATGTCTTTGTAACTTGGTGTCAGTGTATGTCTTTGTTACTTGGTGTCAGTGCATGTCTGTGTTACTTGGTGTAAGTGTGTGTCTTTGTTACTTGGTGTAAGTGTATGTCTTTGTTACTTGGTGTCTGTGTATGTCTTCGTTACTTGGTGTCAGTGTGTGTCTGTGTTACTGGGTATCAGTGTATGTCTTTGTGACTTGGTGTCAGTGTATGTCTTTGTTACTGGGTGTCAGTGTATGTCTTTGTTACTTGGTGTAAGTGTGTGAGTGTGTTACTGGGTATCAGTGTCTGTCTTTGTTACTTGGTGTAAGTGTGTGTCTGTGTTACTGGGTATCAGTGTATGTCTTGTTACTTGGTGTAAGTGTGTGTCTGTGTTACTTGGTGTCAGTGTGTGTCTGTGTTCCTGGGTATCGGTGTATGTCTTTGTTACTTGGTGTCAGTGTATGGCTGTGTTACTTGGTGTAAGTGTGTGTCTTTGTTACTGGGTGTCAGTGTGTGTCTGTGTTACTGGGTGTCAGTGTTTGTCTGTGTTACTTGGTGTAAGCCTGTGTCTTTGTTACTTGGTGTCCGTGTGTGTCTCTGTTACTGGTTGTCAGTGTATGTCTTTGTGACTTGGTGTCTGTGTATGTCTGTGTTACTTGGAGTAAGTGTGTGTCTTTGTTACTTGGTGTCCGTGTGTGTCTGTGTTACTGGGTGTCAGTGCATGTCTTTGTTACTTGGTCTCATTGTATAT
The DNA here is from genome assembly GCF_036365525.1 of Heterodontus francisci. Classification (NCBI taxonomy): domain Eukaryota; kingdom Metazoa; phylum Chordata; class Chondrichthyes; order Heterodontiformes; family Heterodontidae; genus Heterodontus; species Heterodontus francisci. The sequence continues at coordinate 1,688,013 of NW_027140415.1, read as the reverse complement.
CTGTGTTACTTGGTGTAAGTGTCTGTCTTTGTTACTTGGTGTAATTGTAGGTCTTTGTTACTTGGTGTCAGTGTATGTCTGTGTTACTTGGTGTAATTGAATGTCTTTGTTACTTGGTGTAAGTGTGTGTCTGTGTTAGTTGGTGTAAGTGTGTGTCTGTGTTCCTGGGTATCAGTGTATGTCTTTGTTACTTGGTGTCAGTGTATGTCTGTGTTACTTGGTGTAAGTGTGTGTCTGTGTTACTGGGTATCAGTGTATGTCTTCGTTACTTGGTGTCAGTGTATGTCTGTGTTGCTAGGTGTAAGAGTGTGGCTGTGTTACTGGGTGTCAGTGTGTGACTGTGTTACTTGGTGTAAGAGTGTGTCTTTGTTACTTGGTGTCCGTGTGTGTCTGTGTTTCTGGGTGTCAGTGTATGTCTTTGTTACTGGGTGTCAGTGTATGTCTTTGTTATTTGGTGTAAGTGTGTGTCTATGTTACTGTGTATCAGTGTATGTCTTTGTTACTTGGTGTCAGTGTATGTCTGTGTTACTTGGTGTAAGTGTGTGTCTGTGTTACTGGGTATCAGTGTATGTCTTTGTGACTTTGTATCAGTGTATCTCTTTGTTACAGGGTGTCAGCGTGTGTCTTTGTGACTTGGTGTCAGTGTATGTCCTTGTTACTTGGTGTAACTGTGTGTCTGTGTTACTGGGTATCAGTGTATGTCTTTGTTACTTGGTGTCAGTGTATGTCAAAATACTTGGTGGAAGTGTATGTCTTTGTTACTTGGTGTAATTGTCTGTCTTTGTTACTTCGTGTAAGTGTATGTCTTTGTAACTTGGTGTCAGTGTATGTCTTTGTTACTTGGTGTCAGTGCATGTCTGTGTTACTTGGTGTAAGTGTGTGTCTTTGTTACTTGGCGTAAGTGTATGTCTTTGTTACTTGGTGTCAGTGTGTGTCTGTGTTACTGGGTATCAGTGTATGTCTTTGTGACTTGGTGTCAGTGTATGACTTTGCAACTGGGTGTCAGTGTTTGTCTTTGTGAATTGGTGTAAGTGTATGTCTTTGTTACTTGGTGTCTGTGTATGTCTTTGTTACTTGGTGTCAGTGTGTGTCTGTGTTACTGGGTTTCAGTGTATGTATTTGTTACTTGGTGTCAGTGTGTGTCTGTGTTACTGGGTATCAGTGTATGTCTTTGTGACTTGGTGTCAGTGTATGTCTTTGTTACTGGGTGTCAGTGTGTGTCTTTGTGACTTGGTGTCTGTGTGTGTCTTTGTTACTTTGTGTAAGTGTGTGTCTGTGTTACTGGGTATCAGTGTATGTCTTTGTTACTTGGTGTCAGTGTATGTCAGAATACTTGTTGTAAGTGTATGTCTTTGTTACTTGGTGTAAGTGTCTGTCTTTGTTACTTGGTGTAAGTGTCTGTCTTTGTTACTTGGTGTCAGTGTATGTCTTTGTTACTAGGTGTCAGTGTGTGTCTGTGTTACTGGGTATCAGTGAATGTCTTTGTGACTTGGTATCCGTGTATGTCTTTGTGACTTGGTGTCAGTGTGTGTCTGTGTTACTTGGTGTCAGTGTATGTCTTTGTTACTGTTTATTAGTGTTTCTCTGTGTTACTGGGTCTCAGTGTGTGTTTGTTTGTGTTACTGTGTGTCAGTGTATGTCTTTGTTACTTGGTGTAAGTAAGTGTCTGTGTTACTGGGTATCAGTGTCTGTCTTTGTTACTTGGTGTAAGTGTGTGTCTTTGTGACTTGGTGTCATTGTATGTCGGTGTTACTTGGTGTAAGTGTGTGTCTGTGTTACTGGGTATCAGTGTTTATCTTTGTTACTTGGTGTCAGTGTATGTCTGTGTTACTTGGTGTAAGTGTGTGTCTGTGTTACTGGGTGTCAGTGTGTGTCTGTGTTACTTGGTGTAAGCCTGTGTCTTTGTTACTTGGTGTCCGTGTGTGTCTGTGTTACTGGGTCTCAGTGTATGTCTTTGTGACTTGGTGTCATTGTATGTCTGTGTTACTTGGTGTAAGTGTGTGTCTTTGTTACTTGGTGTCCGTGTGTGTCTCTGTTACTGGGTGTCAGTGCATGTCTTTGTTACTTGGTCTCATTGTATATCTGTGTTACTTGGTGTAAGTGTGTGTCTTTGTTACTTGGTGTAATTGTAGGTCTTTGTTACTTGGTGTCAGTGTATGTCTGTGTTACTTGGTGTAAGTGAATGTCTTTGTTACTTGGTGTAAGTGTGTGTCTGTGTTACTTGGTGTTTGTGTGTGTCTGTGTTTCTGGGTATCAGTGTATGTCTTCGTTACTTGGTGTCAGTGTATGTCTGTGTTGCTAGGTGTAAGAGTGTGGCTGTGTTACTGGGTGTCAGTGTGTGTCTGTGTTACTTGGTGTAAGAGTGTGTCTTTGTTACTTGGTGTCCGTGTGTGTCTGTGTTTCTGGGTGTCAGTGTATGTCTTTGTTACTGGGTGTCAGTGTATGTCTTTGTTACTTGGTGTAAGTGTGTGAGTGTGTTACTGGGTATCAGTGTCTGTCTTTGTTACTTGGTGTAAGTGTGTGTCTGTGTTACTGGGTATCAGTGTATGTCTTTGTTACTTGTTGTCAGTGTATGTCTGTGTTACTTGGTGTAAGTGTGTGTCTGTTTTACTGGGTATCAGTGTATGTCTTTGTGACTTGGTATCAGTGTATGTCTTTGTTACAGGGTGTCAGCGTGTGTCTTTGTGACTTGGTGTCAGTGTATGTCCTTGTTACTTGGTGTAACTCTGTGTCTGTGTTACTGGGTATCAGTGTATGTCTTTGTTACTTGGTGTAATTGTCTGTCTGTGTTACTTCGTGTAAGTGTATGTCTTTGTAACTTGGTGTCAGTGTATGTCTTTGTTACTTGGTGTCAGTGCATGTCTGTGTTACTTGGTGTAAGTGTGTGTCTTTGTTACTTGGTGTAAGTGTATGTCTTTGTTACTTGGTGTCAGTGTCTGTCTGTGTTACTGGTTATCAGTGTATGTCTTTGTGACTTGTTGTCAGTGTATGACTTTGCAACTGGGTGTCAGTGTGTGTCTTTGTGACTTGGTGTAAGTGTATGTCTTTGTTACTTGGTGTCTGTGTATGTCTTTGTTACTTGGTGTCAGTGTGTGTCTGTGATACTGGGTATCAGTGTATGTCTTTGTTACTTGGTGTCAGTGTGTGTCTGTGTTACTGGGTATCAGTGTATGTCTTTGTGACTTGGTATCAGTGTATGTCTTTGTTACTGGGTGTCAGTGTGTGTCTGTGTTAATGGGTATCAGTGTATGTCTTTGTGACTTGGTATCAGTGTCTGTCTTTGTTACTGGGTGTCAGTGTGTGTCTGTGTTCCTGGGTATCAGTGCATGTCTTTGTGACTTTGTGTCAGTGTATGACTTTGCTACTGGGTGTCAGTGTTTGTCTTTGTGACTTGGTGTCAGTGTATGTCTGTGTTACTTGGTGTAACTGTGTGTCTGTGTTACTGGGTATCAGTGTATGTCTTTGTTACTGGGTGTCAGTGTGTGTCTGTGTTACTTGGTGTAAGTGTGTGTCTGTGTCACTGGGTGTCAGTGTATGTCTGTGTTACTTGGTGTAAGTGTGTGTCTGTGTTACTGTGTATCAGTGTATGTCTTTGTGACTTGGTGTCAGTGTATGTCTTTGTTACTGGGTGTCAGTTTGTGTCTTTGTGACTTGGTGTCAGTGTGTGTCTTTGTTACTTTGTGTAAGTGTGTGTCTGTGTTACTGGGTATCAGTGTATGTCTTTGTTACTTGGTGTCAGTGTATGTCAGAATACTTGGTTTAAGTGTATGTCTTTGTTACTTGGTGTAAGTGTCTGTCTTTGTTACTTGGTGTAAGTGTATGTCTTTGTTACTAGGTGTCAGTGTGTGTCTGTGTTACTGGGTATCAGTGAATGTCTTTGTGACTTGGTATCCGTGTATGTCTTTGTGACTTGGTGTCAGTGTGTGTCTGTGTTACTTGGTGTCAGTGTATGTCTTTGTTACTGTTTATTTGTGTTTCTCTGTGTTACTGGGTCTCAGTGTGTGTTTGATTGTGTTGCTGGGTGTCAGTGTATGTCTTTGTGACTTGGTGTAAGTTTGTGTCTGTGTTACTGGGTGTCAGTGTCTGTCTTTGTGACTTGGTGTAAGTGTGTGTCTTTGTTACTTGGTGTAATTGTATGTCTTTGTTCCTTGGTGTCAGTGTATGTCTGTGTTACCTGGTGTAAGTGTATGTCTTTGTTACTTGGTGTAATTGTGTGGCTTTGTTCCTGAGTATCATTGTATGTCTTTGTTAGTATGTGTCAGTGTATGTCTGTGTTACTTGGTGTAAGTGTGTGTCTGTGTTACTGGGTATCTGTGTATGTCTTTGTTACTTGGTGCCAGTGTATGTCTGTGTTACTTGGTGTAAGTGTGTGTCTGTGGTACTGGGTGTCAGTGTGTGTCTGTGTTACTTGGTGTAAGTGTGTGTCTTTGTTACTTGGTGTCCGTGTGTGTCTGTGTTACTGGGTGTCAGTGCGTGTCTTTGTGACTTGGTGCCAGTGTATATCTGTGTGACTTGGTGTAAGTGTTTGTCTTTGTTACTTGGTGTAATTGTATGTCTTTGTTACTTGGTGTCAGTGTATGTCTGTGTTACTTGGTGTAAGTGTATGTCTTTGTTACTTGGTGTAAGTGTGTGTCTGTGTTACTTGGTGGAAGTGTGTGTCTGTGTTCCTGGGTATCAGTGTATGCATTTGTTATTTGGTGTCAGTGTATGTCTGTGTTACTTGGTGTCAGTGTGTGTCCATGTTACTGGGTATCAGTGTATGTCTTTGTTACTTGGTGTAAGTGTGTGTCTGTGTTACTGGGTATCAGTGTATGTCTTTGTGACTTGGTATCAGTGTATGTCTTTGTTACTGGGTGTCAGTGTGTGTCTGTGTTACTGGGTATCAGTGTATGTCTTTTTTACTGGGTGTCAGTGTGTGTCTGTGTTACTTGGTGTAAGTGTGTGTCTTTGTTACTTGGTGTAAGTGTATGTCTTTGTTGCTTGGTGTCTGTGTATGTCTTTGTTACTTGGTGTCAGTGTGTGTCTGTGTTACTGGGTATCAGTGTATGTCTTTGAGACTTCGTATCAGTGTATGACTTTGCTACTGGGTGTCAGTGTGTGTCTTTGTGACTTGGTGTCAGTGTATGTCTTTGTTACTTGGTGTCAGTGTATGTCGGTCTTACTTGGTGTAAGTGTGTTTCTGTGTTTCTGGGTGTCAGTATGTGCCTGTGTTACTTGGTGTAAGCCTGTGTCTTTGTTACTTGGTGTCCGTGTGTGTCTGTGTTACTCGGTGTCAGTGTATGTCTTTGTTACTGGGTGTCAGTGTATGTCTTTGTTACTTGATGTAAGTGTGTGTCTGTGTCACTCGGTGTCAGTGTATGTCTGTGTTACTTGGTGTAAGTGTGTGTCTATGTTACTGTGTATCAGTGTATGTCTTTGTGACTTGGTGTCAGTGTGTGTCTTTGTTACTGGGTGTCAGTGTGTGTCTTTGTGACTTGGTGTCAGTGTATGTCTTTGTTACTTGGTGTAAGTGTGTGTCTGTGTTACTGGGTATCAGTGTATGTCTTTGTTACTTGGTGTCAGTGTATGTCAAAATACTTGGTATAAGTGTATGTCTTTGTTACTTGGTGTAATTGTCTGTCTTTGTTTCTTGGTGTAAGTGTATGTCTTTGTTACTTGGTGTCAGTGTATGTGTTTGTTACTAGGTGTCAGTGTATGTCAGTGTTACGGGGTATCAGTGAATGTCTTTGTGACTTGGTATCAGTGTATGTCTTTGTGACTTGGTGTCAGTGTATGTCTGTGTTACTTGGTTTAAGTGTGTGTCTGTGTTACTGGGTGTCAGTGTGTGTCTGTGTTACTTGGTGTAAGCCTGTGTCTTTGTTACTTGGTGTCCGTGTGTGTTGGTGTTACTGGGTGTCAGTGTATGTCTTTGTTACTTGGTGTAAGTGTGTGTCTGTGTCACTGGGTGTCAGTGTATTTCTGTGTTACTTGGTGTAAGTGTGTGTCTGTGTTACTGTGTATCAGTGTATGTCTTTGTGACTTGGTGTCAATGTATGTCTTTGTTACTGGGTGTCAGTGTGTATCTTAGTGACTTGGTGTCAGTGTGTGTCTTTGTTACTTTGTGTAAGTGTGTGTCTGTGTTACTGGGTATCAGTGAATGTCTTTGTTACTTGGTATCCGTGTATGTCTTTGTGACTTGGTGTCAGTGTGTGTCTGTGTTACTTCGTGTCAGTGTATGTGTTTGTTACTGTTTATTAGTGTTTCTCTGTGTTACTGGGTCTCAGTGTGTGTTTGTTAGTGTTACTGGGTGTCAGTGTATGTCTTTGTTACTTGGTGTAAGTTTGTGTCTGTGTTACTGGGTATCAGTGTCTGCCTTTGTTACTTGGTGTAAGTGTGTGTCTTTGTTACTTGGTGTAATTGTATGTCTTTATTCCTTGGTGTCAGTGTATGTCTGTGTTACTTGGTGTAAGTGTATGTCTGTTTTACTTGGTGTAAGTGTGTGTCTGTGTTACTGGGTATCTGTGTATGTCTTTGTTACTTGGTGCCAGTGTCTGTCTGTGTTACTTGGTCGAAGTGTGTGTCTGTGTGACTGGGTGTCAGTGTGTGTCTGTGTTACTTGGTGCAAGTGTGTGTATTTGTTACTTGGTGTCCGTGTGTGTCTGTGTTACTGGGTGTCAGTGCATGTCTTTGTTACTTGGTGTAAGTGTGTGTCTGTGTTACTGGGTATCAGTGCATGTCTTTGTTACTTGGTGTAATTGTCTGTCTTTGTTACTGGGTATCAGTGAATGTCTTTGTGACTTGGTATCCGTGTATGTCTTTGTGACTTGGTGTCAGTGTGTGTCTGTGTTACTTCGTGTCAGTGTATGTCTTTGTTACTGTTTATTAGTGTTTCTCTGTGTTACTGGGTGTCAGTGTGTGTTTGTTTGTGTTACTGGGTGTCAGTGTATGTCTTTGTTACTTGGTGTAAGTGTATGTCTGTGTTACTTGGTCTAAGTGTGTGTCTGTGTGACTGGGTGTCAGTGTGTGTCTGTGTTACTTGGTGTAAGTGTGTGTCTTTGTTACTTGGTGTCCGTGTGTGTCTGTGTTACTGGGTGTCAGTGCATGTCTTTGTTCCTTGGTGCCAGTGTATATCTGTGTGACTTGGTGTAAGTGTGTGTCTTTGTTACTTGGTGTAATTGTATGTCTTTGTTACTTGGTGTCAGTGTATGTCTGTTTTACTTGCTGTAAGTGTATGTCTTTGTTACTTGGTGTAAGTGTGTGTCTGTGATACTTGGTGGAAGTGTGTGTCTGTGTTCCTGGGTATCATTGTATGTATTTGTTACTTGGTTTCAGTGTATGACTGTGTTACTTGGTGTAAGTGTGTGTCCGTGTTACTGGGTATCAGTGTATTTCTTTGTTACTTGGTGTCAGTGTATGTCTGTGTTACTTGGTATAAGTGTGTTTCTGTGTTACTGGGTGTCAGTGTGTGTCTGTATTACTTGGTGTAAGTGTGTTTCTTTGTTACTTGGTGTCCATGTGTGTCTGTGTTACTGGGTGTCAGTGTATGTCTTTGTTACTGGGTGTCAGTGTATGTCTTTGTTACTTGGTGTAAGTGTGTGTCTGTGTTACTGGGTATCAGTGTATGTCTTTGTGACTTGGTATCAGTGTATGTCTTTGTTACTGGGTGTCAGTGTGTGTCTGTGTTACTGGGTATCAGTGTATGTCTTTTTTACTGGGTGTCAGTGTGTGTCTGTGTTACTGGGTATCAGTGTATGTCTTTGTTACTTGGTGTAAGTGTATGTCTTTGCAACTTGGTGTCAGTGTATGCCTTTGTTACTTGGTGTCAGTGCATGTCTGTGTTACTTGGTGTAAGTGTGTGTCTTTGTTACTTGGTGTATGTGTATGTCTTTGTTAATTGGTGTCTGTGTATGTCTTTGTTACTTGGCGTCAGTGTGTGTCTGTGTTACTGGGTATCAGTGTATGTCTTTGTGACTTCGTATCAGTGTATGTCTTTGTTACTGGGTGTCAGTGTGTGTCTGTGTTACTGGGTATCAGTGTATGTCTTTGTGACTTGGTATCAGTGTATGACTTTGCTACTGGGTGTCAGTATGTGTCTTTGTGACTTGGTGTCATTGTATGTCTTTGTTACTTGGTGTCAGTGTATGTCGGTCTTACTTGGTGTAAGTGTGTTTCTGTGTTACTGGGTGTCAGTATGTGCTTGTGTTACTTGGTGTAAGCCTGTGTCTTTGTTACTTGGTGTCCGTGTGTGTCCGTGTTACTGGGTGTCTGTGTATGTCTTTGTTACTGGGTGTCAGTGTATGTCTTTGTTACTTGATGTAAGTGTGTGTCTGTGTCACTGGGTGTCAGTGTATGTCTGTGTCACTTGGTGTAAGTGTATGTCTTTGTTACTTGGTGTAAGTGTGTGTCTGTGTTACTTGGTGGAAGTGTGTGTCTGTGTTCCTGGGTATCAGTGTATGCATTTGTTATTTGGTGTCAGTGTATGTCTGTGTTACTTGGTGTCAGTGTGTGTCCATGTTACTGGGTATCAGTGTATGTCTTTGTTACTTGGTGTAAGTGTGTGTCTGTGTTACTGGGTATCAGTGTATGTCTTTGTGACTTGGTATCAGTGTATGTCTTTGTTACTGGGTGTCAGTGTGTGTCTGTGTTACTGGGTATCAGTGTATGTCTTTTTTACTGGGTGTCAGTGTGTGTCTGTGTTACTTGGTGTAAGTGTGTGTCTTTGTTACTTGGTGTAAGTGTATGTCTTTGTTGCTTGGTGTCTGTGTATGTCTTTGTTACTTGGTGTCAGTGTGTGTCTGTGTTACTGGGTATCAGTGTATGTCTTTGAGACTTCGTATCAGTGTATGACTTTGCTACTGGGTGTCAGTGTGTGTCTTTGTGACTTGGTGTCAGTGTATGTCTTTGTTACTTGGTGTCAGTGTATGTCGGTCTTACTTGGTGTAAGTGTGTTTCTGTGTTTCTGGGTGTCAGTATGTGCCTGTGTTACTTGGTGTAAGCCTGTGTCTTTGTTACTTGGTGTCCGTGTGTGTCTGTGTTACTCGGTGTCAGTGTATGTCTTTGTTACTGGGTGTCAGTGTATGTCTTTGTTACTTGATGTAAGTGTGTGTCTGTGTCACTCGGTGTCAGTGTATGTCTGTGTTACTTGGTGTAAGTGTGTGTCTATGTTACTGTGTATCAGTGTATGTCTTTGTGACTTGGTGTCAGTGTGTGTCTTTGTTACTGGGTGTCAGTGTGTGTCTTTGTGACTTGGTGTCAGTGTATGTCTTTGTTACTTGGTGTAAGTGTGTGTCTGTGTTACTGGGTATCAGTGTATGTCTTTGTTACTTGGTGTCAGTGTATGTCAAAATACTTGGTATAAGTGTATGTCTTTGTTACTTGGTGTAATTGTCTGTCTTTGTTTCTTGGTGTAAGTGTATGTCTTTGTTACTTGGTGTCAGTGTATGTGTTTGTTACTAGGTGTCAGTGTATGTCAGTGTTACGGGGTATCAGTGAATTTCTTTGTGACTTGGTATCAGTGTATGTCTTTGTGACTTGGTGTCAGTGTATGTCTGTGTTACTTGGTTTAAGTGTGTGTCTGTGTTACTGGGTGTCAGTGTGTGTCTGTGTTACTTGGTGTAAGCCTGTGTCTTTGTTACTTGGTGTCCGTGTGTGTTGGTGTTACTGGGTGTCAGTGTATGTCTTTGTTACTTGGTGTAAGTGTGTGTCTGTGTCACTGGGTGTCAGTGTATTTCTGTGTTACTTGGTGTAAGTGTGTGTCTGTGTTACTGTGTATCAGTGTATGTCTTTGTGACTTGGTGTCAATGTATGTCTTTGTTACTGGGTGTCAGTGTGTATCTTAGTGACTTGGTGTCAGTGTGTGTCTTTGTTACTTTGTGTAAGTGTGTGTCTGTGTTACTGGGTATCAGTGAATGTCTTTGTTACTTGGTATCCGTGTATGTCTTTGTGACTTGGTGTCAGTGTGTGTCTGTGTTACTTCGTGTCAGTGTATGTGTTTGTTACTGTTTATTAGTGTTTCTCTGTGTTACTGGGTCTCAGTGTGTGTTTGTTAGTGTTACTGGGTGTCAGTGTATGTCTTTGTTACTTGGTGTAAGTTTGTGTCTGTGTTACTGGGTATCAGTGTCTGCCTTTGTTACTTGGTGTAAGTGTGTGTCTTTGTTACTTGGTGTAATTGTATGTCTTTATTCCTTGGTGTCAGTGTATGTCTGTGTTACTTGGTGTAAGTGTATGTCTGTTTTACTTGGTGTAAGTGTGTGTCTGTGTTACTGGGTATCTGTGTATGTCTTTGTTACTTGGTGCCAGTGTATGTCTGTGTTACTTGGTCGAAGTGTGTGTCTGTGTGACTGGGTGTCAGTGTGTGTCTGTGTTACTTGGTGCAAGTGTGTGTATTTGTTACTTGGTGTCCGTGTGTGTCTGTGTTACTGGGTGTCAGTGCATGTCTTTGTTACTTGGTGTAAGTGTGTGTCTGTGTTACTGGGTATCAGTGCATGTCTTTGTTACTTGGTGTAATTGTCTGTCTTTGTTACTGGGTATCAGTGAATGTCTTTGTGACTTGGTATCCGTGTATGTCTTTGTGACTTGGTGTCAGTGTGTGTCTGTGTTACTTCGTGTCAGTGTATGTCTTTGTTACTGTTTATTAGTATTTCTCTGTGTTACTGGGTGTCAGTGTGTGTTTGTTTGTGTTACTGGGTGTCAGTGTATGTCTTTGTTACTTGGTGTAAGTGTATGTCTGTGTTACTTGGTCTAAGTGTGTGTCTGTGTGACTGGGTGTCAGTGTGTGTCTGTGTTACTTGGTGTAAGTGTGTGTCTTTGTTACTTGGTGTCCGTGTGTGTCTGTGTTACTGGGTGTCAGTGCATGTCTTTGTTCCTTGGTGCCAGTGTATATCTGTGTGACTTGGTGTAAGTGTGTGTCTTTGTTACTTGGTGTAATTGTATGTCTTTGTTACTTGGTGTCAGTGTATGTCTGTTTTACTTGCTGTAAGTGTATGTCTTTGTTACTTGGTGTAAGTGTGTGTCTGTGATACTTGGTGGAAGTGTGTGTCTGTGTTCCTGGGTATCATTGTATGTATTTGTTACTTGGTTTCAGTGTATGACTGTGTTACTTGGTGTAAGTGTGTGTCCGTGTTACTGGGTATCAGTGTATTTCTTTGTTACTTGGTGTCAGTGTATGTCTGTGTTACTTGGTATAAGTGTGTTTCTGTGTTACTGGGTGTCAGTGTGTGTCTGTATTACTTGGTGTAAGTGTGTTTCTTTGTTACTTGGTGTCCATGTGTGTCTGTGTTACTGGGTGTCAGTGTATGTCTTTGTTACTGGGTGTCAGTGTATGTCTTTGTTACTTGGTGTAAGTGTGTGTCTGTGTTACTGGGTATCAGTGTATGTCTTTGTGACTTGGTATCAGTGTATGTCTTTGTTACTGGGTGTCAGTGTGTGTCTGTGTTACTGGGTATCAGTGTATGTCTTTTTTACTGGGTGTCAGTGTGTGTCTGTGTTACTGGGTATCAGTGTATGTCTTTGTTACTTGGTGTAAGTGTATGTCTTTGCAACTTGGTGTCAGTGTATGCCTTTGTTACTTGGTGTCAGTGCATGTCTGTGTTACTTGGTGTAAGTGTGTGTCTTTGTTACTTGGTGTATGTGTATGTCTTTGTTAATTGGTGTCTGTGTATGTCTTTGTTACTTGGCGTCAGTGTGTGTCTGTGTTACTGGGTATCAGTGTATGTCTTTGTGACTTCGTATCAGTGTATGTCTTTGTTACTGGGTGTCAGTGTGTGTCTGTGTTACTGGGTATCAGTGTATGTCTTTGTGACTTGGTATCAGTGTATGACTTTGCTACTGGGTGTCAGTATGTGTCTTTGTGACTTGGTGTCATTGTATGTCTTTGTTACTTGGTGTCAGTGTATGTCGGTCTTACTTGGTGTAAGTGTGTTTCTGTGTTACTGGGTGTCAGTATGTGCTTGTGTTACTTGGTGTAAGCCTGTGTCTTTGTTACTTGGTGTCCGTGTGTGTCCGTGTTACTGGGTGTCTGTGTATGTCTTTGTTACTGGGTGTCAGTGTATGTCTTTGTTACTTGATGTAAGTGTGTGTCTGTGTCACTGGGTGTCAGTGTATGTCTGTGTCACTTGGTGTAAGTGTTTGTTTGTGTTACTGGGTATCAGTGTATGTCTTTGTTACTTGGTTTCAGTGTATGTCAAAATACTTGGTGGAAGTGTATGTCTTTGTTACTTGGTGTAATTGTCTGTCTTTGTTACTTGGTGTAAGTGTATGTCTTTGTTACTTGGTGTCAGTGTATGTGTTTGTTACTAGGTGTCAGTGTATGTCAGTGTTACTGGGTATCAGTGAATGTCTTTGTGACTTGGTATCAGTGTATGTCTTTGTGACTTGGTGTCAGTGTATGTCTTTGTTACTGGGTGTCAGTGTGTGTCTGTGTTCCTTGGTGTCAGTGAATGTCTTTGTGACTTTTTATTAGTGTTTCTCTGTGTTACTGGGTGTCAGTGTGTGTTTGTTTGTGTTACTGGGTGTCAGTGTATGTCTTTGTTACTTGGTGTACGTTTGTGTCTGTGTTACTGGGTATCAGTGTCTGTCTTTGTTACTTGGTGTAAGTGTGTGTCTTTGTTACTTGGTGTAATTGTATGTCTTTGTTCCTTAGTGTTAGTGTATGTCTGTGTTACTTGGTGTAAGTGTATGTCTTTGTTACTTGGTGTAATTGTGTGTCTGTGTTACTTGGTGTAATTGTGTGTCTGTGTTCCTGAGTATCATTGTATGTCTTTCTTACTTGGTGTCAGTGTATGTCTGTGTTACTTGGTGTAAGTGTGTGTCTGTGTGACTGGGTATCAGTGTATGTCTTTGTTACTTGGTGCCAGTGTATGTCTGTGTTACTTGGTGTAAGTGTGTGTCTTTGTTACTTGGTGTCCCTGTGTGTCTGTGTTACTTGGTGTCAGTGTATGTCTGTGTTACTTGGTGTCATTGTATGTCTGCGTTGCTTGGTGTAAGTGTGTGTCTGTGTTACTGGGTGTCACTGTGTGACTGTGTTACTTGGTGTAAGTGTGAATCTTTGTTACTTGGTGTCCGTGTGTGTCTGTGTTACTGGGTGTCAGTGTATGTCTTTGTTAATGGGTGTCAGTGTATGTGTTTGTTACTTGGTGTGGGTGTGTGAGTGTGTTACTGGGTATCAGTGTCTGTCTATGTTACTTGGTGTAAGTGTGTGTCTCTGTTACTGGGTATCAGTGTATGTCTTTGTTACTTGGTGTCAGTGTATGTCTGTGTTAATTGGTGCAAGTGTGTGTCTGTGTTACTGGGTATCAGTGTATGTCTTTGTGACTTGATATCAGTGTATGTCTTTGTTACTGGGTGTCAGTGTGTGTCTTTCTGACTTGGTGTCAGTGTATGTCTTAGTTACTTGGTGTAACTGTGTGTCTGTGTTACTGGGTATCAGTGTATGTCTTTGTGACTTTGTATCAGTGATTGTCTTTGTTACTGGGTGTCAGTGTATGTCTTTGTTACTTGGTGTCAGTGTAGTCAAAATTCTTGGTGGAAGTGTCTGTCTTTTTTACTTGGTGTAATTGTCTGTCTTTGTTACTTGGTGTAAGTGTATGTCTTTGTAACTTGGTGTCCGTGTATGTCTTTGTTTCTTGGTGTGAGTGTATGTCTGTGTTACTTGGTGTAAGTGTGTGTCTTTGTTACTTGGTGTAAGTGTATGTCTTTGTGACTTGGTGTCTGTGTATGTCTTTGTTACTTGGTGTCAGTGTGTGTCTGTGTTACTGGGTATCAGTGTATGTCTTTGTGACTTGGTATCAGTGTATGTCTTTGTGACTTGGTATCAGTGTATGTCTTTGTTACTGGGTGTCAGTGTGTGTCTGTGTTCCTGGGTATCAGTGTCTATCTTTGTGACTTGGTGTCAGTGTATGTCTTTGCTACTGGGTGTCAGTGTGTGTCTTTGTGACTTGGTGTCTGTGTATGTCTGTGTTACTTGGAGTAAGTGTATGAATGTGTTACTGGGTATCAGTGTATGTCTTTGTTACTTGGTGTCAGTGTATGTTTGTGTTACTTGGTGTAAGTGTGTGTCTGTGTTACTGGGTGTCAGTGTGTGTCTGTGTTACTTGGTGTAAGTCTGTGTCTTTGTTACTTGGTGTCCGTGTGTGTCTGTGTTACTGGGTGTCCGTGTATGTCTTTGTTACTGGGTGTCAGTTTATGTCTTTGTAACTTGGTGTAAGTGTGTGTCTGTGTTACTGGGTGTCAGTGTATGTCTGTGTTACTTGGTGTAAGTGTATATCTGTGTTACTGGGTATCAGTGTATGTCTTTATGAATTGGTGTCAGTGTATGTCTTTGTTACTGGGTGTCAGTGTGTGTCTTTGTGACTTGGTATCAGTGTATGCCTTTGTTATTGGTGAAAGTGTGTGTCTGTGTTACTGGGTATCAGTGTATGTCTTTGTTACTGGGTGTCTGTGTATGTCAAAATACTTGGTGTAAGTGTATGTCTTTGTTACTTGGTGTAATTGTCTGTCTTTGTTACTTGGTGTAAGTGTATGTCTTTGTGACTTGGTGTCTGTGTATGTCTTTGTTACTTGGTGTCAGTGTGTGTCTGTGTTACTGGGTATCAGTGTATGTCTTTGTGACTTGGTATCAGTGTATGTCTTTGTGACTTGGTATCAGTGTATGTCTTTGTTACTGGGTGTCAGTGTGTGTCTGTGTTCCTGGGTATCAGTGTCTATCTTTGTGACTTGGTGTCAGTGTATGTCTTTGCTACTGGGTGTCAGTGTGTGTCTTTGTGACTTGGTGTCTGTGTATGTCTGTGTTACTTGGAGTAAGTGTATGAATGTGTTACTGGGTATCAGTGTATGTCTTTGTTACTTGGTGTCAGTGTATGTTTGTGTTACTTGGTGTAAGTGTGTGTCTGTGTTACTGGGTGTCAGTGTGTGTCTGTGTTACTTGGTGTAAGTCTGTGTCTTTGTTACTTGGTGTCCGTGTGTGTCTGTGTTACTGGGTGTCCGTGTATGTCTTTGTTACTGGGTGTCAGTTTATGTCTTTGTAACTTGGTGTAAGTGTGTGTCTGTGTTACTGGGTGTCAGTGTATGTCTGTGTTACTTGGTGTAAGTGTATATCTGTGTTACTGGGTATCAGTGTATGTCTTTATGAATTGGTGTCAGTGTATGTCTTTGTTACTGGGTGTCAGTGTGTGTCTTTGTGACTTGGTATCAGTGTATGCCTTTGTTATCGGTGAAAGTGTGTGTCTGTGTTACTGGGTATCAGTGTATGTCTTTGTTACTGGGTGTCTGTGTATGTCAAAATACTTGGTGTAAGTGTATGTCTTTGTTACTTGGTGTAATTGTCTGTCTTTGTTACTTGGTGTAAGTGTATGTCTTTGTTACTTGGTGTCAGTGTATGTCTTTGTTACTTGGTGTCAGTGTGTGTCTGTGCTACTGGGTATCAGTGTATGTCTTTGTGACTTGGTATCAGTGTATGTCTTTGTGACTTGGTGTCAGTGTATGTCTTTGTTACTGGGTGTCAGTGTGTGTCTGTGTTACTTGGTGCCAGTGTATGTCTTTGTTACTGGGTGTCAGTGTGTGTTTGTTTTTGTTACTGAGTGTCAGTGTGTGTCTTTGTTACTTGGTGTAAGTTTGTGTCTGTGTTACTTGGTGTCAGTGTATGTCTTTGTGACTTGGTGTCAGTGGATGTCTTTGTTACTGGGTGTCAGTGTGTGTTTGTTTTTGTTACTGAGTGTCAGTGTGTGTCTTTGTTACTTGGTGTAAGTTTGTGTCTGTGTTACTGGGTATCAGTGTATGTCTTTGTTACTTGGTGTAAGTGTGTGTCTTTGTTACTTGGTGTAATTGCATGTCTTTGATCCTTGGTGTCAGTGTATGTCTGTGTTACTTGGTGTAAGTGTATGTCTTTGTTACTTGGTGTAAGTGTGTGTCTGTGTTACTTGGTGTAAGTGTGTGTCTGTGTTCCTGGGTATCATTGTATGTCTTTGTTACTTGGTGTCAGTGTATGTCTGTGTTACTTGGAGTAAGTGTGTGTCTGTGTTACTGGGTGTCAGTGTGTGTCTGTGTTACTTGGTGTAAGTGTGTGTCTTTGTTACTTGGTGTCCGTGTGTGTCTGTGTTACTTGGTGTAAGTGTGTGTCTGTGTTCCTGGGTATCATTGTATGTTTTTGTTACTTGGTGTCAGTGTATATCTGTGTAACTTGGTGTATGTGTGTGTGTCTGTGTTACTGGGTGTCAGTGTGTGTCTGTGTTACTTGGTGTAAGTGCGTGTCTTTGTTACTTGGTGTCCGTGTGTGTTTGTGTTACTGGGTGTTAGTGTATGTCTTTGTTACTGGGTGTCAGTGTATGTATTTGTTACTTGGTATAAGTGTGTGTCTGTGTTACTGGGTGTCAGTGTGTGTTTGTTTGTGTTACTGGGTGTCAGTGTATGTCTTTGTTACTTGGTGTACGTTTGTGTCTGTGTTACTGGGTATCAGTGTCTGTCTTTGTTACTTGGTGTAAGTGTGTGTCTTTGTTACTTGGTGTAATTGTATGTCTTTGTTCCTTAGTGTTAGTGTATGTCTGTGTTACTTGGTGTAAGTGTATGTCTTTGTTACTTGGTGTAATTGTGTGTCTGTGTTACTTGGTGTAATTGTGTGTCTGTGTTCCTGAGTATCATTGTATGTCTTTCTTACTTGGTGTCAGTGTATGTCTGTGTTACTTGGTGTAAGTGTGTGTCTGTGTGACTGGGTATCAGTGTATGTCTTTGTTACTTGGTGCCAGTGTATGTCTGTGTTACTTGGTGTAAGTGTGTGTCTGTGTTACTTGGTGTAAGTGTGTGGCTTTGTTACTTGGTGTCCCTGTGTGTCTGTGGTACTTGGTGTCAGTGTATGTCTGTGTTACTTGGTGTCGGTGTATGTCTGCGTTGCTTGGTGTAAGTGTGTGTCTGTGTTACTGGGTGTCACTGTGTGACTGTGTTACTTGGTGTAAGTGTGTGTCTTTGTTACTTGGTGTCCGTGTGTGTCTGTGTTACTGGGTGTCAGTGTATGTCTTTGTTAATGGGTGTCAGTGTATGTGTTTGTTACTTGGTGTAAGTGTGTGAGTGTGTTACTGGGTATCAGTGTCTGTCTATGTTACTTGGTGTAAGTGTGTGTCTGTGTTACTGGGTATCAGTGTATGTCTTTGTTACTTGGTGTCAGTGTATGTCTGTGTTAATTGGTGCAAGTGTGTGTCTGTGTTACTGGGTATCAGTGTATGTCTTTGTGACTTGGTATCAGTGTATGTCTTTGTTACTGGGTGTCAGTGTGTGCCTTTGTGACTTGGTGTCAGTGTATGTCTTAGTTACTTGGTGTCAGTGTATGTCAAAATTCTTGGTGGAAGTGTCTGTCTTTGTTACTTGGTGTAATTGTCTGTCTTTGTTACTTGGTGTAAGTGTATGTCTTTGTAACTTGGTGTCCGTATATGTCTTTGTTTCTTGGTGTAAGTGTATGTCTGTGTTACTTGGTGTAAGTGTGTGTCTTTGTTACTTGGTGTAAGTGTATGTCTTTGTGACTTGGTGTCTGTGTATGTCTTTGTTACTTGGTGTCAGTGTGTGTCTGTGTTACTGGGTATCAGTGTATGTCTTTGTGACTTGGTATCAGTGTATGTCTTTGTTACTTGGTGTCAGTGTATGTCAAAATACTTGGTGTCACTGTATGTCTTTGTTACTGTTGATTAGTGTTTCTCTATGTTACTGGGTGTCAGTGTGTGTTTGTTTGTGTTACTGGGTGTCATTGTGTATCTGTGACACGAGGTGTAAGTATTTGGTTTAGTTTAGAGATGCAGCACTTTAACAGGCCCTTCAGCCCACCGAGTCTGTGCCGACCATCAACCACCCATTTATACTAATCCGACACTAATCCCGTATTACTATCACATCCCCACCTGTCCCAAAATATTTCCCTCCCACCTACCTATACTAGGGGCAATTTATGATGGCCAATTAACCTATCAACCTGCAAGTCTTTAGCATGCGGGAGGAAACCGGAGCACCCGGAGGAAAACCACGCAGACACAGGGAGAACTTGCAAACTCCGCACAGGCAGGACCCAGAATCGAACCTGGGTCCGTGGAGCTGTGAGGCTGCGGTGCTAACCACTGCGCCAACGAGCCCACCCCCCCTCTCCACCCCCCCCCCCCCCCCCCCCACAGTGTGTGCCTGTGTTACTGGGTATCAGTGTTTGTCTTTGTGAATTGGTGTCAGTGTGTGTCTGTGTTACTTGGTGTAAGTGAGTGTCTTTGTTACTTGGTGTCAGTGTGTGTCTTTGTTACTTGGTGTAAGTGTGTGTCTGTGTTACTGGGTGTCAGTCGATGTCTTTGTTACTGGGTGTCAGTGTATGTCTTTGTTACTTGGTGTAAGTGTGTGTCTGTGTTTCTGGGTGTCAGTGTATGTCTGTGTTACTTGGTGTAAGTGTGTGTCTGTGTTACTGGGTATCAGTGTATGTCTTTGTGACTTGGTGTCAGTTTATGTCTTTGTTACTGGGTGCCAGTGTGTGTCTTTGTGACTTGGTATCAGTGTATGTCTTTGTTACTTGGTGTAAGTGTGTGTCTGTGTTACTGGGTATCAGTGTTTGTCTTTGTTACTTGGATTCAGTGTATATCTGTGTTACTTTGTGTAAGTGGTTTTCTTTGTTACTTGGTGTAATTGTATGTCTTTATTACTTGGTGTCCGTGTATGTCTGTGTTACTTGTTGTAAGTGTATGTCTATGTTACTTGGTGTAAGTGTGTGTCTGTGTTACTTGGTGTAAGTGTGTGTCTGTATTCCTGGGTATCAGTGTATGTATTTGTTACTTGGTTTCAGTGTATGTCTGTGTTACTTAGTGTAAGTGTGTGTCTGTGTTACTGGGTGTCAGTGTGTGTCTTTGTTACTTGGTGTAAGTGTGTGTCTTTGTTACTTGGTGTCCGTGTGTGTCTGTGTTACTGGGTGTCAGTGTATGTCTTTGTTACTGGGTGTCAGTGTATGTCTTTGTTACTTGGTGTAAGTGTGTGTCTGTGTTACTGGGTATCAGTGTATGTCTGTGTTACTTGGTGTAAGTGTGTGTCTGTGTTACTGGGTATCAGTGTATGTCTTTGTGACTTGCTGTCAGTGTATGTCTTTGTTACTGGGTGTCAGTGTTTGTCTATGTGACTTGGTGTCCGTGTATGTCTTTGTTACTTGGTGTAAATGTGTGTCTGTGTTACTGGGTATCAGTGTATGTCATTGTTACTTGGTGTCAGTGCATGTCAAAATACTTGGTGTAAGTGTATGTCTTTGTTACTTGGTGTAAGTGTATGTCTTTGTTACTTGGTGTCAGGGTATGTCTTTGTTACTTGGTGTCAGTGTATGTCTGTGTTACTTGGTGTAAGTGTACGTCTTTGTTACTTGGTGTCAGTGTATGTGTTTGTGACTTGGTGTCACTGTATATCTTTGTTCCTGTTTATTAGTGTTTCTCTGTGCTACTGGGTGCCAGTGTGTGTTTGTTTGTGTTACTGGGTGTCAGTGTGTATCTGTGACACGAGGTGTCAGTATTTGGTTTAGTTTAGAGATGCAGCACTTTAACAGGCCCTTCAGCCCACCGAGTCTGTGCCGACCATCAACCACCCATTTATACTAATCCTACACTAATCCCGTATTACTATCACATCCCCACCTGTCCCAAAATATTTCCCTCCCACCTACCTATACTAGGGGCAATTTATGATGGCCAATTAACCTATCAACCTGCAAGTCTTTGGCATGTGGGAGGAAACCGGAGCACCCGGAGGAAAACCACGCAGACACAGGGAGAACTTGCAAACTCCGCACAGGCAGTTCCCAGAATCGAACCTGGGTCCCTGGAGCTGTGAGGCTGCGGTGCTAACCACTGCGCCAACGAGCCCCACCCCCCTCTCCCCACCACCCCCCCCCCCCCCCCACAGTGTGTGCCTGTGTTACTGGGTATCAGTGTATGTCTTTGTTACTTGCTTTCAGTGTATGTCTGTGTTAATTGGTATAAGTGTGTGTCTGTGTTACTGGGTGTCAGTGTGTGTCTGTGTTACTTGGTGTAACTGTATTTCTTTGTTACTTGGTGTCCGTGTGTGTCTGTGTTACTGGGTGTCAGTGTATGTCTTTGTTATTGGGTGTCAGTATATGTCTTTGTTACTTGGTGTCAGTGTTTGTCTGTGTTATAGGGTATCAGTGTATGTCTTTGTTACTTGGTGTAAGTGTGTGTCTTTGTTACTGGGTATCAGTGTATGTCTTTGTGACATGGTGTCAGTGTATGTCTTTCTAACTGGGTGTCAATGCGTGTCTGTGTTACTTGTTGTCAGTGTATGTCTTTGTTACTGTTTAGTAGTGTTTCTCTGTGTTACTGGGTGTCAGTGTGTGTTTCTTTGTGTTACTGGGTGTCAGTGTATGTCTTTGTTACTTGGTGTAAGTGTGTGTCTGTGTTACTTGGTGTAAGTGTGTGTCTGTGTTCCTGGGTATCAGTGTTTGTCTTTGTTACTTGGTGTCAGTGTTTGTCTGTGTTACTTGGTGAAAAATGTGTGTGTGTGTGTCTGGGTATCAGTGGATGTCTTTGTGACTTGGTGTCAGTGTATATCTTTGTTACTTGGTGTCCGTGTATGCCTGTGTTACTGGGTGTCAGTGCATGTATTTGTTACTTGGTGTCAGTGTATGTCTGTGTTACTTGGTGTAAGTGTGTGTCTGTGTTACTGGGTGTCAGTGTGTGTCTGTGTTACTTGGTGTAAGTGAGTGTCTTTGTTATTTGGTGTAAGTGTGTGTCTGTGTTTCTGGGTGTCAGTGTATGTCTTTGTTACTGGGTGTCAGTGTATGTCATTGTTACTTGGTGTAAGTGTGTGTCTGTGTTACTTGGTGTCAGTGTATGTCTGTGTTACTTGGTGTAAGTGTGTGTCTGTGTTAATGGGTATCAGTGTATGTCTTTGTGACTTGGTGTCAGTTTATGTCTTTGTTACTGGGTGTCAGTGTGTGTCTTTGTGACTTGGTGTCAGTGTACGGCTTTGTTACATGGTGTAAGTGTGTGTCTGTGTTACTGGGCAGCAGTGTATGTCTTTGTTACTTGGTCTCAGTGTATGTCAAAATACTTGGTGTAAGTGTATGTCTTTGTTACATGGTGTAATTTTCTGTCTTTGTTACTTGGTGTAAGTGTATGTCTTTGTTACTTGGTGTCAGTGTATGTCTTTGTTACTTGGTGTCAGTGTGTGTCTGTGTTACTGGGTATCAGTGTAGGTCTTTGTGACTTGGTATCAGTGTATGTCTTTGTGACTTGGTGTCAGTGTATGTCTTTGTTACTGGGTGTCATGTGTGTCTGTGTTAGTTGGTGACAGTGCTTGTCTTGGTTACTGTTTATTAGTGTTTCTCTGTGTTACTTGGTGTCAGTGTGTGATTGTTTGTGTTACTGGGTGTCAGTGTTTGTCTTTGTTACTTGGTGCAAGTGTGTGTCTGTGTTACTTGGTGAAATTGTGTGTCTGTGTTACTGGGTATCAGTGGATGTCTTTGTTACTTGGTGTCAGTGTATATCTGTGTTACTTGTTGTAAGTGTGTGTCTGTGTTACTGGGTGTCAGCGTGTGTCTGTGTTACTTGGTGTAAGTGTGCGTCTTTGTTACTTGGTGTCCGTGTGTGTCTGTGGAACTGGGTGTCAGTGCAAGTCTTTGTGACTTGGTGTCAGTGTATATCAGTGTTACTTGGTGTAAGTGTGTTTCTTTGTTACTTGGTGTAATTGTATGTCTTTATTACTTGGTGTAAGTGTGTGTCTGTGTTACTTGGTGTAAGTGTGCGTCTGTGTTCCTGGGTATCAGTGTATGTATTTGTTACTTGGTGTCAGTGCATGTCTGTGTTACTTAGTGTAAGTGTGTGTCGGTGTTACTGGTTATCAGTGTATTTCATTGCTACTTGGTGTCAGTGTCTGTCTGTGTTACTTGGTGTAAGTGTGTGTCTGTGTTACTGGGTGTCAGTGTGTGTCTTTGTTACTTGGTGTAAGTGTGTGTCTTTGTTACTTGGTGTCCGTGTGTGTCTGTGTTACTGGGTGTCAGTGTATGTCTTTGTTACTTGGTGTCAGTGTATGTCAAAATACTTGGTGTTAATCTATGTCTTTGTTACTTGGTGTAATTTTCTGTCTTTGTTACTTGGTGTAAGTGTATGTCTTTGTTACTTGGTGTCAGTGTATGTCTTTGTTACTTGGTGTCAGTGTGTGTCTGTGTTACTGGGTATCAGTGTATGTCTTTGTGACTTGCTATCAGTGTATGTCTTTGTGACTTGGTGTCAGTGTATGTCTTTGTTACTGGGTGTCAGTGTGCGTCAATGTTACTTGGCGTCAGTGTATGTCTTGGTTACTGTTTTTCGTGTTTCTCTGGGTTACTGGGTGACAGTGTGTGTTTGTTTGTGTTACTGGCTGTCAGTGTATGTCTTTGTTACTTGGTGTAAGTGTGTGTCTGTGTTACTTGGTGTAACTGTGTGTCTGTGTTACTGGTTATCAGTGGATGTCTTTGTTACTTGGTGTCAGTGTATATCTGTGTTTCTTGGTGTAAGTGTGTGTCTGTGTTACAGGGTGTCAGTGTGTGTCTGTGTTACTTGGTGTAAGTGTGCGTCTTTTTTCCTTGGTGTCCGTGTGTGTCTGTGTTACTGGGTGTCAGTGCATGTCTTTGTTACTGGGTGTCAGTGTATGTCTTTGTTACTTGGTGTAAGTGTCTGTCTGTGTTACTGGGTGTCAGTGTGTGTCTTTGTGACTTGGTATCAGTGTATGTCTTTGTTACTTGGTGTAAGTGTGTGTCTGTGTTACTTGGTGTAAGTGTGTGTCTGTGTTCCTGGGTATCAGTGTTTGTCGTTGTTACTTGGTGTCAGTGTTTGTCTGTGTTACTTGGTGAAAAATGTGTGTGTGTGTGTCTGGGTATCAGTGGATGTCTTTGTGACTTGGTGTCAGTGTATATCTTTGTTACTTGGTGTCCGTGTATGCCTGTGTTACTGGGTGTCAGTGCATGTATTTGTTACTTGGTGTCAGTGTATGTCTGTGTTACTTGGTGTAAGTGTGTGTCTGTGTTACTGGGTGTCAGTGTGTGTCTGTGTTACTTGGTGTAAGTGAGTGTCTTTGTTATTTGGTGTAAGTGTGTGTCTGTGTTTCTGGGTGTCAGTGTATGTCTTTGTTACTGGGTGTCAGTGTATGTCATTGTTACTTGGTGTAAGTGTGTGTCTGTGTTACTTGGTGTCAGTGTATGTCTGTGTTACTTGGTGTAAGTGTGTGTCTGTGTTAATGGGTATCAGTGTATGTCTTTGTGACTTGGTGTCAGTTTATGTCTTTGTTACTGGGTGTCAGTGTGTGTCTTTGTGACTTGGTGTCAGTGTACGGCTTTGTTACATGGTGTAAGTGTGTGTCTGTGTTACTGGGCAGCAGTGTATGTCTTTGTTACTTGGTCTCAGTGTATGTCAAAATACTTGGTGTAAGTGTATGTCTTTGTTACATGGTGTAATTTTCTGTCTTTGTTACTTGGTGTAAGTGTATGTCTTTGTTACTTGGTGTCAGTGTATGTCTTTGTTACTTGGTGTCAGTGTGTGTCTGTGTTACTGGGTATCAGTGTAGGTCTTTGTGACTTGGTATCAGTGTATGTCTTTGTGACTTGGTGTCAGTGTATGTCTTTGTTACTGGGTGTCATGTGTGTCTGTGTTAGTTGGTGACAGTGCTTGTCTTGGTTACTGTTTATTAGTGTTTCTCTGTGTTACTTGGTGTCAGTGTGTGATTGTTTGTGTTACTGGGTGTCAGTGTTTGTCTTTGTTACTTGGTGTAAGTGTGTGTCTGTGTTACTTGGTGAAATTGTGTGTCTGTGTTACTGGGTATCAGTGGATGTCTTTGTTACTTGGTGTCAGTGTATATCTGTGTTACTTGTTGTAAGTGTGTGTCTGTGTTACTGGGTGTCAGCGTGTGTCTGTGTTACTTGGTGTAAGTGTGCGTCTTTGTTACTTGGTGTCCGTGTGTGTCTGTGGAACTGGGTGTCAGTGCAAGTCTTTGTGACTTGGTGTCAGTGTATATCAGTGTTACTTGGTGTAAGTGTGTTTCTTTGTTACTTGGTGTAATTGTATGTCTTTATTACTTGTTGTCAGTGTATGACTGTGTTACTTGGTGTAAGTGTATGTCTTTGTTACTTGGTGTAAGTGTGTGTCTGTGTTACTTGGTGTAAGTGTGCGTCTGTGTTCCTGGGTATCAGTGTATGTATTTGTTACTTGGTGTCAGTGCATGTCTGTGTTACTTAGTGTAAGTGTGTGTCGGTGTTACTGGTTATCAGTGTATTTCATTGCTACTTGGTGTCAGTGTCTGTCTGTGTTACTTGGTGTAAGTGTGTGTCTGTGTTACTGGGTGTCAGTGTGTGTCTTTGTTACTTGGTGTAAGTGTGTGTCTTTGTTACTTGGTGTCCGTGTGTGTCTGTGTTACTGGGTGTCAGTGTATGTCTTTGTTACTGGGTGTCAGTGCATGTCTTTGTTACTTGGTGTAAGTGTGTGTCTATGTTACTGGGTATCAGTGTATGTCTGTGTTACTTGGTGTAAGTGTGTGTCTGTGTTACTGGGTATCAGTGTATGTCTTTGTGACTTGCTGTCAGTGTATGTCTTTGTTACTGGGTGTCAGTGTGTGTCTATGTGACTTGGTGTCCGTGTATGTCTTTGTTACTTGGTGTAAATGTGTGTCTTTGTTACTGGGTATCAGTGTATGTCTTTGTTACTTGGTGTCAGTGCATGTCAAAATACTTGGTGTAAGTGTATGTCTTTGTTACTTGGTGTAAGTGTAAGTCTTTGTTACTTGGTGTCAGGGTATGTCTTTGTTACTTGGTGTCAGTATATGTCTGTGTTACTTTGTGTAAGTGTACTTCTTTGTTACTTGGTGTCAGTGTATGTGTTTGTGACTTGGTGTCACTGTATATCTTTGTTACTGTTTATTAGTGTTTCTCTGTGTTACTGGGTGCCAGTGTGTGTTTGTTTGTGTTACTGGGTGTCATTGTGTATCTGTGACACGAGTTGTCAGTATTTGGTTTAGTTTAGAGATGCAGCACTTTAACAGGCCCTTCAGCCCACCGAGTCTGTGCCGACCATCAACCACCCATTTATACTAATCCTACACTAATCCCGTATTACTATCACATCCCCTCCTGTCCCTATATATTTCCCTCCCACCTACCTATACTAGGGGCAATTTATGATGGCCAATTAACCTATCAACCTGCAAGTCTTTGGCATGTGGGAGGAAACCGGAGCACCCGGAGGAAAACCACGCAGACACAGGGAGAACTTGCAAACTCCGCACAGGCAGTACCCAGAATCGAACCTGGGTCCCTGGAGCTGTGAGGCTGCGGTGCTAACCACTGCGCCAACGAGCCACACCCCCCTCTCCCCCCCCCCCCCCCCCCACAGTGTGTGCCTGTGTTACTGGGTATCAGTGTATGGCTTTGTTACTTGCTTTCAGTGTATGTCTGTGTTACTTGGTGTCAGTGTATGTCTGTGTTACTTGGTGTAAGTGTGTGTCTGTGTTAATGGGTGTCAGTGTATGTCTTTGTTACTGGGTGTCAGTGTATGTCTTTGTTACTTGGTGTCAGTGTGTGTCTGTGTTACTGGGTGTCAGTGTATGTCTGTGTTACTTGGTGTAAGTGTGAGTCTGTGTTACTGGGTATCAGTGTATGCCTTTGTGACTTGGTGTCAGTTTATGTCTTTGTTACTGGGTGTCAGTGTGTGTCTTTGTGACTTGGTATCAGTGTATGTCTTTGTTACTTGGTGTAAGTGTGTGTCTGTGTTCCTGGGTATCAGTGTATGTCTTTGTTACTTGGTGTCAGTGTATGTCAAAATACTTGGTGGAAGTGTATGTCTTTGTTACTTGGTGTCAGTGTATGTCTTTGTTACTTGGTGTCAGTGTGTGTCTGTGTTACTGGGTATCAGTGTATGTCTTTGTGACTTGCTATCAGTGTATGTCTTTGTGACTTGGTGTCAGTGTATGTCTTTGTTACTGGGTGTCAGTGTGTGTCAATGTTACTTGGTATCAGTGTATGTCTTTGTTACTGGGTGTCAGTGTATTTCTTTGTTACTTGATGTAAGTGTGTGTCTGTGTTACTGTGTGTCAGTGTATGTCTGTGTTACTTGGTGTATGTGTGTGTCTGTGTTACTGGGTATCAGTGTATGTCTTTGTGACTTGGTGTCAGTTTATGTCTTTGTTACTGGGTGTCAGTGTGTGTCTTTGTGACTTGGTATCAGTGTATGTCTTTGTTACTTGGTGTAAGTGTGTGTCTGTGTTACTGGGTATCAGTGTATGTCTTTGTTACTTGGTGACAGTGTATGTCAAAATACTTGGTGTTAATGTGTGTCTGTGTTACTTGGTGTAACTGTGTGTCTGTGTTACTGGGTATCAGTGTATGTCTTTGTTACTTAGTGTCAGTGTATGTCTGTGTTACTAGGTGAAAGTGTGTGTCTGTGTTACTGGGTATCAGTGGATGTATTTGTTACTTGGTGTCAGTGAAAATCTGTGTTACTTGGTGTACGTGTGTGTCTGTGTTACAGGGTGTCAGTGTGTGTCTGTGTTACTTGGTGTAAGTGTGCGTCTTTTTTACTTGGTGCCCGTGTGTGTCTGTGTTACTGGGTGTCAGTGCATGTCTTTGTTACTGGGTGTCAGTGTATGTCTTTGTTACTTGGTGTCAGTGTGTGTCTGTGTTACTGGGTATCAGTGTATGTCTTTGTTACTTGGTGTAAGTGTGTGTCTGTGTTAATGGGTATCAGTGCATGTCTTTGTTACTTGGTGTCAGTGTATGTCTGTGTTACTTGGTGTAAGTGTGTGTCTGTGTTACTGGGTATCAGTGTATGTCTTTGTGACTTGCTGTCAGTGTATGTCTTTGTTACTGGGTGTCAGTGTGTGTCTTTGTGACTTGGTATCAGTGTATGTCTTTGTTACTTGGTGTAAGTGTGTGTCTGTGTTCCTGGGTATCAGTGTATGTCTTTGTTACTTGGTGTCAGTGTATGTCAAAATACTTCGTGTTAATGTATGTCTTTGTGACTTGGTGTAATTTTCTGTCTTTGTTACTTGGTGTCAGTGTATGTCTTTGTTACTTGGTGTCAGTGTACGTCTTTGTTACTTGGTGTCAGTGTGTGTCTGTGTTACTGGGTATCAGTGTATGTCTTTGTGACTTGGTGTCAGTGTATGTCTTTGTTACTGGGTGTCAGTGTGTGTCAATGTTACTTGGTATCAGTGTATGTCTTTGTTACTGGGTGTCAGTGTATTTCTTTGTTACTTGGTGTAAGTGTGTGTCTGTGTTACTGGGTGTCAGTGTATGTCTGTGTTACTTGGTGTAAGTGTGTGTCTGTGTTACTGGGTATCAGTGTATGTCTTTGTGACTTGGTGTCAGTTTATGTCTTTGTTCCTGGGTGTCAGTGTGTGTCTTTGTGACTTGGTATCAGTGTATGTCTTTGTTACTTGGTGTAAGTGTGTGTCTGTGTTACTGGGTATCAGTGTATGTCTTTGTTACTTGGTGTCATTTTATGTCAAAATACTTGGTGTTAATTTATGTCTTTGTTACTTGGTGTAATTTTCTGTCTTTGTTACTTGGTGTCAGTGTATGTCTTTGTTACTTGGTGTCAGTGTGTGTCTGTGTTACTTGGTGTAAGTGTGCGTCTATTTTACTTGGTGTCAGTGTATATCTGTGTTACTTGGTGTAAGTGTGTGTCTGTGTTACAGGGTGTCAGTGTGTGTCTGTGTTACTTGGTGTAAGTGTGCGTCTTTTTTACTTGGTGTCCGTGTGTGTCTGTGTTACTGGGTGTCAGTGCATGTCTTTGTTACTGGGTGTCAGTGTATGTCTTTGTTACTTGGTGTAAGTGTGTGTCTGTGTCACTGGGTATCAGTGTATGTCTGTGTTACTTGGTGTATGTGTGTGTCTGTGTTACTGGGTATCAGTGTATGTCTTTGTGACTTGGTGTCAGTGTATGTCTTTTTTACTGGGTGGCAGTGTGTGTCTGTCTTACTTGGTGTCAGTGTATTTCTTTGTTACTGTGTATCAGTGTTTATCAGTGTATGTCTTTGTTACTTGGTGTCAGTGTATGTCTGTGTTACTTGGTGTAAGTGTGTCTCTGTGTTACTGGGTGTCAGTTTGTGTCTGTGTTACTTGATGTAAGTGTGTGTCTTTGTTACTTGGTGTCCGTGTGTGTCTGTGTTACTGCGTGTCAGTGTATGTCTTTGTTACTCGGTGTCAGTGTATGTCTTTGTTACTTGGTGTAAGTGTGTGTCTGTGTTACTGGGTATCAGTGTCTGTCTTTTTTACTTGGTGTAAGTGTGTGTCTGTGTTACTGGGTATCAGTGCATGTCTTTGTTACTTGGTGTCAGTGTATGTCTGTGTTACTTGGTGTAAGTGTGTGTCTGTGTTACTCAGTATCAGTGTATGTCTTTGTGACTTGGTATCAGTGTATGTCTTTGTGACTTTGTGTCAGTGTCTGTCTTTGTTACTGGGTGTCAGTGTGTGTCCGTGTTAGTTGGTGTCAGTGTATGTCTTGGTAACTGTTTATTAGTGTTTCTCTGTGTTACTGGGTGTCAGTGCGTGTTTGTTTGTGTTTCTGGGTGTCAGTGTATGTCTTTGCTACTTGGTGTAAGTGTGTGTCTGTGTTACTTTGTGTAAGTGTGTGTCTGTGTTCCTGGGTATCAGTGTATGTCTTTGTTACTTGGTGTCAGTGTATGTCTGTGTTACTTGGTGAAAGTCTGTGTCTGTGTTACTGGGTATCAGTGGATGTCTTTGTTACTTGGTGTCAGTGCATATCTGTGTTACTTGTTGTAAGTGTGTGTCTGTGTTACTGGGTGTCAGTGTGTGTCTGTGTTACTTGGTGTAAGTGTGCGTCTTTGTTACTTCGTGTCCGTGTGTGTCTGTGTTACTGGGTGTCAGTGCATGTCTTTGTGACTTGGTGTCAGTGTATATCTGTGTTACTAGGTGTCAATGTGTTTCTTTGTTACTTGGTGGAATTGTATGTCTTTATTACTTGGTGTCAGTGTATGTCTGTTTTACTTGGTGTAAGTGTATGTCTTTGCTACTTGGTGTAAGTGTGTGTCTGTGTTACTTGGTGTCAGTGTATGACTGTGTTACTTGGTGTAAGTGTGTGTCTTTGTTACTTGGTGCAAGTGTATGTCTTTGTTACTTGGTGTAAGTGTGTGTCTTTGTTACTTGGTGTCAGTGTGTGTCTGTGTTACTTGGTGTCAGTGTACGTCTTTGTTACTTGGTGTCAGTGTGTGTCTGTGTTACTGGGCATCAGTGTATGTCTTTGTGACTTGGTATCAGTGTATGTCTTTGTGACTTGGTGTCAGTGTATGTCTTTTTTACTGGGTGGCAGTGTGTGTCTGTCTTACTTGGTGTCAATGTATTTCTTTGTTACTGTGTATCAGTGTTTATCAGTGTATGTCTTTGTTACTTGGTGTCAGTGTATGTCTGTGTTACTTGGTGTAAGTGTGTGTCTGTGTTACTGGGTGTCAGTTTGTGTCTGTGTTACTTGATGTAAGTGTGTGTCTTTGTTGCTTGGTGTCCGTGTGTGTCTGTGTTACTGCGTGTCAGTGTATGTCTTTGTTACTGGGTGTCAGTGTATGTCTTTGTTACTTGGTGTAAGTGTGTGTCTGTGTTACTGGGTATCAGTGTCTGTCTTTTTTACTTGGTGTAAGTGTGTGTCTGTGTTACTGGGTATCAGTGCATGTCTTTGTTACTTGGTGTCAGTGTATGTCTGTGTTACTTGGTGTAAGTGTGTGTCTGTGTTCCTGGGTACAAGTGTATGTCTTTGTTACTTAGTGTCAGTTTATGTCAAAATATTTGGTGTAAATGTATGTCTTTGTTACTTTTTGTAATTGTCTGTCTTTGTCACTTGGTGTCAGTGTATGTCTGTGTTACTTGGTGTAAGTATGTGTCTTTGTTACTTGGTGAAAGTGTGTGTCTTTGTTTCTGGGCATCAGTGTATGTCTTTGTGACTTGGTATCAGTGTATGTCTTTGTGACTTGGTGCCTGTGTATGTCTTTTTTACTGGGTGTCAGTGTGTGTCTGTCTTACTTGGTGTCAGTGTATGTCTTTGTTACTGTGTATCAGTGTTTCTCTGTGTTACTGGGTGTCAGTTTGTGTTTGTTTGTGTTACTGGGTGTCAGTGTATGTCCAAATACTTGATGTAAGTGTATGTCTTTGTTACTTGGTGTAATTGTCTGTCTTAGTTACTTGGTGTCAGTGTATGTCTGTGTTACTTGGTGTAAGTGTGTGTCTTTGTTACTTGGTGTAATTGTATGTCTTTGTTACTTGGTGTCAGTGTATGTCTTTGTTCCTTGGTGTCAGTGTGTGTCTGTGTTACTGGGTGTAAGTGTGTGTCTGCGTTACTGGGTATCAGTGTATGTCTTTGTTACTTGGTGTCAGTGTATGTCAAAACACTTGGTGTCAGTGCATGTCTGTGTTACTTGGTGTAAGTTTGTGTGTTTGTTACTGGGCATCAGTGTACGTCTTTGTGACTTGGTAACAGTGTATGTCTTTGTGACTTTGTGTCAGTGTATGTCTTTTTTACTCGGTGTCAGTTTGTGTCTGTGTTACTTGGTGTCAGTGTATGTTTGTTTGTGTTACTGGGTGTCAGTGTGTGTCCTTGACACTAGGTGTCAGTATTTAGTTTAGTTTCGAGATCCAGCACTGAAACAGGCCCTTCGGCGCACCGAGTCTGTGCCGACCATCAACAACCCATTTATACTAATCCTACACTAATCCCGTATTTCTCTCACATCCCCATCTATCCCTATATATTTCCCGACCACCTACCTATGCTCGGGGCAATTTATGATGGCCAATTAACTTATCAACCTGCAAGTCTTTGGCATGTGGGAGGAAACCGGAGCACCGGGAGGAAAACCATGCAGACACAGGGAGAACTTGCAAACTCCGCACAGGCAGTACCGAGAATCGAACCCGGGTCCCTGGAGCTGAGAGGCTGCGGTGCTAACCACTGCGCCAATGTGCCCCCCCCCCACCCATTGTGTGCCTGTGTTACTGGGTATCAGTGTATGTCTTTGTTACTTGGTGTCAGTGTGTGTCTGTGTCATTTGGTGTCAGTGTGTTTGTTTGTGTTACTGGGTGTCAGTGTGTGTTTGTGTTACTTGGTGCAAGTGTGTGTCCTTGTCACTTGGTGTCCGTGTGTGTCTGTGTTACTGAGTGTCAGAGTATGTCTTTGTTACTGGGTTTCAGTGTATGTCTTTGTTACTTGGTGTAAGTGTGTGTCTGTGTTACTGGGTATCAGTGTCTGTCTTTTTTCTTGGTGTAAGTGAGTGTCTGTGTTGCTGGGTATCAGTGCAGATCTTTGTTACTTGGTGTCATTGTATGTCTGTGTTACTTGGTGTAAGTGTTTGTCTGTGTTAGTGGGTATCAGTGTATGTCTTTGTTACTTGGTGTCAGTGTCTGTCAAAATACTTGGTGTAAGTGTATTTCTTTGTTACTTGGTGTAATTGTCTGTATTTGTTACTTGGTGTCAGTGTATGTCTGTGTTACTTGGTGTAAGTGTGTGTCTTTGTTACTTGGTGTAAGTGTATGTCTTTGTTACTTGCTGTCAGTGTATGTCTTTGTTACTTGGTGTCAGTGTGTGTCTGTGTTACTGTGCATCAATGTATATCTTTGTGACTTGGTATCAGTGTATGTCTTTGTGACTTGGTGTCAGTGTATGTCTTTTTCCTGGGTGTAAGTGTGTGTCTGCGTTACTTGGTGTAAGTGTGTGTCCTTGTCACTTGGTGTCCGTGTGTGTCTTTGTTACTGGGCATCAGTGCATGTCTTTGTGACTTGGTATCAGTGTATGTCTTTGTTACTTGGTGTCACTGTATGTCACAATACTTGGTGTAAGTGTATGTCTTTGTTACTTGGTGTAATTGTATGTCTTTGTTACTTGGTGTCAGTGTATGTCTGTGTTACTTGGTGTAAGTGTGTGTCTTTGTTACTTGGTGTCAGTGGATGACTTTGTTACTTGGTGTCAGTGTGTGTCTTTGTTACTGGGCATCAGTGTATGACTTGGTATCAGTGTATGTCTTTGTGACTTGGTGTCATTGTATGTCTTTTTTACTGGGTGTAATTGTGTGTCTGCGTTACTGGGTATCAGTGTATGTCTTTGTTACTTGGTGTCAGTGTATGTCAAAATACTTGGTGTAAGTGTATGTCTTTGTTACTTGGTGTAATTGTCTGTCTTTGTTCCTTGGTGTCAGTGAATGTCTGTGTTACTTGGTATCAGTGTATGTCTTTGTTACTTGGTGTCAGTGTGTGTCTGTGTTATTTGGTGTCAGTGTGTTTGTTTGTGTTACTGGGTGTCAGTGTGTGTCTGTGTTACTTGGTGTAAGTGTGTGTCCTTGTCACTTGGTGTCCGTGTGTGTCTGTGTTACTGAGTGTCAGAGTATGTCTTCGTTAGTGGGTTTCAGTGTATGTCTTTGTTACTTGGTGTAAGTGTGTGTCTGTGTTACTGGGTATCAGTGTCTGTCTTTTTTCTTGGTGTAAGTGTGTGTCTGTGTTGCTGGGTATCAGTGCAGATCTTTGTTACTTGGTGTCATTGTATGTCTGTGTTACTTGGTGTAAGTGTGTGTCTGTGTTACCTGGTATCAGTGTATTTCTTTGTTACTTGGTGTCAGTGTATGTCAAAATACTTGGTGCAAGTGTATGTCTTTGTTACTTGGTGTAACTGTCTGTATTTGTTACTTGGTGTCAGTGTATGTCTTTGTTACTTGGTGTAAGTGTGTGTCTTTGTTACTTGGTGTAAGTGTATGTCTTTGTTACTTGTTGTAAGTGTATGTCTTTGTTACTTGGTGCAATTGTCTGTCTTTGTTACTTGGTGTCAGTGTATGTCTGTGTTACTTGGTGTAATTGTCTGTCTTTATTACTTGGTGTCAGTGTATGTCTGTGTTACATGGTGTAAGTGTGTGTCTTTGTTACTGGGCATTAGTGTATGTCTTTGTGACTTGGTATCAGTGTATGTCTTTGTTACTTGGTGTCACTGTATGTCAAAATACTTGGTGTAAGTGTATGTCTTTGTTACTTGGTGTAATTGTATGTCTTTGTTACTTGTTGTAAGTGTATGTCTTTGTTACTTGGTGTAATTGTCTGTCTTTGTTACTTGGTGTCAGTGTATGTCTGTGTTACTTGGTGTAATTGTCTGTCTTTGTTACTTGGTGTCAGTGTATGTCTGTGTTACATGGTGTAAGTGTGTGTCTTTGTTACTGGGCATCAGTGTATGTCTTTGTGACTTGGTATCAGTGTATGTCTTTGTTACTTGGTGTAACTGTATGTCAAAATACTTGGTGTAAGTGTGTGTCTTTGTTACTTGGTGTAATTGTATGTCTTTGTTACTTGGTGTCAGTGTATGTCTTTGTTCCTTGGTGTCAGTGTGTGTCTGTGTTACTGGGTGTAAGTGTGTGTCTGCGTTACTGGGTATCAGTGTATGTCTTTGTTACTTGGTGTCAGTGTATGTCAAAACACTTGGTGTCAGTGCATGTCTGTGTTACTTGGTGTAAGTTTGTGTGTTTGTTACTGGGCATCAGTGTACGTCTTTGTGACTTGGTAACAGTGTATGTCTTTGTGACTTTGTGTCAGTGTATGTCTTTTTTACTGGGTGTCAGTTTGTGTCTGTGTGACTTGGTGTCAGTGTATGTTTGTTTGTGTTACTGGGTGTCAGTGTGTGTCCTTGACACTAGGTGTCAGTATTTAGTTTAGTTTCGAGATCCAGCACTGAAACAGGCCCTTCGGCGCACCGAGTCTGGGCCGACCATCAACAACCCATTTATACTAATCCTACACTAATCCCGTATTTCTCTCACATCCCCATCTATCCCTATATATTTCCCGACCACCTACCTATGCTCGGGGCAATTTATGATGGCCAATTAACTTATCAACCTGCAAGTCTTTGGCATGTGGGAGGAAACCGGAGCACCGGGAGGAAAACCATGCAGACACAGGGAGAACTTGCAAACTCCGCACAGGCAGTACCGAGAATCGAACCAGGGTCCCTGGAGCTGAGAGGCTGCGGTGCTAACCACTGCGCCAATGTGCCCCCCCCCCACCCATTGTGTGCCTGTGTTACTGGGTATCAGTGTATGTCTTTGTTACTTGGTGTCAGTGTGTGTCTGTGTCATTTGGTGTCAGTGTGTTTGTTTGTGTTACTGGGTGTCAGTGTGTGTTTGTGTTACTTGGTGCAAGTGTGTGTCCTTGTCACTTGGTGTCCGTGTGTGTCTGTGTTACTGAGTGTCAGAGTATGTCTTTGTTACTGGGTTTCAGTGTATGTCTTTGTTACTTGGTGTAAGTGTGTGTCTGTGTTACTGGGTATCAGTGTCTGTCTTTTTTCTTGGTGTAAGTGAGTGTCTGTGTTGCTGGGTATCAGTGCAGATCTTTGTTACTTGGTGTCATTGTATGTCTGTGTTACTTGGTGTAAGTGTTTGTCTGTGTTAGTGGGTATCAGTGTATGTCTTTGTTACTTGGTGTCAGTGTCTGTCAAAATACTTGGTGTAAGTGTATGTCTTTGTTACTTGGTGTAATTGTCTGTATTTGTTACTTGGTGTCAGTGTATGTCTGTGTTACTTGGTGTAAGTGTGTGTCTTTGTTACTTGGTGTAAGTGTATGTCTTTGTTACTTGCTGTCAGTGTATGTCTTTGTTACTTGGTGTCAGTGTGTGTCTGTGTTACTGTGCATCAATGTATATCTTTGTGACTTGGTATCAGTGTATGTGTTTGTGACTTGGTGTCAGTGTATGTCTTTTTCCTGGGTGTAAGTGTGTGTCTGCGTTACTTGGTGTAAGTGTGTGTCCTTGTCACTTGGTGTCCGTGTGTGTCTTTGTTACTGGGCATCAGTGTATGTCTTTGTGACTTGGTATCAGTGTATGTCTTTGTTATTTGGTGTCACTGTATGTCAAAATACTTTGTGTAAGTGTATGTCTTTGTTACTTGGTGTAATTGTATGTCTTTGTTACTTGGTGTCAGTGTATGTCTGTGTTACTTGGTGTAAGTGTGTGTCTTTGTTACTTGGTGTCAGTGGATGACTTTGTTACTTGGTGTCAGTGTGTGTCTTTGTTACTGGGCATCAGTGTATGACTTGGTATCAGTGTATGTCTTTGTGACTTGGTGTCATTGTATGTCTTTTTTACTGGGTGTAAGTGTGTGTCTGCGTTACTGGGTATCAGTGTATGTCTTTGTTACTTGGTGTCAGTGTATGTCAAAATACTTGGTGTAAGTGTATGTCTTTGTTACTTGGTGTAATTGTCTGTCTTTGTTCCTTGGTGTCAGTGAATGTCTGTGTTACTTGGTATCAGTGTATGTCTTTGTTACTTGGTGTCAGTGTGTGTCTGTGTTATTTGGTGTCAGTGTGTTTGTTTGTGTTACTGGGTGTCAGTGTGTGTCTGTGTTACTTGGTGTAAGTGTGTGTCCTTGTCACTTGGTGTCCGTGTGTGTCTGTGTTACTGAGTGTCAGAGTATGTCTTCGTTAGTGGGTTTCAGTGTATGTCTTTGTTACTTGGTGTAAGTTTGTGTCTGTGTTACTGGGTATCAGTGTCTGTCTTTTTTCTTGGTGTAAGTGTGTGTCTGTGTTGCTGGGTATC
This sequence comes from Heterodontus francisci, assembly GCF_036365525.1. NCBI lineage: Eukaryota > Metazoa > Chordata > Chondrichthyes > Heterodontiformes > Heterodontidae > Heterodontus > Heterodontus francisci. The sequence continues at coordinate 1,652,500 of NW_027140415.1, read as the reverse complement.
AGTGCAGATCTTTGTTACTTGGTGTCATTGTATGTCTGTGTTACTTGGTGTAAGTGTGTGTCTGTGTTACTGGGTATCAGTGTATTTCTTTGTTACTTGGTGTCAGTGTATGTCAAAATACTTGGTGCAAGTGTATGTCTTTGTTACTTGGTGTAACTGTCTGTATTTGTTACTTGGTTTCAGTGTATGTCTTTGTTACTTGGTGTAAGTGTGTGTCTTTGTTACTTGGTGTAAGTGTATGTCTTTGTTACTTGTTGTAAGTGTATGTCTTTGTTACTTGGTGTAATTGTCTGTCTTTGTTACTTGGTGTCAGTGTATGTCTGTGTTACTTGGTGTAATTGTCTGTCTTTGTTACTTTGTGTCAGTGTATGTCTGTGTTACATGGTGTAAGTGTGTGTCTTTGTTACTGGGCATCAGTGTATGTCTTTGTGACTTGGTATCAGTGTATGTCTTTGTTACTTGGTGTCACTGTATGTCAAAATACTTGGTGTAAGTGTATGTCTTTGTTACTTGGTGTAATTGTATGTCTTTGTTACTTGGTGTCAGTGTATGTCTGTGTTACATGGTGTAAGTGTGTGTCTTTGTTACTGGGCATCAGTGTATGTCTTTGTGACTTGGTATCAGTGTATGTCTTTGTTACTTGGTGTAACTGTATGTCAAAATACTTGGTGTAAGTGTATGTCTTTGTTACTTGGTGTAATTGTCTGTCTTTGTTACTTGGTGTCAGTGTATGTCTGTGTTACTTGGTGTAAGTGTGTGTCTTTGTTACTTGGTGTAATGTATGTCTTTGTGACTTGGTATCACTGTTTGTCTTTGTGACTTGGTGTCAGTGCATGTCTTTGTTACTGGGTGTCAGTGTGTGTTGTTTGTGGTACTGATTGTCAGTGTGTGTCTGTGACACTAGGTGTCAGTATTTAGTTTAGTTTCGAGATACAGCACTGAAACAGGCCCTTCGGCCCACCGAGTCTGTGCCGACCATCAACAACCCATTTATACTAATCCTACACTAATCCCGTATTCCTATCACATCCCCACCTATCCCTATATATTTCGCTGCCACGTACCTATACTAGGGGCAATTTATGATGGCCAATTAACCAATCAACCTGCAAGTCTTTGGCATGTGGGAGGAAACCGGAGCACCGGGAGGAAACCCACGCAGACACAGGGACAACTTGCAAATTCCGCACAGGCAGTACCCAGAATCGAAGCCGGGTCCCTGGAGCTGTGAGGCTGCGGTGCAAACCAATGCGCCAATGTGCGCCCCCCCCCAACGCCCCCGCAGTTTGTGCTGTGTTACTGGGTTTCAGTGTGTCTGTTTGTGTTAATGGGTGTCAGTGTGTGTCTTTGTTACTTGGTGGAAGTGTGTGTCTTTGTTACTTGGTGTCCGTGAGTGTCTGTGTTACTGGGTGTCAGTGTATGTCTTTGTTACTTGGTGTCATTGTATGTCTGTGTTACTTGGTGTCAGTGTATGTCAAAATACTTGGTGTAAGTGTATGTCTTTGTTACTTGGTGTAATTGTCTGTCTGTGTTACTTGGTGTAAGTGTGTGTCTTTGTTACTTGGTGTAAGTGTAAGTCTTTGTGACTTGGTGTCAGTGTATGTCTTTGTTACTTGGTGTCACTGTATGTCAAAATACTTGGTGTAAGTGTATGTCTTTGTTACTTGGTGTAATTGTATGTCTTTGTTACTTGGTGTCAGTGTATGTCTGTGTTACTTGGTGTAAGTGTGTGTCTTTGTTACTTGGTGTAAGTGTATGTCTTTGTTACTTGGTGTCAGTGTATGTCTTTGTTACTTGTTGACAGTGTGCGTCTTTGTTCCTGGGCATCAGTGTATGTCTTTGTGACTTGGTATCAGTGTATGTCTTTGTGACTTGGTATCAGTGTATGTCTTTGTGACTTGGTGTCAGGGTTTGTCTTTTTTACTGGGTGTAAGTGTGTGTCTGCGTTACTGGGTATCAGTGTATGTCTTTGTTACTTGGTGTCAGTGTATGTCAAAATACTTGGTGTAAGTGTATGTCTGTGTTACTTGGTGTAAGTGTGTGTCTTTGTTACTTCGTGTAAGTGTATATGTTTGTGACTTGGTACCACTGTATGTCTTTGTGACTTGGTGTCAGTGCATGTCTTTGTTACTGGGTGTCAGTGTGTGTTTGTTTGTGGGACTGGGCGTCAGTGTGTGTCTGTGACACTAGGTGTCAGTATTTAGTTTAGTTTCGAGATACAGCACTTCAACAGGCCCTTCGGCCCACCGAGTCTGTGCCGACCATCAGCAACCCATTTATACTAATCCTACACTAATCCCGTATTCCTATCACATCCCCACCTATCCCTATATATTTCGCTGCCACGTACCTATACTAGGGGCAATTTATGATGGCCAATTAACCAATCAACCTGCAAGTCTTTGGCATGTGGGAGGAAACCGGAGCACCGGGAGGAAACGCACGCAGACACAGGGACAACTTGCAAATTCCGCACAGGCAGTACCCAGAATCGAACCCGGGTCCTTGGAGCTGTGAGGCTGCGGTGCTAACCAATGCGCCAATGTGCCCCCCCCACCCCCCATCCCCCCGCAGTGTATGCTGTGTTACTGGATTTCAGTGTGTTTGTTTGTGTTAATGTGTGTCAGTGTGTGTCTTTGTTACTTGGTGGAAGTGTGTGTCTTTGTTACTTGGTGTCCGTGAGTGTCTGTGTTACTGGGTGTCAGTGTATGTCTTTGTTACTTGGTGTCATTGTATGTCTGTGTTACTTGGTGTAAGTGTGTGTCTGTGTTACTGGGTATCAGTGGATGTCTTTGTTACTTGGTGTAATTGTCTGTCTTTGTTACTTGGTGTCAGTGCATGTCTTTGTTACTTGGTGGAAGCGTATGTCTTTGTTACTTGGTGTCAGTGTATGTCTTTGTTACTTGGTGTCAGTGTATGTCTGCGTTACTTGGTGTAAGAGTGTGTCTGTGTTACTCGGTGTCAGTGTATCTCTTTGATACTTGGTGTCAGTGTATGTCTTTGTTACTTGGTGTCAGTGTATGTCTGTGTTACTTGGTGGAAGTGTGTGTCTGTGTTACTGGGTATCAGTGTATGTCTTTGTTACTTGCTGTCAGTGTATGTCTTTGTTACTCGGTGTAAGTGTATGTCTTTGTTCCTTGGTGTCAGTGTATGTCTGTGTTACTTGGTGTAATTGTATGCCTTTGTTACTTGATGTCAGTGTATGTCTTTGTTACTTGGTGTAAGTGTATGTCTTTGTTACTTGGTGTCAGTGTATGTCTTTGTTACTTGGTGTAAGTGTATGTCTTTGCTGCTTGGTGTCAGTGTATGTCTTTGATACTTGGTGTAAGTGTATGTCTGTGTTCCTGGGTATTAGTGTCTGTCTTTGTTACTTGGTGTAAGTGTGTGTCTGTGTTGCTGGGTATCAGTGTATGTCTTAATTACTTGGTGTAAGTGTGTGTCTGTTTTACTGGGTATGAGTGTCTGTCTTTGTTACTTGGTGTCAGTGTATGTCTTTGTTACTTGGTGTCAGTGTGTGTCTTTGTTACTTGGTGTAAGTGTGTGTCTTTGTTACTGGGTGTCAGTGTATGTCTTTGTTACTGGGTGTCAGTGTATGTCTTTGTCACTTGGTGTTAGTGTGTATCTGTGTTACTGGGTATTAGTGTCTGTCTTTGTTACTTGGTGTAAGTGTGTGTCTGTGTTACTGGGTGTCAGTGTATGTCTGTGTACTTGGTGTATGTGTGTGTCTTTGTTACTTGGTGTCAGTGTATATCTGTGTTTCTTGGTGTTAGTGTATGTCTTTGTTACTTGGTGTCAGTGTATGTCTTTCTAACTTGGTGTAAGTGTCTGTCTTTGTTACTTGGGGTCAGTGCATGTCTTTGTTACTTGGTGTAAGTGTATGTCTTTGTTACTTGGTGTCAGTGTATGTCTCTGTTACTTGGTGTAAGTGTGTGTCTGCGTTACTGTGTATCAGTGTATGTCTTTGTTACTTGGTGTCATTGCCTGTCTTTGTTACTTGGTGTAAGTGTGTGTCTGTGTTACTTGGTGTAAGTGTGTGTCTGTGTTACTAGTTATCAGTGTATGACTTCGTTACTTGGTGTCAGTGTATGTCTTTGTTACTTGGTGTAAGTGTATGTCTTTGTTACTTGGTGTCAGTGTCGGTCTGTGTTACTTTGTGTAACTGTATGTCTTTGTTACTTGGTGTCAGTGTATGTCTTTGTTACTTGGTATAAGTGTATGTCTTTGTTACTTGGTGTAAGTGTATGTCTTTGCTACATGGTGTCAGTGTATGTCCTTGATACTTGGTGTAAGTGTGTGTCTGTGTTGCTGGGCATCAGTGTATGTCTTTGTTACTTGGTGTAAGTGTGTGTCTGTGTTACTGGGTATCAGTGTCTGTCTTTGTTACTTGGTGTAAGTGTGTGTCTGTGTTGCTGGGCATCAGTGTATTTATTTGTTACTTGGTGTAAGTGTGTGTCTGTGTTACTGGTTATCAGTGTATGTCTGCGTTACTTGGTGTAAGAGTGTGTCTGAGTTACTCGGTGTCAGTGTATCTCTTTGATACTTGGTGTCAGTGTATGTCTTTGTTACTTGGTGTCAGTGTATGTCTGTGTTACTTGGTGTAAGTGTGTGTCTGTGTTACTGGGTATCAGTGTATGTCTTTGTTACTTGCTGTCAGTGTATGTCTTTGTTACTCGGTGTAAGTGTATGTCTTTGTTCCTTGGTGTCAGTGTATGTCTGTGTTACTTGGTGTAATTGTATGCCTTTGTTACTTGATGTCAGTGTATGTCTTTGTTACTTGGTGTAAGTGTATGTCTTTGTTACTTGGTGTCAGTGTATGTCTTTGTTACTTGGTGTAAGTGTATGTCTTTGCTGCTTGGTGTCAGTGTATGTCTTTGATACTTGGTGTAAGTGTATGTCTGTGTTCCTGGGTATTAGTGTCTGTCTTTGTTACTTGGTGTAAGTGTGTGTCTGTGTTGCTGGGTATCAGTGTATGTCTTTATTACTTGGTGTAAGTGTGTGTCTGTTTTACTGGGTATGAGTGTCTGTCTTTGTTACTTGGTGTCAGTGTATGTCTTTGTTACTTGGTGTCAGTGTGTGTCTTTGTTACTTGGTGTAAGTGTGTGTCTTTGTTACTGGGTGTCAGTGTATGTCTTTGTTACTGGGTGTCAGTGTATGTCTTTGTCACTTGGTGTTAGTGTGTATCTGTGTTACTGGGTATTAGTGTCTGTCTTTGTTACTTGGTGTAAGTGTGTGTCTGTGTTACTGGGTGTCAGTGTATGTCTGTGTACTTGGTGTATGTGTGTGTCTTTGTTACTTGGTGTCAGTGTATATCTGTGTTTCTTGGTGTTAGTGTATGTCTTTGTTACTTGGTGTCAGTGTATGTCTTTCTAACTTGGTGTAAGTGTCTGTCTTTGTTACATGGGGTCAGTGCATGTCTTTGTTACTTGGTGTAAGTGTATGTCTTTGTTACTTGGTGTCAGTGTATGTCTCTGTTACTTGGTGTAAGTGTGTGTCTGTGTTACTGTGTATCAGTGTATGTCTTTGTTACTTGGTGTCATTGCCTGTCTTTGTTACTTGGTGTAAGTGTGTGTCTGTGTTACTTGGTGTAAGTGTGTGTCTGTGTTACTAGTTATCAGTGTATGACTTCGTTACTTGGTGTCAGTGTATGTCTTTGTTACTTGGTGTAAGTGTATGTCTTTGTTACTTGGTGTCAGTGTCGGTCTGTGTTACTTTGTGTAACTGTATGTCTTTGTTACTTGGTGTCAGTGTATGTCTTTGTTACTTGGTATAAGTGTATGTCTTTGTTACTTGGTGTAAGTGTATGTCTTTGCTACATGGTGTCAGTGTATGTCCTTGATACTTGGTGTAAGTGTGTGTCTGTGTTGCTGGGCATCAGTGTATGTCTTTGATACTTGGTGTAAGTGTGTGTCTGTGTTACTGGGTATCAGTGTCTGTCTTTGTTACTTGGTGTAAGTGTGTGTCTGTGTTGCTGGGCATCAGTGTATTTATTTGTTACTTGGTGTAAGTGTGTGTCTGTGTTACTGGTTATCAGTGTCTGTCTTTGTTACTTGGTGTCAGTGTACGTCTTTGTTACTTGGTGTCTGTGTGTGTCTGTGTTACTTGGTGTAAGTGTTTGTCTGTGTTATTGGGTATCAGTGTATGTCTTTGTTACTTGGTATCAGTGTATGCCTTTTTTAATTGGTGTAAGTGTATGACTTTGTTACTTGGTGTCAGTGCATGTCTTTGCGATTTGGTGCAAGTGTGTGTCTGTGTTACTGGGTATCAGTGTATGTCTTTGTTAATTGGTGTCAGTGTATGTCTTTGTTACTTGGTGTCAGTGTGTGTCTTTGTTACTTGGTGTAAGTGTGTGTCTTTGTTACTGGGTGTCAGTGTATGTCTGTGTTACTTGGTGTAAGAGTGTGTCTGTGTTACTTGGTGTCAGTGTATCTCTTTGTTACTTTGTGTCAGTGTATGTCTCTGTTACTTGGTGTCAGTGTATGTCTTTGTTACTTGGTGTAAGTGTATGTCTGTGTTACTTGGTGGAAGTGTGTGTCTGTGTTACTGGGTATCAGTGTATGTCTTTGTTACTTGGTGTCAGTGTATGTCTTTGTTACTTGGTGTAAGTGTGTGTGTGTGTTACTGGGTATCAGTGTACGTCTTTGCTACTTGGTGTCTGTGTGTGTCTGTGTTACTTGGTGTAAGTGTGTGTCTGTGTTATTGGGTATCAGTGTATGTCTTTGTTACTTGGTGTCAGTGTATTCTTTTTTAATTTGTGTAATTGTATGTCTTTGTTACTTTGTGTCAGTGTATGTCTTTGTTACTTGGTGTAAGTGTGTGTCTGTGTTACTGGGTATCAGTGTATGTCTTTGTTAATTGGTGTCAGTGTATGTCTTTGTTACGTGGTGTAAGTGTGTGTCTGTGTTACTGGGTATCATTGTATGTCTTTGTTACTTGGTGTCAGTGTTTGTCTCTGTTACTGGGTGTCAGTGCATGTCTTTGTTACTGGGTGTCAGTGTATGTCAATGTGACTTGGTGTAAGTGCGTTTCTGTGTTACTGGGTATCAGTGTATGTCTTTGTTACTTGGAGTAAGTTTTTCTCTGTGTTGCTGGGTGTCAGTGTGTATCTGTGTTCCTGGGTGTCAGTGTATGTCTTTGTTACTTGGTGTCAGTGCATGTCTTTGTTACTTGGTGGAAGTGTATATCTTTGTTACTTGGTGTCAGTGTATGTCTCTGTTACTTGGTGTAAGTGTGGGCCTGTGATATGAGTATCAGCGTATGTCTTTGTTACTTGGTGTCAGTGTATGTCTTTGTTACTTGGTGTCAGTGTATGTCTGTGTTACTTGGTGTAAGAGTGTGTCTGTGTTACTTGGTGTCAGTGTATGTCTGTGTTACTTGGTGTAAGTGTGTTTGTGTGTGTTACTGGGTATCAGTGTACGTCTTTGTTACTTGGTGTCTGTGTGTGTCTGTGTTCCTTGGTGGAAGTGTGTGTCTGTGTTACTGGGTATCAGTGTATGTCTTTGTTACTCGGTGTCAGAGTATCTCTTTGTTACTTTGTGTCAGTGTATGTCTTTGTTACTTGGTGTCAGTGTATGTCTTTGTTACTTGGTGTCAGTTTATGTCTGTGTTACTTGGTGGAAGTGTGCGTCTGTGTAACTGGGTATCAGTGTATGTCTTTGTTACTTGGTGTCAGTGTATGTCTTTGTTACTTGGTGTAATTGTATGCCTTTGTTACTTGGTGTCAGTGTATGTCTTTGTTACTTGGTGTAAGTGTATGTCTTTGTTACTTGGTGTCAGTGTATGTCTTTGTTGCTTGGTGTAAGTGTATGTCTTTGCTGCTTGGTGTCAGTGTATGTCTTTGATACTTGGTGTAAGTGTATGTCTGTGTTCCTGGGTATCAGTGTCTGTCTTTGTTACTTGGTGTAAGTGTGTGTCTGTGTTGCTGGGTATCAGTGTATGTCTTTATTACTTGGTGTAAGTGTGTGTCTGTTTTACTGGGTATGAGTGTCTGTCTTTGTTACTTGGTGTCTGTGTATGTCTTTGTTACTTGGTGTCAGTGTGTGTCTTTGTTACTTGGTGTAAGTGTGTGTCTTTGTTACTGGGTGTCAGTGTATGTCTTTGTTACTGGGTGTCAGTGTATGTCTTTGTCACTTGGTGTTAGTGTGTGTCTGTGTTACTGGGTATTAGTGTCTGTCTTTGTTACTTGGTGTAAGTGTGTGTCTGTGTTACTGGGTATCAGTGTATGTCTTTGTTACTTGGTGTAAGTGTATGTATTTGTTACTTGGTGTCAGTGTATGTCTCTGTTACTTGGTGTAAGTGTGTGTCTGTGTTACTGTGTATCAGTGTGTGTCTTTGTTACTTGGTGTCATTGCCTGTCTTTGTTACTTGGTGTAAGTGTGTGTCTGTGTTACTTGGTGTAAGTGTGTGTCTGTGTTACTGTTTATCAGTGTATGACTTCGTTACTTGGTGTCAGTGTATGTCTTTGTTACTTAGTGTAAGTGTATGTCTTTGTTACTTGGTGTTAGTGTAGGTCTGTGTTACTTGGTGTAACTGTATGTCTTTGTTACTTGGTGTCAGTGTCTGTCTTTGTTACTTGGTATAAGTGTATGTCTTTGTTACTTGGTGTCAGTGTATGTCTTTGTTACTTGGTGTAAGTGTATGTCTTTGCTACATGGTGTCAGTGTATGTCCTTGATACTTGGTGTAAGTTTGTGTCTGTGTTGCTGGGCATCAGTGTATTTCTTTGTTACTTGGTGTAAGTGTGTGCCTGTGTTACTGGTTATCAGTGTCTGTCTTTGTTACTTGGTGTCATTGTATGTCTTTGTTACTTGGTGTGAGTGTGTGTCTGTGTTACTTGGTGTAAGTGTGTGTCTGTGTTACTGGTTATCAGTGTATGACTTCGTTACTTGGTGTCAGTGTATGTCTTTGTTACTTAGTGTAAGTGTATGTCTTTGTTACTTGGTGTTAGTGTTGGTCTGTGTTACTTGGTGTAACTGTATGTCTTTGTTACTTGGTGTCAGTGTCTGTCTTTGTTACTTGGTATAAGTGTATGTCTTTGTTACTGGGTGTCAGTGTATGTCTTTGTTACTTGGTGTAAGTGTATGTCTTTGCTACATGGTGTCAGTGTATGTCCTTGATACTTGGTGTAAGTTTGTGTCTGTGTTGCTGGGCATCAGTGTATTTCTTTGTTACTTGGTATAAGTGTGTGCCTGTGTTACTGGTTATCAGTGTCTGTCTTTGTTACTTGGTGTCAGTGTATGTCTTTGTGACTTTGTGTAAGTGTGTGTGTGTGTTACTGGGTATCAGTGTACGTCTTTGTTACTTGGTGTCTGTGTGTGTCTGTGTTACTTGGTGTAAGTGTTTGTCTGTGTTATTGGGTATCAGTGTATGTCTTTGTTACTTGGTATCAGTGTATGTCTTTTTTAATTGGTGTAAGTGTATGACTTTGTTACTTGGTGTCAGTGCATGTCTTTGCGATTTGGTGCAAGTGTGTGTCTGTGTTACTGGGTATCAGTGTATGTCTTTGTTACTTGGTGTCAGTGTGTGTCTTTGTTACTTGGTGTAAGTGTGTGTCTTTGTTACTGGGTGTCAGTGTATGTCTGTGTTACTTGGTGTAAGAGTGTGTCTGTGTTACTTGGTGTCAGTGTGTCTCTTTGTTACTTTGTGTCAGTGTATGTCTTTGTTACTTGGTGTCAGTGTATGTCTGTGTTACTTGGTGGAAGTGTGTGTCTGTGTTCCTGGGTATCAGTGTATGTATTTGTTACTTGGTGTCAGTGTATGTCTTTGTTACTTGGTGTAAGTGTATGTCTTTGCTACATGGTGTCAGTGTATGTCCTTGATACTTGGTGTAAGTTTGTGTCTGTGTTGCTGGGCATCAGTGTATTTCTTTGTTACTTGGTGTAAGTGTGTGCCTGTGTTACTGGTTATCAGTGTCTGTCTTTGTTACTTGGTGTCAGTGTATGTCTTTGTTACTTGGTGTAAGTGTGTGTCTGTGTTACTGTGTATCAGTGTATGTCTTTGTTACTTGGTGTCATTGCCTGTCTTTGTTACTTGGTGTAAGTGTGTGTCTGTGTTACTTGGTGTAAGTGTGTGTCTGTGTTACTGGTTATCAGTGTATGACTTCGTTACTTGGTGTCAGTGTATGTCTTTGTTACTTAGTGTAAGTGCATGTCTTTGTTACTTGGTGTTAGTGTAGGTCTGTGTTACTTGGTGTAACTGTATGTCTTTGTTACTTGGTGTCAGTGTTTGTCTTTGTTACTTGGTATAAGTGTATGTCTTTGTTACTTGGTGTCAGTGTATGTCTTTGTTACTTGGTGTAAGTGTATGTCTTTGCAACATGGTGTCAGTGTATGTCCTTGATACTTGGTGTAAGTTTGTGTCTGTGTTGCTGGGCATCAGTGTATTTCTTTGTTACTTGGTGTAAGTGTGTGCCTGTGTTACTGGTTATCAGTGTCTGTCTTTGTTACTTGGTGTCAGTGTATGTCTTTGTTACTTGGTGTAAGTGTGTGTGTGTGTTACTGGGTATCAGTGTACGTCTTTGTTACTTGGTGTCTGTGTGTGTCTGTGTTACTTGGTGTAAGTGTTTGTCTGTGTTATTGGGTATCAGTGTATGTCTTTGTTACTTGGTGTAAGTGTATGTCTTTGTTACTTGGTGTCAGTGTATGTCTGTGTTACTTGGTGTAATTGTATGTCTTTGTTACTTGGTGTCAGTGTATGTCTTTGTTACTTGGTGTAAGTGTATGTCTTTGTTACTTGGTGTCAGTGTATGTCTTTGTTACTTGGTGTAAGTGTATGTCGTTGCTGCTTGGTGTCAGTGTATGTCTTTTATACCTGGTGCAAGTGTATGTCTGTGTTCCTGGGTATCAGTGTCTGTCTTTGTTACTTGCTGTCAGTGTGTGTCTGTGTTGCTGGGTATCAATGTATGTCTTTATTACTTGGTGTAAGTGTGTGTCTGTTTTACTGGGTATGAGTGTCTGTCTTTGTTACTTGGTGTCTGTGTATGTCTTTGTTACTTGGTGTCAGTGTGTGTCTGTGTTACTTGGTGTAAGTGTGTGTCTTTGTTACTGGGTGTCAGTGTATGTCTTTGTTACTGGGTGTCAGTGTATGTCTTTGTCACTTGGTGACCGACCACTCCCTGGTGTGCAGCAAGGTTAGACTCAGACCAAAGAAGTTGCATCATTCCAAGCAGAAGGGCCACCCGCGCATCAACACGAGCAGAATTTCTCACCCACAGCTGTTACAAAAATTTCTAAATTCACTTGTAACAGCCCTTCAAAACACTCCCACAGGGGATGCTGAGACCAAGTGGGCCCACATCGGAGACGCCATCTATGAGTCAGCTTTGACCACCTACGGCAAAAGTGCGAAGAGAAATGCAGACTGGTTTCAATCTCATAATGAAGAGCTGGAACCTGTCATAGCCGCTAAGCGCATTGCACTTTTGAACTACAAGAAAGCCCCCAGCGATTTAACATCCGCAGCACTTAAAGCAGCCAGAAGTACTGCACAAAGAACAGCTAGGCGTTGCGCAAACGACTACTGGCAACACCTATGCAGTCATATTCAGCTGGCCTCAGACACCGGAAACATCAGAGGAATGTATGATGGCATGAAGAGAGCTCTTGGGCCAACCATCAAGAAGATCACCCCCCTCAAATCTAAATCGGGGGACATAATCACTGACCAACGCAAACAGATGGACCGCTGGGTTGAGCACTACCTAGAACTGTACTCCAGGGAGAATGCTGTCACTGAGACTGCCCTCAATGCAGCCCAGCCTCTACCAGTCATGGATGAGCTGGACATACAGCCAACCAAATCGGAACTCAGTGATGCCATTGATTCCCTAGCCAGCGGAAAAGCCCCTGGGAATGACAGCATTACCCCTGAAATAATCAAGAGTGCCAAGCCTGCTATACTCTCAGCACTACATGAACTGCTATGCCTGTGCTGGGACGAGGGAGCAGTACCCCAGGACATGCGCGATGCCAACATCATCACCCTCTATAAAAACAAAGGTGACCACGGTGACTGCAACAACTACCGTGGAATCTCCCTGCTCAGCATAGTGGGGAAAGTCTTTGCTCGAGTCGCTCTGAACAGGCTCCAGAAGCTGGCCGAGCGCGTCTACCCTGAGGCACAGTGTGGCTTTCGTGCAGAGAGATCGACTATTGACATGCTGTTCTCCCTTCGTCAGATACAGGAGAAATGCCGTGAACAGCAGATGCCCCTCTACATTGCTTTCATTGATCTCACCAAAGCCTTTGACCTCGTCAGCAGACGTGGTCTCTTCAGACTACTAGAAAAGATCGGATGTCCACCAAAGCTACTAAGTATCATCACCTCATTCCATGACAATATGAAAGGCACAATTCAACATGGTGGCTCCTCATCAGAGCCCTTTCCTATCCTGAGTGGTGTGAAACAGGGCTGTGTTCTCGCACCCACACTTTTTGGGATTTTCTTCTCCCTGCTGCTTTCACATGCGTTCAAATCCTCTGAAGAAGGAATTTTCCTCCACACAAGATCAGGGGGCAGGTTGTTCAACCTTGCCCGTCTAAGAGCGAAGTCCAAAGTACGGAAAGTCCTCATCAGAGAACTCCTCTTTGCTGACGATGCTGCTTTAACATCTCACACTGAAGAATGCCTGCAGAGTCTCATCGACAGGTTTGCGTCTGCCTGCAATGAATTTGGCCTAACCATCAGCCTCAAGAAAACGAACATCATGGGGCAGGATGTCAGAAATGCTCCATCCATCAATATTGGCGACCACGCTCTGGAAGTGGTTCAAGAGTTCACCTACCTAGGCTCAACTATCACCAGTAACCTGTCTCTAGATGCAGAAATCAACAAGCGCATGGGTAAGGCTTCCACTGCTATGTTCAGACTGGCCAAGAGAGTGTGGGAAAATGGCGCACTGACACGGAACACAAAAGTCCGAGTGTATCAGGCCTGTGTCCTCAGTACCTTGCTCTACGGCAGCGAGGCCTGGACAACGTATTCCAGCCAAGAGCGACGTCTCAATTCATTCCATCTTCGCTGCCTTCGGAGAATACTTGGCATCAGGTGGCAGGACTATATCTCCAACACAGAAGTCCTTGAAGCGGCTAACATCCCCAGCTTATACACACTACTGAGTCAGCGGCGCTTGAGATGGCTTGGCCATGTGAGCCGCATGGAAGATGGCAGGATCCCCAAAGACACATTGTACAGCGAGCTCGCCACTGGTATCAGACCCACCGGCCGTCCATGTCTCCGTTATAAAGACGTCTGCAAACGCGACATGAAATCGTGTGACATTGATCACAAGTCGTGGGAGTCAGTTGCCAGCATTCGCCAGAGCTGGCGGGCAGCCATAAAGACAGGGCTAAATTGTGGCGAGTCGAAGAGACTTAGTAGTTGGCAGGAAAAAAGACAGAGGCGCAAGGGGAGAGCCAACTGTGCAACAGCCCCAACAAACAAATTTCTCTGCAGCACCTGTGGAAGAGCCTGTTACTCCAGAATTGGCCTTTATAGCCACTCCAGGCGCTGCTTCACAAACCACTGACCACCTCCAGGCGCGTATCCATTGTCTCTCGAGATAAGGAGGCCCAAAAAGAAAGAAAAAAAAAAGTTAGTGTGTGTCTGTGTTACTGGGTATCAGTGTCTGTCTTTGTTACTTGGTGTAAGTGTGTGTCTGTGTTACTGGGTATCAGTGTATGTCTTTGTTACTTGGTGTCAGTGTATGTCTGTGTACTTGGTGTATGTGTGTGTCTTTGTTACTTGGTGTCAGTGTATGTCTGTGTTTCTTGGTGCAAGTGTATGTCTTTGTTACTTGGTGTCAGTGTATGTCTTTGTTACTTGGTGTAAGTGTCTGTCTTTGTTACTTGGGGTCAGTGCATGTCTTTGTTACTTGGTGTAAGTGTATGTCTTTGTTACTTGGTGTCAGTGTATGTCTCTGTTACTTGGTGTAAGTGTGTGTCTGTGTTACTGTGCATCAGTGTATGTCTTTGTTACTTGGTGTCATTGCCTGTCTTTGTTACTTGGTGTAAGTGTGTGTCTGTGTTACTTGGTGTAAGTGTGTGTCTGTGTTACTGGTTATCAGTGTATGACTTCGTTACTTGGTGTCAGTGTATGTCTTTGTTACTTGGTGTCAGTGTATGTCTGTGTTACTTGGTGTAACTGTATGTCTTTGTTACTTGGTGTCAGTGTATGTCTTTGTTACTTGGTATATGTGTATGTCTTTGTTACTTGGTGTCAGTATATGTCTTTGTTACTTCGTGTAAGTGTATGTCTTTGCTACATGGTGTCAGTGTATGTCCTTGATACTTGGTGTAAGTGTGTGTCTGTGTTGCTGGGCATCAGTGTATGTCTTTGTTACTTGGTGTAAGTGTGTGTCTGGGTTACTGGGTATCAGTGACTGTCTTTGTTACTTGGTGTAAGTGTCTGTCTGTGTTGCTGGGCATCAGTGTATTTCTTTGTTACTTGGTGTAAGTGTGTGTCTGTGTTACTGGTTATCAGTGTCTGTCTTTGTTACTTGGTGTCAGTGTATGTCTTTGTTACTTGGTGTAAGTGTGTGTGTGTTTTACTGGGTATCAGTGTACGTCTTTGTTACTTCGTGTCTGTGTGTGTCTGTGTTACTGGGTGTCAGTGCAAGTCTTTGTTACTGGGTGACAGTGTATGTCTTTGTGACTTGGTGTAAGTGCGTGTCTGTGTTACTGGGTATCAGTGTATGTCTTTGTTACTTGGAGTAAGTGTTTCTCTGTGTTACTGGGTGTCAGTGTGTGTCTGTGTTACTGGATATCAGTGTCTGTCTTTGTTACTTGGTGTAAGTGTGTGTCTGTGTGATTGGGTATCAGTGTATGTCATTGTTACTTGGTGTAAGTGTGTGTCTGTGTTACTGGGTATCAGTGTATGTCTTTGTTACTTGGTGTCGGGGTATGTCATTGTTACTTGGTGTATGTGTATGTCTTTGTTACTTTGTGTCAGTGTATGTCTTTGTTACTTGGTGTAAGTGTGTGTCTGTGTTACTGGGCATCAGTGTGTGTCTTTGCTACTTGGTGTAAGTGTGTGAATGTGTTCCTGGGTATCAGTGTATGTCTTTGCTACTTGGTGGAAGTGTGTGTCTGTGTTACTGGGTATCAGTGTCTGTCTTTGTTACTTGGTGTCAATGTATGTCTTTGTTACTGGGTGTCAGTGCGTGTCTGTGATACCGGGTATCATTGTATGTCTTTGTTGCTTCGTGTCAGTGTTTGTCTTTGTATTTGGTATAAGTGGATGTCTTTGTTACTTGGTGTCAGTGTGTGTCTTTGTTACTTGTTATCAGTGTTTCTCTGTGTTAATGGGTGTCACTATGTATCTGTGTTACTGGGTATTAGTGTATGTCTTTGTTACTTGGTGTAAGTGTGTGTCTGTGTTACTGGGTATCAGTGTATGTCTTTGTTACTTGGTTTCAATGTATGTCTTTCTTACTTGGAGTACGTGTGTGTCTGTGTTACTGGGTATCAGTGTATGTCTTTGTTAATTGGTGTCAGTGGATGTCTTTGTTACTTGGTGTCAGTGCATGTATTTGTTACTTGGTGTAATTGTGTGTCTGTGTTACTGGGTATCAGTGTATGTCTTTGTTACTTGGTGTCAGTGTGTGTCTTTGTTACTGTGTGTCAGTGTATGTCTTTGTTACTGGGTATCAGTGTGTGTCTTTGTGACTTGGTGTAAGTGTGTGTCTGTGTTACTGGATGTCAGTGTCTGTCCTTGTTACTTGGTGTAAGAGTGTGTCTGTGTTGCTGGGTATCAGTTGATGTCTATGTTAATTGTTGTCAGTGTATGTCTGTGTTACTTGGTGTAAGTGTGTGTCTTTGTTAGTTGGTGTAAGTGTATATCTTTGTTACTTGGTGTCAGTGCATGTCTGTGTTATTTGGTGTAAGTGTATGTCTTTGTTACTTGGTCTCAGTGTATGTCTGTGTACTTGCTGTAATTGTTTGTCTGTGTCACTGGGTATGAGTGCATGTCTTTGTTAGTTGGTGTCAGTGTATGTCTGTGTTACTTGGTGTCAGTGTGTGTCTTTGTTACTTGGTGTCAGTGTTTCTCTGTGTTACTGGGTGTCACTGTGTATCTGTGTTCCTGGGTATCAGTGTATGTCTTTGTTACTTGGTGTCAGTGTATGTCTTTTTTACTGGATGTCAGTGTGTGTCTGTGTTACTTGGTGTCAGTTTATGCCTTTGTTACTGTGTATCAGTGTTTGTCTGTGTTACTGGGTGTCAGTGTGTGTTTGTTTGTGTTACTGGGTATCAGTGTATGTCTTTGTGACTTGGTATCAGTGTATGTCTTTGTTACTGGGTTTCAGTGTGCGTCTGTGTTACTTGGTGCCATTGCATCAGTGTTTCTCTGTGTGACTGGGTGTCAGTGAGTGTTTGTTTGTGTTACTGGGTATCATTGTATGTCTTTGTTACTTGGTGTCAGTGTATGTCTTTGTTACTTTGTGTCATTGTGTTTTTTGTGTTACTGGGTGTCAGTGTGTGTCTGTGTAACTTGGTGTAAGTGTGTGTCTTTGTTACTTGGTGTCCGTGTGTGTCTGTGCTACTGGGTGTCAGAGTCTGTCTTTGTTACTGGGTGTCAGTGTATGTCTTTGTTACTTGTAGTAAGTATGTGTCTGTGTTACTGGGTATCATTGTCTGTCTTTTTTACTTGGTGTAAGTGTGTGTCTGTGTTACTGGGTATCAGTGCATGTCTTTGTTACTTGGCGTCATTGTATGTCTGTGTTACTTGGTGTAAGTGTGTGTCTGTGCTACTGGGCATCAGTGTATGTCTCTGTGACTTGGTATCAGTGTATGTCTTTGTGACTTGGTGTCAGTGCATGTCTTTTTTACTAGGTGTGTGTGTGTCTGCGTTATTCGGTATCAGTGCATGTCTTTGTTACTTGGTGTCAGTGGATGTCAAAATACTTGGTGTAAGTGTATGTCTTTGTTACTTGGTGTAATTGCCTATCTTTGTTACTTGGTGTCAGTGTATGTCTGTGTTACTTGGTGTAAGTGTGTGTCTTTGTTACTTGGTGTAAGTGTATGTCTTTGTTACTTGGTGTCAGTGTATGTCTTTGTTACTTGGTGTCAGTGTGTGCCTGTGTTACTGGGCATCAGTGTATGTCTTTGTGACTTGTTATCAGTGTATGTCTTTGTGACTTGGTGTCAGTGTATGTCTTTTTTACTGGGTGTAAGTATGTGTCTGCGTTACTGGGTAACATTGTGTGTCTTTGTTACTTGGTGTAAGTGTATGTCAAAATACTTGGGGTAAGTGTATGTCTTTGTTACTTGGTGTCAGTGCATGTCTTTGTTACTGGGCATCAGTATATGCCTTTGTGACTTGGTATCAGTGTATGTCTTTGTGACTTGGTGTAAGTGTGTGTCTGTGTTACTGGGTATCAGTGCAAGTCTGTGTGACTTGGAGTCATTGTATGTCTGTGTTACTTGGTGTAAGTGTGTGTCTGTGTTACTGGGTATCAGTGCATGTCTTTGTTACTTGGTGTCAGTGTCTGTCAAAATACTTGGTGTAAGTGTATGTCTTTGTTACTTGGTGTAATTGTCTGTTTTCTTACTTGGTGTCAGTGCATGTCTGAGTTACTTGGTGTAAGTGTGTGTCTTTGTTACTTGGTGTCAGTGTATGTCTTTGTTACTTGGTGTCAGTGTGTGTCTGTGTAACTGGGCATCAGTGTATGTCTTTGTGACTTGGTATCAGTGTATGTCTGTGTTACTTGATGTAAGTGTGTGTCTGTGTTACTGGGTATCAGTGTGTATCTTTGTTACTTGGTGTCAGTGTATGTCAAAATATTTGGTGTAAGTGTATGTCTTTGTTACTTGGTGTCAGTGTATGTCTTTGTTACTTGGAGTCAGTGTGTGTCTGTGTAACTGGGCATTTGTGTATGTCTTTGTGACTTGGTATCAGTGTATGTCTTTGTTACTTGGTGTCAGTGGATGTCAAAATACTTGATGTAAGGGTATGTCTTTGTTACTTGGTGTAATTGTCTGTCTTTGTTACTTGGTGTCAGTGTATGTCTGTGTTACTAGGTGTAAGTGTGTGTCTTTGTTACTTGGTGTCAGTGTATGTCTTTGTTACTTGGTGTCAGTGTGCATCTGTGTTACTGGGCATCAGTATCTGTCTTTGTGACTGGGTATCACTGTATGTCTTTGTGACTTGGTGTCAGTGTATGTCTGTGTTACTTGGTGTCAGTGTGTTTGTTGTGTTACTGGGTGTCAGTGTGTGTCTGTGTTACTTGGTGTAAGTGTGTGTCTTTGTTACTTGGTGTCCGTGTGTGTCTGTGTTACTGGGTGTCAGTGTATGTCTTTGTTACTGGGTGTCAGTGTATGTCTTTGTTACTTGGTGTAAGTGTGTGTCTGTGTTACTGGGTATCAGTGTCTGTCATTTTACTCGGTGTAAGTGTGTGTCTGTGTTACTGGGTATCAGTGCATGTCTTTGTTACTTGGTGTCAGTGTATGTCTGTGTTACTGGGTATCAGTGCATGTCTTTGTTACTTGGTGTCAGTGTATGTCTGTTTTACTTGATGTAAGTGTGTGTCTGTGTTACTGGGTATCAGTGTATATCTTTGTTACTTGGTGTCAGTGTATGTCAAAATATTTGGTGTAAGTGTCTGTCTTTGTTACTTGATGTCAGTGTATGTCTTTTTACTGGTTGTAAGTGTGTGTCTGCGTTACTGGGTATCAGTGTATGTATTTGTTACTTGGTGTCAGTGTATGTCAAAATACTTGGTGTAAGTGTATGTCTTTGTTACTTGGTGTAATTGCCTGTCTTTTTTACTTGGTGTCAGTGTATGTCTGTGTTCATTGGTGTAAGTGTGTGTCTTTGTTACTGGGCATCAGTGCATGACTTTGTGACTTGGTATCAGTGTATGTCTTTGTGACTTGGTGTCAGTGTATGTCTTTTTTACTGGGTGTCAGTGTGTGTCTGTGTTACTTGGTGTCAGTGCATGTCTTTGTTACTGTGTATCAGTGTTTCTCTGTGTTACTGGGTGTCAGTGTGTGTTTGTTTGTGTTACTGGGTGTCAGTGTGTGTCTGTGACACTAGGTGTCAGTATTTAGTTTAGTTTAGAGATACATCACTTAAACAGGCCCTTCGGCCCACCGAGTCTTTGCCGACCATCAACAACCCATTTATACTAATCCTACCCTAATCCCGTTTTCCTATCACATCCCCACCTATCCCTACATATTTCCCTACCACCTACCTATACTGGGGGGAATTTATTATGGCCAATTAACCTACCAACCTGCTGTTCTTTGGCATGTGGGAGGAAACCGGAGCACCGGGAGGAAACCCACGCTGACACAGGGAGAATTTGCAAACTCCGCACAGGCAGTACCCAGAATCGAAACCGGGTCCCTGGACTTGTGAGGCTGCGGTGCTAACCACTGCGCCAATGTGCACCCCCCATGTGTGCCTGTGTTACTTGGTATCAGTGTATGTCTTTGTGACTTGGTGTAAGTGTGTGTCTGTGTTACTGGGTATCAGTGCAAGTCTGTGTTACTTGGAGTCATTGTATGTCTGTGTTACTTGGTGTAAGTGTGTGTCTGTGTTACTGGGTATCAGTGCATGTCTTTGTTACTTGGTGTCAGTGTATGTCAAAATACTTGGTGTAAGTGTATGTCTTTGTTACTTGCTGTAATTGTCTGTCTTTGTGACTTGGTGTCAGTGTATGTCTGAGTTACTTGGTGTAAATGTGTGTCTTTGTTACTTGGTTTAAGTGTATGTCTTTGTGACTTGGTATCACTGTTTGTCTTTGTGACTTGGTGTCAGTGCATGTCTTTGTTACTGGGTGTCAGTGTGTGTCTGTGTAACTGGGCATCTGTGTATGTCTTTGTGACTTGGTATCAGTGTATGTCTTTGTGACTTGGTGTCAGTGTATGTCAAAATATTTGGTGTAAGTGCATGTCTTTGTTACTTGGTGTCAGTGTATGTCTGTGTTACTTGGTGTCAGTGTGTGTCTTTGTTACTTGGTGTCAGTGTTTCTCTGTGTTACTGGGTGTCACTGTGTATCTGTGTTCCTGGGTATCAGTGTATGTCTTTGTTACTTGGTGTCAGTGTATGTCTTTTTTACTGGATGTCAGTGTGTGTCTGTGTTACTTGGTGTCAGTTTATGCCTTTGTTACTGTGTATCAGTGTTTGTCTGTGTTACTGGGTGTCAGTGTGTGTTTGTTTGTGTTACTGGGTATCAGTGTATGTCTTTGTGACTTGGTATCAGTGTATGTCTTTGTTACTGGGTTTCAGTGTGTGTCTGTGTTACTTGGTGCCATTGCATCAGTGTTTCTCTGTGTGACTGGGTGTCAGTGAGTGTTTGTTTGTGTTACTGGGTATCATTGTATGTCTTTGTTACTTGGTGTCAGTGTATGTCTTTGTTACTTGGTGTCATTGTGTTTTTTGTGTTACTGGGTGTCAGTGTGTGTCTGTGTAACTTGGTGTAAGTGTGTGTCTTTGTTACTTGGTGTCCGTGTGTGTCTGTGCTACTGGGTGTCAGAGTCTGTCTTTGTTACTGGGTGTCAGTGTATGTCTTTGTTACTTGTAATAAGTATGTGTCTGTGTTACTGGGTATCATTGTCTGTCTTTTTTACTTGGTGTAAGTGTGTGTCTGTGTTACTGGGTATCAGTGCATGTCTTTGTTACTTGGCGTCATTGTATGTCTGTGTTACTTGGTGTAAGTGTGTGTCTGTGCTACTGGGCATCAGTGTATGTCTCTGTGACTTGGTATCAGTGTATGTCTTTGTGACTTGGTGTCAGTGCATGTCTTTTTTACTGGGTGTGTGTGTGTCTGCGTTACTCGGTATCAGTGCATGTCTTTGTTACTTGGTGTCAGTGGATGTCAAAATACTTGGTGTAAGTGTATGTCTTTGTTACTTGGTGGAATTGCCTGTCTTTGTTACTTGGTGTCAGTGTATGTCTGTGTTACTTGGTGTAAGTGTGTGTCTTTGTTACTTGGTGTAAGTGTATGTCTTTGTTACTTGGTGTCAGTGTATGTCTTTGTTACTTGGTGTCAGTGTGTGTCTGTGTTACTGGGCATCAGTGTATGTCTTTGTGACTTGTTATCAGTGTATGTCTTTGTGACTTGGTGTCAGTGTATGTCTTTTTTACTGGGTGTAAGTATGTGTCTGCGTTACTGGGTAACATTGTGTGTCTTTGTTACTTGGTGTAAGTGTATGTCAAAATACTTGGGGTAAGTGTATGTCTTTGTTAATTGGTGTCAGTGTATGTCTTTGTTACTGGGCATCAGTATATGCCTTTGTGACTTGGTATCAGTGTATGTCTTTGTGACTTGGTGTAAGTGTGTGTCTGTGTTACTGGGTATCAGTGCAAGTTTGTGTGATTGGAGTCATTGTATGTCTGTGTTACTTGGTGTAAGTGTGTGCCTGTTTTACTGGGTATCAGTGCATGTCTTTGTTACTCGGTGTCAGTTTCTGTCAAAATACTTGGTGTAAGTGTATGTCTTTGTTACTTGGTGTAATTGTCTGTTTTCTTACTTGGTGTCAGTGCATGTCTGAGTTACTTGGTGTAAGTGTGTGTCTTTGTTACTTGGTGTCAGTGTATGTCTTTGTTACTTGGTGTCAGTGTGTGTCTGTGTAACTGGGCATCAGTGTATGTCTTTGTGACTTGGTATCAGTGTATGTCTGTGTTACTTGATGTAAGTGTGTGTCTGTGTTACTGGGTATCAGTGTATATCTTTGTTACTTGGTGTCAGTGTATGTCAAAATATTTGGTGTAAGTGTATGTCTTTGTTACTTGGTGTCAGTGTATGTCTTTGTTACTTGGTGTCAGTGTGTGTCTGTGTAACTGGGCATTTGTGTATGTCTTTGTGACTTGGTATCAGTGTATGTCTTTGTTACTTGGTGTCAGTGGATGTCAAAATACTTGATGTAAGGGTATGTCTTTGTTACTTGGTGTAATTGTCTGTCTTTGATACTTGGTGTCAGTGTATGTCTGTGTTACTAGGTGTAAGTGTGTGTCTTTGTTTACTTGGTGTAAGTGTATGTCGTTGTTACTTGGTGTCAGTGTATGTCTTTGTTACTTGGTGTCAGTGTGTATCTGTGTTACTGGGCATCAGTATCTGTCTTTGTGACTGGGTATCACTGTATGTCTTTGTGACTTGGTGTCAGTGTATGTCTGTGTTACTTGGTGTCATTGTGTTTGTTGTGTTACTGGGTATCAGTGTGTGTCTGTGTTACTTGGTGTAAATGTGTGTCTTTGTTACTTGGTGTCCGTGTGTGTCTGTGTTACTGGGTGTCAGTGTATGTCTTTGTTACTGGGTGTCAGTGTATGTCTTTGTTACTTGGTGTAAGTGTGTGTCTGTGTTACTGGGTATCAGTGTCTGTCATTTTACTCGGTGTAAGTGTGTGTCTGTGTTACTGGGTATCAGTGCATGTCTTTGTTACTTGGTGTCAGTGTATGTCTGCGTTACTGGGTATCAGTGCATGTATTTGTTACTTGGTGTCAGTGCATGTCTGTTTTACTTGATGTAAGTGTGTGTCTGTGTTACTGGGTATCAGTGTATATCTTTGTTACTTGGTGTCAGTGTATGTCAAAATATTTGGTGTAAGTGTCTGTCTTTGTTACTTGGTGTCAGTGTATGTTTTTGTTACTTGGTGTCAGTGTATGTCTTTTTACTGGTTGTAAGTGTGTGTCTGCGTTACTGGGTATCAGTGTATGTATTTGTTACTTGGTGTCAGTGTATGTCAAAATACTTGGTGTAAGTGTATGTCTTTGTTACTTGGTGTAATTGCCTGTCTTTATTACTTGGTGTCAGTGTATGTCTGTGTTCATTGGTGTAAGTGTGTGTCTTTGTTACTGGGCATCAGTGCATGACTTTGTGACTTGGTATCAGTGTATGTCTTTGTGACTTGGTGTCAGTGTATGTCTTTTTTACTGGGTGTCAGTGTGTGTCTGTGTTACTTGGTGTCAGTGCATGTCTTTGTTACTGTGTATCAGTGTTTCTCTGTGTTACTGGGTGTCAGTGTGTGTTTGTTTGTGTTACTGGGTGTCAGTGTGTGTCTGTGACACTAGGTGTCAGTATTTAGTTTAGTTTAGAGATACAGCACTTAAACAGGCCCTTCGGCCCACCGAGTCTTTGCCGACCATCAACAACCCATTTATACTAATCCTACCCTAATCCCGTTTTCCTATCACATCCCCACCTATCCCTACATATTTCCCTACCACCTACCTATACTGGGGGGAATTTATTATGGCCAATTAACCTATCAACCTGCTGTTCTTTGGCATGTGGGAGGAAACCGGAGCACCGGGAGGAAACCCACGCTGACACAGGGAGAATTTGCAAATTCCGCACAGGCAGTACCCAGAATCGAAACCGGGTCCCTGGACTTGTGAGGCTGCGGTGCTAACCACTGCGCCAATGTGCACCCCCCAGTGTGTGCCTGTGTTACTTGGTATCAGTGTATGTCTTTGTGACTTGGTGTAAGTGTGTGTCTGTGTTACTGGGTATCAGTGCAAGTCTGTGTTACTTGGAGTCATTGTATGTCTGTGTTACTTGGTGTAAGTGTGTGTCTGTGTTACTGGGTATCAGTGCATGTCTTTGTTACTTGGTGTCAGTGTATGTCAAAATACTTGGTGTAAGTGTATGTCTTTGTTACTTGGTGTAATTGTCTGTCTTTGTGACTTGGTGTCAGTGTATGTCTGAGTTACTTGGTGTAAATGTGTGTCTTTGTTACTTGGTGTAAGTGTATGTCTTTGTGACTTGGTATCACTGTTTGTCTTTGTGACTTGGTGTCAGTGCATGTCTTTGTTACTGGGTGTCAGTGTGTGTCTGTGTAACTGGGCATCTGTGTATGTCTTTGTGACTTGGTATCAGTGTATGTCTTTGTGACTTGGTGTCAGTGTATGTCAAAATATTTGGTGTAAGTGTATGTCTTTGTTACTTGGTGTCAGTGTATGTCTTTGTTACTTGGTGTCAGTGTGTGTCTGTGCAACTGGGCATCTGTGTATGTCTTTGTGACTTGGTATCAGTGTATGTCTTTGTGACTTGGTGTCAGTGTATGTATTTTTTACTGGGTGTCAGTATGTGCCTGTGTTACTGGGTATCAGTGTATGTCTTTGTTACTTGGTGTCAGTGGATGTCAAAATACCTTATGTAAGGGTATGTCTTTGTTACTTGGTGTAATTGTCTGTCTTTGTTACTTGGTGTCAGTGTATGTCTGTGTTACTAGGTGTAAGTGTGTGTCTTTGTTTACTTGGTGTAAGTGTATGTCTTTGTTACTTGGTGTCAGTGTATGTCTTTGTTACTTGGTGTCAGTGTGTATCTGTGTTACTGGGCATCAGTATCTGTCTTTGTGACTGGGTATCAGTGTATGTCTTTGTGACTTGGTGTCAGTGTATGTCTGTGTTACTTGGTGTCAGTGTGTTTGTTGTGTTACTGGGTGTCAGTGTGTGTCTGCGTTACTTGGTGTAAGTGTGTGTCTTTGTTACTTAGTGTCCGTGTGTGTCTGTGTTACTGGGTGTCAGCGTATGTCTTTGTTACTCGGTGTCAGTGTATGTCTTTGTTACTTGGTGTAAGTGTGTGTCTGCGTTACTGGGTATCAGTGTCTGTCATTTTACTCGGTGTAAGTGTGTGTCTGTGTTACTGGGTATCAGTGCATGTCTTTGTTACTTGGTGTCAGTGTATGTCTGTGTTACTGGGTATCAGTGCATGTCTTTGTTACTTGGTGTCAGTGTATGTCTGTGTTACTTGATGTAAGTGTGTGTCTGTGTTACTGGGTATCAGTGTATATCTTTGTTACTTGGTGTCAGTGTATGTCAAAATATTTGGTGTAAGTGTCTGTCTTTGTTACTTGGTGTCAGTGTATGTCTTTGTTACTTGGTGTCAGTGTGTGTCTGTGTTACTGGGCGTCAATGTATGTCTTTGTGACTTGGTGTCAGTGTATGTCTTTGTTACTTGTTGTCAGTGTGTGTCTTTGTTACTGGCATCAGTGTATGACTTTGTGACTTGGTATCAGTGTATGTCTTTGTGACTTGGTGTCAGTGGATGTCTTTTTTACTGGGTGTAAGTGTGTGTCTGCGTTACTGGGTATCAGTGTATGTCTTTGTTACTTTGTGTCAGTGTATGTCAAAATACTTGGTGTAAGTGTATGTCTTTGTTACTTGGTGTAAGTGTGTGTCTTTTTTACTGGGCATCAGTGTATGGCTTTGTGACTTGGTATCAGTGTATGTCTTTGTGTCTTGGTGTCAGTGTATGTCTTTTTTACTGGGTGTCAGTGTGTGTCTGTGTTACTTGGTGTCAGTGCATGTCTTTGTTACTGTGTATCAGTGTTTCTCTGTGTTACTGGGTGTCAGTGTGTGTTTGTTTGTGTTACTGGGTGTCAGTGTGTGTCTGTGACACTAGGTGTCAGTATTTAGTTTAGTTTCGAGATACAGCACTTAAACAGGCCCTTCGGCCCACCGAGTCTTTGCCGACCATCAGTAACCCATTTATACTAATCCTACACTAATCCCGTATTCCTATCACATCCCCACCTATCCCTATATATTTCCCTACCACCTACCTATACTGGGGGGAACTTATGATGGCCAATTAACCTATCAACCTGCTGTTCTTTGGCATGTGGGATGAAACCGGAGCACCGGGAGGAAACCCACGCTGACACAGGGAGAACTTGCAAACTCCGCACAGGCAGTACCCAGAATCGAAACCGGGTCCCTGGACTTGTGAGGCTGCGGTGCTAAACACTGCGCCAATGTGCACCCCCCAGTGTGTGCCTGTGTTACTGGGTATCAGTGTATGTCTTTGTTACTTGGTGTCAGTGTATGTCTATGTTACTTGGAGTTATTGTATGTCTGTGTTACTTGGTGTAAGTGTGTGTCTGTGTTACTGGGTATCAGTGTATGTCTTGGTTACTTGGTGTCAGTGTATGTCAAAATACTTGGTGTAAGTGTATGTCTTTGTTACTTGGTGTAATTGTCTGTCTTTCTTACTTGGTGTCAGTGTATGTCTGTGTTACTTGGTGCAAGTGTGTGTCTTTGTTACTTGGTGTCAGTGGATGTCTTTGTTACTTGGTGTCAGTGTGTTTCTGTGTAACTGGGCATCAGTGTATGTCTTTGTGACTTGGTATCAGTGTTTGTCTTTGTGACTTGGTGTCAGTGCAAATCTTTGTTACTGGGTGTCAGTGTGTGTCTGTGTAACTGGGCATCTGTGTATGTCTTTGTGACTTGGTATCAGTGTATGTCTTTGTGACTTGGTGTCAGTGTATGTCAAAATATTTGGTGTAAGTGTATGTCTTTGTTACTTGGTGTCAGTGTATGTCTTTGTTACTTGGTGTCAGTGTGTGTCTGTGCAACTGGGCATCTGTGTATGTCTTTGTGACTTGGTATCAGTGTATGTCTTTGTGACTTGGTGTCAGTGTATGTATTTTTTACTGGGTGTCAGTATGTGCCTGTGTTACTGGGTGTCAGTGTATGTCTTTGTTACTGGGTGTCAGTGTATGTCTTTGTTACTTGGTGTAAGTGTGTGTCTGTGTTACTGGGTATCAGTGTCTGTCATTTTACTCGGTGTAAGTGTGTGTCTGTGTTACTGGGTATCAGTGCATGTCTTTGTTAATTGGTGTCAGTGTATGTCTGTGTTACTGGGTATCAGTGCATGTCTTTGTTACTTGGTGTCAGTGTATGTCTGTTTTACTTGATGTAAGTGTATGTCTGTGTTACTGGGTATCAGTGTATATCTTTGTTACTTGGTGTCAGTGTATGTCAAAATATTTGGTGTAAGTGTCTGTCTTTGTTACTTGGTGTCAGTGTATGTTTTTGTTACTTGGTGTCAGTGTATGTCTTTTTACTGGGTGTAAGTGTGTGTCTGCGTTACTGGGTATCAGTGTATGTATTTGTTACTTGGTGTCAGTGTATGTCAAAATACTTGGTGTAAGTGTATGTCTTTGTTACTTGGTGTAATTGCCTGTCTTTTTTACTTGGTGTCAGTGTATGTCTGTGTTACTTGGTGTAAGTGTGTGTCTTTGTTACTGGGCATCAGTGCATGACTTTGTGACTTGGTATCAGTGTATGTCTTTGTGACTTGGTGTCAGTGTATGTCTTTTTTACTGGGTGTCAGTGTGTGTCTGTGTTACTTGGTGTCAGTGCATGTCTTTGTTACTGTGTATCAGTGTTTCTCTGTGTTACTGGGTGTCAGTGTGTGTTTGTTTGTGTTACTGGGTGTCAGTGTGTGTCTGTGACACTAGGTGTCAGTATTTAGTTTAGTTTAGAGATACAGCACTTAAACAGGCCCTTCGGCCCACCGAGTCTTTGCCGACCATCAACGACCCATTTATACTAATCCGACCCTAATCCCGTTTTCCTATCACATCCCCACCTATCCCTACATATTTCCCTACCACCTACCTATACTGGGGGGAATTTATTATGGCCAATTAACCGATCAACCTGCTGTTCTTTGGCATGTGGGAGGAAACCGGAGCACCGGGAGGAAACCCACGCTGACACAGGGAGAACTTGCAAACTCCGCACAGGCAGTACCCAGAATCGAAACCGGGTCCCTGGACTTGTGAAGCTGCGGTGCTAACCACTGCGCCAATGTGCACCCCCCAGTGTGTGCCTGTGTTACTTGGTATCAGTGTATGTCTTTGTGACTTGGTGGAAGTGTGTGTCTGTGTTACTGGGTATCAGTGCAAGTCTGTGTTACTTGGAGTCATTGTATGTCTGTGTTACTTGGTGTAAGTGTGTGTCTGTGTTACTGGGTATCAGTGCATGTCTTTGTTACTTGGTGTCAGTGTATGTCAAAATACTTGGTGTAAGTGTATGTCTTTGTTACTTGGTGTAATTGTCTGTCTTTGTGACTTGGTGTCAGTGTATGTCTGAGTTACTTGGTGTAAATGTGTGTCTTTGTTACTTGGTGTAAGTGTATGTCTTTGTGACTTGGTATCACTGTATGTCTTTGTGACTTGGTATCAGTGTATGTCTTTGTGACTTGGTGTCAGTGTATGTCAAAATATTTGGTGTAAGTGTATGTCTTTGTTACTTGGTGTCAGTGTATGTCTTTGTTACTTGGTGTCAGTGTGTGTCTGTGCAACTGGGCATCTGTGTATGTCTTTGTGACTTGGTATCAGTGTATGTCTTTGTGACTTGGTGTCAGTGTATGTATTTTTTACTGGGTGTCAGTATGTGCCTGTGTTACTGGGTATCAGTGTATGTCTTTGTTACTTGATGTCAGTGGATGTCAAAATACTTGATGTAAGGGTATGTCTTTGTTACTTGGTGTCAGTGGATGTCAAAATACTTGATGTAAGGGTATGTCTTTGTTACTTGGTGTAATTGTCTGTCTTTGTTACTTGGTGTCAGTGTATGTCTGTGTTACTAGGTGTAAGTGTGTGTCTTTGTTTACTTGGTGTAAGTGCATGTCTTTGTTACTTGGTGTCAGTGTATGTCTTTGTTACTTGGTGTCAGTGTGTATCTGTGTTACTGGGCATCAGTATCTGTCTTTGTGACTGGGTATCAGTGTATGTCTTTGTGACTTGGTGTCAGTGTATGTCTGTGTTACTTGGTGTCAGTGTGTTTGTCGTGTTACTGGGTGTCAGTGTGTGTCTGTGTTACTTGGTGTAAGTGTGTGTCTTTGTTACTTGGTGTCCGTGTGTGTCTGTGTTACTGGGTGTCAGCGTATGTCTTTGTTACTCGGTGTCAGTGTATGTCTTTGTTACTTGGTGTAAGTGTGTGTCTGCGTTACTGGGTATCAGTGTCTGTCATTTTACTCGGTGTAAGTGTGTGTCTGTGTTACTGGGTATCAGTGCATGTCTTTGTTACTTGGTGTCAGTGTATGTCTGTGTTACTGGGTATCAGTGCATGTCTTTGTTACTTGGTGTCAGTGTATGTCAAAATTCTTGGTGTAAGTGTATGTCTTTGTTACTTGGTGTAATTGTCTGTCTTTGTGACTTGGTGTCAGTGTATGTCTGAGTTACTTGGTGTAAATGTGTGTCTTTGTTACTTGGTGTAAGTGTATGTCTTTGTGACTTGGTATCACTGTTTGTCTTTGTGACTTGGTGTCAGTGCATGTCTTTGTTACTGGGTGTCAGTGTGTGTCTGTGTAACTGGGCATCTGTGTATGTCTTTGTGACTTGGTATCAGTGTATGTCTTTGTGACTTGGTGTCAGTGTATGTCAAAATATTTGGTGTAAGTGTATGTCTTTGTTACTTGGTGTCAGTGTATGTCTTTGTTACTTGGTGTCAGTGTGTGTCTGTGCAACTGGGCATCTGTGTATGTCTTTGTGACTTGGTATCAGTGTATGTCTTTGTGACTTGGTGTCAGTGTATGTATTTTTTACTGGGTGTCAGTATGTGCCTGTGTTACTGGGTATCAGTGTATGTCTTTGTTACTTGATGTCAGTGGATGTCAAAATACTTGATGTAAGGGTATGTCTTTGTTACTTGGTGTAATTGTCTGTCTTTGTTACTTGGTGTCAGTGTATGTCTGTGTTACTAGGTGTAAGTGTGTGTCTTTGTTTACTTGGTGTAAGTGCATGTCTTTGTTACTTGGTGTCAGTGTATGTCTTTGTTACTTGGTGTCAGTGTGTATCTGTGTTACTGGGCATCAGTATCTGTCTTTGTGACTGGGTATCAGTGTATGTCTTTGTGACTTGGTGTCAGTGTATGTCTGTGTTACTTGGTGTCAGTGTGTTTGTTGTGTTACTGGGTGTCAGTGTGTGTCTGTGTTACTTGGTGTAAGTGTGTGTCTTTGTTACTTGGTGTCCGTGTGTGTCTGTGTTAATGGGTGTCAGCGTATGTCTTTGTTACTCGGTGTCAGTGTATGTCTTTGTTACTTGGTGTAAGTGTATGTCTGCGTTACTGGGTATCAGTGTCTGTCATTTTACTCGGTGTAAGTGTGTGTCTGTGTTACTGGGTATCAGTGCATGTCTTTGTTACTTGGTGTCAGTGTATGTCTGTGTTACTGGGTATCAGTGCATGTCTTTGTTACTTGGTGTCAGTGTATGTCTGTGTTACTTGATGTAAGTGTGTGTCTGTGTTACTGGGTATCAGAGTATATCTTTGTTACTTGGTGTCAGTGTATGTCAAAATATTTGGTGTAAGTGTCTGTCTTTGTTACTTGGTGTCAGTGTATGTCTTTGTTACTTGGTGTCAGTGTGTGTCTGTGTTACTGGGCGTCAATGTATGTCTTTGTGACTTGGTGTCAGTGTATGTCTTTGTTACTTGCTGTCAGTGTGTGTCTTTGTTACTGGGCATCAGTGCATGACTTTGTGACTTGGTATCAGTGTATGTCTTTGTGACTTGGTGTCAGTGGATGTCTTTTTTACTGGGTGTAAGTGTGTGTCTGCGTTACTGGGTATCAGTGTATGTCTTTGTTACTTGGTGTCAGTGTATGTCAAAATACTTGGTGTAAGTGTATGTCTTTGTTACTTGGTGTAAGTGTGTGTCTTTGTTACTGGGCATCAGTGTATGGCTTTGTGACTTGGTATCAGTGTATGTCTTTGTGATTTGGTGTCAGTGTATGTCTTTTTTACTGGGTGTCAGTGTGTGTCTGTGTTACTTGGTGTCAGTGCATGTCTTTGTTACTGTGTATCAGTGTTTCTCTGTGTTACTGGGTGTCAGTGTGTGTTTGTTTGTGTTACTGGGTGTCAGTGTGTGTCTGTGACACTAGGTGTCAGTATTTAGTTTAGTTTAGAGATACAGCACTTCAACAGGCCCTTCGGCCCACCGAGTCTTTGCCGACCATCAGTAACCCATTTATACTAATCCTACACTAATCCCGTATTCCTATCACATCCCCACCTATCCCTATATATTTCCCTACCACCTACCTATACTGGGGGGAATTTATGATGGCCAATTAACCTATCAACCTGCTGTTCTTTGGCATGTGGGATGAAACCGGAGCACCGGGAGGAAACCCACGCTGACACAGGGAGAACTTGCAAACTCCGCACAGGCAGTACCCAGAATCGAAACCGGGTCCCTGGACTTGTGAGGCTGCGGTGCTAAACACTGCCCCAATGTGCACCCCCCAGTGTGTGCCTGTGTTACTGGGTATCAGTGTATGTCTTTGTTACTTGGTGTCAGTGTATGTCTGTGTTACTTGGAGTCATTGTATGTCTGTGTTACTTGGTGTAAGTGTGTGTCTGTGTTACTGGGTATCAGTGTATTTCTTTGTTACTTGGTGTCAGTGTATGTCAAAATACTTGGTGTATGTGTATGTCTTTGTTACTTGGTGTAATTGTCTGTCTTTCTTACTTGGTGTCAGTGCATGTCTGAGTTACTTGGTGTAAGTGTGTGTCTTTGTTACTTGGTGTCCGTGTGTGTCTGTGTTACTGGGTGTCAGTGTATGTCTTTGTTACTCGGTGTCAGTGTATGTCTTTGTTACTTGGTGTAAGTGTGTGTCTGCGTTACTGGGTATCAGTGTCTGTCATTTTACTCGGTGTAAGTGTTTGTCTGTGTTACTGGGTATCAGTGCATGTCTTTGTTACTTGGTGTCAGTGTATGTCTGTGTTACTGGGTATCAGTGCATGTCTTTGTTACTTGGTGTCAGTGTATGTCTGTGTTACTTGATGTAAGTGTGTGTCTGTGTTACTGGGTATCAGTGTATATCTTTGTTACTTGGTGTCAGTGTATGTCAAAATATTTGGTGTAAGTGTCTGTCTTTGTTACTTGGTGTCAGTGTATGTCTTTGTTACTTGGTGTCAGTGTGTGTCTGTGTTACTGGGCGTCAATGTATGTCTTTGTGACTTGGTGTCAGTGTATGTCTTTGTTACTTGCTGTCAGTGTGTGTCTTTGTTACTGGGCATCAGTGTATGACTTTGTGACTTGGTATCAGTGTATGTCTTTGTGACTTGGTGTCAGTGGATGTCTTTTTTACTGGGTGTAAGTGTGTGTCTGCGTTACTGGGTATCAGTGTATGTCTTTGTTACTTGTTGTCAGTGTATGTCAAAATACTTGGTGTAAGTGTATGTCTTTGTTACTTGTTGTAAGTGTGTGTCTTTGTTACTGGGCATCAGTGTATGGCTTTGTGACTTGGTATCAGAATTTGTCTTTGTGATTTGGTGTCAGTGTATGTCTTTTTTACTGGGTGTCAGTGTGTGTCTGTGTCACTTCGTGTCAGTGCATGTCTTTGTTACTGTGTATCAGTGTTTCTCTGTGTTACTGGGTGTCAGTGTGTGTTTGTTTGTGTTACTGGGTGTCAGTGTGTGTCTGTGACACTAGGTGTCAGTATTTAGTTTAGTTTAGAGATACAGCACTTAAACAGGCCCTTCGGCCCACCGAGTCTTTGCCGACCATCAACAACCCATTTATACTAATCCTACCCTAATCCCGTTTTCCTATCACATCCCCACCTATCCCTACATATTTCCCTACCACCTACCTATACTGGGGGGAATTTATTATGGCCAATTAACCTATCAACCTGCAAGTCTTTGGCATGTGGGATGAAACCGGAGCACCGGGAGGAAACCCACGCTGACACAGGGAGAACTTGCAAACTCCGCACAGGCAGTACCCAGAATCGAAACCGGGTCCCTGGACTTGTGAGGCTGCGGTGCTAAACACTGCGCCAATGTGCACCCCCCAGTGTGTGCCTGTGTTACTGGGTATCAGTGTATGTCTTTGTTACTTGGTGTCAGTGTATGTCTGTGTTACTTGGAGTCATTGTATGTCTGTGTTACTTGGTGTAAGTGTGTGTCTGTGTTACTGGGTATCAGTGTATGTCTTTGTTACTTGGTGTCAGTGTATGTCAAAATACTTGGTGTAAGTGTATGTCTTTGTTACTTGGTGTAATTGTCTGTCTTTCTTACTTGGTGTCAGTGCATGTCTGAGTTACTTGGTGTAAGTGTGTGTCTTTGTTACTGGGCATCAGTGTATGGCTTTGTGACTTGGTATCAGTGTATGTCTTTGTGATTTGGTGTCAGTGTATGTCTTTTTTACTGGGTGTCAGTGTGTGTCTGTGTTACTTGGTGTCAGTGCATGTCTTTGTTACTGTGTATCAGTGTTTCTCTGTGTTACTGGGTGTCAGTGTGTGTTTGTTTGTGTTACTGGGTGTCAGTGTGTGTCTGTGACACTAGGTGTCAGTATTTAGTTTAGTTTAGAGATACAGCACTTCAACAGGCCCTTCGGCCCACCGAGTCTTTGCCGACCATCAGTAACCCATTTATACTAATCCTACACTAATCCCGTATTCCTATCACATCCCCACCTATCCCTATATATTTCCCTACCACCTACCTATACTGGGGGGAATTTATGATGGCCAATTAACCTATCAACCTGCTGTTCTTTGGCATGTGGGATGAAACCGGAGCACCGGGAGGAAACCCACGCTGACACAGGGAGAACTTGCAAACTCCGCACAGGCAGTACCCAGAATCGAAACCGGGTCCCTGGACTTGTGAGGCTGCGGTGCTAAACACTGCCCCAATGTGCACCCCCCAGTGTGTGCCTGTGTTACTGGGTATCAGTGTATGTCTTTGTTACTTGGTGTCAGTGTATGTCTGTGTTACTTGGAGTCATTGTATGTCTGTGTTACTTGGTGTAAGTATGTGTCTGTGTTACTGGGTATCAGTGTATTTCTTTGTTACTTGGTGTCAGTGTATGTCAAAATACTTGGTGTATGTGTATGTCTTTGTTACTTGGTGTAATTGTCTGTCTTTCTTACTTGGTGTCAGTGCATGTCTGAGTTACTTGGTGTAAGTGTGTGTCTTTGTTACTTGGTGTCCGTGTGTGTCTGTGTTACTGGGTGTCAGTGTATGTCTTTGTTACTCGGTGTCAGTGTATGTCTTTGTTACTTGGTGTAAGTGTGTGTCTGTGTTACTGGGTATCAGTGTCTGTCATTTTACTCGGTGTAAGTGTGTGTCTGTGTTACTGGGTATCAGTGCATGTCTTTGTTACTTGGTGTCAGTGTATGTCTGTGTTACTGGGTATCAGTGCATGTCTTTGTTACTTTTTGTCAGTGTATGTCTGTGTTACTTGATGTAAGTGTGTGTCTGTGTTACTGGGTATCAGTGTATATCTTTGTTACTTGGTGTCAGTGTATGTCTTTGTTACTTGGTGTCAGTGTGTGTCTGTGTAACTGGGCATCTGTGTATGTCTTTGTGACTTGGTATCAGTGTATGTCTTTGTGACTTGGTGTCAGTGTGTGTATTTTTTACTGGGTGTCAGTATGTGCCTGTGTTACTGGGTATCAGTGTATGTCTTTGTTACTTGGTGTCAGTGGATGTCAAAATTCTTGATGTAAGGGTATGTCTTTGTTACTTGGTGTAATTGTCTGTCTTTGTTACTTGGTGTCAGTGTATGTCTGTGTTACTAGGTGCAAGTGTGTGTCTTTGTTTACTTGGTGTAAGTGTATGTCTTTGTTACTTGGTGTCAGTGTATGTCTTTGTTACTTGGTGTCAGTGTGTATCTGTGTTACTGGGCATCAGTATCTGTCTTTGTGACTGGGTATCAGTGTATGTCTTTGTGACTTGGTGTCAGTGTATGTCTGTGTTACGTGGTGTCAGTGTGTTTGTTGTGTTACTGGGTGTCAGTGTGTGTCTGTGTTACTTGGTGTAAGTGTGTGTCTTTGTTACTTGGTGTCCGTGTGTGTCTGTGTTACTGGGTGTCAGCGTATGTCTTTGTTACTCGGTGTCAGTGTATGTCTTTGTTACTTGGTGTCCGTGTGTGTCTGTGTTACTGGGTGTCAGTGTATGTCTTTGTTACTGGGTGTCAGTATATGTCTTTGTTACTTGGTGTAAGTGTGTGTCTGTGTTACTGGGTATCAGTGTCTGTCATTTTACTCGGTGTAAGTGTGTGTCTGTGTTACTGGGTATCAGTGCATGTCTTTGTTACTTGGTGTCAGTGTATGTCTGTGTTACTGGGTATCAGTGCATGTCTTTGTTACTTGGTGTCAGTGTATGTCTGTTTTACTTGATGTAAGTGTGTGTCTGTGTTACTGGGTATCAGTGTATATCTTTGTTACTTGGTGTCAGTGTATGTCAAAATATTTGGTGTAAGTGTCTGTCTTTGTTACTTGGTGTCAGTGTATGTTTTTGTTACTTGGTGTCAGTGTATGTCTTTTTACTGGGTGTAAGTGTGTGTCTGCGTTACTGGGTATCAGTGTATGTATTTGTTACTTGGTGTCAGTGTATGTCAAAATACTTGGTGTAAGTGTATGTCTTTGTTACTTGGTGTAATTGCCTGTCTTTTTTACTTGTTTTCAGTGTATGTCTTTGTTACTTGGTGTCAGTGTGTGTCTGTGTTACTGGGCGTCAATGTATGTCTTTGTGACTTGGTGTCAGTGTATGTCTTTGTTACTTGTTGTCAGTGTGTGTCTTTGTTACTGGGCATCAGTGTATGACTTTGTGACTTGGTATCAGTGTATGTCTTTGTGACTTGGTGTCAGTGGATGTCTTTTTTACTGGGTGTAAGTGTGTGTCTGCGTTACTGGGTATCAGTGTATGTCTTTGTTACTTGGTGTCAGTGTATGTCAAAATACTTGGTGTAAGTGTATGTCTTTGTTACTTGGTGTAAGTGTGTGTCTTTTTTACTGGGCATCAGTGTCTGGCTTTGTGACTTGGTATCAGTGTATGTCTTTGTGACTTGGTGTCAGTGTATGTCTTTTTTACTGGGTGTCAGTGTGTGTCTGTGTTACTTGGTGTCGGTGCATGTCTTTGTTACTGTGTATCAGTGTTTCTCTGTGTTACTGGGTGTCAGTGTGTGTTTGTTTGTGTTACTGGGTGTCAGTGTGTGTCTGTGACACTAGGTGTCAGTATTTAGTTTAGTTTCGAGATACAGCACTTAAACAGGCCCTTCGGCCCACCGAGTCTTTGCCGACCATCAGTAACCCATTTATACTAATCCTACACTAATCCCGTATTCCTATCACATCCCCACCTATCCCTATATATTTCCCTACCACCTACCTATACTGGGGGGAATTTATGATGGCCAATTAACCTATCAACCTGCTGTTCTTTGGCATGTGGGATGAAACCGGTGCACCGGGAGGAAACCCACGCTGACACAGGGAGAACTTGCAAACTCCGCACAGGCAGTACCCAGAATCGAAACCGGGTCCCTGGACTTGTGAGGCTGCGGTGCTAAACACTGCGCCAATGTGCACCCCCCAGTGTGTGCCTGTGTTACTGGGTATCAGTGTATGTCTTTGTTACTTGGTGTCAGTGTATGTCTATGTTTCTTGGAGTCATTGTATGTCTGTGTTACTTGGTGTAAGTGTGTGTCTGTGTTACTGGGTATCAGTGTATGTATTTGTTACTTGGTGTCAGTGTATGTCAAAATACTTGGTGTAAGTGTATGTCTTTGTTACTTGGTGTAATTGTCTGTCTTTCTTACATGGTGTCAGTGTATGTCTGTGTTACTTGGTGCAAGTGTGTGTCTTTGTTACTTGGTGTCAGTGTATGTCTTTGTTACTTGGTGTCAGTGTGTTTCTGTGTAACTGGGCATCAGTGTATGTCTTTGTGACTTGGTATCAGTGTATGTCTTTGTGACTTGGTGTCAGTGTATGTATTTTTTACTGGGTGTCAGTATGTGCATGTGTTACTGGGTATCAGTGTATGTCTTTGTTACTTGGTGTCAGTGGATGTCAAAATACTTGATGTAAGGGTATGTCTTTGTTACTTGGTGTAATTGTCTGTCTTTGTTACTTGGTGTCAGTGTATGTCTGTGTTACTTGGTGTAAGTGTGTGTCTTTTTTACTAGGTGTAAGTGTATGTCTTTGTTACTTGGTGTCAGTGTATGTCTTTGTTACTTGGTGTCAGTGTGTATCTGTGTTACTGGGCATCAGTATCTGTCTTTGTGACTGGGTATCAGTGTATGTCTTTGTGACTTGGTGTCAGTGTATGTCTGTGTTACTTGGTGTCAGTGTGTTTGTTGTGTTACTGGGTGTCAGTGTGTGTCTGTGTTACTTGGTGTAAGTGTGTGTCTTTGTTACTTGGTGTCCGTGTGTGTCTGTGTTACTGGGTGTCAGTGTATGTCTTTGTTACTGGGTGTCAGTGTATGCCTTTGTTACTTGGTGTAAGTGTGTGCCTGTGTTACTGGGTATCAGTGTCTGTCATTTTACTCGGTGTAAATGTGTGTCTGTGTTACTGGGTATCAGTGCATGTCTTTGTTACTTTTTGTCAGTGTATGTCTGTGTTACTTGATGTAAGTGTGTGTCTGTGTTACTGGGTATCAGTGTATATCTTTGTTACTTGGTGTCAGTGTATGTCTTTGTTACTTGGTGTCAGTGTGTGTCTGTGTAACTGGGCATCTGTGTATGTCTTTGTGACTTGGTATCAGTGTATGTCTTTGTGACTTGGTGTCAGTGTATGTATTTTTTACTGGGTGTCAGTATGTGCCTGTGTTACTGGGTATCAGTGTATGTCTTTGTTACTTGGTGTCAGTGGATGTCAAAATTCTTGATGTAAGGGTATGTCTTTGTTACTTGGTGTAATTGTCTGTCTTTGTTACTTGGTGTCAGTGTATGTCTGTGTTACTAGGTGTAAGTGTGTGTCTTTGTTTACTTGGTGTAAGTGTATGTCTTTGTTACTTGGTGTCAGTGTATGTCTTTGTTACTTGGTGTCAGTGTGTATCTGTGTTACTGGGCATCAGTATCTGTCTTTGTGACTGGGTATCAGTGTATGTCTTTGTGACTTGGTGTCAGTGTATGTCTGTGTTACTTGGTGTCAGTGTGTTTGTTGTGTTACTGGGTGTCAGTGTGTGTCTGTGTTGCTTGGTGTAAGTGTGTGTCTTTGTTACTTGGTGTCCGTGTGTGTCTGTGTTACTGGGTGTCAGCGTATGTCTTTGTTACTCGGTGTCAGTGTATGTCTTTGTTACTTGGTGTCCGTGTGTGTCTGTGTTACTGGGTGTCAGTGTATGTCTTTGTTACTGGGTGTCAGTGTATGTCTTTGTTACTTGGTGTAAGTGTGTGTCTGTGTTACTGGGTATCAGTGTCTGTCATTTTACTCGGTGCAAGTGTGAGTATGTGTTACTGGGTATCAGTGCATGTCTTTGTTACTTGGTGTCAGTGTATGTCTGTGTTACTGGGTATCTGTGCATGTCTTTGTTACTTGGTGTCAGTGTATGTCTGTTTTACTTGATGTAAGTGTGTGTCTGTGTTACTGGGTATCAGTGTATATCTTTGTTACTTGGTGTCAGTGTATGTCAAAATATTTGGTGTAAGTGTCTGTCTTTGTTACTTGGTGTCAGTGTATGTTTTTGTTACTTGGTGTCAGTGTATGTCTTTTTACTGGGTGTAAGTGTGTGTCTGCGTTACTGGGTATCAGTGTATGTATTTGTTACTTGGTGTCAGTGTATGTCAAAATACTTGGTGTAAGTGTATGTCTTTGTTACTTGGTGTAATTGCCTGTCTTTTTTACTTGGTGTCAGTGTATGTCTGTGTTACTTGGTGTAAGTGTGTGTCTTTGTTACTGGGCATCAGTGCATGACTTTGTGACTTGGTATCAGTGTATGTCTTTGTGACTTGGTGTCAGTGGATGTCTTTTTTACTGGGTGTAAGTGTGTGTCTGCGTTACTGGGTATCAGTGTATGTCTTTGTTACTTGGTGTCAGTGTATGTCAAAATACTTGGTGTAAGTGTATGCCTTTGTTACTTGGTGTCAGTGTGTATCTGTGTTACTGGGCATCAGTATCTGTCTTTGTGACTGGGTATCACTGTATGTCTTTGTGACTTGGTGTCAGTGTATGTCTGTGTTACTTGGTGTCAGTGTGTTTGTTGTGTTACTGGGTGTCAGTGTGTGTCTGTGTTACTTGTTGTAAGTGTGTGTCTGTGTTACTGGGTGTCACTGTATGTCTTTGTTACTGGGTGTCAGTGTATGTCTTTGTTACTTGGTGTAAGTGTGTGTCTGTGTTACTGGGTATCAGTGTCTGTCATTTTACTCGGTGTAAGTGTGTGTCTGTGTTACTGGGTATCAGTGCATGTCTTTGTTACTTGGTGTCAGTGTATGTCTGTGTTACTGGGTATCAGTGCATGTCTTTGTTACTTTTTGTCAGTGTATGTCTGTGTTACTTGATATAAGTGTGTGTCTGTGTTACTGGGTATCAGTGTATATCTTTGTTACTTGGTGTCAGTGTATGTCTTTGTTACTTGGTGTCAGTGTGTGTCTGTGTAACTGGGCATCTGTGTATGTCTTTGTGACTTGGTATCAGTGTATGTCTTTGTGACTTGGTGTCAGTGTATGTATTTTTTACTGGGTGTCAGTATGTGCCTGTGTTACTGGGTATCAGTGTATGTCTTTGTTACTTGGTGTCAGTGGATGTCAAAATTCTTGATGTAAGGGTATGTCTTTGTTACTTGGTGTAATTGTCTGTCTTTGTTACCTGGTGTCAGTGTATGTCTGTGTTACTAGGTGCAAGTGTGTGTCTTTGTTTACTTGGTGTAAGTGTATGTCTTTGTTACTTGGTGTCAGTGTATGTCTTTGTTACTTGGTGTCAGTGTGTATCTGTGTTACTGGGCATCAGTATCTGTCTTTGTGACTGGGTATCAGTGTATGTCTTTGTGACTTGGTGTCAGTGTATGTCTGTGTGACTTGGTGTCAGTGTGTTTGTTGTGTTACTGGGTGTCAGTGTGTGTCTGTGTTACTTGGTGTAAGTGTGTGTCTTTGTTACTTGGTGTCCGTGTGTGTCTGTGTTACTGGGTGTCAGCGTATGTCTTTGTTACTCGGTGTCAGTGTATGTCTTTGTTACTTGGTGTCCGTGTGTGTCTGTGTTACTGGGTGTCAGTGTATGTCTTTGTTACTGGGTGTCAGTATATGTCTTTGTTACTTGGTGTAAGTGTGTGTCTGTGTTACTGGGTATCAGTGTCTGTCATTTTACTCGGTGTAAGTGTGTGTCTGTGTTACTGGGTATCAGTGCATGTCTTTGTTACTTGGTGTCAGTGTATGTCTGTGTTACTGGGTATCAGTGCATGTCTTTGTTACTTGGTGTCAGTGTATGTCTGTTTTACTTGATGTAAGTGTGTGTCTGTGTTACTGGGTATCAGTGTATATCTTTGTTACTTGGTGTCAGTGTATGTCAAAATATTTGGTGTAAGTGTCTGTCTTTGTTACTTGGTGTCAGTGTATGCTTTTGTTACTTGGTGTCAGTGTATGTCTTTTTACTGGGTGTAAGTGTGTGTCTGCGTTACTGGGTATCAGTGTATGTATTTGTTACTTGGTGTCAGTGTATGTCAAAATACTTGGTGTAAGTGTATGTCTTTGTTACTTGGTGTAATTGCCTGTCGTTTTTACTTGTTTTCAGTGTATGTCTTTGTTACTTGGTGTCAGTGTGTGTCTGTGTTACTGGGCGTCAATGTATGTCTTTGTGACTTGGTGTCAGTGTATGTCTTTGTTACTTGTTGTCAGTGTGTGTCTTTGTTACTGGGCATCAGTGTATGACTTTGTGACTTGGTATCAGTGTATGTCTTTGTGACTTGGTGTCAGTGGATGTCTTTTTTACTGGGTGTAAGTGTGTGTCTGCGTTACTGGGTATCAGTGTATGTCTTTGTTACTTGGTGTCAGTGTATGTCAAAATACTTGGTGTAAGTGTATGTCTTTGTTACTTGGTGTAAGTGTGTGTCTTTTTTACTGGGCATCAGTGTATGGCTTTGTGACTTGGTATCAGTGTATGTCTTTGTGACTTGGTGTCAGTGTATGTCTTTTTTACTGGGTGTCAGTGTGTGTCTGTGTTACTTGGTGTCAGTGCATGTCTTTGTTACTGTGTATCAGTGTTTCTCTGTGTTACTGGGTGTCAGTGTGTGTTTGTTTGTGTTACTGGGTGTCAGTGTGTGTCTGTGACACTAGGTGTCAGTATTTAGTTTAGTTTCGAGAGACAGCACTTAAACAGGCCCTTCGGCCCACCGAGTCTTTGCCGACCATCAGTAACCCATTTATACTAATCCTACACTAATCCCGTATTCCTATCACATCCCCACCTATCCCTATATATTTCCCTACCACCTACCTATACTGGGGGGAATTTATGATAGCCAATTAACCTATCAACCTGCTGTTCTTTGGCATGTGGGATGAAACCGGAGCACCGGGAGGAAACCCACGCTGACACAGGGAGAACTTGCAAACTCCGCACAGGCAGTACCCAGAATCGAAACCGGGTCCCTGGACTTGTGAGGCTGCGGTGCTAAACACTGCGCCAATGTGCACCCCCCAGTGTGTGCCTGTGTTACTGGGTATCAGTGTATGTCTTTGTTACTTGGTGTCAGTGTATGTCTATGTTACTTGGAGTCATTGTATGTCTGTGTTACTTGGTGTAAGTGTGTGTCTGTGTTACTGGGTATCAGTGTATGTCTTTGTTACTTGGTGTCAGTGTATGTCAAAATACTTGGTGTAAGTGTATGTCTTTGTTACTTGGTGTAATTGTCTGTCTTTCTTACTTGGTGTCAGTGTATGTCTGTGTTACTTGGTGCAAGTGTGTGTCTTTGTTACTTGGTGTCAGTGTATGTCTTTGTTACTTGGTGTCAGTGTGTTTCTGTGTAACTGGGCATCAGTGTATGTCTTTGTGACTTGGTATCAGTGTATGTCTTTGTGACTTGGTGTCAGTGTATGTATTTTTTACTGGGTGTCAGTATGTGCCTGTGTTACTGGGTATCAGTGTATGTCTTTGTTACTTGGTGTCAGTGGATGTCAAAATACTTGATGTAAGGGTATGTCTTTGTTACTTGGTGTAATTGTCTGTCTTTGTTACTTGGTGTCAGTGTATGTCTGTGTTACTTGGTGTAAGTGTGTGTCTTTTTTACTAGGTGTAAGTGTATGTCTTTGTTACTTGGTGTCAGTGTATGTCTTTGTTACTTGGTGTCAGTGTGTATCTGTGTTACTGGGCATCAGTATCTGTCTTTGTGACTGGGTATCAGTGTATGTCTTTGTGACTTGGTGTCAGTGTATGTCTGTGTTACTTGGTGTCAGTGTGTTTGTTGTGTTACTGGGTGTCAGTGTGTGTCTGTGTTACTTGGTGTAAGTGTGTGTCTTTGTTACTTGGTGTCCGTGTGTGTCTGTGTTACTGGGTGTCAGTGTATGTCTTTGTTACTGGGTGTCAGTGTATGCCTTTGTTACTTGGTGTAAGTGTGTGCCTGTGTTACTGGGTATCAGTGTCTGTCATTTTACTCGGTGTAAATGTGTGTCTGTGTTACTGGGTATCAGTGCATGTCTTTGTTACTTGGTGTCAGTGTATGTCTGTGTTACTGGGTATCAGTGCATGTCTTTGTTACTTTTTGTCAGTGTATGTCTGTGTTACTTGATGTAAGTGTGTGTCTGTGTTACTGGGTATCAGTGTATATCTTTGTTACTTGGTGTCAGTGTATGTCTTTGTTACTTGGTGTCAGTGTGTGTCTGTGTAACTGGGCATCTGTGTATGTCTTTGTGACTTGGTATCAGTGTATGTCTTTGTGACTTGGTGTCAGTGTATGTATTTTTTACTGGGTGTCAGTATGTGCCTGTGTTACTGGGTATCAGTGTATGTCTTTGTTACTTGGTGTAATTGTCTGTCTTTGTTACTTGGTGTCAGTGTATGTCTGTGTTACTAGGTGTAAGTGTGTGTCTTTGTTTACTTGGTGTAAGTGTATGTCTTTGTTACTTGGTGTCAGTGTATGTCTTTGTTACTTGGTGTCAGTGTGTATCTGTGTTACTGGGCATCAGTATCTGTCTTTGTGACTGGGTATCAGTGTATGTCTTTGTGACTTGGTGTCAGTGTATGTCTGTGTTACTTGGTGTCAGTGTGTTTGTTGTGTTACTGGGTGTCAGTGTGTGTCTGTGTTGCTTGGTGTAAGTGTGTGTCTTTGTTACTTGGTGTCCGTGTGTGTCTGTGTTACTGGGTGTCAGCGTATGTCTTTGTTACTCGGTGTCAGTGTATGTCTTTGTTACTTGGTGTCCGTGTGTGTCTGTGTTACTGGGTGTCAGTGTATGTCTTTGTTACTGGGTGTCAGTGTATGTCTTTGTTACTTGGTGTAAGTGTGTGTCTGTGTTACTGGGTATCAGTGTCTGTCATTTTACTCGGTGCAAGTGTGAGTCTGTGTTACTGGGTATCAGTGCATGTCTTTGTTACTTGGTGTCAGTGTATGTCTGTGTTACTGGGTATCTGTGCATGTCTTTGTTACTTGGTGTCAGTGTATGTCTGTTTTACTTGATGTAAGTGTGTGTCTGTGTTACTGGGTATCAGTGTATATCTTTGTTACTTGGTGTCAGTGTATGTCAAAATATTTGGTGTAAGTGTCTGTCTTTGTTACTTGGTGTCAGTGTATGTTTTTGTTACTTGGTGTCAGTGTATGTCTTTTTACTGGGTGTAAGTGTGTGTCTGCGTTACTGGGTATCAGTGTATGTATTTGTTACTTGGTGTCAGTGTATGTCAAAATACTTGGTGTAAGTGTATGTCTTTGTTACTTGGTGTAATTGCCTGTCTTTTTTACTTGGTGTCAGTGTATGTCTGTGTTACTTGGTGTAAGTGTGTGTCTTTGTTACTGGGCATCAGTGCATGACTTTGTGACTTGGTATCAGTGTATGTCTTTGTGACTTGGTGTCAGTGGATGTCTTTTTTACTGGGTGTAAGTGTGTGTCTGCGTTACTGGGTATCAGTGTATGTCTTTGTTACTTGGTGTCAGTGTAAGTCAAAATACTTGGTGTAAGTGTATGTCTTTGTTACTTGTTGTCAGTGTGTATCTGTGTTACTGGGCATCAGTATCTGTCTTTGTGACTGGGTATCACTGTATGTCTTTGTGACTTGGTGTCAGTGTATGTCTGTGTTACTTGGTGTCAGTGTGTTTGTTGTGTTACTGGGTGTCAGTGTGTGTCTGTGTTACTTGTTGTAAGTGTGTGTCGGTGTTACTGGGTGTCAGTGTATGTCTTTGTTACTGGGTGTCAGTGTATGTCTTTGTTACTTGGTGTATGTGTGTGTCTGTGTTACTGGGTATCAGTGTCTGTCATTTTACTCGGTGTAAGTGTGTGTCTGTGTTACTGGGTATCAGTGCATGTCTTTGTTACTTGTGTCAGTGTATGTCTGTGTTACTGGGTATCAGTGCATGTCTTTGTTACTTTTTGTCAGTGTATGTCTGTGTTACTTGATGTAAGTGTGTGTCTGTGTTACTGGGTATCAGTGTATATCTTTGTTACTTGGTGTCAGTGTATGTCTTTGTTACTTGGTGTCA
The DNA here is from genome assembly GCF_036365525.1 of Heterodontus francisci. NCBI lineage: Eukaryota > Metazoa > Chordata > Chondrichthyes > Heterodontiformes > Heterodontidae > Heterodontus > Heterodontus francisci. The sequence continues at coordinate 1,608,425 of NW_027140415.1, read as the reverse complement.
GTGTGTGTCTGTGTAACTGGGCATCTGTGTATGTCTTTGTGACTTGGTATCAGTGTATGTCTTTGTGACTTGGTGTCAGTGTATGTATTTTTTACTGGGTGTCAGTATGTGCCTGTGTTACTGGGTATCAGTGTATGTCTTTGTTACTTGGTGTCAGTGGATGTCAAAATTCTTGATGTAAGGGTATGTCTTTGTTACTTGGTGTAATTGTCTGTCTTTGTTACTTGGTGTCAGTGTATGTATGTGTTACTAGGTGCAAGTGTATGTCTTTGTTTACTTGGTGTAAGTGTATGTCTTTGTTACTTGGTGTCAGTGTATGTCTTTGTTACTTGGTGTCAGTGTGTATCTGTGTTACTGGGCATCAGTATCTGTCTTTGTGACTGGGTATCAGTGTATGTCTTTGTGACTTGGTGTCAGTGTATGTCTGTGTTACTTGGTGTCAGTGTGTTTGTTGTGTTACTGGGTGTCAGTGTGTGTCTGTGTTACTTGGTGTAAGTGTGTGTCTTTGTTACTTGGTGTCCGTGTGTGTCTGTGTTACTGGGTGTCAGCGTATGTCTTTGTTACTCGGTGTCAGTGTATGTCTTTGTTACTTGGTGTCCGTGTGTGTCTGTGTTACTGGGTGTCAGTGAATGTCTTTGTTACTGGGTGTCAGTGTATGTCTTTGTTACTTGGTGTAAGTGTGTGTCTGTGTTACTGGGTATCAGTGTCTGTCATTTTACTCGGTGTAAGTGTGTGTCTGTGTTACTGGGTATCAGTGCATGTCTTTGTTACTTGGTGTCAGTGTATGTCTGTGTTACTGGGTATCAGTGCATGTCTTTGTTACTTGGTGTCAGTGTGTGTCTGTGTTACTGGGTATCAGTGTCTGTCATTTTACTCGGTGTAAGTGTGTGTCTGTGTTACTGGGTATCAGTGCATGTCTTTGTTACTTGTGTCAGTGTATGTCTGTGTTACTGGGTATCAGTGCATGTCTTTGTTACTTTTTGTCAGTGTATGTCTGTGTTACTTGATGTAAGTGTGTGTCTGTGTTACTGGGTATCAGTGTATATCTTTGTTACTTGGTGTCAGTGTATGTCTTTGTTACTTGGTGTCAGTGTGTGTCTGTGTAACTGGGCATCTGTGTATGTCTTTGTGACTTGGTATCAGTGTATGTCTTTGTGACTTGGTGTCAGTGTATGTATTTTTTACTGGGTGTCAGTATGTGCCTGTGTTACTGGGTATCAGTGTATGTCTTTGTTACTTGGTGTCAGTGGATGTCAAAATTCTTGATGTAAGGGTATGTCTTTGTTACTTGGTGTAATTGTCTGTCTTTGTTACTTGGTGTCAGTGTATGTATGTGTTACTAGGTGCAAGTGTGTGTCTTTGTTTACTTGGTGTAAGTGTATGTCTTTGTTACTTGGTGTCAGTGTATGTCTTTGTTACTTGGTGTCAGTGTGTATCTGTGTTACTGGGCATCAGTATCTGTCTTTGTGACTGGGTATCAGTGTATGTCTTTGTGACTTGGTGTCAGTGTATGTCTGTGTTACTTGGTGTCAGTGTGTTTGTTGTGTTACTGGGTGTCAGTGTGTGTCTGTGTTACTTGGTGTAAGTGTGTGTCTTTGTTACTTGGTGTCCGTGTGTGTCTGTGTTACTGGGTGTCAGCGTATGTCTTTGTTACTCGGTGTCAGTGTATGTCTTTGTTACTTGGTGTCCGTGTGTGTCTGTGTTACTGGGTGTCAGTGAATGTCTTTGTTACTGGGTGTCAGTGTATGTCTTTGTTACTTGGTGTAAGTGTGTGTCTGTGTTACTGGGTATCAGTGTCTGTCATTTTACTCGGTGTAAGTGTGTGTCTGTGTTACTGGGTATCAGTGCATGTCTTTGTTACTTGGTGTCAGTGTATGTCTGTGTTACTGGGTATCAGTGCATGTCTTTGTTACTTGGTGTCAGTGTATGTCTGTTTTACTTGATGTAAGTGTGTGTCTGTGTTACTGGGTATCAGTGTATATCTTTGTTACTTGGTGTCAGTGTATGTCAAAATATTTGGTGTAAGTGTCTGTCTTTGTTACTTGGTGTCAGTGTATGTTTTTGTTACTTGGTTTCAGTGTATGTCTTTTTACTGGGTGTAAGTGTGTGTCTGCGTTACTGGGTATCAGTGTATGTATTTGTTACTTGGTGTCAGTGTATGTCAAAATACTTGGTGTAAGTGTATGTCTTTGTTACTTGGTGTAATTGCCTGTCTTTTTTACTTGGTGTCAGTGTATGTCTGTGTTACTTGGTGTAAGTGTGTGTCTTTGTTACTGGGCATCAGTGCATGACTTTGTGACTTGGTATCAGTGTATGTCTTTGTGACTTGGTGTCAGTGGATGTCTTTTTTACTGGGTGTAAGTGTGTGTCTGCGTTACTGGGTATCAGTGTATGTCTTTGTTACTTGGTGTCAGTGTATGTCAAAATACTTGGTGGAAGTGTATGTCTTTGTTACTTGGTGTCAGTGTGTATCTGTGTTACTGGGCATCAGTATCTGTCTTTGTGACTGGGTATCACTGTATGTCTTTGTGACTTGGTGTCAGTGTATGTCTGTGTTACTTGGTGTCAGTGTGTTTGTTGTGTTACTGGGTGTCAGTGTGTGTCTGTGTTACTTGGTGTAAGTGTGTGTCTTTGTTACTTGGTGTCCGTGTGTGTCTGTGTTACTGGGTGTCAGTGTATGTCTTTGTTACTGGGTGTCAGTGTATGTCTTTGTTACTTGGTGTAAGTGTATGTCTGTGTTACTGGGTATCAGTGTCTGTCATTTTACTCGGTGTAAGTGTGTGTCTGTGTTACTGGGTATCAGTGCATGTCTTTGTTACTTGGTGTCAGTGTATGTCTGTGTTACTGGGTATCAGTGCATGTCTTTGTTACTTGGTGTCAGTGTATGTCTGTTTTACTTGATGTAAGTGTGTGTCTGTGTTACTGGGTATCAGTGTATATCTTTGTTACTTGGTGGCAGTGTATGTCAAAATATTTGGTGTAAGTGTCTGTCTTTGTTACTTGGTGTCAGTGTATGTTTTTGTTACTTGGTGTCAGTGTATGTCTTTTTAATGGGTGTAAGTGTGTGTCTGCGTTACTGGGTATCAGTGTATGTATTTGTTACTTGGTGTCAGTGTATGTCAAAATACTTGGTGTAAGTGTATGTCTTTGTTACTTGGTGTAATTGCCTGTCTTTTTTACTTGGTGTCAGTGTATGTCTGTGTTACTTGGTGAAGGTGTGTGCCTTTGTTACTGGGCATCAGTGCATGACTTTGTGACTTGGTATCAGTGTATGTCTTTGTGACTTGGTGTCACTGTATGTCTTTTTTACTGGGTGTCAGTGTGTGTCTGTGTTACTTGGTGTCAGTGCATGTCTTTGTTACTGTGTATCAGTGTTTCTCTGTGTTACTGGGTGTCAGTGTGTGTTTGTTTGTGTTACTGGGTGTCAGTGTGTGTCTGTGACACTAGGTGTCAGTATTTAGTTTAGTTTAGAGATACAGCACTTAAACAGGCCCTTCGGCCCACCGAGTCTTTGCCGACCATCAACAACCCATTTATACTAATCCTACCCTAATCCCGTTTTCCTATCACATCCCCACCTATCCCTACATATTTCCCGACCACCTACCTATACTGGGGGGAATTTATTATGGCCAATTAACCTATCAACCTGCTGTTCTTTGGCATGTGGGAGGAAACCGGAGCACCGGGAGGAAACCCACGCTGACACAGGGAGAACTTGCAAACTCCGCACAGGCAGTACCCAGAATCGAAACCGGGTCCCTGGACTTGTGAGGCTGCGGTGCTAACCACTGCGCCAATGTGCACCCCCCCCAGTGAGTGCCTGTGTTACTTGGTATCAGTGTATGTCTTTGTGACTTGGTGTAAGTGTGTGTCTGTGTTACTGGGTATCAGTGCAAGTCTGTGTTACTTGGAGTCATTGTATGTCTGTGTTACTTGGTGTAAGTGTGTGTCTGTGTTACTGGGTATCAGTGCATGTCTTTGTTACTTGGTGTCAGTGTATGTCAAAATACTTGGAGTAAGTGTGTGTCTTTGTTAATTGGTGTAATTGTCTGTCTTTGTGACTTGGTGTCAGTGTATGTCTGAGTTACTTGGTGTAAATGTGTGTCTTTGTTACTTGGTGTAAGTGTATGTCTTTGTGACTTGGTATCACTGTTTGTCTTTGTGACTTGGTGTCAGTGCATGTCTTTGTTACTGGGTGTCAGTGTGTGTCTGTGTAACTGGGCATCTGTGTATGTCTTTGTGACTTGGTATCAGTGTATGTCTTTGTGACTTGGTGTCAGTGTATGTCAAAATATTTGGTGTAAGTGTATGTCTTTGTTACTTGGTGTCAGTGTATGTCTTTGTTACTTGGTGTCAGTGTGTGTCTGTGCAACTGGGCATCTGTGTATGTCTTTGTGACTTGGTATCAGTGTATGTCTTTGTGACTTGGTGTCAGTGTATGTATTTTTTACTGGGTGTCAGTATGTGCCTGTGTTACTGGGTATCAGTGTATGTCTTTGTTACCTGGTGTCAGTGGATGTCAAAATACTTGATGTAAGGGTATGTCTTTGTTACTTGGTGTAATTGTCTGTCTTTGTTACTTGGTGTCAGTGTATGTCTGTGTTACTAGGTGTAAGTGTGTGTCTTTGTTTACTTGGTGTAAGTGTATGTCTTTGTTACTTGGCGTCAGTGTATGTCTTTGTTACTTGGTGTCAGTGTGTATCTGTGTTACTGGGCATCAGTATCTGTCTTTGTGACTGGGTATCAGTGTATGTCTTTGTGACTTGGTGTCAGTGTATGTCTGTGTTACTTGGTGTCAGTGTGTTTGTTGTGTTACTGGGTGTCAGTGTGTGTCTGTGTTACTTGGTGTAAGTGTGTGTCTTTGTTACTTGGTGTCCGTGTGTGTCTGTGTTACTGGGTGTCAGCGTATGTCTTTGTTACTCGGTGTCAGTGTATGTCTTTGTTACTTGGTGTAAGTGTGTGTCTGCGTTACTGGGTATCAGTGTCTGTCATTTTACTCGGTGTAAGTGTGTGTCTGTGTTACTGGGTATCAGTGCACGTCTTTGTTACTTGGTGTCAGTGTATGTCTGTGTTACTTGATGTAAGTGTGTGTCTGTGTTACTGGGTATCAGTGTATATCTTTGTTACTTGGTGTCAGTGTATGTCAAAATATTTGGTGTAAGTGTCTGTCTGTGTTACTGGGTATCAGTGTATGTGTTTGTTACTTGGTGTCAGTGTATGTCTGTGTTACTTGATGTAAGTGTGTGTCTGTGTTTCTGGGTGTCAGTGTATGTCTTTCTTAATGGGTGTCAGTGTATGTCTTTGTTACTTGGTGTAAGTGTGTGTCTGTGTTACTGGGTATCAGTGTCTGTCTTTGTTGCTTGGTGTAAGTGTGTGTCTGTGTTACAGGGTATCAGTGTATGTCTTTGTTACTTGGTGCCAGTGTATGTCTATGTTACTTGGAGTAAGTGTCTGTCTGTGTTACTATTTATCAGTGTATGTCTTTGTGACTTGGTGTCAGTGTATGTCTTTGTGACTTGGTGTCAGTGTGTGTCTGTGTTACTGGGTGTCAGTGTATGTCTTTCTTAATGGGTGTCAGTGTATGTCTGACTTACTTGGTGTAATTGTGTGTCTGTGTTACTGGGTGTCAGTGTGTGTCTGTGTTACCTGGTGTAAGTGTGTGTCTTTATTACTTGGTGTCAGTGGATGTCTGTGTTACTGGGGGTCAGTGTGTGTCTGTGTTACTGGGGACCAGTGTGTGTTTCTAACTGGGTGTCAGTGTGTGTCTGTGTTACTGGGTATCAGTGCATGTATTTGTTACTTGGTGTAAGTGTATGCCTGTGTTACTTGGTGTAAGTGTATGTCTTTGTTACTTGGTGTAAGTGTGTGTCTGTGTTACTTGGTGTAAGTGTGTGTCTGTGTTCCTGGGTATCAGTGTATGTCTGTGTTACTTGGTGGAAGTGTGTGTCTGTGTTACTGGGTATCAGTGTATGTCTTTGTTACTTGGTGTCAGTGTATGTCTGTGTTACTTGGTGTAAGTGTGCGTCTGTGTTACTGGGTGTCAGTGTGTGTCTGTGTTACTTGGTGCAAGTGTGTGTCTTTGTTACTTGGTGTCCATGTTTGTCTGTGTTACTGGGTGTCAGTGTATGTCTTTGTTACTGAGTGTCAGTGTATGTCTTTGTTACTTGGTGTAAGTGTGTGTCTGTGTTACAGGGTATCAGTGTATGTCTTTGTTACTTGGTGTCAGTGTATGTCTGTGTTACGTGGAGTAAGTGTCTGTCTGTGTTACTGGTTATCAGTGTATGTCTTTGTGACTTGGTGCCAGTGCATGTCTTTGTTACTGGGCGTCAGTGTGTGTCTTTGTGACTTGGTGTCAATGTATGTCTTTGTTACTTGGTGTAAGTGTGTGTCTGTGTTACTGGGTATCAGTGTATGTCTTTGTTACTTGGTGTCAGTGTATTTCAATATACTTGGTGTAAGTGTATGTCTTTGTTACTTCGTGTAATTGTCTGTCTTTGTTACTTGGTATAAGTGTATGTCTTTGTTACTTGGTGTCAGTGTATTTCTTTGTCACTTGGTGTCAGTGTATGTCTGTGTTACTGGGTATCAGTGTATGTCTTTGTGACTTGGTATCAATGTATGTCTTTGTGACTTGGTGTCGGTGTATGACTTTGTTACTGTTTATTAGTGTTTCTCTGTGTTACTGGGTGTCAGTGAGGTTTTGTTTGTGTTACTTGGTGTCAGTGTATGTCTTTATTACTTGGTGTAAGTTTGTGTCTGTGTTACTGGGTATCAGTGTCTGTCTTTGTTACTTGGTGTAAGTGTGTGTCTTTGTTACTTGGTGTAATTGTATGTCTTTGTTACTTGGTGTCTGTGTCTGTCTTTGTTACTTGGTGTAAGTGTATGTCTTTATTACTTGGTGTAAGTTTGTGTCTGTGTTACTGGGTATCAGTGTCTGTCTTTGTTACTTGGTGTAAGTGTGTGTCTTTGTTACTTGGTGTAATTGTATGTCTTTGTTACTTGGTGTCTGTGTCTGTCTTTGTTACTTGGTGTAAGTGTGTGTCTTTGTTACTTGGTGTCCGTGTGTGTCTGTGTTACTGGGTGTCAGTGCATCTCTTTGTTACTTGTTGCCAGTGTATATCTGTGTTACTTGGTGTAAGTGTGTGTCTTTGTTACTTGGTGTAATTGTATGTCTTTGTTACTTGGTGTCAGTGTATGTCTTTGTTCGTTGGTGTAAGTGTGTGTCTGTGTTACTTGGTGTAAGTGTGTGTCTGTATTCCTGGGTATCAGTGTGTGTCCCTGTTACTTGGTGTCAGTGTATGTCTGTGTTACTTGGTGTAAGTGTGTGTCTGTGTTACTGGGTATCAGTGTATGTCTTTGTTACTTGGTGTCAGTGTATGTCTGTGTTACTTGGTGTAAGTGTGTGTCTGTGTTACTGCGTGTCAGTGTGTGTCTGTGTTACTTGGTGTAAGTGTGTGTCTTTGTTACTTGGTGTCCGTGTGTGTCTGTGTTACTGGGTGTCAGTGTATGTCTTTGTTACCGGGTGTCATTGCATGTCTTTGTTACTTGGTGTAAGTGTGTGCCTGTGTTACTGGGTATCAGAGTATGTCTTTGTTACTTGGTGTCAGTGTATGTCTGTCTTACTTGGTGTAAGTGTGTGTCTTTGTTACTTGGTGTCCGTGTGTGTCTGTGTTACTGGGTGTCAGTGCATGTCATTGTTACTTGTTGCCAGTGTATATCTGTGTTACTTGGTGTAAGTGTGTGTTTTTGTTACTTGGTGTAAATGTATGTCTTTGTTACTTGGTGTCAGTGTATGTCTGTGTTACTTGGTGTAAGTGTATGTCTTTGTTACTTTGTGCAAGTGTATGTCTGTGTTACTTGGTGTAAGTGTGTGTCTGTGTTACTGGGTATCAGTATATGTCTGTGTTACTGGGTGTCAGTGTGTGTCTGTGTTACTTGGTGTAAGTGTGTGTCTTTGTTACTTGGTGTCCATGTGTGTCTGTGTTACTGGGTGTCAGTGTATGTCTTTGTTACTCGGTGTCAGTGTATGTCTTTGTTACTTGGTGTAAGTGTGTTTCTGTGTTACTGGGTATCAGTGTCTTTCATTGTTACTTGGTGTAAGAGTGTTTCTGTGTTACTGGGTATCAGTGTATGTCTTTGTTACTTTGTGTCAGTGTATGCCTTTGTTACTTGGTGTAAGTGTGTGTCTGTGTTACTGGGTATCAGTGTATGTCTTTGTTACTTGGTATCAGTGTATGTCTTTGTGACTTGATATCAGTGTATGTCTTTGTTACTTGGTGTAAGTGTGTGTCTGTGTTACTGGGTATCAGTGTATGTCTTTGTTACTTGGTGTCAGTGTATGTCAAAATACTTGGTGTAAGTGTATGTCTTTGATACTTGGTGTAATTGTCTGTCTTTGTTACTTGGTGTAAGTGTATGTCTTTTTTACTTGGTGTCAGTGTATTTCTTTGTCACTTGGTGTCAGTGTGTGTCTGTGTTACTGGGTATCAGTGTATGTCTTTGTGACTTGGTATCAATGTATGTCTTTGTGACTTGGTGTCGGTGTATGACTTTGTTACTGTTTATTAGTGTTTCTCTGTGTTACTGGGTGTCAGTGAGGGTTTGTTTGTGTTACTTGGTGTCAGTGTATGTCTTTATTACTTGGTGTAAGTTTGTGTCTGTGTTACTGGGTATCAGTGTCTGTCTTTGTTACTTGGTTTAAGTGTGTGTCTTTGTTACTTGGTGTAATTTTATGTCTTTGTTACTTGGTGTCTGTGTCTGTCTTTGTTACTTGGAGTAAGTGTGTGTCTTTGTTACTTGGTGTCCGTGTGTGTCTGTGTTACTGGGTGTCAGTGCATCTCTTTGTTACTTGTTGCCAGTGTATATCTGTGTTACTTGGTGTAAGTGTGTGTCTTTGTTACTTGGTGTAATTGTATGTCTTAGTTACTTGGTGTCAGTGTATGTCTTTGTTCGTTGGTGTAAGTGTGTGTCTGTGTTACTTGGTGTAAGTGTGTGTCTGTATTCCTGGGTATCAGTGTGTGTCCCTGTTACTTGGTGTCAGTGTATGTCTGTGTTACTTGGTGTAAGTGTGTGTCTGTGTTACTGGGTATCAGTGTATGTCTTTGTTACTTGGTGTCAGTGTATGTCTGTGTTACTTGGTGTAAGTGTGTATCTGTGTTACTGCGTGTCAGTGTGTGTCTGTGTTACTTGGTGTATGTGTGTGTCTTTGTTACTTGGTGTCCGTGTGTGTCTGTGTTACTGCGTGTCAGTGTATGTCTTTGTTACCGGGTGTCATTGCATGTCTTTGTTACTTGGTGTAAGTGTGTGCCTGTGTTACTGGGTATCAGTGTATGTCTTTGTTACTTGGTGTCAGTGTATGTCTGTCTTACTTGGTGTAACTGTGTGTGTCTGTGTTACTGGGTGTCAGTGTGTGTCTGTGTTACATGGTGTAAGTGTGTGTCTTTGTTACTTGGTGTCCGTGTGTGTCTGTGTTACTGGGTGTCAGTGCATGTCTTTGTTACTTGTTGCCAGTGTATATCTGTGTTACTTGGTGTAAGTGTGTGTTTTTGTTACTTGGTGTAATTGTATGTCTTTGTTACTTGGTGTCAGTGTATGTCTGTGTTACTTGGTGTAAGTGTATGTCTTTGTTACTTTGTGCAAGTGTATGTCTGTGTTACTTGGTGTAAGTGTGTGTCTGTGTTACTGGGTATCAGTATATGTCTGTGTTACTGGGTGTCAGTGTGTGTCTGTGTTACTTGGTGTAAGTGTGTGTCTTTGTTACTTGGTGTCCATGTGTGTCTGTGTTACTGGGTGTCAGTGTATGTCTTTGTTACTCGGTGTCAGTGTATGTCTTTGTTACTTGGTGTAAGTGTGTTTCTGTGTTACTGGGTATCAGTGTCTTTCATTGTTACTTGGTGTAAGAGTGTGTCTGTGTTACTGGGTATCAGTGCATGTCTTTGTTACTTTGTGTCAGTGTATGCCTTTGTTACTTGGTGTAAGTGTGTGTCTGTGTTACTGGGTATCAGTGTATGTCTTTGTTACTTGGTATCAGTGTATGTCTTTGTGACTTGATATCAGTGTATGTCTTTGTTACTTGGTGTAAGTGTGTGTCTGTGTTACTGGGTATCAGTGTATGTCTTTCTTACTTGGTGTCAGTTTATGTCAAAATACTTGGTGTAAGTGTATGTCTTTGATTCTTGGTGTAATTGTCTGTCTTTGTTACTTGGTGTAAGTGTATGTCTTTGTTACTTGGTGTCAGTGAATGTCTTTGTTACTTGGTGTCAGTGTATGTCTGTGTTTCTTGGTGTAAGTGTGTGTCTTTGTTACTTGGTGTAAGTGTATGTCTTTGTTAGTTGGTGTCAGAGCATGTCTTTGTTGCTTGGTGTCAGTGTGTGTCTGTGTTACTGGGTATCAGTGTATGTCTTTGTGACTTGGTGGAAGTGTGTGTCTGTGTTACTTGGTGGAAGTGTGTGTCTCTGTTCCTGGGTATCAGTGTATGTCTGTGTTACTTGGTGGAAGTGTGTGTCTGTGTTACTGGGTATCAGTGTATGTCTTTGTTACTTGGTGTCAGTGTATGTCTGTGTTACTTGGTGTAAGTGTGCGTCTGTGTTACTGGGTGTCAGTGTGTGTCTGTGTTACTTGGTGTAAGTGTGTGTCTTTGTTACTTGGTGTCCATGTGTGTCTGTGTTACTGGGTGTCAGTGTATGTCTTTGTTACTGGGTGTCAGTCTATGTCTTTGTTACTTGGTGTAAGTATGTGTCTGTGTTACAGGGTATCAGTGTATGTCTTTGTTACTTGGTGTCAGTGTATGTCTGTGTTACTTGGAGTAAGTGTCTGTCTGTGTTACTGGTTATCAGTGTATGTCTTTGTGACTTGGTGTCAGTGCATGTCTTTGTTACTTGGTGTAAGTGTGTGTCTGTGTTACTGGGTATCAGTGTATGTCTTTGTTACTTGGTGTCAGTGTATTTCAATATACTTGGTGTAAGTGTATGTCTTTGTTACTTGGTGTAATTGTCTGTCTTTGTTACTTGGTGTAAGTGTATGTCTTTGTTACTTGGTGTCAGTGTATTTCTTTGTCACTTGGTGTCAGTGTGTGTCTGTGTTACTGGGTATCAGTGTATGTCTTTGTGACTTGGTATCAGTGTATTTCTTTGTGACTTGGTGTCAGTGTATGTCTTTGTTACTGGTTGTCAGTGTGTGTCTGTGTTTCTTGGTGTCGGTGTATGACTTTGTTACTGTTTATTAGTGTTTCTCTGTGTTACTGGGTGTCAGTGGGGCTTGTTTGTGTTACTTGGTGTCAGTGTATGTCTTTATTACTTGGTGTAAGTTTGTGTTTGTGTTACTGGGTATCAGTGTCTGTCTTTGTTACTTGGTTTAAGTGTGTGTCTTTGTTACTTGGTGTAATTGTATGTCTTTGTTACTTGGTGTCTGTGTCTGTCTTTGTTACTTGGTGTAAGTGTGTGTCTTTGTTACTTGGTGTCAGTGTGTGTCTGTGTTACTGGGTATCAGTGTATGTCTTTGTGACTTGGTATCAGTGTATTTCTTTGTGACTTGGTGTCAGTGTATGTCTTTGTTACTGGTTGTCAGTGTGTGTCTGTGTTACTTGGTGTCGGTGTATGACTTTGTTACTGTTTATTAGTGTTTCTCTGTGTTACTGGGTGTCAGTGGGGGTTTGTTTGTGTTACTGGGTGTCATTGTCTGTCTTTGTTAGTTGGTGCCAGTGTATATCTGTGTTACTTGGTGTAAGTGTGTGTCTTTGTTACTTGGTGTAATTGTATGTCTTTGTTACTTGGTGTCAGTGTATGTCTGTCTTACTTGGTGTAAGTGTGTGTCTGTGTTACTGGGTGTCAGTGTGTGTCTGTGTTATCTGGTGCAAGTGTGTGTCTTTGTTACTTGGTGTCCGTGTGTGTCTGTGTTACTTGGTGTCAGTGCATGTCTTTGTTACTTGTTGCCAGTGTATATCTGTGTTACTTGGTGTAACTGTGTGTTTTTGTTACTTGATGTAATTGTATGTCTTTGTTACTTGGTGTCAGTGTATGTCTGTGTTACTTGGTGTAAGTGTATGTCTTTGTTACTTTGTGCAAGTGTATGTCTGTGTTACTTGGTGTAAGTGTGTGTCTGTGTTACTGGGTATCAGTATATGTCTGTGTTACTGGGTGTCAGTGTGTGTCTGTGTTACTTGGTGTAAGTGTGTGTCTTTGTTACTTGGTGTCCATGTGTGTCTGTGTTACTGGGTGTCAGTGTATGTCTTTGTTACTCGGTGTCAGTGTATGTCTTTGTTACTTGGTGTAAGTGTGTTTCTGTGTTACTGGGTATCAGTGTCTTTCTTTGTTACTTGGTGTAAGAGTGTGTCTGTGTTACTGGGTATCAGTGTATGTCTTTGTTTCTTGGTGTCAGTGTATGCCTTTGTTACTTGGTGTAAGTGTGTGTCTGTGTTACTGGGTATCAGTGTATGTCTTTGTTACTTGGTATCAGTGTATGTCTTTGTGACTTGATATCAGTGTATGACTTTGTTACTTGGTGTAAGTGTGTGTCTGTGTTAATGGGTATCAGTGTATGTCTTTGTTACTTGGTGTCAGTGTATGTCAAAATAGTTGGTGTAAGTGTATGTCTTTGATACTTGGTGTAATTGTCTGTTCTTTGTTACTTGGTGTAAGTGTATGTCTTTGTTACTTGGTGTCAGTGTATTTCTTTGTTACTTGGTGTCAGTGTATGTCTGTGTTTCTTGGTGTAAGTGTGCTTTTGTTACTTGGTGTAAGTGTATGTCTTTGTTACTTGGTGTCAGAGCATGTCTTTGTTACTTGGTGTCAGTGTGTGTCTGTGTTACTGGGTATCAGTGTATTTCTTTGTGACTTGGTGTCAGTGTATGTCTTTGTTACTGGTTGTCAGTGTGTGTCTGTGTTTCTTGGTGTCGGTGTATGACTTTGTTACTGTTTATTAGTGTTTCTCTGTGTTACTGGGTGTCAGTGGGGCTTGTTTGTGTTACTTGGTGTCAGTGTATGTCTTTATTACTTGGTGTAAGTTTGTGTTTGTGTTACTGGGTATCAGTGTCTGTCTTTGTTACTTGGTTTAAGTGTGTGTCTTTGTTACTTGGTGTAATTGTATGTCTTTGTTACTTGGTGTCTGTGTCTGTCTTTGTTACTTGGTGTAAGTGTGTGTCTTTGTTACTTGGTGTCAGTGTGTGTCTGTGTTACTGGGTATCAGTGTATGTCTTTGTGACTTGGTATCAGTGTATTTCTTTGTGACTTGGTGTCAGTGTATGTCTTTGTTACTGGTTGTCAGTGTGTGTCTGTGTTACTTGGTGTCGGTGTATGACTTTGTTACTGTTTATTAGTGTTTCTCTGTGTTACTGGGTGTCAGTGGGGGTTTGTTTGTGTTACTGGGTGTCATTGTCTGTCTTTGTTAGTTGGTGCCAGTGTATATCTGTGTTACTTGGTGTAAGTGTGTATCTTTGTTACTTGGTGTAATTGTATGTCTTTGTTACTTGGTGTCAGTGTATGTCTGTCTTACTTGGTGTAAGTGTGTGTCTGTGTTACTGGGTGTCAGTGTGTGTCTGTGTTACCTGGTGCAAGTGTGTGTCTTTGTTACTTGGTGTCCGTGTGTGTCTGTGTTACTTGGTGTCAGTGCATGTCTTTGTTACTTGTTGCCAGTGTATATCTGTGTTACTTGGTGTAACTGTGTGTTTTTGTTACTTGATGTAATTGTATGTCTTTGTTACTTGGTGTCAGTGTATGTCTGTGTTACTTGGTGTAAGTGTATGTCTTTGTTACTTTGTGCAAGTGTATGTCTGTGTTACTTGGTGTAAGTGTGTGTCTGTGTTACTGGGTATCAGTATATGTCTGTGTTACTGGGTGTCAGTGTGTGTCTGTGTTACTTGGTGTAAGTGTGTGTCTTTGTTACTTGGTGTCCATGTGTGTCTGTGTTACTGGGTGTCAGTGTATGTCTTTGTTACTCGGTGTCAGTGTATGTCTTTGTTACTTGGTGTAAGTGTGTTTCTGTGTTACTGGGTATCAGTGTCTTTCTTTGTTACTTGGTGTAAGAGTGTGTCTGTGTTACTGGGTATCAGTGTATGTCTTTGTTTCTTGGTGTCAGTGTATGCCTTTGTTACTTGGTGTAAGTGTGTGTCTGTGTTACTGGGTATCAGTGTATGTCTTTGTTACTTGGTATCAGTGTATGTCTTTGTGACTTGATATCAGTGTATGACTTTGTTACTTGGTGTAAGTGTGTGTCTGTGTTACTGGGTATCAGTGTATGTCTTTGTTACTTGGTGTCAGTGTATGTCAAAATAGTTGGTGTAAGTGTATGTCTTTGATACTTGGTGTAATTGTCTGTTCTTTGTTACTTGGTGTAAGTGTATGTCTTTGTTACTTGGTGTCAGTGTATTTCTTTGTTACTTGGTGTCAGTGTATGTCTGTGTTTCTTGGTGTAAGTGTGCTTTTGTTACTTGGTGTAAGTGTATGTCTTTGTTACTTGGTGTCAGAGCATGTCTTTGTTACTTGGTGTCAGTGTGTGTCTGTGTTACTGGGTATCAGTGTATGTCTTTGTGACTTGGTATCAGTGCATGTCTTTGTTACTGGGTGTTAGTGTATTTCTGTGTTACTGGGTATCAGTGTATGTCTTTGTGACTTGGGATCAGTGTATGTCTTTGTTACTGGGTGTCAGTGTGTGTCTGTGTTACTGGGTATCAGTGTATGTCTTTGTGACTTGGTATCAGTGCATGTCTTTGTTACTGTGTGTTAATGTGTTTCTGTGTTACTGGGTATCAGTGTATGTCTTTGTGACTTGGGATCAGTGTATCTCTTTGTTACTGGGTCTCAGTGTGTGTCTGCGTTCCTGGGTATCAGTGCATGTCTTTGTGACTTGGTGTCAGTGTATGTCTTTGTTACTGGGAGTCAGCGTGTGTCTTTGTGACTTGGTGTCAGTGTATGTCTTTGTTACTTGGTGTAAGTGTGTGTCTGTGATACTGGGTATCCGTGTATGTCTTTGTTCCTTGGTGTCAGTGTATGTCTGTATTACTTGGTGTAAGTGTGTGTCTGTGTATCAGTGTATGTCTTTGTGACTTGGTGTCAGTGTATGTCTTTGTTACTGGGAGTCGATGTGTGTCTTTGTGACTTGGTGTCAGTGTATGTCTGTGTTACTGGGGGTCAGTGTGTGTCTGTGTTACTGGGGATCAGTGTGTGTTTCTAACTGGGTGTCAGTGTGTGTCTGTGTTACTTGGTGTAAGTGTGTGTCTGTGTTCCTGGGTATCAGTGTATGTCTGTGTTACTTGGTGGAAGTGTGTGTCTGTGTTACTGGGTATCAGTGTATGTCTTTGTTACTTGGTGTCAGTGTATGTATGTGTTACTTGGTGTAAGTGTGTGTCTGTGTTACTGGGTGTCAGTGTGTGTCTATGTTACTTGGTGTATGTGTGTGTCTTTTTTACTTGGTGTCCATGTGTGTCTGTGTTACTGGGTGTCAGTGTATGTCTTTGTTACTGGGTGTCAGTATATGTCTTTGTTACTTTGTGTAAGTGTGTGTCTGTGTTACTGGGTATCAGTATCTTTCTTTGTTACTTGGTGTAAGTGTGTGTCTGTGTTACAGGGTATCAGTGTATGTCTTTGTTACTTGGTGTAAGTGTGTGTCTTTGTTACTTGGTGTAATTGTATATCTTTGTTACTTGGTGTCAGTGTATGTCTGTGTTACTTGGTGCAAGTGTATTTCTGTCTAACTTGGTGTATGTGTGTGTCTGTGTTACTGGGTATCAGTACATGTCTTTGTTACTTGGTGTCAGTGGATGTCTGTGTTACTTGGTGCAGTGTGTGTCTGTGTTACTGGGTGTCAGTGTGTGTCTGTGTTACTTGGTGTAAGTGTGTGTCTTTGTTACTTGGTGTCCGTGTGTGTCTGTGTTACTGGGTGTCAGTGTATGTCTTTGTTACTCGGTGTCAGTGTATGTCTTTGTTACTTGGTGTAAGTGTGTGTCTGTGTTACTGGGTATCAGTGTCTTTCTTTGTTACTTGGTGTAAGAGTGTGTCCTTGTTACTGGGTATCAGTATATGTCTTTGTTACTTGGTGTCAGTGTATGTCTGTGTTACCTGGTGTAAGTGTGTGTCTGTGTTACTGGGTGTCAGTGTGTGTCTGTGTTACTGGGTGTCAGTTTTTGTCTGTGTTACTTGGTGTAAGTGTGTGTCTTTGTTACTTGGTGTCAGTGTATGTCTGTGTTACTTGGTGTAAGTGTGTGTCTGTGTTCCTGGGTGTCAGTTTGTGTCTGTGTTACTTGGTGTAAGTGTGTGTCTTTGTTACTTGGTGTCGGTGTGTGTCTGTGTTACTGGGTGTCAGTGCATGTCTTTGTTACTTGGTGCCAGTGTATATCTGTGTTACTTGGTGTAAGTGTGTGTCTTTGTTACTTGGTGTAATTGTATATCTTTGTTACTTGGTGTCAGTGTATGTCTGTGTTACTTGGTGTAATTGTATGTCTTTGTTACTTGGTGTAAGTGTGTGTCTGTGTTACTTGGTGTAAGTGTGTGTCTGTGTTCCTGGGCATCAGTGTATGTCTGTGTTACTTGGTGTAAGTGTGTGTCTGTGTTACTGGGTATCAGTGTATGTGTTTGTTACTTGGTGTCAGTGTATGTCTGTGTTACTTGGTGTAAGTGTGTGTCTGTGTTACTGGGTGTCAGTGTGTGTCTGTGTTACTTGGTGTAAGTGTGTGCCTTTGTTACTTGGTGTCCATGTGTGTCTGTGTTACTCGGTGTCAGTGTATGTCTTTCTTAATGGGTGTCAGTGTATGTCTTTGTTCCTTGGTGTAAGTGTGTGTCTGTGTTACTGGGTATCAGTGTCTGTCTTTGTTACTTGGTGTAAGTGTGTGTCTGTGTTCCAGGGTATCAGTGTATGTCTTTGTGACTTGGTGTCAGTGTATGTCTTTGTTACTGGGTGTCACTGTGTGTCTTTCTGACTTGGTGTCCTTGTGTGTCTGTGTTACTGGGTGTAAGTGCATGTCTTTGTTACTTGGTGCCAGTGTATATCTGTGTTACTTGGTGTAAGTGTGTGTCTTTGTTACTTGGTGTAATTGTATGTCTTTGTTACTGGGTGTCAGTGTGTGTCTTTGTGACTTGGTGTCCTTGTGTGTCTGTGTTACTGGGTGTAAGTGCATGTCTTTGTTACTTGGTGCCAGTGTATATCTGTGTTACTTGGTGTCAGTGTATGTCTTTGTTACTGGGTGTCAGTGTATGTCTGTGTTACTTGGTGTAAGTGTGTGTCTGTGTTACTGGGTATCAGTACATGTCTTTGTTACTTGGTGTCAGTGTATGTCTGTGTTACTTGGTGCAGTGTGTGTCTGTGTTACTGGGTGTCAGTGTGTGTCTGTGTTACTTGGTGTAAGTGTGTGTCTTTGTTACTTGGTGTCCGTGTGTGTCTGTGTTACTGGGTGTCAGTGTATGTCTTTGTTACTCGGTGTCTGTGTATGTCTTTGTTACTTGGTGTAAGTGTGTGTCTGTGTTACTGGGTATCAGTGTCTTTCTTTGTTACTTGGTGTAAGAGTGTGTCTTTGTTACTGGGTGTCAGTGCATGTCTTTGTTACTTGGTGTCAGTGTATGTCTTTGTTACTGGGTGTCAGTGTTTTTCTGTGTTACTGGGTATCAGTGTATGTCTTTGTGACTTGGTGTCAGTGTATGTCTTTCTTACTGGGTGTCAGTGAGTGTCTTTGTGACTTGGTGTCAGTGCATGTCTTTGTTACTTGGTGTAAGTGTGTGTCTGTGAAACTGGGTATCAGTGTATGCCTTTGTGACTTGGTGTCAGTGTATCTCTTTGTTACTGGGTGTCAGTGTGTGTCTTTGTGACTTGGTGTCCGTGTGTGTCTGTGTTACTGGGTGTAAGTGCATGTCTTTGTTACTTGGTGCCAGTGTATATCTGTGTTACTTGGTGTAAGTGTGTGTCTTTGTTACTTGGTGTAATTGTATGTCTTTGTTACTTGGTGTCAGTGTATGTCTGTGTTACTTGGTGTAAGTGTATGTCTTTGTTAATTTGTGCAAGTGTATGTCTGTCTAACTTGGTGTAAGTGTGTGTCTGTGTTACTGGGTATCAGTACATGTCTTTGTTACTTGGTGTCAGTGGATGTCTGTGTTACTTGGTGTAAGTGTGTGTCTCTGTTACTTGGTGTAAGTGTGTGCCTTTGTTAATTGGTGTCAGTGTATGTCTGTGTTACTTGGTGTAAGTGTGTGTCTGTGTTCCTGGGTGTCAGTTTGTTTCTGTGTTACTTGGTGTAAGTGTGTGTCTTTGTTACTTGGTGTCGGTGTGTGTCTGTGTTACTGGGTGTCAGTGCATGTCTTTGTTACTTGGTGCCAGTGTATATCTGTGTTACTTGGTGTAAGTGTGTGTCTTTGTTACTTGGTGTAATTGTATATCTTTGTTACTTGGTGTCAGTGTATGTCTGTGTTACTTGGTGTAATTGTATGTCTTTGTTACTTGGTGTAAGTGTGTGTCTGTGTTACTTGGTGTAAGTGTGTGTCTGTGTTCCTGGGCATCAGTGTATGTCTGTGTTACTTGGTGTAAGTGTGTGTCTGTGTTACTGGGTATCAGTGTATGTGTTTGTTACTTGGTGTCAGTGTATGTCTGTGTTACTTGGTGTAAGTGTGTGTCTGTGTTACTGGGTGTCAGTGTGTGTCTGTGTTACTTGGTGTAAGTGTGTGTCTTTGTTACTTGGTGTCCATGTGTGTCTGTGTTACTCGGTGTCAGTGTATGTCTTTCTTAATGGGTGTCAGTGTATGTCTTTGTTCCTTGGTGTAAGTGTGTGTCTGTGTTACTGGGTATCAGTGTCTGTCTTTGTTACTTGGTGTAAGTGTGTGTCTGTGTTCCAGGGTATCAGTGTATGTCTTTGTGACTTGGTGTCAGTGTATGTCTTTGTTACTGGGTGTCACTGTGTGTCTTTCTGACTTGGTGTCCTTGTGTGTCTGTGTTACTGGGTGTAAGTGCATGTCTTTGTTACTTGGTGCCAGTGTATATCTGTGTTACTTGGTGTAAGTGTGTGTCTTTGTTACTTGGTGTAATTGTATGTCTTTGTTACTGGGTGTCAGTGTGTGTCTTTGTGACTTGGTGTCCTTGTGTGTCTGTGTTACTGGGTGTAAGTGCATGTCTTTGTTACTTGGTGCCAGTGTATATCTGTGTTACTTGGTGTCAGTGTATGTCTTTGTTACTGGGTGTCAGTGTATGTCTGTGTTACTTGGTGTAAGTGTGTGTCTGTGTTACTGGGTATCAGTACATGTCTTTGTTACTTGGTGTCAGTGTATGTCTGTGTTACTTGGTGCAGTGTGTGTCTGTGTTACTGGGTGTCAGTGTGTGTCTGTGTTACTTGGTGTAAGTGTGTGTCTTTGTTACTTGGTGTCCGTGTGTGTCTGTGTTACTGGGTGTCAGTGTATGTCTTTGTTACTCGGTGTCTGTGTATGTCTTTGTTACTTGGTGTAAGTGTGTGTCTGTGTTACTGGGTATCAGTGTCTTTCTTTGTTACTTGGTGTAAGAGTGTGTCTTTGTTACTGGGTGTCAGTGCATGTCTTTGTTACTTGGTGTCAGTGTATGTCTTTGTTACTGGGTGTCAGTGTTTTTCTGTGTTACTGGGTATCAGTGTATGTCTTTGTGACTTGGTGTCAGTGTATGTCTTTCTTACTGGGTGTCAGTGAGTGTCTTTGTGACTTGGTGTCAGTGCATGTCTTTGTTACTTGGTGTAAGTGTGTGTCTGTGAAACTGGGTATCAGTGTATGCCTTTGTGACTTGGTGTCAGTGTATCTCTTTGTTACTGGGTGTCAGTGTGTGTCTTTGTGACTTGGTGTCCGTGTGTGTCTGTGTTACTGGGTGTAAGTGCATGTCTTTGTTACTTGGTGCCAGTGTATATCTGTGTTACTTGGTGTAAGTGTGTGTCTTTGTTACTTGGTGTAATTGTATGTCTTTGTTACTTGGTGTCAGTGTATGTCTGTGTTACTTGGTGTAAGTGTATGTCTTTGTTAATTTGTGCAAGTGTATGTCTGTCTAACTTGGTGTAAGTGTGTGTCTGTGTTACTGGGTATCAGTACATGTCTTTGTTACTTGGTGTCAGTGGATGTCTGTGTTACTTGGTGTAAGTGTGTGTCTCTGTTACTTGGTGTAAGTGTGTGCCTTTGTTAATTGGTGTCAGTGTATGTCTGTGTTACTTGGTGTAAGTGTGTGTCTGTGTTCCTGGGTGTCAGTTTGTTTCTGTGTTACTTGGTGTAAGTGTGTGTCTTTGTTACTTGGTGTCCGTGTGTGTCTGTGTTACTGGGTGTCAGTGCATGTCTTTGTTACTTGGTGCCAGTGTATATCTGTGTTACTTGGTGTAAGTGCGTGTCTTTGTTACTTGGTGTAATTGTATATCTTTGTTACTTGGTGTAAGTGTATGTCTTTGTTACTTGGTGTAAGTGTGAGTCTGTGTTACTTGGTGTAAGTGTGTGTCTGTGTTCCTTGGCATCAGTGTATGTCTGTGTTACTTGGTGTAAGTGTGTGTCTGTGTTACTGGGTATCAGTGTATGTGTTTGATACTTGGTGTCAGTGTATGTCTGTGTTAATTGGTGTAAGTTTGTGTCTGTGTTTCTGGGTGTCAGTGTGTGTCTGTGTTACTTGGTGCAAGTGTGTGTCTTTGTTACTTGGTGTCCATGTTTGTCTGTGTTACTGGGTGTCAGTGTATGTCTTTCTTAATGGGTGTCAGTGTATGTCCTTGTTACTTGGTGTAAGTGTGTGTCTGTGTTACTGGGTATCAGTGTATGTCTTTTTTACTTGGTGCCAGTGTATGTCTGTGTTACTTGGAGTAAGTGTCTGTCTGTGTTACTGTTTATCACTGTATGTCTTTGTGACTTGGTGTCAGTGTATGTCTTTGTTACTGGGTGTCAGTGTGTGTCTTTGTGACTTGGTGTCAGTGTATGTCTTTGTTACTTGGTGTAAGTGTGTGTCTGTGTTACTGGGTATCAGTGTATGTCTTTGTTACTTGGTGTAATTGTCTGCCTTTGTTATTTGGTGTAAGTCTATGTCTTTGTGACTTGGTATCAGTGTATGTCTTTGTTACTTGGTGTCAGTGTGTGTCTGTGTTACTGGGTATCAGTGTATGTCTTTGTGACTTTGTATCAGTGTATGTCTTTGTGACTTTGTATCAGTGTATGTCTTTGTGACTTGGTGTCAGTGTATCTCTTTGTTACTGGGTGTCAGTGTTTGTCTGTGTTACTTGGTGTCAGTTTATGTCTTTGAAACTGTTTATTAGTGTGTCTCTGTGTTACTGGGTGTCAGTGTGTGGTTGTTTGTGTTACTGGGTGCCAGTGTATGTCTTTGTTACTTGGTGCAAGTTTGTGTCTGTGTTACTGGGTATCAGTGTCTGTCATTGTTACTTGGTGTAAGTGTGTGTCTTTGTTACTTGGTGTAATTGTATGTCTTTGTTACTTGGTGTCAGTGTATGTCTGACTTACTTGCTGTAAGTGTGTGTCTGTGTTACTGGGTGTCAGTGTGTGTCTGTGTTACCTGGTGTAAGTATGTGTCTTTGTTACTTGGTGTCCGTGTGTGTCTATGTTACTGGGTGTCAGTGTATGTCTTTGTTACTTGTTGCCAGTGTATATCTGTGTTACTTGGTGTAAGTGTGTGTCTTTGTTACTTGGTGTAATTGTATGTCTTTGTTACTTGGTGTCAGTGTATGTCTTTGTTACTTGGTGTAAGTGTGTGTCTGTGTTACTGGGTATCAGTGTATGTCTTTGTGACTTGGTGTCAGTGTATGTCCTTGTTACTGGGTGTCTGTGTGTGTCTTTGTGACTAGATTAGAGATACAGCACTGAAACAGGCCCTTCGGCCCACCGAGACTGTGCCGAACATCAACCACCCATTTATACTAATCCTACACTAATCCCATATTCCTAACAAGCATCCCCACCTGTTCTTATATTTCCCTACCACCTACCTATACTAGTGACAATTTATAATGGCCAATTTACCTATCAACCTGCAAGTCTTTTGGCTTGTGGGAGGAAACCGGAGCACCCGGAGAAAACCCACGCAGACACAGGGAGAACTTGCAAACTCCACACAGGCAGTACCCGGAATCGAACCCGGGTCCCTGGAGCTGTGAGGCTGCGGTGCTAACCACTGCGCCACTGTGCCGCCCTGTGACTTAGTGTAAGTGTATATCTTTGTTACTTGGTATCAGTGTATGTCTTTGTGACTTGGTGTCAGTGTATGTCTGTATTACTTGGTGTAAGTGTGTGTCTGTGTATCAGTGTATGTCTTTGTGACTTGGTGTCAGTGCATGTCTGTGTTCCTGGGTATCATTGTATGTCTGTGTTACTTGGTGGAAGTGTGTGTCTGTGTTACTGGGTATCAGTGTATGTCTTTGTTACTTGGTGTCAGTGTATGTATGTGTTACTGGGTGTCAGTGTGTGTCTATGTTACTTGGTGTATGTGTGTGTCTTTGTTACTTGGTGTCCATGTGTGTCTGTGTTACTGGGTGTCAGTGTATGTCTTTGTTACTGGGTGTCAGTATATGTCTTTGTTACTTTGTGTAAGTGTGTGTCTGTGTTACTGGGTATCAGTGTATGTCTTTGTTACTTGGTGTAAGTGTGTGCCTTTGTTACTTGGTGTAATTGTATGTCTTTGTTACTTGGTGTCAGTGTATGTCTGTGTTACTTGGTGCAAGTGTATTTCTGTCTAACTTGGTGTAAGTGTGTGTCTGTGTTACTGGGTATCAGTACATGTCTTTGTTACTTGGTGTCAGTGTATGTCTGTGTTACTTGGTGCAGTGTGTGTCTGTGTTACTGGGTGTCAGTGTGTGTCTGTGTTACTTGGTGTAAGTGTGTGTCTTTGTTACTTGGTGTCCGTGTGTGTCTGTGTTACTGGGTGTCAGCGTATGTCTTTGTTACTCGGTGTCAGTGTATGTCTTTGTTACTTGGTGTAAGTGTGTGTCTGTGTTACTGGGTATCAGTGTCTTTCTTTGTTACTTGGTGTAAGAGTGTGTCCTTGTTACTGGGTATCAGTATATGTCTTTGTTACTTGGTGTCAGTGTATGTCTGTGTTACTTGGTGTAAGTGTGTGTCTGTGTTACTGGGTGTCAGTGTGTGTCTGTGTTCCTGGGTGTCAGTTTGTGTCTGTGTTACTTGGTCTAAGTGTGTGTCTTTGTTACTTGGTGTCGGTGTGTGTCTGTGTTACTGGGTGTCAGTGCATGTCTTTGTTACTTGGTGCCAGTGTATATCTGTGTTACTTGGTGTAAGTGTGTGTCTTTGTTACTTGGTGTAATTGTATATCTTTGATACTTGGTGTGAGTGTATGTCTGTGTTACTTGGTGTAAGTGTATGTCTTTGTTACTTGGTGTAAGTGTGTGTCTGTGTTACTTAGTGTACGTGTGTGTCTGTGTTCCTGGGCATCAGTGTATGTCTGTTTTACTTGGTGTAAATGTGTGTCTGTGTTACTGGGTATCAGTGTATGTGTTTGTTACTTGGTGTCAGTGTATGTCTGTCTTACTTGGTGTAAGTGTGTGTCTGTGTTACTGGGTGTCAGTGTGTGTCTGTGTTACTTGGTGTAAGTGTGTGTCTTTGTTACTTGGTGTCCATGTGTGTCTGCGTTACTGGGTGTCAGTGTATGTCTTTCTTAATGGGTGTCAGTGTATGTCTTTGTTACTTGGTGTAAGTGTGTGTCTGTGTTACTGGGTATCAGTGTCTGTCTTTGTTACTTGGTGTAAGTGTGTGTCTGTGATCCAGGGTATCAGTGTATGTCTTTGTGACTTGGTGTCAGTGTATGTCTTGGTTACTGGGTGTCAGTGTGTGTCTTTGTGACTTGGTGTCCGTGTGTGTCTGTGTTACTGGGTGTATGTGTGTGTCTTTGTTACTTGGTGTCCATGTGTGTCTGTGTTACTGGGTGTCAGTGTATGTCTTTGTTACTGGGTGTCAGTATATGTCTTTGTTACTTTGTGTAAGTGTGTGTCTGTGTTACTGGGTATCAGTATCTTTCTTTGTTACTTGGTGTAAGTGTGTGTCTGTGTTACAGGGTATCAGTGTATGTCTTTGTTACTTGGTGTAAGTGTGTGCCTTTGTTACTTGGTGTAATTGTATGTCTTTGTTACTTGGTGTCAGTGTATGTCTGTGTTACTTGGTGCAAGTGTATTTCTGTCTAACTTGGTGTAAGTGTGTGTCTGTGTTACTGGGTATCAGTACATGTCTTTGTTACTTGGTGTCAGTGTATGTCTGTGTTACTTGGTGCAGTGTGTGTCTGTGTTACTGGGTGTCAGTGTGTGTCTGTGTTACTTGGTGTAAGTGTGTGTCTTTGTTACTTGGTGTCCGTGTGTGTCTGTGTTACTGGGTGTCAGCGTATGTCTTTGTTACTCGGTGTCAGTGTATGTCTTTGTTACTTGGTGTAAGTGTGTGTCTGTGTTACTGGGTATCAGTGTCTTTCTTTGTTACTTGGTGTAAGAGTGTGTCCTTGTTACTGGGTATCAGTATATGTCTTTGTTACTTGGTGTCAGTGTATGTCTGTGTTACTTGGTGTAAGTGTGTGTCTGTGTTACTGGGTGTCAGTGTGTGTCTGTGTTACTGGGTGTCAGTTTTTGTCTGTGTTACTTGGTGTAAGTGTGTGTCATTGTTACTTGGTGTCAGTGTATGTCTGTGTTACTTGTTGTAAGTGTGTGTCTGTGTTCCTGGGTGTCAGTTTGTGTCTGTGTTACTTGGTCTAAGTGTGTGTCTTTGTTACTTGGTGTCGGTGTGTGTCTGTGTTACTGGGTGTCAGTGCATGTCTTTGTTACTTGGTGCCAGTGTATATCTGTGTTACTTGGTGTAAGTGTGTGTCTTTGTTACTTGGTGTAATTGTATATCTTTGTTACTTGGTGTGAGTGTATGTCTGTGTTACTTGGTGTAAGTGTATGTCTTTGTTACTTGGTGTAAGTGTGTGTCTGTGTTACTTGGTGTACGTGTGTGTCTGTGTTCCTGGGCATCAGTGTATGTCTGTTTTACTTGGTGTAAATGTGTGTCTGTGTTACTGGGTATCAGTGTATGTGTTTGTTACTTGGTGTCAGTGTATGTCTGTGTTACTTGGTCTAAGTGTGTGTCTGTGTTACTGGGTGTCAGTGTGTGTCTGTGTTACTTGGTGTAAGTGTGTGTCTTTGTTACTTGGTGTCCATGTGTGTCTGTGTTACTGGGTGTCAGTGTATGTCTTTCTTAATGGGTGTCAGTGTATGTCTTTGTTACTTGGTGTAAGTGTGTGTCTGTGTTACTGGGTATCAGTGTCTGTCTTTGTTACTTGGTGTAAGTGTGTGTCTGTGTTCCAGGGTATCAGTGTATGTCTTTGTGACTTGGTGTCAGTGTATTTCTTGGTTACTGGGTGTCAGTGTGTGTCTTTGTGACTTGGTGTCCGTGTGTGTCTCTGTTACTGGGTGTATGTGCATGTATTTGTTACTTGGTGCCAGTGTATATCTGTGTTACTTGGTGTAAGTGTGTGTCTTTGTTACTTGGTGTAATTGTATGTCTTTGTTACTTGGTGTCAGTGTATGTCTGTGTTACTTGGTGTAAGTGTATGTCTTTGTTACTTGGTGCACGTGTATGTCTGTCTAACTTGGTGTAAGTGTGTGTCTGTGTTACTGGGTATCAGTACATGTCTTTGTTACTTGGTGTCAGTGTATGTCTGTGTTACTTGGTGCAGTGTGTGTCTGTGTTACTGGGTGTCAGTGTGTGTCTGTGTTACTTGGTGTAAGTGTGTGTCTTTGTTACTTGGTGTCCGTGTGTGTCTGTGTTACTGGGTGTCAGTGTATGTCTTTGTTACTCGGTGTCAGTGTATGTCTTTGTTACTTGGTGTAAGTGTGTGTCGGTGTTACTGGGTATCAGTGTCTTTCTTTGTTACTTGGTGTAAGATTGTGTCTTTGTAACTGGGTATCAGTGTATGTCTTTGTTACTTGGTGTCAGTGTATGTCTTTGTTACTGGGTGTCAGTGTTTTTCTGTGTTACTGGGTGTCAGTGTATGTCTTTGTGACTTGGTGTCAGTGTATGTCTTTGTTACTGGGTGTCAGTGTGTGTCTTTGTGACTTGGTGTCAGTGCATGTCTTTGTTACTTGGTGCAACTGTGTGTCTGTGAAACTGGGTATCAGTGTATGCCTTTGTGACTTGGTGTCAGTGTATCTCTTTGTTACTGGGTGTCAGTGTGTGTCTTTGTGACTTGGTGTCCGTGTGTGTTTGTGTTACTGGGTGTAAGTGCATGTCTTTGTTACTTGGTGCCAGTGTATATCTGTGTTACTTGGTGTAAGTGTGTGTCTTTGTTACTTGGTGTAATTGTATGTCTTTGTTACTTGGTGTCAGTGTATGTCTGTGTTACTTGGTGTAAGTGTATGTCTTTGTTAATTTGTGCAAGTGTATGTCTGTCTAACTTGGTGTAAGTGTGTGTCTGTGTTACTGGGTATCAGTACATGTCTTTGTTACTTGGTGTCAGTGTATGTCTGTGTTACTTGGTGTAAGTGTGTGTCTGTGTTACTGGGTGTCAGTGTGTGTCTGTGTTACTGGGTGTCAGTTTTTGTCTCTGTTACTTGGTGTAAGAGTGTGCCTTTGTTAATTGGTGTCAGTGTATGTCTGTGTTACTTGGTGTAAGTGTGTGTCTGTGTTCCTGAGTGTCAGTTTGTGTCTGTGTTACTTGGTGCAAGTGTGTGTCTTTGTTACTTGGTGTCCGTGTGTGTCTGTGTTACTGGGTGTCAGTGCATGTCTTTGTTACTTGGTGCCAGTGTATATCTGTGTTACTTGGTGTAAGTGCGTGTCTTTGTTACTTGGTGTAATTGTATATCTTTGTTACTTGGTGTCAGTGTATGTCTGTGTTACTTGGTGTAAGTGTGTGTCTGTGTTACTTGGTGTAAGTGTGTGTCTGTGATCCTTGGCTTCAGTGTATGTCTGTGTTACTTGGTGTAAGTGTGTGTCTGTGTTACTGGGTGTCAGTGTGTGTGTTTGTTACTTGGTGTCAGTGTATGTCTGTGTTACTTGGTGTAAGTGTGTGTCTGTGTTTCTGGGTGTCAGTGTGTGTCTGTGTTACTTGGTGTAAGTGTGTGTCTTTGTTACTTGGTGTCCATGTGTGTCTGTGTTACTGGGTGTCAGTGTATGTCTTTCTTAATGGGTGTCAGTGTATGTCTTTGTTACTTGGTGTAAGTGTGTGTCTTTGTGACTTGGTGTCAGTGTATGTCTTTGTTACTTGGTGTAAGTGTGTGTCTGTGTTACAGGGTATCAGTGTATGTGTTTGTTACTTGGTGCCAGTGTATGTCTGTGTTACTTGGAGTAAGTGTCTGTCTGTGTTACTGTTTATCACTGTATGTCTTTGTGACTTGGTGTCAGTGTATGTCTTTGTTACTGGGTGTCAGTGTGTGTCTTTGTGACTTGGTGTCAGTGTATGTCTTTGTTACTTGGTGTAAGTGTGTGTCTGTGTTACTGGGTATCAGTGTATGTCTTTGTTACTTGGTGTCAGTGTATGTCAAAATACTTGGTGTAAGTGTATGTCTTTGTTCCTTGGTGTAATTGTCTGCCTTTGTTACTTGGTGTAAGTGTATGTCTTTGTTACTTGGTGTCAGTGTATGTCTTTGTTACTTGGTGTCAGTGTGTGTCTGTGTTACTGGGTATCAGTGTATGTCTTTGTGACTTGGTATCAGTGTATGTCTTTGTGACTTGGTGTCAGTGTATCTCTTTGTTACTGGGTGTCAGTGTTTGTCTGTGTTACTTGGTGTCAGTGTATGTCTTTGTTACTGTTTATTAGTGTTTCTCTGTGTTACTGGGTGTCAGTGTGTGGTTGTTTGTGTTACTGGGTGTCAGTGTATGTCTTTGTTACTTGGTGTAAGTTTGTGTCTGTGTTACTGGGTATCAGTGTCTGTCTTTGTTACTTGGTGTAAGTGTGTGTCTTTGTTACTTGGTGTAATTGTATGTCTTTGTTACTTGGTGTCAGTGTATGTCTGACTTACTTGGTGTAAGTGTGTGTCTGTGTTACTGGGTGTCCGTGTGTGTCTATGTTACTGGGTGTCAGTGTATGTCTTTGTTACTTGGTGTCAGTGTATGGCTGTGTTACTTGGTGTAAGTGTGT
The DNA here is from genome assembly GCF_036365525.1 of Heterodontus francisci. Taxonomy (NCBI): domain Eukaryota; kingdom Metazoa; phylum Chordata; class Chondrichthyes; order Heterodontiformes; family Heterodontidae; genus Heterodontus; species Heterodontus francisci. Next base: position 1,580,414 of record NW_027140415.1, on the reverse strand, counting down.
GTCTGTGTTACTGGGTATCAGTATATGTCTGTGTTTCTGGGTGTCAGTGTGTGTCTGTGTTACTTGGTGTAAGTGTGTGTCTTTGTTACTTGGTGTCCATGTGTGTCTGTGTTACTGGGTGTCAGTGTATGTCTTTGTTACTCGGTGTCAGTGAATGTCTTTGTTACTTGGTGTAAGTGTGTGTCTGTGTTACTGGGTATCAGTGTCTTTCTTTGTTCCTTGGTGTAAGAGTGTGTCTTTGTTACTGGGTATCAGTGTATGTCTTTGTTACTTGGTGTCAGTGTATGTCTTTGTTACTTGGTGTAAGTGTGTGTCTTTGTTACTGGGTATCAGTGTATGTCTTTGTGACTTGGTGTCAGTGTATGTCTTTGTTACTGGTTGTCAGTGTGTGTCTTTGTGACTTAGTGTAATTGTATATCTTTGTTACTTGGTATCAGTGTATGTCTTTGTGACTTGGTATCAGTGTATGTCTTTGTTACTTGGTGTAAGTGTGTGTCTGTGTTACAGGGTATCAGTGTATGTCTTTGTTATTTGGTGTCAGTGTATGTCAAAATACTTGGTGTAAGTGTATGTCTTTGTTACTTGGTGTAATTGTCTGTCTTTGTTACTTGGTGTAAGTGTATGTCTTTTGTTACTTGGTGTCAGTGTATGTCTTTGTTACTTGGTGTCAGTGTATGTCTGTGTTACTTGGTGCAAGTGTGTGCCTTTGTTACTTGGTGTAAGTGTATGTCTTTGTTACTTGGTGTCAGAGCATGTCTTTGTTACTTGGTGTCAGTGTGTGTCTGTGTTATTGGGTATCAGTGCATGTCTTTGTGACTTGGTATCAGTGTATGTCTTTGTTCCTGGCTGTTAGTGTGTTTCTGTGTTAATGGGTATCAGTGTATGTCTTTGTGACTTGGGATCAGTGTATGTCTTTGTTACTGGGTGTCAGTGTGTGTCTGCGTTCCTGGGTATCAGTGCATGTCTTTGTGACTTGGTGTCAGTGTATGTCTTCGTTACTGGGTGTCAGCGTGTGTCTTTGTGACTTGGTGTCAGTGTATGTCTTTGTTACTTGGTGTAAGTGTGTGTCTTTGATACTGGGTATCAGTGTATGTCTTTGTTACAGGGTATCAGTGTATGTCTTTGTTATTTGGTGTCAGTGTATGTCAAAATACTTGGTGTAAGTGTATGTCTTTGTTACTTGGTGTAATTGTCTGTCTTTGTTACTTGGTGTAAGTGTATGTCTTTGTTACTTGGTGTCAGTGTATGTCTTTGTTACTTGGTTTCAGTGTATGTCTGTGTTACTTGGTGCAAGTGTGTGTCTTTGTTACTTGGTGTAAGTGTATGTCTTTGTTACTTGGTGTCAGAGCATGTCTTTGTTACTTGGTGTCAGTGTGTGTCTGTGTTACTGGGTATCAGTGCATGTCTTTGTGACTTGGTATCAGTGTATGTCTTTGTTACTGGCTGTTAGTGTGTTTCTGTGTTAATGGGTATCAGTGTATGTCTTTGTGACTTGGGATCAGTGTATGTCTTTGTTACTGGGTGTCAGTGTGTGTCTGTGTTACTGGGTATCATTGTATGTCTTTGTGATTTGGTATCAGTGTATGTCTTTGTCACTGTGTGTTCGTGTGTTTCTGTGTTACTGGGTATCAGTGTATGTCTTTGTGACTTGGGATCAGTGTATGTCTTTGTTACTGGGTGTCAGTGTGTGTCTGCGTTCCTGGGTATCAGTGCATGTCTTTGTGACTTGGTGTCAGTGTATGTCTTCGTTACTGGGTGTCAGCGTGTGTCTTTGTGACTTGGTGTCAGTGTATGTCTTTGTTACTTGTTGCCAGTGTATATCTGTGTTACTTGGTGTAAGTGTGTGTCTTTGTTACTTGGTGTAATTGTCTGCCTTTGTTACTTGGTGTAAGTGTATGTCTTTGTTACTTGGTGTCAGTGTGTGTCTGTGTTACTGGGTATCAGTGTATGTCTTTGTGACTTTGTATCAGTGTATGTCTTTGTGACTTGGTGTCAGTGTATCTCTTTGTTACTGGGTGTCAGTGTTTGTCTGTGTTACTTGGTGTCAGTGTATGTCTTTGTTACTGTTTATTAGTGTTTCTCTGTGTTACTGGGTGTCAGTGTGTGGTTGTTTGTGTTACTGGGTGCCAGTGTATGTCTTTGTTACTTGGTGCAAGTTTGTGTCTGTGTTACTGGGTATCAGTGTCTGTCATTGTTACCTGGTGTAAGTGTGTGTCTTTGTTACTTGGTGTAATTGTATGTCTTTGTTACTTGGTGTCAGTGTATGTCTGACTTACTTGCTGTAAGTGTGTGTCTGTGTTACTGGGTGTCAGTGTGTGTCTGTGTTACCTGGTGTAAGTATGTGTCTTTGTTACTTGGTGTCCGTGTGTGTCTATGTTACTGGGTGTCAGTGTATGTCTTTGTTACTTGTTGCCAGTGTATATCTGTGTTACTTGGTGTCAGTGTGTGTCTTTGTTACTTGGTGTAATTGTATGTCTTTGTTACTTGGTGTCAGTGTATGTCTTTGTTACTTGGTGTAAGTGTGTGTCTGTGTTACTGGGTATCAGTATATGTCTGTGTTACTGGGTGTCAGTGTGTGTCTGTGTTACGTGGTGTAAGTGTGTGTCTTTGTTACTGGGTGTCAGTGTATGTCTTTGTTAATCGGTGTCAGTGTATGTCTTTGTTACTTGGTGTAAGTGTGTGTCTGTGTTACTGGGTATCAGTGTCTTTATTTGTTCCTTGGTGTCAGAGTGTGTCTTTGTTACTTGGTGTAAGTGTGTGTCTGTGTTACTGGGTATCAGTGTATGTCTTTGTGACTTGGTGTCAGTGTATGTCTTTGTTACTGGGTGTCAGTGTGTGTCTTTGTGACTAGATTAGAGATACAGCACTGAAACAGGCCCTTCGGCCCACCGAGTCTGTGCCGAACATCAACCACCCATTTATACTAATCCTACACTAATCCCATATTCCTACCAAACATCCCCACCTGTTCTTATATTTCCCTACCACCTACCTATACTAGTGACAATTTATAATGGCCAATTTACCTATCAACCTGCAAGTCTTTTGGCTTGTGGGAGGAAACCGGAGCACCCGGAGAAAACCCACGCAGACACAGGGAGAACTTGCAAACTCCACACAGGCAGTACCCGGAATCGAACCCGGGTCCCTGGAGCTGTGAGGCTGCGGTGCTAACCACTGCGCCACTGTGCCGCCCTGTGACTTAGTGTAAGTGTATATCTTTGTTACTTGGTATCAGTGTATGTCTTTGTGACTTGGTGTCAGTGTATGTCTTTGTTACTTGGTGTGAGTGTGTGTCTGTGATACTGGGTATCAGTGTATGTCTTTGTTCCTTGGTGTCAGTGTATGTCTGTATTACTTGGTGTAAGTGTGTGTCTGTGTATCAGTGTATGTCTTTGTGACTTGGTGTCAGTGCATGTCTGTGTTACTGGGGGTCAGTGTGTGTCTGTGTTACTGGGGATCAGTGTGTGTTTCTAACTCGGTGTCAGTGTGTGTCTGTGTTACTTGGTGTAAGTGTGTGTCTGTGTTCCTGGGTATCATTGTATGTCTGTGTTACTTGGTGGAAGTGTGTGTCTGTGTTACTGGGTATCAGTGTATGTCTTTGTTACATGGTGTCAGTGTATGTATGTGTTACTGGGTGTCAGTGTGTGTCTATGTTACTTGGTGTATGTGTGTGTCTTTGTTACTTGGTGTCCATGTGTGTCTGTGTTACTGGGTGTCAGTGTATGTCTTTGTTACTGGGTGTCAGTATATGTCTTTGTTACTTTGTGTAAGTGTGTGTCTGTGTTACTGGGTATCAGTATCTTTCTTTGTTACTTGGTGTAAGTGTGTGTCTGTGTTACAGGGTATCAGTGTATGTCTTTGTTACTTGGTGTAAGTGTGTGCCTTTGTTACTTGGTGTAATTGTATGTCTTTGTTACTTGGAGTCAGTGTATGTCTGTGTTACTTGGTGCAAGTGTATTTCTGTCTAACTTGGTGTAAGTGTGTGTCTGTGTTACTGGGTATCTGTACATGTCTTTGTTACTTGGTGTCAGTGTATGTCTGTGTTACTTGGTGCAGTGTGTGTCTGTGTTACTGGGTGTCAGTGTGTGTCTGTGTTACTTGGTGTAAGTGTGTGTCTTTGTTACTTGGTGTCCGTGTGTGTCTGTGTTACTGGGTGTCAGCGTATGTCTTTGTTACTCGGTGTCAGTGTATGTCTTTGTTACTTGGTGTAAGTGTGTGTCTGTGTTACTGGGTATCAGTGTCTTTCTTTGTTACTTGGTGTAAGAGTGTGTCTTTGTTACTGGGTATCAGTATATGTCTTTGTTACTTGGTGTCAGTGTATGTCTGTGTTACTTGGTGTAAGTGTGTGTCTGTGTTACTGGGTGTCAGTGTGTGTCTGTGTTCCTGGGTGTCAGTTTGTGTCTGTGTTACTTGGTCTAAGTGTGTGTCTTTGTTACTTGGTGTCGGTGTGTGTCTGTGTTACTGGGTGTCAGTGCATGTCTTTGTTACTTGGTGCCAGTGTATATCTGTGTTACTTGGTGTAAGTGTGTGTCTTTGTTACTTGGTGTAATTGTATATCTTTGATACTTGGTGTGAGTGTATGTCTGTGTTACTTGGTGTAAGTGTATGTCTTTGTTACTTGGTGTAAGTGTGTGTCTGTGTTACTTGGTGTACGTGTGTGTCTGTGTTCCTGGGCATCAGTGTATGTCTGTTTTACTTGGTGTAAATGTGTGTCTGTGTTACTGGGTATCAGTGTATGTGTTTGTTACTTGGTGTCAGTGTATGTCTGTCTTACTTGGTGTAAGTGTGTGTCTGTGTTACTGGGTGTCAGTGTGTGTCTGTGTTACTTGGTGTAAGTGTATGTCTTTGTTACTTGGTGTCCATGTGTGTCTGTGTTACTGGGTGTCAGTGTATGTCTTTCTTAATGGGTGTCAGTGTATGTCTTTGTTACTTGGTGTAAGTGTGTGTCTGTGTTACTGGGTATCAGTGTCTGTCTTTGTTACTTGGTGTAAGTGTGTGTCTGTGTTCCAGGGTATCAGTGTATGTCTTTGTGACTTGGTGTCAGTGTATGTCTTGGTTACTGGGTGTCAGTGTGTGTCTTTGTGACTTGGTGTCCGTGTGTGTCTGTGTTACTGGGTGTATGTGTGTGTCTTTGTTACTTGGTGTCCATGTGTGTCTGTGTTACTGGGTGTCAGTGTATGTCTTTGTTACTGGGTGTCAGTATATGTCTTTGTTACTTTGTGTAAGTGTGTGTCTGTGTTACTGGGTATCAGTATCTTTCTTTGTTACTTGGTGTAAGTGTGTGTCTGTGTTACAGGGTATCAGTGTATGTCTTTGTTACTTGGTGTAAGTGTGTGCCTTTGTTACTTGGTGTAATTGTATGTCTTTGTTACTTGGTGTCAGTGTATGTCTGTGTTACTTGGTGCAAGTGTATTTCTGTCTAACTTGGTGTAAGTGTGTGTCTGTGTTACTGGGTATCAGTACATGTCTTTGTTACTTGGTGTCAGTGTATGTCTGTGTTACTTGGTGCAGTGTGTGTCTGTGTTACTGGGTGTCAGCGTATGTCTTTGTTACTCGGTGTCAGTGTATGTCTTTGTTACTTGGTGTAAGTGTGTGTCTGTGTTACTGGGTATCAGTGTCTTTCTTTGTTACTTGGTGTAAGAGTGTGTCCTTGTTACTGGGTATCAGTATATGTCTTTGTTACTTGGTGTCAGTGTATGTCTGTGTTACTTGGTGTAAGTGTGTGTCTGTGTTACTGGGTGTCAGTGTGTGTCTGTGTTACTGGGTGTCAGTTTTTGTCTGTGTTACTTGGTGTAAGTGTGTGTCTTTGTTACTTGGTGTCAGTGTATGTCTGTGTTACTTGGTGTAAGTGTGTGTCTGTGTTCCTGGGTGTCAGTTTGTGTCTGTGTTACTTGGTCTAAGTGTGTGTCTTTGTTACTTGGTGTCGGTGTGTGTCTGTGTTACTGGGTGTCAGTGCATGTCTTTGTTACTTGGTGCCAGTGTATATCTGTGTTACTTGGTGTAAGTGTGTGTCTTTGTTACTTGGTGTAATTGTATATCTTTGTTACTTGGTGTGAGTGTATGTCTGTGTTACTTGGTGTAAGTGTATGTCTTTGTTACTTGGTGTAAGTGTGTGTCTGTGTTACTTGGTGTACGTGTGTGTCTGTGTTCCTGGGCATCAGTGTATGTCTGTTTTACTTGGTGTAAATGTGTGTCTGTGTTACTGGGTATCAGTGTATGTGTTTGTTACTTGGTGTCAGTGTATGTCTGTGTTACTTGGTGTAAGTGTGTGTCTGTGTTACTGGGTGTCAGTGTGTGTCTGTGTTACTTGGTGTAAGTGTGTGTCTTTGTTACTTGGTGTCCATGTGTGTCTGTGTTACTGGGTGTCAGTGTATGTCTTTCTTAATGGGTGTCAGTGTATGTCTTTGTTACTTGGTGTAAGTGTGTGTCTGTGTTACTGGGTATCAGTGTCTGTCTTTGTTACTTGGTGTAAGTGTGTGTCTGTGTTCCAGGGTATCAGTGTATGTCTTTGTGACTTGGTGTCAGTGTATGTCTTGGTTACTGGGTGTCAGTGTGTGTCTTTGTGACTTGGTGTCCGTGTGTGTCTGTGTTCCTGGGTGTATGTGCATGTCTTTGTTACTTGGTGCCAGTGTATATCTGTGTTACTTGGTGTAAGTGTGTGTCTTTGTTACTTGGTGTAATTGTATGTCTTTGTTACTTGGTGTCAGTGTATGTCTGTGTTACTTGGTGTAAGTGTATGTCTTTATTACTTGGTGCACGTGTATGTCTGTCTAACTTGGTGTAAGTGTGTGTCTGTGTTACTGGGTATCAGTACATGTCTTTGTTACTTGGTGTCAGTGTATGTCTGTGTTACTTGGTGCAGTGTGTGTCTGTGTTACTGGGTGTCAGTGTGTGTCTGTGTTACTTGGTGTAAGTGTGTGTCTTTGTTACTTGGTGTCCGTGTGTGTCTGTGTTATTGGGTGTCAGTGTATGTCTTTGTTACTCGGTGTCAGTGTATGTCTTTGTTACTTGGTGTAAGTGTGTGTCGGTGTTACTGGGTATCAGTGTCTTTCTTTGTTACTTGGTGTAAGATTGTGTCTTTGTAACTGGGTATCAGTGTATGTCTTTGTTACTTGGTGTCAGTGTATGTCTTTCTTACTGGGTGTCAGTGTTTTGCTGTGTTACTGGGTGTCAGTGTATGTCTTTGTGACTTGGTGTCAGTGTATGTCTTTGTTACTGGGTGTCAGTGTGTGTCTTTGTGACTTGGTGTCAGTGCATGTCTTTGTTACTTGGTGCAACTGTGTGTCTGTGAAACTGGGTATCAGTGTATGCCTTTGTGAATTGGTGTCAGTGTATCTCTTTGTTACTGGGTGTCAGTGTGTGTCTTTGTGACTTGGTGTCCGTGTGTGTTTGTGTTACTGGGTGTAAGTGCATGTCTTTGTTACTTGGTGCCAGTGTATATCTGTGTTACTTGGTGTAAGTGTGTGTCTTTGTTACTTGGTGTAATTGTATGTCTTTGTTACTTGGTGTCAGTGTATGTCTGTGTTACTTGGTGTAAGTGTATGTCTTTGTTAATTTGTGCAAGTGTATGTCTGTCTAACTTGGTGTAAGTGTGTGTCTGTGTTACTGGGTATCAGTACATGTCTTTGTTACTTGGTGTCAGTGCATGTCTGTGTTACTTGGTGTAAGTGTGTGTCTGTGTTACTGGGTGTCAGTGTGTGTCTGTGTTACTGGGTGTCAGTTTTTGTCTCTGTTACTTGGTGTAAGAGTGTGCCTTTGTTAATTGGTGTCAGTGTATGTCTGTGTTACTTGGTGTAAGTGTGTGTCTGTGTTCCTGAGTGTCAGTTTGTGTCTGTGTTACTTGGTGTAAGTGTGTGTCTTTGTTACTTGGTGTCCGTGTGTGTCTGTGTTACTGGGTGTCAGTGCATGTCTTTGTTACTTGGTGCCAGTGTATATCTGTGTTACTTGGTGTAAGTGCGTGTCTTTGTTACTTGGTGTAATTGTATATCTTTGTTACTTGGTGTCAGTGTATGTCTGTGTTACTTGGTGTAAGTGTATGTCTTTGTTACTTGGTGTAAGTGTGTGTCTGTGTTACTTGGTGTAAGTGTGTGTCTGTGTTCCTTGGCTTCAGTGTATGTCTGTGTTACTTGGTGTAAGTGTGTGTCTGTGTTACTGGGTGTCAGTGTGTGTGTTTGTTACTTGGTGTCAGTGTATGTCTGTGTTACTTGGTGTAAGTGTGTGTCTGTGTTTCTGGGTGTCAGTGTGTGTCTGTGTTACTTGGTGTATGTGTGTGTCTTTGTTACTTGGTGTCCATGTGTGTCTGTGTTACTGGGTGTCAGTGTATGTCTTTCTTAATGGGTGTCAGTGTATGTCTTTGTTACTTGGTGTAAGTGTGTGTCTGTGTTACTGGGTATCAGTGTCTGTCTTTGTTACTTGGTGTAAGTGTGTGTCTGTGTTACAGGGTATCAGTGTATGTCTTTGTTACTTGGTGCCAGTGTATGTCTGTGTTACTTGGAGTAAGTGTCTGTCTGTGTTACTGTTTATCACTGTATGTCTTTGTGACTTGGTGTCAGTGTATGTCTTTGTTACTGGGTGTCAGTGTGTGTCTTTGTGACTTGGTGTCAGTGTATGTCTTTGTTACTTGGTGTAAGTGTGTGTCTGTGTTACTGGGTATCAGTGTATGTCTTTGTTACTTGGTGTCAGTGTATGTCAAAATACTTGGTGTAAGTGTATGTCTTTGTTACTTGGTGTAATTGTCTGCCTTTGTTACTTGGTGTAAGTGTATGTCTTTGTTACTTGGTGTCAGTGTATGTCTTTGTTACTTGGTGTCAGTGTGTGTCTGTGTTACTGGGTATCAGTGTATGTCTTTGTGACTTGGTATCAGTGTATGTCTTTGTGACTTGGTGTAATTGTCTGCCTTTGTTACTTGGTGTCAGTGTATGTCTTTGTTACTGGGTGTCAGTGTTTGTCTGTGTTACTTGGTGTCAGTGTATGTCTTTGTTACTGTTTATTAGTGTTTATCTGTGTTACTGGGTGTCAGTGTGTGGTTGTTTGTGTTACTGGGTGTCAGTGTATGTCTTTGTTACTTGGTGTAAGTTTGTGTCTGTGTTACTGGGTATCAGTGTCTGTCTTTGTTACTTGGTGTAAGTGTGTGTCTTTGTTACTTGATGTAACTGTATGTCTTTGTTACTTGGTGTCAGTGTATGTCTGACTTACTTGGTGTAAGTGTGTGTCTGTGTTACTGGGTGTCCGTGTGTGTCTATGTTACTGGGTGTCAGTGTATGTCTTTGTTACTTGGTGTCAGTGTAGGGCTGTGTTACTTGGTGTAAGTGTGTGTCTTTGTTACTGGGTATCAGTATATGTCTGTGTTTCTGGGTGTCAGTGTGTGTCTGTGTTACTTGGTGTAAGTGTGTGTCTTTGTTACTTGGTGTCCATGTGTGTCTGTGTTACTGAGTGTCAGTGTATGTCTTTGTTACTCGGTGTCAGTGAATGTCTTTGTTACTTGGTGTAAGTGTGTGTCTGTGTTACTGGGTATCAGTGTCTTTCTTTGTTCCTTGGTGTAAGAGTGTGTCTTTGTTACTGGGTATCAGTGTATGTCTTTGTTACTTGGTGTCAGTGTATGTCTTTGTTTCTTGGTGTAAGTGTGTGTCTTTGTTACTGGGTATCAGTGTATGTCTTTGTGACTTGGTGTCAGTGTATGTCTTTGTTACTGGGTGTCAGTGTGTGTCTTTGTGACTTAGTGCAAGTGTATATCTTTGTTACTTGGTATCAGTGTATGTCTTTGTGACTTGGTATCAGTGTATGTCTTTGTTACTTGGTGTAAGTGTGTGTCTGTGTTACAGGGTATCAGTGTATGTCTTTGTTATTTGGTGTCAGTGTATGTCAAAATACTTGGTGTAAGTGTATGTCTTTGTTACTTGGTGTAATTGTCTGTCTTTGTTACTTGGTGTAAGTGTATGTCTTTTGTTACTTGGTGTCAGTGTATGTCTTTGTTACTTGGTGTCAGTGTATGTCTGTGTTACTTGGTGCAAGTGTGTGCCTTTGTTACTTGGTGTAAGTGTATGTCTTTGTTACTTGGTGTCAGAGCATGTCTTTGTTACTTGGTGTCAGTGTGTGTCTGTGTTACTGGGTATCAGTGCATGTCTTTGTGACTTGGTATCAGTGTATGTCTTTGTTACTGGCTGTTAGTGTGTTTCTGTGTTAATGGGTATCAGTGTATGTCTTTGTGACTTGGGATCAGTGTATGTCTTTGTTACTGGGTGTCAGTGTGTGTCTGTGTTACTGGGTATCAGTGTATGTCTTTGTGCTTTGGTATCAGTGTATGTCTTTGTCACTGTGTGTTCGTGTGTTTCTGTGTTACTGGGTATCAGTATATGTCTTTGTGACTTGGGATCAGTGTATGTCTTTGTTACTGGGTGTCAGTGTGTGTCTGCGTTCCTGGGTATCAGTGCATGTCTTTGTGACTTGGTGTCAGTGTATGTCTTCGTTACTGGGTGTCAGCGTGTGTCTTTGTGACTTGGTGTCAGTGTATGTCTTTGTTACTTGGTGTAAGTGTGTGTCTGTGATACTGGGTATCAGTGTATGTCTTTGTTACAGGGTATCAGTGTATGTCTTTGTTATTTGGTGTCAGTGTATGTCAAAATACTTGGTGTAAGTGTATGTCTTTTTTACTTGGTGTAATTGTCTGTCTTTGTTACTTGGTGTAAGTGTATGTCTTTGTTACTTGGTGTCAGTGTATTTCTTTGTCACTTGGTGTCAGTGTGTGTCTGTGTTACTGGGTATCAGTGTATGTCTTTGTGACTTGTTATCAGTGTATGTCTTTGTGACTTGGTGTCAGTGTATGTCTTTGTTACTGGGTGTCAGTGTGTGTCTGTGTTAGTTGTTGTCGGTGTTTGTATTTGTTACTGTTTATTCGTGTTTCTCTGTGTTACTGGGTGTCAGTGGGTGTTTGTTTGTGTTACTGGGTGTCAGTGTATGTCTTTGTTACTTGGTGTAAGTTTGTGTCTGTGTTACTGGGTATCAGTGTCTGTCTTTGTTACTTGGTTTAAGTGTGTGTCTTTGTTACTTGGTGTAATTGTATGTCTTTGTTACTTGGTGTAAGTGTGTGTCTTTGTTACTTGGTGTCCGTGTGTGTCTGTGTTACTGGGTGTCAGTGCATCTCTTTGCTACTTGTTGCCAGTGTATATCTGTGTTACTTGGTGTAAGTGTGTGTCTTTGTTACTTGGTGTAATTGTCTGTCTTTGTTACTTGGTGTCAGTGTATGTCTTTGTTCGTTGGTGTAAGTGTGTGTCTGTGTTACTTGGTGTAAGTGTGTGTCTGTATTCCTGGGTATCAGTGTGTGTCCTTGTTACTTGGTGTCAGTGTATGTCTGTGTTACTTGGTGTAAGTGTGTGTCTGTGTTACTGGGTATCAGTGTATGTCTTTGTTACTTGGTGTCAGTGTATGTCTGTGTTACTTGGTGTAAGTGTGTGTCTGTGTTACTTGGTGTCCGTGTGTGTCTGTGTTACTGGGTGTCAGTGTATGTCTTTGTTACCGGGTGTCATTGCATGTCTTTGTTACTTGGTGTAACTGTGTGACTGTGTTACTGGGTATCAGTGTCTTTCTTTGTTACTTGGTGTAAGAGTGTGTCTTTGTTACTGGGTATCAGTGTATGTCTTTGTGACTTGGTGTCAGTGTATGTCTGTGTTACTTGGTGTAAGTGTGTGTCTGTGTTACTGGGTATCAGTGTATGTCTTTGTTACTTGGTGTCCGTGTGTGTCTGTGTTACTGGGTGTCAGTGTATGTCTTTGTTACCGGGTGTCATTGCATGTCTTTGTTACTTGGTGTAACTGTGTGTCTGTGTTACTGGGTATCAGTATCTTTCTTTGTTACTTGGTGTAAGTGTGTGTCTGTGTTACAGGGTATCAGTGTATGTCTTTGTTACTTGGTGTCAGTGTATGTCTGTGTTACTTGGAGTATGTGTCTGTCTGTGTTACTGGTTATAAGTGTATTTCTTTGTGACTTGGTGTCAGTGTATGTCTTTGTTACTGGGTGTCAGTGTGTTTCTTTGTGACTTGGTGTCAATCTATGTCTTTGTTACTTGGTGTAAGTGTGTGTCTGTGTTACTGGGTATCAGTGTATGTCTTTGTTACTTGGTGTCAGTGTATGTCAAAATACCTGGTGTAAGTGTATGTCTTTGTTACTTGGTGTAATTGTCTGTCTTTGTTACTTGGTGTAAGTGTATGTCTTTGTTACTTGGTGTCAGTGTATTTCTTTGTCACTTGGTGTCAGTGTGTGTCTGTGTTACTGGGTATCAGTGTATGTCTTTGTGACTTGTTATCAGTGTGTGTCTTTGTGACTTGGTGTCAGTGTATGTCTTTGTTACTGGGTGTCAGTGTGTGCCTGTGTTACTTGGTGTCAGTGTATGTCTTTGTTACTGTTTATTCGTGTTTCTCTGTGTTACTGGGTGTCAGTGGGTGTTTGTTTGTGTTACTGGGTGTCAGTGTATGTCTTTGTTACTTGTTGTAAGTTTGTGTCTGTGTTACTGGGTATCAGTGTCTGTCTTTGTTACTTGGTTTAAGTGTGTGTCTTTGTTACTTGGTGTAATTGTATGTCTTTGTTACTTGGTGTAAGTGTGTGTCTTTGTTACTTGGTGTCCGTGTGTGTCTGTGTTACTGGGTGTCAGTGCATCTCTTTGCTACTTGTTGCCAGTGTATATCTGTGTTACTTGGTGTAAGTGTGTGTCATTGTTACTTGGTGTAATTGTATGCCTTTGTTACTTGGTGTCAGTGTATGTCTTTGTTCGTTGGTGTAAGTGTGTGTCTTTGTTACTTGGTGTAAGTGTGTGTCTGTATTCCTGGGTATCAGTGTGTGTCCTTGTTACTTGGTGTCAGTGTATGTCTGTGTTACTTGGTGTAAGTGTGTGTCTGTGTTACTGGGTATCAGTGTATGTCTTTGTTACTTGGTGTCAGTGTATGTCTGTGTTACTTGGTGTAAGTGTGTGTCTGTGTTACTGCGTGTCAGTGTGTGTCTGTGTTACTTGGTGTAAGTGTGTGTCTTTGTTACTTGGTGTCCGTGTGTGTCTGTGTTACTGGGTGTCAGTGTATGTCTTTGTTACCGGGTGTCATTGCATGTCTTTGTTACTTGGTGTAACTGTGTGACTGTGTTACTGGGTATCAGTGTCTTTCTTTGTTACTTGGTGTAAGAGTGTGTCTGTGTTACTGGGTATCAGTGTATGTCTTTGTTACTTGGTGTCAGTGTATGTCTGTGTTACTTGGTGTACGTGTGTGTCTGTGTTACTGGGTATCAGTGTATGTCTTTGTTACTTGGAGTCAGTGTATGTCTTTGTTACTGGGTGTCAGTGTGTTTCTTTGTGACTTGGTGTCAATCTATGTCTTTGTTACTTGGTGTAAGTGTGTGTCTGTGTTACTGGGTATCAGTGTATGTCTTTGTTACTTGGTGTCAGTGTATGTCAAAATACCTGGTGTAAGTGTATGTCTTTGTTACTTGGTGTAATTGTCTGTCTTTGTTACTTGGTGTAAGTGTATGTCTTTGTTACTTGGTGTCAGTGTATTTCTTTGTCACTTGGTGTCAGTGTGTGTCTGTGTTACTGGGTATCAGTGTATGTCTTTGTGACTTGTTATCAGTGTATGTCTTTGTGACTTGGTGTCAGTGTATGTCTTTGTTACTGGGTGTCAGTGTGTGCCTGTGTTACTTGGTGTCAGTGTATGTCTTTGTTACTGTTTATTCGTGTTTCTCTGTGTTACTGGGTGTCAGTGTGTGTTTGTTTGTGTTACTGGGTGTCAGTGTGTATCTGTGTTACTTGGTGTAAGTGTGTGTCTTTGTTACTTGGTGTAATTGTATGTCTTTGTTACTGGGTATCAGTGTATGTCTTTGTTACTTGGTGTCAGTGTATGTCTGTGTTACTTGGTGTACGTGTGTGTCTGTGTTACTGGGTATCAGTGTATGTCTTTGTTACTTGGAGTCAGTGTATGTCTTTGTTACTGGGTGTCAGTTTGTGTCTTTGTGACTTAGTGTCAGTGTATGTCTTTGTTACTTGGTGTAAGTTTGTGTCTGTGTTACTGGGTATCAGTGTGTGTCTGTGTTACTTGGTGTAAGTGTGTGTCTTTGTTACTTGGTGTAATTATATGTCTTTGTTACTGGGTATCAGTGTATGTCTTTGTTACTTGGTGTCAGTGTATGTCTGTGTTACTTGGTGTACGTGTGTGTCTGTGTTACTGGGTATCAGTGTATGTCTTTGTTACTTGGAGTCAGTGTATGTCTTTGTTACTGGGTGTCAGTTTGTGTCTTTGTGACTTAGTGTCAGTGTATGTCTTTGTTACTTGGTGTAAGTGTGTGTCTGTGTTACTGGGTATCAGTGTATGTCTTTGTTACTTGGTGTCAGTGTATGTCAAAATACATGGTGTAAGTGTATGTCTTTGTTACTTGGTGTCAGTGTATGTCTTTGTTACTTGGTGTCAGTGTATGTCTGTGTTACTTGGTGTAAGTGTGTGTCTTTGTTACTTGGTGTAAGTGTATGTCTTTGTTACTTGGTGTCAGAACGTGTCTTTGTTACTTGGCGTCAGTGTGTGTCTGTGTTACTGGGTATCAGTGTATGTCTTTGTGACTTGGTAACAGTGTTTGTCTTTGTTACTGGGTGTCAGTGTATTTCTGTGTTACTGGGTATCAGTGTATGTCTTTGTGACTTGGTATCAGTGTATGTCTTTGTTACTGGGTGTCAGTGTGTGTGTGTGTTCCTGAGTATCAGTGTATGTCTTTGTGACTTGGTGTCAGTGTATGTCTTTGTTTCTGGGTGTCAGGATGTGTCTTTGTGACTTGGTGTCAGTGTATGTCTTTGTTACTTGGTGTAAGTGTGTGTCTGGGATACTGGGTATCAGTGTATGTCTTTGTTACTTGGTGTCAGTGTATGTCTGTGTTACTTGGTGTCAGTGTGTGTCTGTGTATCAGTGTATGTCTTTGTGACTTGGTGTCAGTGTATGTCTTTGTTACTGGGTGTCAGTGTGTGTCTTTGTGACTTGGTGTCAGTGTCAGTCTGTGTTCCTGGGGGTCAGTGTGTGTCTGTGTTACTGGGGTCAGTGTGTGTTTCGAACTGGGTGTCAGTGTGTGTCTGTGTTACTTGGTGTCAGTGTATGTCTGTGTTACTTGGTGTAAGTGTATGTCTTTGCTACTTGGTGTAAGTGTATGTCTGTGTTACTTGGTGTAAGTGTGTGTCTGTGTTCCTGGGTATCATTGTCTGTCTTTGTTACTTGGTGTCAGTGTATGTCTGTGTTACTTGGTGTAAGTGTGTGTCTGTGTTACTCGGTATCAGTGTATGTCTTTGTTACTTGGTGTCAGTGTATGTCAAAATACTTGGTGTAAGTGTATGTCTTTGTTACTTGGTGTAATTGCCTGTCTTTGTTACTTGGTGTAAGTGTATGTCTTTGTTACTTGGTGTCAGTGTATTTCTTTGTCACTTGGTGTCAGTGTGTGTCTGTGTTACTGGGTATCAGTGTATGTCTTTGTGACTTGGTATCAGTGTATGTCTTTGTGACTTGGTGTCAGTGTATGTCTTTGTTACTGGGTGTCAGTGTGTGTCTGTGTTACTTGGTGTCAGTGTATGTCTTTGTTACTGTTTATTAGTGTTTCTCTGTGATACTGGGTGTCAGTGGGTGTTTGTTTGTGTTACTGGGTATCAGTGTCTGTCTTTGTTACTTGGTTTAAGTGTGTGTCTTTGTTACTTGGTGTAATTGTATGTCTTTGTTACTAGGTGTCGCTGTCTTTCTTTGTTACTTGTTGTAAGTGTGTGTCTTTGTTACTTGTTGCCAGTGTATATCTGTGTTACTTGGTGTAAGTGTGTGTCTTTGTCACTTGGTGTAATTGTATGTCTTTGTTACTTGGTGTCAGTGTATGTCTTTGTTCGTTGGTGTAAGTGCGTGTCTGTGTTACTTGGTGTAAGTGTGTGTCTGTATTCCTGGGTATCAGTGTGTGTCCTTGTTACTTGGTGTCAGTGTATGTCTGTGTTACTTGGTGTAAGTGTGTGTCTGTGTTACTGCGTGACAGTGTGTGTCTGTGTTACTTGGTGTAAGTGTGTGCCTTTGTTACTTGGTGTCCGTGCGTGTCTGTGTTACTGGGTGTCAGTGTATGTCTTTGTTACCGGGTGTCATTGCATGTCTTTGTTACTTGGTGTAACTGTGTGACTGTGTTACTGGGTATCAGTGTCTTTCTTTGTTACTTGGTGTAAGAGTGTGTCTGTGTTACTGGGTATCAGTGTATGTCTTTGTTGCTTGGTGTAAGAGTGTGTCTGTGTTACTGGGTATCAGTGTATGTCTTTGTTGCTTGGTGTCAGTGTATGTCTGTGTTACTTGGTGTAAGTGTGTGTCTGTGTTACTGGGTATCAGTGTATGTCTTTGTGACTTGGTGTCAGTGTATGTCTTTGTTACTGGGTGTCAGTGTGTGTCTGTGTTACTTGGTGTCAGTGTATGTCTTTGTTACTGTTTATTAGTGTTTCTCTGTGTTACTGGGTGTCAGTGTGTGTTTGTTTGTGTTACTGGGTATCAGTGTATGTCTTTGTTACTTGGTTTAAGATGTATCTGTGTTACTGGGTATCAGAGTCTGATTTTGTTACTTGGTGTAAGTGTGTGTCTTTGTTACTTGGTGTAATTGTATGTCTTTGTTACTTGGTGTCAGTGTATGTCTGTCTTACTTGGTGTAAGTGTGTGTCTGTGTTAATTGGTGTCCGTGTGTGTCTGTGTTACTGGGTGTCAGTGCATGTCTTTGTTACTTGTTGCCAGTGTATATCTGTGTTACTTGGTGTAAGTGTGTGTTTTTGTTACTTGGTGTTATTGTATGTCTTTGTTACTTGGTGTCAGTGTATGTCTGTGTTACTTGGTGTAAGTGTATGTCTTTGTTACTTTGTGCAAGTGTATGTCTGTGTTACTTGGTGTAAGTGTGTGTCTGTGTTACTGGGTATGAGTATATGTCTGTGTTACTGGGTGTCAGTGTGTGTCTGTGTTACTTGGTGTAAGTGTGTGTCTTTGTTACTTGGTGTCCATGTGTTTCTGTGTTACTGGGTGTCAGTGTATGTCTTTGTTACTCGGTGTCAGTGTATGTCTTTGTTACTTGGTGTAAGAGTGTGTCTGTGCTACTGGGTATCAGTGTATGTCTTTGTTACTTGGTGTCAGTGTGTGCCATTGTTACTTGGTGTAAGTGTGTGTCTGTGTTACTGGGTATCAGTGTATGTCTTTGTTACTTGGTATCAGTGTATGTCTTTGTGACTTGGTATCAGTGTATGTCTGTGTTACTTGGTGTAATTGTATGCCTTTGTTTCTTGGTGTAAGTGTGTGTCTGTGTTACTTGGTGTAAGTGTGTGTCTGTGTTCCTGGGTATCAGTGTATGTCTTTGTTACTTGGTGTCAGTGTATGTCTGTGTTACTTGGTGTAAGTGTGTGTCTTTGTTACTGGGTATCAGTGTATGTCTTTGTTATTTGGTGTCAGTGTATGTCTGTGTTACTTGGTGTAAGTGTGTGTCTGTGTTAATGGGTGTCAGGGTGTGTCTGTGTTACTTGGTGTAAGTGTGTGTCTTTGTTACTTGGTGTAATTGTATGTCTTTGTTACTTTGTGTCAGTGTATGTCTGTGTTACTTGGTGTCAGTGTATGTATTTGTTACTTGGTGTAAGTGTGTGTCTGTGTTACTTGGTGTAAGTGTGTTTCTTTGTTCCTTGGTGTCCGTGTGTGTCTGTGTTACTTGGTGTCAGTGCATGTCTTTGTTACTTGGTGTCAGTGCATGTCTTTGTTACTTGCTGTCAGTGTGCGTCTGTGTTCCTGGGTATCAGTGTATGTCTTTGTATCTTGGTATCAGTGTCTGTCTTTATTACTGGGTGTCAGTGTGTGTCTGTGTTACTGGGTATCAGTGTATGTCTTTGTGACTTTGTATCAGTGTATGTCTTTGTTACAGGGTGTCAGTGTGTTTCTGTGTTACTGGGTATCAGTGTATGTCTTTGTGACTTGGTATCAGTGTATGTCTTTGTTACTGGGTATCAGTGTGTGTCTGTGTTCCTGGGTATCAGTGTATGTCTTAGTGACTTGGTGTCAGTGTATGTCTTTGTTACTGGGTGTCAGTGTGTGTCTTTGGGACTTGGTGTCAGTGTATGTCTTTGTTACTTGATGTAAGTGTGTGTCTGTGATACTGGGTATCAGTGTATGTCTTTGTTACTTGGTGTCAGTGTATGTCTTTGTTACTTGGTGTAAGTGTGTGTCTGTGAATCAGTGTATGTCTTTGTGACTTGGTGTCAGTGTATGTATTTGTTACTGGGTGTCAGTGTGTGTCTTTGTGACTTGGTGTCAGTGTATGTCTGTGTTACTGGGGGTCAGTGTGTGTCTGTGTTACTGGGGGTCAGTGTGTGTTTCTAACTGGGTGTCAGTGTGTGTCTGTGTTACTGGGTATCAGTGTGTGTCTTTGTTACTTGGTGTAATTGTATGTCTTTGTTACTTGGTGTCAGTGTATGTCTGTGTTACTTGGTGTCAGTGTATGTATTTGTTACTTGGTGTAAGTGTGTGACTTTGTTACTTCGTGTCAGTGTATGACTTTGTTACTTCGTGTCAGTGTATGTCTGTGTTACTTGCTGTAAGTGTGTTTCTGTGTTACTGGGTATCAGTGTATGTCTTTGTTACTTGGTGTCAGTGTATGTCTGTGTTACTTGGTGTAAGTGTGCGTCTGTGTTACTTGCTGCCAGTGTGTGTCTGTGTTACTTGGTGTAAGTGTGTGTCTTTGTTACTTGGTGTCCGTGTGTGTCTGTGTTATTGGGTGTCAGTGCATGTATTTGTTACTTGGTGCCATTGTATATCTGTGTTACTTGGTGTAAGTGTGTGTCTTTGTTACTTGGTGTAATTGTATGTCTTTGTTACTTGGTGTCAGTGTATGTCTGTGTTACTTGGTGTAATTGTATGTCTTTGTTACTTGGTGTCAGTGTATGTCTGTGTTACTTGGTGTAAGTGTGTGTCTGTGTTACTGGGTGTCAGTGTGTGTCTGTGTTACTTGGTGTAAGTGTGTGTCTTTGTTACTTGGTGTAATTGTATGTCTATGTTACTTGGTGTCAGTGTATGTCTGTGTTACTTGGTGTCAGTGTATGTATTTGTTACTTGGTGTAAGTGTGTGACTGTGTTACGTGGTGTAAGTGTGCGTCTTTGTTACTTGGTGTCCTTGTGTGTCTGTGTTACTTGGTGTCAGTGCATGTCTTTGTTACTTGGTGTCTGTGCATGTCTTTGTTACTTGCTGTCAGTGTGCGTCTGTGTTACTGGGTATCAGTGTATGTCTTTGTATCTTGGTATCAGTGTCTGTCTTTATTACTGGGTGTCAGTGTGTGTCTGTGTTACTCGGTATCAGTGTATGTCTTTGTGACTTTGTATCAATGTATGTCTTTGTTACAGGGTGTCAGTGTGTTTCTGTGTTACTGCGTATCAGTGTATGTCTTTGTGACTTGGTATCAGTGTATGTCTTTGTTACTGGGTATCAGTGTGTGTCTGTGTTCCTGGGTATCAGTGTATGTCTTTGTGACTTGGTGTCAGTGTATGTCTTTGTTCCTGGGTGTCAGTGTGTGTCTTTGTGACTTGGTGTCAGTGTATGTCTTTGTTACTTGATGTAAGTGTGTGTCTGTGATACTGGGTATCAGTGTATGTCTTTGTTACTTGGTGTCAGTGTATGTCTGTGTTACTTGGTGTAAGTGTGTGTCTGTGAATCAGTGTATGTCTTTGTGACTTGGTGTCAGTGTATATCTTTGTTACTGGGTGTCAGTGTGTGTCTTTGTGACTTGCTGTCAGTGTATGTCTGTGTTACTGTGGGTCAGTGTGTGTCTGTGTTACTGGGGGTCAGTGTGTGTTTCTAACTGGGTGTCAGTGTGTGTCTGTGTTACTGGGTATCAGTGTATGTCTTTGTTACTTGGTGTCAGTGTATGTCTGTGTTACTTGGTGTAAGTGTATGTCTTTTTTACTTGGTGTAAGTGTGTGTCTGTGTTACTTGGTGTAAGTGTGTGTCTGTGCTCCTGGGTATCATTGTATGTCTTTGTTACTTCGTGTCAGTGTATGGCTGTGTTATTTGGTGTAAGTGTGCGTCTGTGTTAATGGGTATCAGTGTATGTCTTTGTTACTTGGTGTCATTGTATGTCTGTGTTACTTGGTGTAAGTGTGTGTCTGTGTTACTTGGTGTCAGTGTGTGTCTGTGTTACTTGGTGGAAGTGTGTGTCTGTGTTACTTGGTGTAAGTGTGTGTCTGTGTTCCTGGGTATCATTGTATGTCTTTGTTACTTCGTGTCAGTGTATGTCTGTGTTACTTGGTGTAAGTGTGTGTCTGTGTTACTGGGTATCAGTGTCTGTCTTTGTTACTTGGTTTAAGTGTGAGTCTTTGTTACTTGGTGTAATTGTATGTCTTTGTTACTTGGTGTCAGTGTATGTCTGTGTTACTTGGTGTCAGTGTGTGTCTTTGTTAATTGGTGTAAGTGTGTGTCTGTGTGACTTGGTGTAATTGTGTGTCTTTGTTACTTGGTGTCAGTGCATGTCTTTGTTCCTTGCTGTCAGTGTGCGTCTGTGTTACTGGGTATCAGTGTATGTCTTTGTATCTTGGTATCAGTGTCTGTCTTTATTACTGGGTGTCAGTGTGTGTCTGTGTTACTCGGTATCAGTGTATGTCTTTGTGACTTTGTATCAGTGTATGTCTTTGTTACAGGGTGTCAGTGTGTTTCTGTGTTACTGGGTATCAGTGTATGTCTTTGTGACTTGGTATCAGTGTATGTCTTTGTTACTGGGTATCAGTGTATGTCTTTGTGACTTGGTGTCAGTGTATGTCTTTGTTACTGGGTCTCAGTCTGTGTCTTTGTGACTTGGTGTCAGTGTATGTCTTTGTTACTTGATGTAAGTGTGTGTCTGTGATACTGGGTGTCAGTGAATGTCTTTGTTACTTGGTGTCAGTGTATTTTTGTGTTACTTGGTGTAAGTGTGTGTCTGTGAATCAGTGTATGTCTTTGTGACTTGGTGTCAGTGTATGTCTTTGTTGCTGGGTGTCAGTGTGTGTCTTTGTGACTTGGTGTCAGTGTATCTCTGTGTTACTGGGGGTCAGTGTGTGTCTGTGTTACTGGGGGTCAGTGTGTGTTTCTAACTGGGTGTCAGTGTGTGTCTGTGTTACTGGGTATCAGTGTATGTCTTTGTTACTTGGTGTCAGTGTATGTCTGTGTTACTTCGTGTAAGTGTATGTCTTTTTTACTTGGTGTAAGTGTGTGTCTGTGTTACTTGGTGTAAGTGTGTGTCTGTGTTCCTGGGTATCATTGTATGTCTTTGCTACTTGGTGTCAGTGTATGTCTGTGTTACTTGGTGTAAGTGTGTGTCTGTGTTCCTGGGTATCAGTGTATGTCTTTGTGACTTGGTGTCAGTGTATGTCTTTGTTACTGGGTGTCAGTCTGTGTCTTTGTGACTTGGTGTCAGTGTATGTCTTTGTTACTTGATGTAAGTGTGTGTCTGTGATACTGGGAATCAGTGAATGTCTTTGTTACTTGGTGTCAGTGTATTTTTGTGTTACTTGGTGTAAGTGTGTGTCTGTGAATCAGTGTATGTCTTTGTAACTTGGTGTCAGTGTCTGTCTTTGTTGCTGGGTGTCAGTGTGTGTCTTTGTGACTTGGTGTCAGTGTATCTCTGTGTTACTGGGGGTCAGTGTGTGTCTGTGTTACTGGGGGTCAGTGTGTGTTTCTAACTGGGTGTCAGTGTGCGTCTGTGTTACTGGGTATCAGTGTATGTCTTTGTATCTTGGTATCAGTGTCTGTCTTTATTACTGGGTGTCAGTGTGTGTCTGTGTTACTCGGTATCAGTGTATGTCTTTGTGACTTTGTGTCAATGTATGTCTTTGTTACAGGGTGTCAGTGTGTTTCTGTGTTACTGGGTATCAGTGTATGTCTTTGTGACTTGGTATCAGTGTATGTCTTTGTTACTGGGTATCAGTGTGTGTCTGTATTCCTGGGTATCAGTGTATGTCTTTGTGACTTGGTGTCAGTGTATGTCTTTGTTCCTGGGTGTCAGTGTGTGTCTTTGTGACTTGGTGTCAGTGTATGTCTTTGTTACTTGATGTAAGTGTGTGTCTGTGATACTGGGTATCAGTGTATGTCTATGTTACTTGGTGTCAGTGTATGTCTGTGTTACTTGGTGTAAGTGTGTGTCTGTGAATCAGTGTATGTCTTTGTGACTTGGTGTCAGTGAATATCTTTGTTACTGGGTGTCAGTGTGTGTCTTTGTGACTTGCTGTCAGTGTATGTCTGTGTTACTGTGGGTCAGTGTGTGTTTCTAACTGGGTGTCAGTGTTTGTCTGTGTTACTGGGTATCAGTGTATGTCTTTGTTACTTGGTGTCAGTGTATGTCTGTGTTACTTGGTGTAAGTGTATGTCTTTTTTACTTGGTGTAAGTGTGTGTCTGTGTTACTTGGTGTAAGTGTGTGTCTGTGCTCCTGGGTATCATTGTATGTCTTTGTTACTTCGTGTCAGTGTATGGCTGTGTTATTTGGTGTAAGTGTGCGTCTGTGTTAATGGGTATCAGTGTATGTCTTTGTTACTTGGTGTCAGTGTATGTCTGTGTTACTTGGTGTAAGTGTGTGTCTGTGTTACTTGGTGTCAGTGTGTGTCTGTGTTACTTGGTGGAAGTGTGTGTCTGTGTTACTTGGTGTAAGTGTGTGTCTGTGTTCCTGGGTATCATTGTATGTCTTTGTTACTTCGTGTCAGTGTATGTCTGTGTTACTTGGTGTAAGTGTGTGTCTGTGTCACTGGGTATCAGTGTCTGTCTTTGTTACTTGGTTTAAGTGTGAGTCTTTGTTACTTGGTGTAATTGTATGTCTTTGTTACTTGGTGTCAGTGTATGTCTGTGTTACTTGCTGTCAGTGTATGTCTTTGTTAATTGGTGCAAGTGTGTGTCTGTGTGACTTGGTGTAAGTGTGTGTCTTTGTTACTTGGTGTCAGTGCATGTCTTTGTTCCTTGCTGTCAGTGTGCGTCTGTGTTACTGGGTATCAGTGTATGTCTTTGTATCTTGGTATCAGTGTCTGTCTTTATTACTGGGTGTCAGTGTGTGTCTGTGTTACTCGGTATCAGTGTATGTCTTTGTGACTTTGTATCAGTGTATGTCTTTGTTACAGGGTGTCAGTGTGTTTCTGTGTTACTGGGTATCAGTGTATGTCTTTGTGACTTGGTATCAGTGTATGTCTTTGTTACTGGGTATCAGTGTATGTCTTTGTGACTTGGTGTCAGTGTATGTCTTTGTTACTGGGTGTCAGTCTGTGTCTTTGTGACTTGGTGTCAGTGTATGTCTTTGTTACTTGATGTAAGTGTGTGTCTGTGATACTGGGTATCAGTGAATGTCTTTGTTACTTGGTGTCAGTGTATTTTTGTGTTACTTGGTGTAAGTGTGTGTCTGTGAATCAGTGTATGTCTTTGTGACTTGGTGTCAGTGTATGTCTTTGTTGCTGGGTGTCAGTGTGTGTCTTTGTGACTTGGTGTCAGTGTATCTCTGTGTTACTGGGGGTCAGTGTGTGTCTGTGTTACTGGGGGTCAGTGTGTGTTTCTAACTGGGTGTCAGTGTGTGTCTGTGTTACTGGGTATCAGTGTATGTCTTTGTTACTTGGTGTCAGTGTATGTCTGTGTTACTTCGTGTAAGTGTATGTCTTTTTTACTTGGTGTAAGTGTGTGTCTGTGTTACTTGGTGTAAGTGTGTGTCTGTGTTCCTGGGTATCATTGTATGTCTTTGTTACTTCGTGTCAGTGTATGGCTGTGTTACTTGGTGTAAGTGTGCGACTGTGTTAATGGGTATCAGTGTATGTCTTTGTTACTTGGTGTCAGTGTATGTCTGTGTTACTTGGTGTAAGTGTGTGTCTGTGTTCCTGGGTATCAGTGTATGTCTTTGTGACTTGGTGTCAGTGTATGTCTTTGTTACTGGGTGTCAGTCTGTGTCTTTGTGACTTGGTGTCAGTGTATGTCTTTGTTACTTGATGAAAGTGTGTGTCTGTGATACTGGTTATCAGCGAATGTCTTTGTTACTTGGTGTCAGTGTATTTTTGTGTTACTTGGTGTAAGTGTGTGTCTGTGAATCAGTGTATGTCTTTGTGACTTGGTGTCAGTGTATGTCTTTGTTGCTGGGTGTCAGTGTGTGTCTTTGTGACTTGGTGTCAGTGTATCTCTGTGTTACTGGGGGTCAGTGTGTGTCTGTGTTACTGGGGGTCAGTGTGTGTTTCTAACTGGGTGTCAGTGTGTGTCTGTGTTACTGGGTATCAGTGTATGTCTTTGTTACTTGGTGTCAGTGTATGTCTGTGTTACTTGGTGTAAGTGTATGTCTTTTTTACTTGGTGTAAGTGTGTGTCTTTGTTACTTGGTGTAAGTGTGTGTCTGTGTTCCTGGGTATCATTGTATGTCTTTGTTACTTCGTGTCAGTGTATGGCTGTGTTACTTGGTGTAAGTGTGCGTCTGTGTTAATGGGTATCAGTGTATGTCTTTGTTACTTGGTGTCAGTGTATGTCTGTGTAACTTGGTGTAAGTGTGTGTCTGTGTTACTTGGTGTCAGTGTGTGTCTGTGTTACTTGGTGGAAGTGTGTGTCTGTGTTACTTGGTGTAAGTGTGTGTCTGTGTTCCTGGGTATCATTGCATGTCTTTGTTACTTCGTGTCAGTGTATGTCTGTGTTACTTGGTGTAAGTGTGTGTCTGTGTTACTGGGTATCAGTGTCTGTCTTTGTTACTTGGTTTAAGTGTGAGTCTTTGTTACTTGGTGTAATTGTATGTCTTTGTTACTTGGTGTCAGTGTATGTCTGTGTTACTTGGTGTCAGTGTATGTCTTTGTTAATTGGTGTAAGTGTGTGTCTGTGTTACTTGGTGTAAGTGTGTGTCTTTGTTACTTGGTGTCCGTGTGTGTCTGTGTTACTTGGAGTCAGTGCATGTCTTTGTTACTTGGTGTCAGTGCATGTCTTTGTTACTTGCTGTCAGTGTGCGTCTGTGTTACTGGGTATCAGTGCATGTCTTTGTATCTTGCTATCAGTGTCTGTCTTTATTACTGGGTGTCAGTGTGTGTCTGTGTTACTGGGTATCAGTGTATGTCTTTGTGACGTTGTATCAGTGTATGTCTTTGTTACAGGGTGTCAGTGTGTTTCTGTGTTACTGGGTATCAGTCTATGTCTTTGTGACTTGGTATCAGTGTATGTCTTTGTTACTGGGTATCAGTGTGTGTCTGTGTTCCTGGGTATCAGTGTATGTCTTTGTGACTTGATGTCAGTGTATGTCTTAGTTACTGGGTGTCAGTGTGTGTCTTTGTGACTTGGTGTCAGTGTATGTCTTTGTTACTTGACGTAAGTGTGTGTCTGTGATACTGGGTATCAGTGAATGTCTTTGTTACTTGGTGTCAGTGTATGTTTGTGTTACTTGGTGTAAGTGTGTGTCTGTGAATCAGTGTATGTCTTTGTGACTTGGTGTCAGTGTATGTCTTTGTTGCTGGGTGTCAGTGTGTGTCTTTGTGACTTGGTGTCAGTGTATCTCTGTGTTACTGGGGGTCAGTGTGTGTCTGTGTTACTGGGGGTCAGTGTGTGTTTCTAACTGGGTGTCAGTGTGTGTCTGTGTTACTGGGTATCAGTGTATGTCTTTGTTACTTGGTGTCAGTGTATGTCTGTGTTACTTGGTGTAAGTGTATGTCTTTTTTACTTGGTGTAAGTGTGTGTCTGTGTTACTTGGTGTAAGTGTGTGTCTGTGTTCCTGGGTATCATTGTATGTCTTTGTTACTTCGTGTCAGTGTATGTCTGTGTTACTTGGTGTAAGTGTGTGTCTGTGTTACTGGTTATCAATGTATGTCTTTGTTACTTGGTGTCAGTGTATGTCTGTGTTACTTGGTGTAAGTGTGTGTCTGTGTTACTTGGTGTCAGTGTGTGTCTGTGTTACTTGGTGTAAGTGTGTGTCTTTGTTACTTGGTGTCCGTGTGTGTCTGTGTTATTGGGTGTCAGTGCATGTATTTGTTACTTGGTGCCATTGTATATCTGTGTTACTTGGTGTAAGTGTATGTCTTTGTTACCTGGTGTAATTGTATGTCTTTGTTACTTGGTGTCAGTGTATGTCTGTGTTACTTGGTGTAATTGTATGTCTTTGTTACTTGGTGTAAGTGTGTGTCTGTGTTCCTGGGTATCAGTGTATGTCTTTGTTACTTGGTGTCAGTGTATGTCTGTGTTACTTGGTGTAAGTGTGTGTCTTTGTTACTGGGTATCAGTGTATGTCTTTGTTACTTGGTGTCAGTGTATGTCTGTGTTACTTGGTGTAAGTGTGTGTCTGTGTTACTGGGTGTCTGTGTGTGTCTGTGTTACTTGGTGTAAGTGTGTGTCTTTGTTACTTGGTGTAATTGTATGTCTTTGTTACTTGGTGTCAGTGTGTGTCTGTGTTACTTGGTGTCCGTGTGTGTCTGTGTTACTTGGTGTCAGTGCATGTCTTTGTTACTTGGTGTCAGTGCATGTCTTTGTTACTTGCTGTCAGTGTGCGTCTGTGTTACTGGGTATCAGTGTATGTCTTTGTATCTTGGTATCAGTGTCTGTCTTTATTACTGGGTGTCAGTGTGCGTCTGTGTTACTGGGTATCAGTGTATGTCTTTGTGACTTTGTATCAGTGTATGTCTTTGTTACTGGGTATCAGTGTGTGTCTGTGTTCCTGGGTATCAGTGTATGTCTTTGTGACTTGGTGTCAGTGTATGTCTTTGTTACTGGGTGTCAGTGTGTGTCTTTGGGACTTGGTGTCAGTGTATGTCTTTGTTACTTGATGTAAGTGTGTGTCTGTGATACTGGGTATCAGTGTATGTCTTTGTTACTTGGTGTAAGTGTGTGTCTGTGAATCAGTGTATGACTTTGTGACTTGGTGTCAGTGTATGTATTTGTTACTAGGTGTCAGTGTGTGTCTTTGTGACTTGGTTTTAGTGGATGTCTATGTTACTGGGGGTCAGTGTGTGTCTGTGTTACTGGGGGTCAGTGTGTGTTTCTAACTGGGTGTCAGTGTGTGTCTGTGTTACTGGGTATCAGTGTATGTATTTGTTACTTGGTGTCAGTGCATGTCTGTGTTACTTGGTGTAAGTGTATGTATTTTTTACTTGGTGTAAGTGTGTGTCTGTGTTACTTGGTGTAAGTGTGTGTCTGTGCTCCTGGGTATCATTGTATGTCTTTGTTACTTCGTGTCAGTGTATGTCTGTGTTACTTGGTGTAAGTGTGTGTCTGTGTTACTGGGTATCAGTGTATGTCTGTGTTACTTGGTGTAAGTGTGTGTCTGTGTTAATGGGTATCAGTGTATGTCTTTGTTACTTGGTGTCAGTGTATGTCTGTGTTACTTGGTGTAAGTGTGTGTCTGTGTTACTTGGTGTCAGTGTGTGTCTGTGTTACTTGGTGGAAGTGTGTGTCTGTGTTACTTGGTGGAAGTGTGTGTCTGTGTTCCTGGGTATCATAGTATGTCTTTGTTACTTCGTGTCAGTGTATGTCTGTGTTACTTGGTGTAAGTGTGTGTCTGTGTTACTGGGTATCAGTGTATGTCTTTGTTACTTGGTGTCAGTGTATGTCTGTGTTTGTTGGTGTAAGTGTGTGTCTGTGTTACTTGGTGTCAGTGTGTGTCTGTGTTACTTGGTGTAAGTGTGTGACTTTGTTACTTGCTGTCAGTGTGTGTCTGTGTTTCTGGGGGTCAGTGTATGTCTTTGTTACTTGGGGTCAGTGTATGTCTGTGTTACTTGGTGTAAGTGTATGTCTTTTCTACTTGGTGTAAGTGTGTGTCTGTGTTACTTGGTGTAAGTGTGTGTCTGTGTTCCTGAGTTTCATTGTATGTCTTTGTTCCTTCGTGTCAGTGTATGTCTGTGTTACTTGGTGTAAGTGTGTGTCTGTGTTACTGGGTATCAGTGTATGTCTTTGTTACTTGGTGTCAGTGTATGTCTGGGTTACTTGGTGTAAGTGTGTGTCTGTGTTACTTGGTGTCAGTGTGTGTCTGTGTTACTTGGTATAAGTGTGTGTCTTTGTTACTTGGTGTCCGTGTGTGTCTGTGTTATTGGGTGTCAGTGCATGTATTTGTTACTTGGTGCCATTGTATATCTGTGTTACTTGGTGTAAGTGTGTGTCTTTGTTACTTGGTGTAATTGTATGTCTTTGTTACTTGGTGTCAGTGTATGTCTGTGTTACTTGGTGTAATTGTATGTCTTTGTTACTTGGTGTAAGTGTGTGTCTGTGTTACTTGGTGTAAGTGTGTGTCTGTGTTCCTGGGTATCAGTGCATGTCTTTGTTACTTGGTGTCAGTGTATGTCTGTGTTACTTTGTGTAAGTGTGTGTCTTTGTTACTGGGTATCAGTGTATGTCTTTGTTACATGGTGTCAGTGTAAGTCTGTGTTACTTGGTGTAAGTGTGTGTCTGTGTTACTGGGTGTCAGTGTGTGTCTGTGTTACTTGGTGTAAGTGTGTGTCTTTGTTACTTGGTGTAATTGTATGTCTTTGTTACTTGGTGTCAGTGTATGTCTGTGTTACTTGGTGTCAGTGTATGTATTTGTTACTTGGTGTAAGTGTGTGACTGTGTTACTTGGTGTAAGTGTGTGTCTTTGTTACTTGGTGTCCGTGTGTGTCTGTGTTACTTGGTGTCAGTGCATGTCTTTGTTACTTGGTGTCAGTGCATGTCTTTGTTACTTGCTGTCAGTGTGCGTCTGTGTTACTGGGTATCAGTGTATGTCTTTGCATCTTGGTATCAGTGTCTGTCTTTATTACTGGGTGTCAGTGTGTGTCTGTGTTACTGGGTATCAGTGTATGTCTTTGTGACTTTGTATCAGTGTATTTCTTTGTTACAGGGTGTCAGTGTGTTTCTGTGTTACTGGGTATCAGTGTATGTCTTTGTGACTTGGTATTAGTGTATGTCTTTGTTACTGGGTATCAGTGTGTGTCTGTGTTCCTGGGTATCATTGTATGTCTTTGTTACTTCGTGTCAGTGTATGTCTGTGTTACTTGGTGTAAGTGTGTGTCTGTGTTACTGGGTATCAGTGTATGTCTTTGTTACTTGGTGTCAGTGTATGTCTGTGTTACTTGGTGTAAGTGTGTGTCTGTGTTACTTGGTGTCAGTGTGTGTCTGTGTTACTTGGTGTCCGTGTGTGTCTGTGTTATTGGATGTCAGTGCCTGTCTTTGTTACTTGGTTCCATTGTATATCTGTGTTACTTGGTGTAAGTGTGTGTCTTTGTTACTTGGTGTAATTGTATGTCTTTGTTACTTGGTGTCAGTGTATGTCTGTGTTACTTGGTGTAATTGTATGTCTTTGTATCTTGGTCTAAGTGTGTGTCTGTGTTACTTGGTGTAAGTGTGTGTCTGTGTTCCTGGGTATCAGTGTATGTCTTTGTTACTTGGTGTCAGTGTATGTCTGTGTTACTTGGTGTAAGTGTTTGTCTTTGTTACTGGGTATCAGTGTATGTCTTTGTTACTTGGTGTCAGTGTATGTCTGTGTTACTTGGTGTAAGTGTGTGTCTGTGTTACTGGGTGTCAGTGTGTGTCTGTGTTACTTGGTGTAAGTGTGTTTCTTTGTTACTTGGTGTAATTGTATGTCTTTGTTACTTGGTGTCAGTGTATGTCTGTGTTACTTGGTGTCAGTGTATGTATTTGTTACTTGGTGTAAGTGTGTGTCTGTGTTACTTGGTGTAAGTGTTTGTCTTTGTTACTTGGTGTCCGTGTGTGTCTGTGTTACTTGGTGTCAGTGCATGTCTTTGTTACTTGGTGCCAGTGCATGTCTTTGTTACTTGCTGTCAGTGTGCGTCTGTGTTACTGGGTATCAGTGGATGTCTTTGTATCTTGGTATCAGTGTCTGTCTTTATTACTGGGTGTCAGTGTGTGTCTGTGTTACTGGGTATCAGTGTATGTCTTTGTGACTTTGTATCAGTGTATGTCTTTGTTACAGGGTGTCAGTGTGTTTCTGTGTTACTGGGTATCAGTGTATGTCTTTGTGACTTGGTATCAGTGTATGTCTTTGTTACTTGGTGTAAGTGCATGTCTTGTTTACTTGGTGTAAGTGTGTGTCTGTGTTACTTGGTGTAAGTGTGTGTCTGTGCTCCTGGGTATCATTGTATGTCTTTCTTACTTCGTGTCAGTGTATGTCTGTGTTACTTGGTGTAAGTGTGTGTCTGTGTTAATGGGTATCAGTGCATGTCTTTGTTACTTGGTGTCAGTGTATTTCTGTGTTACTTGGTGTAAGTGTGTGTCTGTGTTACTTGGTGTCAGTGTGTGACTGTGTTACTGGGTGTCAGTGTATGTCTTTGTTACTTGGTTTCAGTGTATGTCTGTGTTACTTGGTGTAAGTGCATGTCTTTTTTACTTGGTGTAAGTGTGTGTCTGTGTTACTTGGTGTAAGTGTGTGTCTGTGCTCCTGGGTATCATTGTATGTCTTTCTTACTTCGTGTCAGTGTATGTCTGTGTTACTTGGTGTAAGTGTGTGTCTGTGTTACTGGGTATCAGTGTATGTCTTTGTTACTTGGTTTCAGTGTATGTCTGTGTTACTTGGTGTAAGTGCATGTCTTTTTTACTTGGTGTAAGTGTGTGTCTGTGTTACTTGGTGTAAGTGTGTGTCTGTGCTCCTGGGTATCATTGTATGTCTTTCTTACTTCGTGTCAGTGTATGTCTGTGTTACTTGGTGTAAGTGTGTGTCTGTGTTAATGGGTATCAGTGCATGTCTTTGTTACTTGGTGTCAGTGTATGTCTGTGTTACTTGGTGTAAGTGTGTGTCTGTGTTACTTGGTGTCAGTGTGTGTCTGTGTTACATGGTGTAAGTGTGTATCTTTGTTACTTGGTGTCGGTGTGTGACTGTGTTACTGGGTGTCACTGTATGTCTTTGTTACTCTGTGTCAATGTATGTCTTTGTTACTTGGTGTAAGTGTGTGTCTGTGTTACTGGGTATCAGCGTCTTTCTTTGTTACTTGATGTAAGTGTGTGTCTGTGTTACTTGGTGTAAGTGTGTGTCTTTGTTACTTGGTGTCCTTGTGTGTCTCTGTTACTGGGTGTCAGTGCATGTCTTTGTTACTTGGTGCCAGTGTATATCTGTGTTACTTGGTGTAAGTGTGTGTCTTTGTTACTTGGTGTAATTGTATGTCTTTGTTACTTGGTGTCAGTGCATGTCTGTGTTACTTGGTGTAAGTGTATGTCTTTGTTTCTTGGTGTAAGTGTGTGTCTGTGTTACTTGGTGTAAGTGTGTGTCTGTGTTCCTGGGTATCAGTGTATGTCTTTGTTACTTGGTTTCAGTGTATGTCTGTGTAACTTGGTGTAAGTGTGTGTCTGTGTTACATGGGTATCAGTGTATATCTTTGTTACTTGGTGTCAGTGTATGTCTGTGTTACTTGGCGTAAGTGTCAGTCTGTGTTACTGGGTGTCAGTGTGTGTCTGTGTTACTTGGTGTAAGTGTGTGTCTTTGTTACTTGGTGTCCGTGTGTGTCTGTGTTACTGGGTGTCAATGTATGTCCTTGTTACTTTGTGTCAGTGTATCTCTTTGTTACTTGGTGTAAGTGTGTGTCTGTGTTTCAGGGTATCAGTGTCTGTCTTTGTTACTTGCTGTCAGTGTGTGTCTGTGTTACTGGGTATCAGTGTATGTCTTTGTTACTAGGTGTCAGTGTATGTCTGTGTTACTTGGTGTAAGTGTGTGTCTGTGTTATTGGATATCAGTGTATGTCTTTGTGACTTGGTGTCAGTGTATGTCTTTGTTACTGGGTGTCAGTGTGTGTCTTTGTGACACGGTGTCAGTGTATGTCTTTGTTACTTGGTGTCAGTGTATGTCCAAATACTTGGTGTAAGTGCATGTCTTTGTTACTTGGTGTAATTGTCTGTCTTTGTTACTTGGTGTAAGTGTATGCCTTTGTTACTTGGTGTCAGTGTATGTCTTTGTTACTTTATGTCAGGGTATGTCTGTGTTACTTGGTGTAAGTGTTTGTCTTTGTTACTTGGTGTAAGTGTCTGTCTTTGTTACTTGGTGTCAGTCCATGTCTTTGTTACTTGGTGTCAGTGTATGTCTGTGTTACTGGGTATCAGTGTATGTCTTTGTGACTTGGTATCAGTGTATGTCTTTGTTACTGGGTGTCAGTGTGTGTCTGTGTTACTGGGTATCAGTGTGTGTCTTAGCGGCTTGGTATCAGTGTCTGTCTTTGTTACTGGGTGTCAGAGTGTTTCTATGTGACTTGGTGTCAGTGTATGTCTCTGTGTCTTGGTATCAGTGCATGTCTTTGTCACTGGGTGTCAGTGTGTTTCTTTGTGACTTGGTGTCAGTGTATGTCTTTGTTACTTGGTGTAAGCGTGTTTCTGTGTTACTGGGTATCAGTGTATGTCTTTGTGACTTGGTATCAGTGTATGTCTTTGTTACTGGGTATCCGTGTGTGTCTGTGTTCCTGGGTATCAGTGTATGTCTTTGTGACTTGGTGTCAGTGTATGTCTTTGTTACTGGGTGTCAGTGTGTGTCTTTGTGACTTGGTGTCAGTGTATGTCTTTGTTACTTGATGTAAGTGTGTGTCTGTGATACTGGGTATCAGTGTGTGTCTTTGTGACTTGGTGTCAGTGTATGTCATTGTTACTTGATGTAAGTGTGTGTCTGTGATACTGGGTATCAGTGTATGTCTTTGTTACTTGGTGTAAGTGTGTTTCTGTGAATCAGTGTATGTCTTTGTGACTTGGTGTCAGTGTATGTCTGTGTTACTGGGGGTCAGTGTGTGTCTGTGTTACTGGGGGTCAGTGTGTGTTTCTAACTGGGTGTCAGTGTGTGTCTGTGTTACTGGGTATCAGTGTATGTCTTTGTTACTTGGTTTCAGTGTATGTCTGTGTTACTTGGTGTAAGTGCATGTCTTTTTTACTTGGTGTAAGTGTGTGTCTGTGTTACTTGGTGTAAGTGTGTGTCTGTGCTCCTGGGTATCATTGTATGTCTTTGTTACTTGGTGTCAGTGTATGTCTGTGTTACTTGGTGTAAGTGTGTGTCTGTGTTACTTGGTGTCAGTGTGTGTCTGTGTTACATGGTGTAAGTGTGTATCTTTGTTACTTGGTGTCGGTGTGTGACTGTGTTACTGGGTGTCACTGTATGTCTTTGTTACTGTGTGTCAATGTATGTCTTTGTTACTTGGTGTAAGTGTGTGTCTGTGTTACTGGGTATCAGCGTCTTTCTTTGTTACTTGATGTAAGTGTGTGTCTGTGTTACTTGGTGTAAGTGTGTGTCTTTGTTACTTGGTGTCCTTGTGTGTCTGTGTTACTGGGTGTCAGTGCATGTCTTTGTTACTTGGTGCCAGTGTATATCTGTGTTACTTGGTGTAAGTGTGTGTCTCTGTTACTTGGTGTAATTGTATGTCTTTGTTACTTGGTGTCAGTGCATGTCTGTGTTACTTGGTGTAAGTGTATGTCTTTGTTTCTTGGTGTAAGTGTGTGTCTGTGTTACTTGATGTAAGTGTGTGTCTGTGTTCCTGGGTATCAGTGTATGTCTTTGTTACTTGGTTTCAGTGTATGTCTGTGTAACTTGGTGTAAGTGTGTGTCTGTGTTACATGGGTATCAGTGTATGTCTTTGTTACTTGGTGTCAGTGTATGTCTGTGTTACTTGGCGTAAGTGTCAGTCTGTGTTACTGGGTGTCAGTGTGTGTCTGTGTTACTTGGTGTAAGTGTGTGTCTTTGTTACTTGGTGTCCGTGTGTGTCTGTGTTACTGGGTGTCAATGTATGTCCTTGTTACTTTGTGTCAGTG
The DNA here is from genome assembly GCF_036365525.1 of Heterodontus francisci. NCBI lineage: Eukaryota > Metazoa > Chordata > Chondrichthyes > Heterodontiformes > Heterodontidae > Heterodontus > Heterodontus francisci. The sequence continues at coordinate 1,546,730 of NW_027140415.1, read as the reverse complement.
TATCTCTTTGTTACTTGGTGTAAGTGTGTGTCTGTGTTTCAGGGTATCAGTGTCTGTCTTTGTTACTTGCTGTCAGTGTGTGTCTGTGTTACTGGGTATCAGTGTATGTCTTTGTTACTTGGTGTCAGTGTATGTCTGTGTTACTTGGTGTAAGTGTGTGTCTGTGTTATTGGATATCAGTGTATGTCTTTGTGACTTGGTGTCAGTGTATGTCTTTGTTACTGGGTGTCAGTGTGTGTCTTTGTGACACGGTGTCAGAGTATGTCTTTGTTACTTGGTGTCAGTGTATGTCCAAATACTTGGTGTAAGTGCATGTCTTTGTTACTTGGTGTAATTGTCTGTCTTTGTTACTTGGTGTAAGTGTATGCCTTTGTAACTTGGTGTCAGTGTATGTCTTTGTTACTTTATGTCAGGGTATGTCTGTGTTACTTGGTGTAAGTGTTTGTCTTTGTTACTTGGTGTAAGTGTCTGTCTTTGTTACTTGGTGTCAGTCCATGTCTTTGTTACTTGGTGTCAGTGTATGTCTGTGTTACTGGGTATCAGTGTATGTCTTTGTGACTTGGTATCAGTGTATGTCTTTGTTACTGGGTGTCAGTGTGTGTCTGTGTTACTGGGTATCAGTGTGTGTCTTAGCGGCTTGGTATCAGTGTCTGTCTTTGTTACTGGGTGTCAGAGTGTTTCTATGTGACTGGGTATCAGTGCATGTCTTTGTGTCTTGGTATCAGTGCATGTCTTTGTTACTGGGTGTCAGTGTGTTTCTTTGTGACTTGGTGTCAGTGTATGTCTTTGTTACTTGGTGTAAGCGTGTTTCTGTGTTACTGGGTATCAGTGTATGTATTTGTTACTTGGTGTCAGTGTATGTCAAAATACTTGGTGGAAGTGTATGTCTTTGTTACATAGTGTAATTGTCTGTCTTTGTTACTTGGTGTAAGTGTATGTCTTTGTAACCTGGTGTCAGTGTATGTCTTTTTTACTTGGTGTCAGTGTATGTCTGTGTTACCTGGTGTAAGTGTGTGTCTTTGGTACTTGGTGTAAGTGTATGTCTTTGTTACTTGGTGTCTGTTTTTGTCTTTGTTACTTGGTGTCAGGGTGTGTCTGTGTTACTGGGTATCAATGTATGTCTTTGTGACTTGGTATCAGTGTATGTCTTTGTTACTGGGTGTCAGTGTGTGTCTGTGTTACTGGGTATCAGTGTATGTCTTTGTTACTGGTTGTCATTGTGTGTCTGTGTTAATGGGTATCAGTGTATGTCTGTGTGACTTGGTATCAGTGTATGTCTTTGTTACTAGGTGTCAGTGTGTGTCTGAGTTCCTGGGTATCAGTGTATGTCTTTGTGACTTGGTGTCAGTGTATGTCTTTGTTACTGGGTGTCAGTGTGTGTCTTTGTGATTGGTGTCAGTGTATGTCTGTGTTACTTGGTGTAAGTGTGTGTCTGTGTTACTGGGTGTCAGTGTATGTCTTTGTTACTTGCTGTCAGTGTATGTCTGTGTTACTTGGGATAAGTATGTGTCTGTGTTACTGGGTGTCAGTGTGTGTCTGTGTTACTTGGTGTAAATCTATGTCTTTGTTACTTGGTGTCCGTGTGTGTCTGTGTTACTGGGTGTCAGTGTATGTGTTTGTTACTGGGTGTCAGTGTATGTCTTTGTTAGTTTGTGTAAGTGTGTGTCTGTGTTACTGGGTATCAGTGTATGTCTTTTTTACTTGGTGTCAGTGTATGTCTGTGTTACTTGGTGTAAGTGTGTGTCTGTGTATCAGTGTATGTCTTTGTGACTTGTTGTCAGTGTATGTCTTTGTTACTGGGTGTCAGTGTGTGTCTTTGTGACTTGGTGTCAGTGTATGTCTGTGTTACTGGGGGTCAGTGTGTGTCTGTGATAGTGGGGGTCAGTGTGTGTTTCTAACTGGATGTCAGTGTGTGTCTGTGTTACTGGGTATCAGTGTATGTCTTTGTCTCTTGGTGTCAGTGTATATCTGTGTTACTTGTTGTAAGTGTATGTATTTGTTACTTGGTGTAAGTGTGTGTCTGTGTTACTTCATGTAAGTGTGTGTCTGTGTTCCTGGGTATCATTGTATGTCTTTGTTACTTGGTGTCAGTGTATGTCTGTGTTACTTGGTGTAAGTGTGTGTCTTTGTTACTTGGTGTCCGTGTGTGTATGTGTTACTGTGTGTCAGTGTATGTCTTTGTTACTGGGTGTCAGTGTATGTCTTTGTTACTTGGTGTAAGTGTGTGTCTGTGTTACTGGGTATCAGTGTCTGTCTTTGTTTCTTGGTGTCAGTTTATGTCTTTGTTACTGGGTGTCAGTGTGTGTCTTTGTGACTAGGTGTCAGTGTATGTCTTTGTTACTTGGTGTAAGTGTGTGCCTGTGTGACTGGGTATCAGTGTATGTCTTTGTTACTTGGTGTCAGTGTATGTCTCTGTTACTTGGTGTAAGTGTGTGTCTGTGTTGCTGGGTTTCAGTGTATGTCTTTGTTACTTGGTGTCATTGTCTGTCTTTGTTACTTGGTGCCAGTGTATGTCTGTGTTACTTGGTGTAATTGTGTGTCTGTGTTACTGGGTATCAGTGTATGTCTTTGTTACTTGGTGTAAGTGTATGTCTTTGTTACATGGTGTCAGTGTATGTCTTTGTTACTTGGTGTAAGTGTGTGTCTGTGTTACTGAGTATCAGTGTATGTCTTTGTTACTTGGTGTAAGTTTGTGTCTGTGTCACTGGGTATCAGTGTATGTCTTTGTTACTTGGTGTCAGTGTATGTCTTTGTTACTTGTGTCAGTGTATGTCTTTGTTACTTGGTGTAAGCGTGTGTCTGAGTTACTGGGTGTCAGTGTATGTTTTTGTTAATGGGTGTCAGTGTAGGTCTTTGTTACTTGGTGTCCGTGTGTGCCTTTGTTACTTGGTGTCAGTGTATGTCTTTGTTACTTGGTGTAAGTGTGTGTCTGTGTTACTGGGTATCAGTGTATGTCTTTGTTACTTGGTGTCAGTATATGTCTTTGTTACTTGGTGTAAGTGTATGTCTTTAATACTTGGTGTAAGTGTATGTCTGTGTTACTGGGTATCAGTATCTGTCTTTGTTACTTGGTGTCTGTGTATGTATTTGTTACTTGGTGTAAGTGCATGTCTTTGTTACTTGGTGTCAGTGTATGTCTGTGTTACTTGGTGTAAGTGTATGTCTTTGTTACTTGGTGTCAGTGCATGTCTTTGTTAATTGGTGTAAGTGTATGTCTTTGTTACTTGGTGTCAGTGTATGTCTTTGTTACTTGGTGTAAGTGTGTGCCTGTGTTGCTGCGTATCAGTGTATGTCTTTGTTACTTGGTGTAAGGGTGTGTCTGTGTTACTGGGTATCAGTGTCTGTCTTTTTCTCTTGGTGTCTGTGTATGTCTTTGTTACTTGGTGTCAGTGTATGTCTTTGTTACTTGGTGTCAGTGTATGTCTGTGTTACTTGGTGTAAGTGTGTGTCTATGTTACTTGGTGTCAGTGCATGTCTTTGTTACTGGGTGTCAGCGTATGCCTTTGTTAGTTGGTGTCGGTGTATGTCTTTGTTACTTGGTGTAGGTGTTTGTCGGTGTAACTGAGTATCAGTGCATGTCTTTGTTACTTGGTGTAAATGTGTGTCTGTGCCACTGGGTGTCAGTGTATGTCTTACTTACTTGGTGTCAGTGTATGTATGCGTACTTGGTGTAAGTGTGTGCCTTTGTGACTTGGTGTCAGTGTATGTTTGTGTTACTTGGTGTAAGTGTATGTCTTTGTTACTTGGTGTAAGTGTATATCATTGTTACTAGGTGTCAGTGTATGTCTTTGTTACTTGGTGTAAGTGTGTGTCTGTGTTACTGAGTATCAGTGTATGTCTTTGTTAATTGGTGTAAGTGTGTGTCTGTGTCACTGGGTATCAGTGCATGTCTTTGTTACTTGGTGTCAGTGTATGTCTTTGTTACTTGTTGCAAGCGTATGTCTGTGTTACTGGGTGTCAGTGTATGTTTTTGTTAATGGGTGCCAGTGTATGTCTTTGTTAGTTTGTGTCGGTGTATGTCTTTGTTACTTGGTGTAAGTGTGTGTCTGTGTCACTGGGTATCAGTGTATGTCTTTGTTCCTTGGTGTAAGTGTGTGTCTGTGTTACTGGGTATCAGTGTATGTCTTTCTTACTTGGTGTCAGTGTATGTCTTTGATACTGCATGTCAGTGTATGTTTTTGTTAATGTGTGTCAGTATGTGTCTTTGTTACTTGGTGTCCTTGTGTGTCTATGTTACTCGGTGTCAGTGTATGTCTTTGTAACTGGGTGTCAGTTTCTGTCTTTGTTACTTGGTGTAAATGTGTGTCTGTGATACTGTGTGTCAGTGTATGTCTTAGTTACTTGGTGTCAGTGTATGTCTGCGTACTTGGTGTAAGTGTGTGCCTTTGTGACTTGGTGTCAGTGTAGCTTTGTGTTACTTGGTGTAAGTGTATGTCTTTGTTACTTGGTGTCATTGTATGTTTTTGTTACTTGGTGTAAGTGTATGTCTTTGTTACTTGGTGTCAGTGCATGTCTTTGTTACTTGGTGTAAGTGTATGTCTTTGTTACTTGGTGTCAGTGTATGTCTCTGTTACTTGGTGTAAGTGTGTGTCTGTGTTGCTGGGTTTCAGTGTATGTCTTTGTTACTTGGTGTCATTGTCTGTCTTTGTTACTTGGTGTCAGTGTATGTCTGTGTCACTTGGTGTAATTGTGTGTCTGTGTTACTGGGTATCAGTGTATGTCTTTGTTACTTGGTGTCAGTGTATGTCTTTGTTACTTGGTGTAAGTGTATGTCTTTGTTACTTGGTGTCAGTGTATGTCTTTGTTACTTGGTGTAAGTGTGCGTCTGTGTTACTGAGTATCAGTGTATGTCTTTGTTAATTGGTGTAAGTGTGCGTCTGTGTCACTGGGTATCAGTGTATGTCTTTGTTACTTGTTGTCAGTGTATGTCTTTGTTACTTGGTGTCAGTGTATGTCTTTGTTACTTGGTGTAAGCGTGTGTCTGTGTTACTGGGAGTCAGTGTATGTTTTTGTTAATGGGTGTCAGTGTATGTCTTTGTTACTTGGTGTCCGTGTATTTCTGTGTTACCTGGTGTAAGTGTGTGTCTTTGTTACTTGGTGTCAGTGCATGTCTGTGTTACTTGGTGTAAGTGTGTGTCTTTGTTACCTGGTGTCAGTGTATGTCTTTGTTACTTGGTGTCATTGTATGTCTTTGTTACATGGTGTAAGTGTGTGTCTGTGTCACTGGGTATCAGTGTATGTCTTTGTTACTTGGTGTCTGTGTATGTCTGTGATACTTAGTGTAAGTGTGTGTCTGTGTTGCTGGGTATCAGTGTATGTCTTTGTTACTTGGTGTATGTGTGTGTCTGTGTTATTGGGTTTCAGTGTATGTCGTTGTTACTTGGTGACTGTGTATGTCTTTGTTACTTGGTGTCAGTGTGTGTCTTTGTTACTTCGTGTCAGTGTGTGACTTTGTTACTGGGTGTCTGTGTTTGTCTTTGTTACTGGGTGTCAGTGTATGTCTTTGTGACTTGGTGTTAGTGTGTGTCTGTGTCACTGGGTATCTGTGTCTGTCTTTGTTACTTGGAATAAGTGTGCGTCTGTGTTACTGGGTATCAGTGTATGTCTTTGTTACTTGGTGTCAGTGTGTGTCTGTGTACTTGATTCAAGAGTTTGTCTTTGTTACTTGGCGTCAGTGTGTGTCTGTGTTACTTGGTGTAAGTGTATGTCTTTGTTACTTGGTGTCAGTGTATGTCTTTGTTACTGGGTGTAAGTGTATGTCTTTGTTACTTGGTGTCAGTGCATGTCTTTGTTACTTGGTGTAAGTGTATGTCTTTGTTACTTGGTGTCAATGTAAGTCTCTGTTACTTGGTGTAAGTGTGTGTCTGTCTTACTGTGTATCAGTGTATGTCTTTGTTAGTTGGTGTCATTGTCTGTCTTTGTTACTTTGTGGAAGTGTGTGTCTGTGTTACTGGGTATCAATGTATGTCTTTGTTACTTGGTGTCAATGTATGTCTTTGTTACTTGGTGTCAGTGTATGTCTGTGTTACTTGGTGTAAGTGTGTGTCTGTGTTACTGGGTATCAGTTTATGTCTTTGTTACTTGGTGTCAGTGTATGTCTTTGTTACTTGGTGTAAGTGTATGTCTTTGTTACTTGGTGTCAGTGTATGTCTGTGTTACTTGGTGTAAGTGTATGTCTTTGTTACTTGGTGTCTGTGGATGTCTTTGTTCCTTGGTGTAAGTGTATGTCTTTGTTACTTGGTGTCAGTGTATGTCTTTGTTACTTGGTGTAAGTGTATGTCTTTGCTACTTGGTGTCAGTGTATGTCTTTGATACTTGGTGTAAGTGTATGTCTGTGTTACTGGGTATCAGTGTCTGTCTTTGTTACTTGGTGTAAGTGTGTGTCTTTGTTACTTTGTGTCAGTGTATGTCTTTGTTACTTGGTGGAAGTGTATGTCTTTGTTACTTGGTGTCAGTGTATGTCTGTGTTACTTGGTGTAATTGTGTGTCTGTGTTCCTGGGTATCAGTGTATGTCTTTGTTACTTGGTGTAAGTGTGTGTCTGTGTTATTGGGTATCAGTGTATGTCGTTGTTACTTGGTGACTGTGTATGTCTTTGTTACTTGGTATCAGAGTGTATCTTTGTTACTTCGTGTCAGTGTGTGTCTTTGTTACTAGGGTCAGTGTTTGTCTTTGTCACTGGGTTTCAGTGAATGTCTATGTGACTTGGTGTTAGTGTGTGTCTGTGGTACTGGGTATCAGTGTCTGTCTTTGTTACTTAGAGTAAGTGTATGTCTTTCTAACTTGGTGTCAGTGTATGTCTGTGTTACTTGGTGTAATTGTGTGTCTGTGTTACTGGGTATCAGTGTATGTCTTTGTTACTTGGTGTAAGTGTATGTTTTTGTTACTTGGTGTCAGTGTATGTCTTTGTTACTTGGTGTAAGTGTGTGTCTGTGTTACTGAGTATCAGTGTATGTCTTTGTTCCATGTTGTAAGTGTGTGTCTGTGGGACTGAGTATCAGTGTATGTCTTTGTTACTTGGTGTCAGTGTATGTCTTTGTTACTTGATGTCAGTGTATGTCTTTGTTACTGGGTGTCATTGTATGTTTTTGTTAATGGGTGTCAGTGTATGTCTTTGTTACTTGGTATCCGTGTGTCTGTGTTACTGGGTGTCAGTGTATGTCTTTGTTACTGTGTGTCAGTGTATGCCTTTGTTACTTGGTATCCGTGTGTGTCTGTGTAACTGAGTATCAGTGTATGTCTTTGTTACTTGGTGTAAGTGTGTGTCTGTGTTACTGGGTATCAGTGTAAGTCTTTGTTACTTGGTGTCAGTGTATGTCTTTGTTACTTGGTGTGAGTGTGTGTCTGTGTTACTGGGTATCAGTGAATTTCTTTGTTACTTGGTGTCAGTGTATGTCCTTGTTACTTGGTGTAAGTGTGTGTCTGTGTTACAGGGTATCAGTGTATGTCTTTGTTACTTGGTGTCAGTGTGTGCCTTTGTTACTTGGTGTCATTGTGTGACTTTGTTACTGGGTGTCAGTGTATGCCTTTGTTACTGGGTGTCAGTGTATGTCTCGTTGATTTGGTGTAAGTGTGTGTATGAGTTGCTGGGTATCAGTGTCTGTCATTGTTACTTTTTGTAAATGTGTGTCTGTGTTACTGGGTATCAGTGTCAGTCTTTGTTACTTGGTGTCCGTGTATTTCTGTGTTACTTGGAGTAAGTGTGTGTCTTTGTTACTTGGTGTCAGTGCATGTCTGTGTTACTTGGTGTAAGTGTGTGTCTTTGTTACCTGGTGTCAGTGTATGTCTTTGTTACTTGGTGTCATTGTATGTCTTTGTTACATGGTGTAAGTGTGTGTCTGTGTCACTGGGTATCAGTGTATGTCTTTGTTACTTGGTGTCTGTGTATGTCTGTGATACTTGGTGTAAGTGTGTGTCTGTGTTGCTGGGTATCAGTGTATGTCTTTGTTACTTGGTGTATGTGTGTGTCTGTGTTATTGGGTATCAGTGTATGTCGTTGTTACTTGGTGACTGTGTATGTCTTTGTTACTTGGTGTCAGTGTGTGTCTTTGTTACTTCGTGTCAGTGTGTGACTTTGTTACTGGGTGTCTGTGTTTGTCTTTGTTACTGGGTGTCAGTGTATGTCTTTGTGACTTGGTGTTAGTGTGTGTCTGTGTCACTGGGTATCAGTGTCTGTCTTTGTTACTTGGAATAAGTGTGCGTCTGTGTTACTGGGTATCAGTGTATGTCTTTGTTACTTGGTGTCAGTGTGTGTCTGTGTACTTGATTCAAGAGTTTGTCTTTGTTACTTGGCGTCAGTGTGTGTCTGTGTTACTTGGTGTAAGTGTATGTCTTTGTTACTTGGTGTCAGTGTATGTCTTTGTTACTGGGTGTAAGTGTATGTCTTTGTTACTTGGTGTCAGTGCATGTCTTTGTTACTTGGTGTAAGTGTATGTCTTTGTTACTTGGTGTCAATGTAAGTCTCTGTTACTTCGTGTAAGTGTGTGTCTGTGTTACTGTGTATCAGTGTATGTCTTTGTTAGTTGGTGTCATTGTCTGTCTTTGTTACTTTGTGTAAGTGTGTGTCTGTGTTACTGGGTATCAATGTATGTCTTTGTTACTTGGTGTCAATGTATGTCTTTGTTACTTGGTGTCAGTGTATGTCTGTGTTACTTGGTGTAAGTGTGTGTCTGTGTTACTGGGTATCAGTTTATGTCTTTGTTACTTGGTGTCAGTGTATGTCTTTGTTACTTGGTGTAAGTGTATGTCTTTGTTACTTGGTGTCAGTGTATGTCTGTGTTACTTGGTGTAAGTGTATGTCTTTGTTACTTGGTGTCTGTGGATGTCTTTGTTCCTTGGTGTAAGTGTATGTCTTTGTTACTTGTTGTCAGTGTATGTCTTTGTTACTTGGTGTAAGTGTATGTCTTTGCTACTTGGTGTCAGTGTATGTCTTTGATACTTGGTGTAAGTGTATGTCTGTGTTACTGGGTATCAGTGTCTGTCTTTGTTACTTGGTGTAAGTGTGTGTCTTTGTTACTTTGTGTCAGTGTATGTCTTTGTTACTTGGTGGAAGTGTATGTCTTTGTTACCTGGTGTAAGTGTGTGCCTGTGTTGCTGGGTATCAGTGTATGTCTTTGTTACTTGATGTAAGTGTGTGTCTGTGTTACTGGGTATCAGTGTCTGTCTTTGTTTCTTGGTGTCTGTGTATGTCTTTGTTACTTGGTGTAAGTGTGTGTCTTTGTTACTTGGTGTCAGTGTGTGTCTTTGTTACTGGGAGTCAGAGTTTGTCTTTGTTACTGGGTGTCAGTGTATGTCTTTGTGACTTGGTGTTAGTGTCTGTCTGTGTTACTGGGTATCAGTGTCTGTCTTTGTTACTTGGTGTAATTGTGTGTCTGTGTTACTGGGTTTCAGTGTATGTCTTTGTTACTTGGTGTCAGTGTATGACTGTGTACTTGATGGATGTGTGTGTCTTTGTTACTTGGTGTCAGTGTATGTCTTTGTTACTTGGTGTAAGTGTATGTCTTTGTTTCTTGTTGTCAGTGCCTATCTTTGTTTCTTGGTGTAAGTGTATGCCTTTGTTACTGGGTATCAGTTTCTGTCTTTGTTACTTGGTGTAAATGTGTGTCTGTGTTACTGGGTGTCAGTGTTTGTCTTAGTTACTTGGTGTCAGTGTATGTATGCGTACTTGGTGTAAGTGTGTGCCTTTGTGACTTGGTGTCAGTGTATGTTTGTGTTACTTGGTGTAAGTGTATGTCTTTGTTACTTGGTGTCAGTGTATGTTTTTGTTGCTTGGTGTAAGTGTATGTCTTTGTTACTTGGTGTCAGTGCATGTCTTTGTTACTTGGTGTAAGTGTATGTCTTTGTTACTTGGTGTAAGTGTATGTCTCTGTTACTTGGTGTACGTGTGTGTCTGTGTTGCTGGGAATCAGTGTGTGTCTTTGTTAGTTGTTGTCATTGTCTGTCTTTGTTACTTGGTGTAAGTGTGTGTCTGTGTTACTGGGTATCAGTGTATGTCTTTGTTACTTGGTGTCACTGTATGTCTTTGTTACTTGGTGTAAGTGTATATCATTGTTACTAGGTGTCAGTGTATGTCTTTGTTACTTGGTTTAAGTGTGTGTCTGTGTTACTGAGTATCAGTGTATGTCTTTGTTACTTGGTGTAAGTGTGTGTCTGTGTCACTGGGTATCAGTGTATGTCTTTGTTACTTGGTGTCAGTGTATGTCTTTGTTACTTGGTGTCAGTGTATGTCTTTGTTACTTGGTGTAAGCGTGTGTCTGTGTTACTGGGTGTCAGTTTATGTTTTTGTTAATGGGTGTCAGTGTATGTCTTTGTTACTTGGTGTCCGTGTGTGCCTTTGTTACTTGGTGTCAGTGTATGTCTTTGTTACTTGGTGTAAGTGTGTTTCTGTGTTACTGAGAATCAGTGTATGTCTTTGTTCCTTGGTGTAACTGTGTGTCTGTGTTACTGGGTATCAGTGTATGTCTTTCTTACTTGGTGTCAGTGTATGTCTTTGATACTACATGTCAGTGTATGTTTTTGTTAATGGGTGTCAGTATATGTCTTTGTTACTTGGTGTCCTTGTGTGTCTATGTTACTCGGTGTCAGTGTATGTCTTAGTTACTGAGTGTCAGTGTATGCCTTTGTTAGTTGGTGTCGGTGTATGTCTTTGTTACTTGGTGTAGGTGTGTGTCTGTGTAACTGAGTATCAGTGTATGTCTTTGTTACTTGGTGTAAGTGTCTGTCTGTGTTACTGGGTATCAGTTTCTGTCTTTGTTACTTGGTGTAAATGTGTGTCTGTGTTACTGGGTGTCAGTGTATGTCTTAGTTACTTGGTGTCAGTGTATGTCTGCGTACTTGGTGTAAGTGTGTGCCTTTGTGACTTGGTGTCAGTGTACTTTGTGTTACTTGGTGTAAGTGTATGTCTTTGTTACTTGGTGTCAGTGTATGTTTTTGTTACTTGGTGTAAGTGTATGTCTTTGTTACTTGGTGTCAGTGCATGTCTTTATTACTTGGTGTAAGTGTATGTCTTTGTTACTTGGTGTCAGTGTATGTCTCAGTTACTTGGTGTAAGTGTGTGTCTGTGTTACTGGGTATCAGTGTATGTCTTTGTTACTTGGTGTCAGTGTATGTCTGTGTTACGTGGTGTAATTGTGTGTATGTGTTACTGGGTATCAGTGCATGTCTTTGTTACTTGGTGTCAGTGTATGTCTTTGTTAGTTGGTGTAAGTGTATGTCTTTGTTACTTGGTGTCAGTGTATGTCTTTGTTACTTGGTGTAAGTGTGTGTCTGTGTTACTGAGTATCAGTGTATGTCTTTGTTACTTGGTGTAAGTGTGTGTCTGTGTCACAGGGTATCAGTGTATGTCTTTGTTACTTGGTATCAGTGTATGTCTTTGTTACTTGGTGTCAGTGTATGTCTTTGTTACTTGGTGTAAGCGTGTGTCTGTGTTACTGGGTGTCAGTGTATATTTTTGTTAATGGGTGTCATTGTATGTCTTTGTTACTTGGTGTCCGTGTGTGCCTTTGTTACTTGGTGTCAGTGTATGTCTTTGTTACTTGGTGCAAGTGTGTGTCTGTGTAACTGAGTATCAGTGTATGTCTTTGTTACTTGGTGTAAGTGTGTGTCTGTGTTACTGGGTATCAGTGTATTTCTTTGTTACTTGGTGTCAGTGTATGTCTTTGTTACTTGGTGTAAGTGTCTGTCTGTGTTACTGGGTATCAGTGTATGTCTTTGTTACTTGGTGTCAGAGTGTGCCTTTGCTGCTTGGTGTCATTGCATGTCTTTGTTACTTGGTGTCAGTGTATGTCTGTGTACTTGGTGTAAGTGTGCGTCTTTGTTACTTGGTGTCTTTGTCTGTCTTTGTTACTTGGTGTAAGTGTGTGTCTGTGTTACTGGGTATCAGTGTATGTCTTTGTTACTTGTTGTCAGTGTATGTCTTTGTTACTTGGTGTCAGTGTATGTCTGTGTTACTTGGTGTAATTGTGTGTCTGTGTTACTGGGTATCAGTGTATGTCTTTGTTACTTGTTGTAAGTGTGTGTCTGTGTTATTGGGTATCAGTGTATGTCGTTGTTACTTGGTGACTGTGTATGTCTTTGTTACTTGGTGTCAGTGTGTGTCTTTGTTACTTCGTGTCAGTGTGTGTCTTTGTTACTAGGTGTCAGTGTTTGTCTTTGTTACTGGGTGTCTGTGTATGTCTTTGTGACTTGGTGTTAGTGTGTGTCTGTGGTACTGGGTATCAGTGTCTGTCTTTGTTACTTAGAGTAAGTGTGTATCTGTGTTACTGGGTATCAGTGTATGTCTTTGTTACTTGGTGTCAGTGCATGTCTGTGTACTTGGTGTAAGTGTGTGTCTTTGTTACTTCATGTCAGTGTATGTCTGTGTTACTTGGTGTAAGTGTATGTCTTTGTTACTTGGTGTCCTTGTCTGTCTTTGTTACTTCGTGTAAGTGTATGTCTTTGTTACTTGGTGTCAGTGCATGTCTGTGTTACTTGGTGTAATTGTGTGTGTGTGTTACTGGGTATCAGTGTATGTCTTTGTTACTTGGTGTCAGTGTATGTCTTTGTTACTTGGTGTAAGTGTATGTCTTTGTTACTTGGTGTCAGTGTATGTCTTTGTTACTTGGTGTAAGTGTGTGTCTGTGTTACTGAGTATCAGTGTATGTCTTTGTTCCATGGTGTAAGTGTGTGTCTGTGTGACTGGGTATCAGTGTATGTCTTTGTTACTTGGTGTCAGTGTATGTCTTTGTTACTTGGTGTAAGTGTGTGTTTGTATTACTGAGTATCAGTGTATGTCTTTGTTCCATGGTGTAAGTGTGTGTCTGTGGGACTGGGTATCAGTGTATGTCTTTGTTACTTGCTGTCAGTGTATGTCTTTGTTACTTGATGTCAGTGTATGTCTTTGTTACTGGGTGTCATTGTATGTTTTTGTTAATGGGTGTCAGTGTATGTCTTTGTTACTTGGTATCCGTGTGTCTGTGTTACTGGGTATCAGTGTATGTCTTTGTTACTTGGTGTCAGTGTATGTCTTTGTTACTTGGTGTAAGTGTGTGTTTGTATTTCTGAGTATCAGTGTATGTCTTTGTTCCATGGTGTAAGTGCGTGTCTGTGGGACTGGGTATCAGTGTATGTCTTTGTTACTTGGTGTCAGTGTGTGCCTTTGTTACTTGGTGTCATTGTGTGACTTTGTTACTGGGTGTCAGTGTATGCCTTTGTTACTGGGTGTCAGTGTATGTCTTTGTGACTTGGTGTAAGTGTGTGTATGAGTTGCTGGGTATCAGTGTCTGTCATTGTTACTTTTTGTAAATGTGTGTCTGTGTTACTGGGTATCAGTGAAAGTCTTTGTTACTTGGTGTCAGTGCATGTCTGTGTTACTTGGTGTAAGTGTGTGTCTTTTTTACTTGGTGTCAGTGTATGTCTTTGTTACTTGGTGTCATTGTATGTCTTTGTTACATGGTGTAAGTGTGTGTCTGTGTGACTGGGTATCAGTGTATGTCTTTGTTACTTGGTGTCTGTGTATGTCTGTGATACTTTGTGTAAGTGTGTGTCTGTGTTGCTGGGTATCAGTGTATGTCTTTGTTACTTGGTGTATGTGTGTGTCTGTGTTATTGGGTATCAGTGTATGTCGTTGTTACCTGGTGACTGTGCATGTCTTTGTTACTTGGTGTCAGTGCATGTCTTTGTTACTTGGTGTAAGTGTGTGTTTGTATTACTGAGTATCAGTGTATGTCTTTGTTCCATGGTGTAAGTGTGTGTCTGTGGGACTGGATATCAGTGTATGTCTTTGTTACTTGCTGTCAGTGTATGTCTTTGTTACTTGATGTCAGTGTATGTCTTTGTTACTGGGTGTCATTGTATGTTTTTGTTAATTGGTGTCAGTGTATGTCTTTGTTACTGTGTGTCAGTGTATGCCTTTGTTCCCTGGTATCCGTGTGTGTCTGTGTAACTGTTTATCAGTGTATGTCTTTGTTACTTGGTGTAAGTGTGTTTCTGTGTTACTGGGTATCAGTGTAAGTCTTTGTTACTTGGTGTCAGTGTATGTCTTTGTTACTTGGTGTGAGTGTGTGTCTGTGTTACTGGGTATCAGTGAATTTCTTTGTTACTTGGTGTCAGTGTATGTCCTTGTTACTTGGTGTAAGTGTGTGTCTGTGTTACTGGGTATCAGTGTATGTCTTTGTTACTTGGTGTCAGTGTGTGCCTTTGTTACTTGGTGTCATTGTGTGACTTTGTTACTGGGTGTCAGTGTATGCCTTTGTTACTGGGTGTCAGTGTATGTCTTTGTGACTTGGTGTAAGTGTGTGTATGAGTTGCTGGGTATCAGTGTCTGTCATTGTTACTTTTTGTAAATGTGTGTCTGTGTTACTGGGTATCAGTCAAAGTCTTTGTTACTTGGTGTCCGTGTATGTCTGTGTTTCTTGGTGTAAGTGTGTGTCTTTTTTACTTGGTGTCAGTGTATGTCTTTGTTACTTGGTGTCATTGTATGTCTTTGTCACATGGTGTAAGTGTGTGTCTGTGATACTTTGTGTAAGTGTGTGTCTGTGTTGCTGGGTATCAGTGTATGTCTTTGTTACTTGGTGTATGTGTGTGTCTGTGTTATTGGGTATCAGTGTATGTCGTTGTTACCTGGTGACTGTGCATGTCTTTGTTACTTGGTGTCAGTGTGTGTCTTTGTTACTTCGTGTCAGTCTGTGTCTTTGTTACTGGGTGTCTGTGTTTGTCTTTGTTACTGGGTGTCAGTGTATGTCTTTGTGACTTGGTGTTAGTGTGTGTCTGTGGTACTGGGTATCAGTGTCTGTCTTTGTTACTTGGAGTAAGTGTGTGTCTGTGTTACTGGGTGTCAGTGTATGTCTTTGTTACTTGGTGTCAGTGTATGTCTGTGTACTTGGTGTAAGTGTGTGTCTTTGTTACTTGGTGTCAGTGTGTGTCTTTGTTACTGGGATTAAGTGTATGTCTTTGTTACTTGGTGTCAGTGTATGTCTTTGCTACTTGGTGTAAGTGTATGTCTTTGTTACTTGGTGTCAGTGTATGTCTGTGTTACTTGGTGCAAGTGTATGTCTTTGTTACTTGGTGTCAGTGGATGTCTTTTTTCCTTGGTGTAAGTGTATGTCTTTGTTACTTGGTGTCAGTGTATGTCTTTGTTACTTGGTGTAAGTGTATGTCTTTGCTACTTGGTGTCAGTGTATGTCTTTGATACTTGGTGTAAGTGTATGTCTGTGTTTCTGGGTATCAGTGTCTGTCTTTGTTACTTGGTGTAAGTGTATGTCTTTGTTACTTTGTGTCAGTGTATGTCTTTGTTACTTGGTGGAAGTGTATGTCTTTGTTACTTGGTGTAAGTGTGTGCCTGTGTTGCTGGGTATCAGTGTATGTCTTTGTTACTTGGTGTAAGTGCATGTCTTTGTTACTTTGTGTCAGTGTATGTCTTTGTTACTTGGTGGAAGTGTATGTCTTTGTTACTTGGTGTAAGTGTGTGTCTTTTTTACTTGGTGTCAGTGTATGTCTTTGTTACTTGGTGTCATTGTATGTCTTTGTTACATGGTGTAAGTGTGTGTCTGTGTGACTGGGTATCAGTGTATGTCTTTGTTACTTGGTGTCTGTGTATGTCTGTGATACTTTGTGTAAGTGTGTGTCTGTGTTGCTGGGTATCAGTGTATGTCTTTGTTACTTGGTGTATGTGTGTGTCTGTGTTATTGGGTATCAGTGTATGTCGTTGTTACCTGGTGACGGTGCATGTCTTTGTTACTTGGTGTCAGTGTATGTCTTTGTTACTTGGTGTAAGTGAGTGTTTGTATTACTGAGTATCAGTGTATGTCTTTGTTCCATGGTGTAATTGTGTGTCTGTGGGACTGGGTATCAGTGTATGTCTTTGTTACTTGCTGTCAGTGTATGTCTTTGTTACTTGATGTCAGTGTATGTCTTTGTTACTGGGTGTCATTGTATGTTTTTGTTAATGGGTGTCAGTGTATGTATTTGTTACTTGGTATCCGTGTGTCTGTGTTACTGGTTGTCAGTGTATGTCTGTGTTACTGTGTGTCAGTGTATGCCTTTGTTCCTTGGTATCCGTGTGTGTCTGTGCAACTGAGTATCATTGTATGTCTTTGTTACTTGGTGTAAGTGTGTTTCTGTGTTACTGGGTATCAGTGTAAGTCTTTGTTACTTGGTGTGAGTGTGTGTCTGTGTTACTGGGTATCAGTGAATTTCTTTGTTACTTGGTGTCAGTGTATGTCCTTGTTACTTGGTGTAAGTGTGTGTCTGTGTTACTGGGTATCAGTGTATGTCTTTGTTACTTGGTGTCAGTGTGTGCCTTTGTTACTTGGTGTCATTGTGTGACTTTGTTACTGGGTGTCAGTGTATGCCTTTGTTACTGGGTGTCAGTGTATGTCTTTGTGACTTGTTGTAAGTGTGTGTATGAGTTGCTGGGTATCAGTGTCTGTCATTGTTACTTTTTGTAAATGTGTGTCTGTGTTACTGGGTATCAGTGAAAGTCTTTGTTACTTGGTGTCCGTGTATGTCTGTGTTACTTGGTGTAAGTGTGTGTCTTTGTTACTTGGTGTCAGTGCATGTCTGTGTTACTTGGTGTAAGTGTGTGTCTTTTTTACTTGGTGTCAATGTATGTCTTTGTTACTTGGTGTCATTGTATGTCTTTGTTACATGTTGTAAGTGTGTGTCTGTGTGACTGGGTATCAGTGTATGTCTTTGTTATTTGGTGTCTGTGTATGTCTGTGATACTTTGTGTAAGTGTGTGTCTGTGTTGCTGGGTATCAGTGTATGTCTTTGTTACTTGGTGTATGTGTGTGTCTGTGTTATTGGGTATCAGTGTATGTCGTTGTTACCTGGTGACTGTGCATGTCTTTGTTACTTGGTGTCAGTGTGTGTCTTTGTTACTTCGTGTCAGTGTGTGTCTTTGTTACTGGGTGTCTGTGTTTGTCTTTGTTACTGGGTGTCAGTGTATGTCTTTGTGACTTGGTGTTAGTGTGTGTCTGTGGTACTGGGTATCAGTGTCTGTCTTTGTTACTTGGAGTAAGTGTGTGTCTGTGTCACTGGGTATCAGTGTATGTCTTTGTTTCTTGGTGTCAGTGTATGTCTGTGTACTTGGTGTAAGTGTGTGTCTTTGTTACTTGGTGTCAGTGTGTGTCTGTGTTACTTGGTGTAAGTGTATGTCTTTGTTACTTGGTGTCAGTGTATGTCTTTGTTACTGGGATTAAGTGTATGTCTTTGTTACTTGGTGTCAGTGCATGTCTTTGTTACTTGGTGTAAGTGTATATCTTTGTTACTTGGTGTCAGTGTAAGTCTCTGTTACTTGGTGTAAGTGTGTGTCTGTGTTACTGTGTATCAGTGTATGTCTTTGTTAGTTGGTGTCATTGTCCGTCTTTGTTACTTTGTGTAAGTGTGTGTCTGTGTTACTGGGTATCAATGTATGTCTTTGTTACTTGGTTTCAATGTATGTTTTTGTTACTTGGCGTCAGTGTATGTCTGTGTTACTTGGTGTAAGTGTGTGTCTGTGTTACTGGGTATCAGTTTATCTCTTTGTTACTTGGTGTCAGTGTATGTCTTTGCTACTTGGTGTAAGTTTATGTCTTTGTTACTTGGTGTCAGTGTATGTCTGTGTTACTTGGTGCAAGTGTATGTCTTTGTTACTTGGTGTCAGTGGATGTCTTTTTTCCTTGGTGTAAGTGTATGTCTTTGTTACTTGGTGTCAGTGTATGTCTTTGTTACTTGGTGTAAGTGTATGTCTTTGCTACTTGGTGTCAGTGTATGTCTTTGATACTTGGTGTAAGTGTATGTCTGTGTTTCTGGGTATCAGTGTCTGTCTTTGTTACTTGGTGTAAGTGTATGTCTTTGTTACTTTGTGTCAGTGTATGTCTTTGTTACTTGGTGGAAGTGTATGTCTTTGTTACTTGGTGTAAGTGTGTGCCTGTGTTGCTGGGTATCAGTGTATGTCTTTGTTACTTGGTGTAAGTGTGTGTCTGTGTTACTGGGTATCAGTGTCTGTCTTTGTTTCTTGGTGTAAGTGTGTGTCTTTGTTACTTCGTGTCAGTGTGTGTCTTTGTTACTAGGTGTCAGTGTTTGTCTTTGTTACTGGGTTTCAGTGAATGTCTTTGTGACTTGGTGTTAGTGTGTGTCTGTGGTACTGGGTATCAGTGTCTGTCTGTGTTACTTAGAGTAAGTGTATGTCTTTCTAACTTGGTGTCAGTGTATGTCTGTGTTACTTGGTGTAATTGTGTGTCTGTGTTACTGGGTATCAGTGTATGTCTTTGTTACTTGGTGTCAGTGTTGTCTTTGTTACTTGGTGTAAGTGTATGTCTTTGTTACTTGGTGTCAGTGTATGTCTTTGTCACTTGGTGTAACTGTGTGTCTGTGTTACTGAGTATCAGTGTATGTCTTTGTTCCATGGTGTAAGTGTGTGTCTGTGTGACTGGGTATCACTGTATGTCTTTGTTACTTGCTGTCAGTGCATGTCTTTGTTACTTGGTGTCAGTGTATGTCTTTGTTACTTGGTGTAAGTGTGTGTCTGTGTTACTGAGTATCAGTGTATGTCTTTGTTCCATGGTGTAAATGTGTGTCTGTGGGACTGAGTATCAGTGTATGTCTTTGTTACTTGCTGTCAGTGTATGTCTTTGTTACTTGATGTCAGTGTATGTCTTTGTTAATGGGTGTCATTGTATGTTTTTGTTAATGGGTGTCAGTGTATGTCTTTGTTACTTGGTATCCGTGTGTCTGTGTTACTGGGTGTCAGTGCATGTCTTTGTTACTGTGTGTCAGTGTATGCCTTTGTTACTTGGTATCCGTGTGTGTCTGTGTAACTGAGTATCAGTGTTTGTCTTTGTTACTGGGTGTCAGTGTATGTCTTTGTGACTTGGTGTTAGTGTGTGTCTGTGTCACTGGGTATCAGTGTCTGTCTTTGTTACTTGGAATAAGTGTGTGTCTGTGTTACTGGGTATCAGTGTATGTCTTTGTTACTTGGTGTCAGTGTATGTATGTGTACTTGATTCAAGAGTTTGTCTTTGTTACTTGGCGTCAGTGTGTGTCTGTGTTACTTGGTGTAAGTGTATGTCTTTGTTACTTGGTGTCAGTGTATGTCTTTGTTACTGGGTGTAAGTGTATGTCTTTGTTACTTGGTGTCAGTGCATGTCTTTGTTACTTGGTGTAAGTGTATGTCTTTGTTACTTGGTGTCAATGTAAGTCTCTGTTACTTGGTGTAAGTGTGTGTCTGTGTTACTGTGTATCAGTGTATGTCTTTGTTAGTTGGTGTCATTGTCTGTCTTTGTTACTTTGTGTAAGTGTGTGTCTGTGTTACTGGGTATCAATGTATGTCTTTGTTACTTGGTGTCAATGTATGTCTTTGTTACTTGGTGTCAGTGTATGTCTGTGTTACTTGGTGTAAGGGTGTGTCTGTGTTACTGGGTATCAGTTTATGTCTTTGTTACTTGGTGTCAGTGTATGTCTTTGTTACTTGGTGTAAGTGTATGTCTTTGTTACTTGGTGTCAGTGTATGTCTGTGTTACTTGGTGTAAGTGTATGTCTTTGTTACTTGGTGTCAGTGGATGTCTTTGTTCCTTGGTGTAAGTGTATGTCTTTGTTACTTGGTGTCAGTGTATGCCTTTGTTACTTGGTGTAAGTATATGTCTTTGCTACTTGGTGTCAGTGTATGTCTTTGATACTTGGTGTAAGTGTATGTCTGTGTTACTGGGTATCAGTGTCTGTCTTTGTTACTTGGTGTAAGTGTATGTCTTTGTTACTTTGTGTCAGTGTATTTCTTTGTTACTTGGTGGAAGTGTATGTCTTTGTTACTTGGTGTAAGTGTATGTCTTTGTTACTTGGTGTCAGTGTATGTCTTTGTTACTGGGTGTAAGTGTATGTCTTTGTTACTTGGTGTCAGTGCATGTCTTTGTTACTTGGTGTAAGTGTATGTCTTTGTTACTTGGTGTCAATGTAAGTCTCTGTTACTTGGTGTAAGTGTGTGTCTGTGTTACTGTGTATCAGTGTATGTCTTTGTTAGTTGGTGTCATTGTCTGTCTTTGTTACTTTGTGTAAGTGTGTGTCTGTGTTACTGGGTATCAATGTATGTCTTTGTTACTTGGTGTCAATGTATGTCTTTGTTACTTGGTGTCAGTGTATGTCTGTGTTACTTGGTGTAAGTGTGTGTCTGTGTTACTGGGTATCAGTTTATGTCTTTGTTACTTGGTGTCAGTGTATGTCTTTGTTACTTGGTGTAAGTGTATGTCTTTGTTACTTGGTGTCAGTGTATGTCTGTGTTACTTGGTGTAAGTGTATGTCTTTGTTACTTGGTGTCAGTGGATGTCTTTGTTCCTTGGTGTAAGTGTATGTCTTTGTTACTTGGTGTCAGTGTATGCCTTTGTTACTTGGTGTAAGTATATGTCTTTGCTACTTGGTGTCAGTGTATGTCTTTGATACTTGGTGTAAGTGTATGTCTGTGTTACTGGGTATCAGTGTCTGTCTTTGTTACTTGGTGTAAGTGTATGTCTTTGTTACTTTGTGTCAGTGTATTTCTTTGTTACTTGGTGGAAGTGTATGTCTTTGTTACTTGGTGTAAGTGTGTGCCTGTGTTGCTGGGTATCAGTGTATGTCTTTGTTACTTGATGTAAGTGTGTGTCTTTGTTACTTGGTGTCAGTGTATGTCTTTGTTACTTGGTGTAAGTGTGTGTCTTTGTTACTTGGTGTCAGTGTGTGTCTTTGTTACTGGGTGTCAGTGTTTGTCTTTGTTACTGGGTGTCAGTGTATGTCTTTGTGACTTGGCGTTAGTGTCTGTCTGTGTTACTGGGTATCAGTGTCTGTCTTTGTTACTTGGTGTAATTGTGTGTCTGTGTTACTGGGTTTCAGTGTATGTCTTTGTTACTTGGTGTCAGTGTATGACTGTGTACTTGATGGATGTGTGTGACTTTGTTACTTGGTGTCAGTGTATGTCTTTGTTACTTGGTGTAAGTGTATGTCTTTGTTTCTTGTTGTCAGTGCATATCTTTGTTTCTTGGTGTAAGTGTATGCCTTTGTTACTGGGTTTCAGTTTCTGTCTTTGTTACTTGGTGTAAATGTGTGTCTGTGTTACTGGGTGTCAGTGTTTGTCTTAGTTACTTGGTGTCAGTGTATGTATGCGTACTTGGTGTAAGTGTGTGCCTTTGTGACTTGGTGTCAGTGTATGTTTGTGTTACTTGGTGTAAGTGTATGTCTTTGTTACTTGGTGTCAGTGTATGTTTTTGTTGCTTGGTGTAATTGTATTTCTTTGTTACTTGGTGTCAGTGCATGTCTTTGTTACTTGGTGTAAGTGTATGTCTTTGTTACTTGGTGTAAGTGTATGTCTCTGTTACTTGGTGTACGTGTGTGTCTGTGTTGCTGGGAATCAGTGTTTGTCTTTGTTAGTTGTTGTCATTGTCTGTCTTTGTTACTTGGTGTAAGTGTGTGTCTGTGTTACTGGGTATCAGTGCATGTCTTTGTTACTTGGTGTCAGTGTATGTCTGTGTTACTTGGTGTAATTGTGTGTCTGTTTAACTGGGTATCAGTGTATGTCTTTGTTACTTGGTGTCACTGTATGTCTTTGTTACTTGGTGTAAGTGTATATCATTGTTACTAGGTGTCAGTGTATGTCTTTGTTACTTGGTGTAAGTGTGTGTCTGTGTTACTGAGTATCAGTGTATGCCTTTGTTACTTGGTGTAAGTGTGTGTCTGTGTCACTGGGTATCAGTGTATGCCTTTGTTACTTGGTGTCAGTGTATGTCTTTGTTACTTGGTGTCAGTGTATGTCTTTGTTACTTGGTGTAAGCGTGTGTCTGTGTTACTGGGTGTCAGTTTATGTTTTTGTTAATGGGTGTCAGTGTATGTCTTTGTTACTTGGTGTCCGTGTGTGCCTTTGTTACTTGGTGTCAGTGTATGTCTTTGTTACTTGGTGTAAGTGTGTTTCTGTGTTACTGAGTATCAGTGTATGTCTTTGTTCCTTGGTGTAAGTGTGTGTCTGTGTTACTGGGTATCAGTGTATGTCTTTCTTACTTAGTGTCAGTGTATGTCTTTGATACTGCATGTCTGTGTATGTTTTTGTTAATGGGTGTCAGTATATGTCTTTGTTACTTGGTGTCCGTGTGTGTCTATGTTACTCGGTGTCAGTGTATGTCGTAGTTACTGGGTGTCAGTGTATGCCTTTGTTAGTTGGTGTCGGTGTTTGTCTTTGTTACTTGGTGTAGGTGTGTGTCTGTGTAACTGAGTATCAGTGTATGTCTTTGTTACTTGGTGTAAGTGTGTGTCTGTGTTACTGGGTATCAGTTTCTGTCTTTGTTACTTGGTGTAAATGTGTGTCTGTGTTACTGAGTATCAGTGTATGTCTTTGTTACTTGGTGTAAGTGTGTGTCTGTGTCACTGGGTATCAGTGTATGTCTTTGTTACTTGGTATCAGTGTATGTCTTTGTTACTTGGTGTCAGTGTATGTCTTTGTTACTTGGTGTAAGCGTGTGTCTGTGTTACTGGGTGTCAGTGTATATTTTTGTTAATGGGTGTCATTGTATGTCTTTGTTACTTGGTGTCCGTGTGTGCCTTTGTTACTTGGTGTCAGTGTATGTCTTTGTTACTTGGTGTAAGTGTGTGTCTGTGTAACTGAGTATCAGTGTATGTCTTTGTTACTTGGTGTAAGTGTGTGTCTGTGTTACTGGGTATCAGTGTATGTCTTTGTTACTTGGTGTCAGTGTATGTCTTTGTTACTTGGTGTAAGTGTCTGTCTGTGTTACTGGGTATCAGTGTATGTCTTTGTTACTTGGTGTCAGAGTGTGCCTTTGCTGCTTGGTGTCATTGCATGTCTTTGTTACTTGGTGTCAGTGTATGTCTGTGTACTTGGTGTAAGTGTGTGTCTTTGTTACTTGGTGTCTTTGTCTGTCTTTGTTACTTGGTGTAAGTGTGTGTCTGTGTTACTGGGTATCAGTGTATGTCTTTGTTACTTGTTGTAAGTGTGTGTCTGTGTTATTGGGTATCAGTGTATGTCTTTGTTACTTTTTGTCAGTGTATGTCTTTGTTACTTGGTGTCAGTGTATGTCTGTGTTACTTGGTGTAATTGTGTGTCTGTGTTACTGGGTATCAGTGTATGTCTTTGTTACTTGTTGTAAGTGTGTGTCTGTGTTATTGGGTATCAGTGTATATCGTTGTTACTTGGTGACTGTGTATGTCTTTGTTACTTGGTGTCAGTGTGTGTCTTTGTTACTTCGTGTCAGTGTGTGTCTTTGTTACTAGGTGTCAGTGTTTGTCTTTGTTACTGGGTGTCAGTGTATGTCTTTGTGACTTGGTGTTAGTGTGTGTCTGTGGTACTGGGTATCAGTGTCTGTCTTTGTTACTTAGAGTAAGTGTGTATCTGTGTTACTGGGTATCAGTGTTTGTCTGTGTTACTTGGTGTCAGTGCATGTCTGTGTACTTGGTGTAAGTGTGTGTCTTTGTTACTTCATGTCAGTGTATGTCTGTGTTACTTGGTGTAAGTGTATGTCTTTGTTACTTGGTGTCCTTGTCTGTCTTTGTTACTTCGTGTAAGTGTATGTCTTTGTTACTTGGTGTCAGTGCATGTCTGTGTTACTTGGTGTAATTGTGTGTCTGTGTTACTGGGTATCAGTGTATGTCTTTGTTACTTGGTGTAAGTGTGTGTCTGTGTTACTGAGTATCAGTGTATGTCTTTGTTCCATGGTGTAAGTGTGTGTCTGTGTGACTGGGTATCAGTGTATGTCTTTGTTACTTGGTGTCAGTGTATGTCTGTGTTACTTGGTGTAATTGTGTGTCTGTGTTACTGGGTATCAGTGTATGTCTTTGTTACTTGTTGTAAGTGTGTGTCTGTGTTATTGGGTATCAGTGTATATCGTTGTTACTTGGTGACTGTGTATGTCTTTGTTACTTGGTGTCAGTGTGTGTCTTTGTTACTTCGTGTCAGTGTGTGTCTTTGTTACTAGGTGTCAGTGTTTGTCTTTGTTACTGGGTGTCAGTGTATGTCTTTGTGACTTGGTGTTAGTGTGTGTCTGTGGTACTGGGTATCAGTGTCTGTCTTTGTTACTTAGAGTAAGTGTGTATCTGTGTTACTGGGTATCAGTGTTTGTCTGTGTTACTTGGTGTCAGTGCATGTCTGTGTACTTGGTGTAAGTGTGTGTCTTTGTTACTTCATGTCAGTGTATGTCTGTGTTACTTGGTGTAAGTGTATGTCTTTGTTACTTGGTGTCCTTGTCTGTCTTTGTTACTTCGTGTAAGTGTATGTCTTTGTTACTTGGTGTCAGTGCATGTCTGTGTTACTTGGTGTAATTGTGTGTCTGTGTTACTGGGTATCAGTGTATGTCTTTGTTACTTGGTGTAAGTGTGTGTCTGTGTTACTGAGTATCAGTGTATGTCTTTGTTCCATGGTGTAAGTGTGTGTCTGTGTGACTGGGTATCAGTGTATGTCTTTGTTACTTGCTGTCAGTGTATGTCTTTGTTACTTGGTGTCAGTGTATGTCTTTGTTACTTGGTGTAAGTGTGTGTTTGTATTACTGAGTATCAGTGTATGTCTTTGTTCCATGGTGTAAGTGTGTGTCTGTGGGACTGGGTATCAGTGTATGTCTTTGTTACTTGCTGTCAGTGTATGTCTTTGTTACTTGATGTCAGTGTATGTCTTTGTTACTGGGTGTCATTGTATGTTTTTGTTAATGGGTGTCAGTGTATGTCTTTGTTACTTGGTATCCGTGTGTCTGTGTTACTGGTTGTCAGTGTATGTCTTTGTTACTGTGTGTCAGTGTATGCCTTTGTTCCTTGGTATCCGTGTGTGTCTGTGTAACTGAGTATCAGTGTATGTCTTTGTTACTTGGTGTAAGTGTGTTTCTGTGTTACTGGGTATCAGTGTAAGTCTTTGTTACTTGGTGTCAGTGTATGTCTTTGTTACTTGGTGTGAGTGTGTGTCTGTGTTACTGGGTATCAGTGAATTTCTTTGTTACTTGGTGTCAGTGTATGTCTTTGTTACTTGGTGTAAGTGTCTGTCTGTGTTACTGGGTATCAGTGTATGTCTTTGTTACTTGGTGTCAGAGTGTGCCTTTGCTGCTTGGTGTCATTGCATGTCTTTGTTACTTGGTGTCAGTGTATGTCTGTGTACTTGGTGTAAGTGTGTGTCTTTGTTACTTGGTGTCTTTGTCTGTCTTTGTTACTTGGTGTAAGTGTGTGTCTGTGTTACTGGGTATCAGTGTATGTCTTTGTTACTTGGTATCAGTGTATGTCTTTGTTACTTGGTGTCAGTGTATGTCTTTGTTACTTGGTGTAAGCGTGTGTCTGTGTTACTGGGTGTCAGTGTATATTTTTGTTAATGGGTGTCATTGTATGTCTTTGTTACTTGGTGTCCGTGTGTGCCTTTGTTACTTGGTGTCAGTGTATGTCTTTGTTACTTGGTGTAAGTGTGTGTCTGTGTAACTGAGTATCAGTGTATGTCTTTGTTACTTGGTGTAAGTGTGTGTCTGTGTTACTGGGTATCAGTGTATGTCTTTGTTACTTGGTGTCAGTGTATGTCTTTGTTACTTGGTGTAAGTGTCTGTCTGTGTTACTGGGTATCAGTGTATGTCTTTGTTACTTGGTGTCAGAGTGTGCCTTTGCTGCTTGGTGTCATTGCATGTCTTTGTTACTTGGTGTCAGTGTATGTCTGTGTACTTGGTGTAAGTGTGTGTCTTTGTTACTTGGTGTCTTTGTCTGTCTTTGTTACTTGGTGTAAGTGTGTGTCTGTGTTACTGGGTATCAGTGTATGTCTTTGTTACTTGTTGTAAGTGTGTGTCTGTGTTATTGGGTATCAGTGTATGTCTTTGTTACTTTTTGTCAGTGTATGTCTTTGTTACTTGGTGTCAGTGTATGTCTGTGTTACTTGGTGTAATTGTGTGTCTGTGTTACTGGGTATCAGTGTATGTCTTTGTTACTTGTTGTAAGTGTGTGTCTGTGTTATTGGGTATCAGTGTATATCGTTGTTACTTGGTGACTGTGTATGTCTTTGTTACTTGGTGTCAGTGTGTGTCTTTGTTACTTCGTGTCAGTGTGTGTCTTTGTTACTAGGTGTCAGTGTTTGTCTTTGTTACTGGGTGTCAGTGTATGTCTTTGTGACTTGGTGTTAGTGTGTGTCTGTGGTACTGGGTATCAGTGTCTGTCTTTGTTACTTAGAGTAAGTGTGTATCTGTGTTACTGGGTATCAGTGTTTGTCTGTGTTACTTGGTGTCAGTGCATGTCTGTGTACTTGGTGTAAGTGTGTGTCTTTGTTACTTCATGTCAGTGTATGTCTGTGTTACTTGGTGTAAGTGTATGTCTTTGTTACTTGGTGTCCTTGTCTGTCTTTGTTACTTCGTGTAAGTGTATGTCTTTGTTACTTGGTGTCAGTGCATGTCTGTGTTACTTGGTGTAATTGTGTGTCTGTGTTACTGGGTATCAGTGTATGTCTTTGTTACTTGGTGTAAGTGTGTGTCTGTGTTACTGAGTATCAGTGTATGTCTTTGTTCCATGGTGTAAGTGTGTGTCTGTGTGACTGGGTATCAGTGTATGTCTTTGTTACTTGGTGTCAGTGTATGTCTGTGTTACTTGGTGTAATTGTGTGTCTGTGTTACTGGGTATCAGTGTATGTCTTTGTTACTTGTTGTAAGTGTGTGTCTGTGTTATTGGGTATCAGTGTATATCGTTGTTACTTGGTGACTGTGTATGTCTTTGTTACTTGGTGTCAGTGTGTGTCTTTGTTACTTCGTGTCAGTGTGTGTCTTTGTTACTAGGTGTCAGTGTTTGTCTTTGTTACTGGGTGTCAGTGTATGTCTTTGTGACTTGGTGTTAGTGTGTGTCTGTGGTACTGGGTATCAGTGTCTGTCTTTGTTACTTAGAGTAAGTGTGTATCTGTGTTACTGGGTATCAGTGTTTGTCTGTGTTACTTGGTGTCAGTGCATGTCTGTGTACTTGGTGTAAGTGTGTGTCTTTGTTACTTCATGTCAGTGTATGTCTGTGTTACTTGGTGTAAGTGTATGTCTTTGTTACTTGGTGTCCTTGTCTGTCTTTGTTACTTCGTGTAAGTGTATGTCTTTGTTACTTGGTGTCAGTGCATGTCTGTGTTACTTGGTGTAATTGTGTGTCTGTGTTACTGGGTATCAGTGTATGTCTTTGTTACTTGGTGTAAGTGTGTGTCTGTGTTACTGAGTATCAGTGTATGTCTTTGTTCCATGGTGTAAGTGTGTGTCTGTGTGACTGGGTATCAGTGTATGTCTTTGTTACTTGCTGTCAGTGTATGTCTTTGTTACTTGGTGTCAGTGTATGTCTTTGTTACTTGGTGTAAGTGTGTGTTTGTATTACTGAGTATCAGTGTATGTCTTTGTTCCATGGTGTAAGTGTGTGTCTGTGGGACTGGGTATCAGTGTATGTCTTTGTTACTTGCTGTCAGTGTATGTCTTTGTTACTTGATGTCAGTGTATGTCTTTGTTACTGGGTGTCATTGTATGTTTTTGTTAATGGGTGTCAGTGTATGTCTTTGTTACTTGGTATCCGTGTGTCTGTGTTACTGGTTGTCAGTGTATGTCTTTGTTACTGTGTGTCAGTGTATGCCTTTGTTCCTTGGTATCCGTGTGTGTCTGTGTAACTGAGTATCAGTGTATGTCTTTGTTACTTGGTGTAAGTGTGTTTCTGTGTTACTGGGTATCAGTGTAAGTCTTTGTTACTTGGTGTCAGTGTATGTCTTTGTTACTTGGTGTGAGTGTGTGTCTGTGTTACTGGGTATCAGTGAATTTCTTTGTTACTTGGTGTCAGTGTATGTCTTTGTTACTTGGTGTAAGTGTCTGTCTGTGTTACTGGGTATCAGTGTATGTCTTTGTTACTTGGTGTCAGAGTGTGCCTTTGCTGCTTGGTGTCATTGCATGTCTTTGTTACTTGGTGTCAGTGTATGTCTGTGTACTTGGTGTAAGTGTGTGTCTTTGTTACTTGGTGTCTTTGTCTGTCTTTGTTACTTGGTGTAAGTGTGTGTCTGTGTTACTGGGTATCAGTGTATGTCTTTGTTACTTGTTGTAAGTGTGTGTCTGTGTTATTGGGTATCAGTGTATGTCTTTGTTACTTTTTGTCAGTGTATGTCTTTGTTACTTGGTGTCAGTGTATGTCTGTGTTACTTGGTGTAATTGTGTGTCTGTGTTACTGGGTATCAGTGTATGTCTTTGTTACTTGTTGTAAGTGTGTGTCTGTGTTATTGGGTATCAGTGTATATCGTTGTTACTTGGTGACTGTGTATGTCTTTGTTACTTGGTGTCAGTGTGTGTCTTTGTTACTTCGTGTCAGTGTGTGTCTTTGTTACTAGGTGTCAGTGTTTGTCTTTGTTACTGGGTGTCAGTGTATGTCTTTGTGACTTGGTGTTAGTGTGTGTCTGTGGTACTGGGTATCAGTGTCTGTCTTTGTTACTTAGAGTAAGTGTGTATCTGTGTTACTGGGTATCAGTGTTTGTCTGTGTTACTTGGTGTCAGTGCATGTCTGTGTACTTGGTGTAAGTGTGTGTCTTTGTTACTTCATGTCAGTGTATGTCTGTGTTACTTGGTGTAAGTGTATGTCTTTGTTACTTGGTGTCCTTGTCTGTCTTTGTTACTTCGTGTAAGTGTATGTCTTTGTTACTTGGTGTCAGTGCATGTCTGTGTTACTTGGTGTAATTGTGTGTCTGTGTTACTGGGTATCAGTGTATGTCTTTGTTACTTGGTGTAAGTGTGTGTCTGTGTTACTGAGTATCAGTGTATGTCTTTGTTCCATGGTGTAAGTGTGTGTCTGTGTGACTGGGTATCAGTGTATGTCTTTGTTACTTGCTGTCAGTGTATGTCTTTGTTACTTGGTGTCAGTGTATGTCTTTGTTACTTGGTGTAAGTGTGTGTTTGTATTACTGAGTATCAGTGTATGTCTTTGTTCCATGGTGTAAGTGTGTGTCTGTGGGACTGGGTATCAGTGTATGTCTTTGTTACTTGCTGTCAGTGTATGTCTTTGTTACTTGATGTCAGTGTATGTCTTTGTTACTGGGTGTCATTGTATGTTTTTGTTAATGGGTGTCAGTGTATGTCTTTGTTACTTGGTATCCGTGTGTCTGTGTTACTGGTTGTCAGTGTATGTCTTTGTTACTGTGTGTCAGTGTATGCCTTTGTTCCTTGGTATCCGTGTGTGTCTGTGTAACTGAGTATCAGTGTATGTCTTTGTTACTTGGTGTAAGTGTGTTTCTGTGTTACTGGGTATCAGTGTAAGTCTTTGTTACTTGGTGTCAGTGTATGTCTTTGTTACTTGGTGTGAGTGTGTGTCTGTGTTACTGGGTATCAGTGAATTTCTTTGTTACTTGGTGTCAGTGTATGTCCTTGTTACTTGGTGTAAGTGTGTGTCTGTGTTACTGGGTATCAGTGTATGTCTTTGTTACTTGGTGTCAGTGTGTGCCTTTGTTACTTGGTGTCATTGTGTGACTTTGTTACTGGGTGTCAGTGTATGTCTTTGTTACTTGCTGTCAGTGTATGTCTTTGTTACTTGATGTCAGTGTATGTCTTCGTTACTGGGTGTCATTGTATGTTTTTGTTAATGGGTGTCAGTGTATGTCTTTGTTACTTGGTATCCGTGTGTCTGTGTTACTGGTTGTCAGTGTATGTCTTTGTTACTGTGTGTCAGTGTATGCCTTTGTTCCTTGGTATCCGTGTGTGTCTGTGTAACTGAGTATCAGTGTATGTCTTTGTTACTTGGTGTAAGTGTGTTTCTGTGTTACTGGGTATCAGTGTATGTCTTTGTTACTTGGTGTCAGTGTATGTCTTTGTTACTTGGTGTAAGTGTGTGTTTGTATTACTGAGTATCAGTGTATGTCTTTGTTCCATGGTGTAAGTGTGTGTCTGTGGGACTGGGTATCAGTGTATGTCTTTGTTACTTGCTGTCAGTGTATGTCTTTGTTACTTGATGTCAGTGTATGTCTTTGTTACTGGGTGTCATTGTATGTTTTTGTTAATGGGTGTCAGTGTATGTCTTTGTTACTTGGTATCCGTGTGTCTGTGTTACTGGTTGTCAGTGTATGTCTTTGTTACTGTGTGTCAGTGTATGCCTTTGTTCCTTGGTATCCGTGTGTGTCTGTGTAACTGAGTATCAGTGTATGTCTTTGTTACTTGGTGTAAGTGTGTTTCTGTGTTACTGGGTATCAGTGTAAGTCTTTGTTACTTGGTGTCAGTGTATGTCTTTGTTACTTGGTGTGAGTGTGTGTCTGTGTTACTGGGTATCAGTGAATTTCTTTGTTACTTGGTGTCAGTGTATGTCCTTGTTACTTGGTGTAAGTGTGTGTCTGTGTTACTGGGTATCAGTGTATGTCTTTGTTACTTGGTGTCAGTGTGTGCCTTTGTTACTTGGTGTCATTGTGTGACTTTGTTACTGGGTGTCAGTGTATGTCTTTGTTACTTGCTGTCAGTGTATGTCTTTGTTACTTGATGTCAGTGTATGTCTTCGTTACTGGGTGTCATTGTATGTTTTTGTTAATGGGTGTCAGTGTATGTCTTTGTTACTTGGTATCCGTGTGTCTGTGTTACTGGTTGTCAGTGTATGTCTTTGTTACTGTGTGTCAGTGTATGCCTTTGTTCCTTGGTATCCGTGTGTGTCTGTGTAACTGAGTATCAGTGTATGTCTTTGTTACTTGGTGTAAGTGTGTTTCTGTGTTACTGGGTATCAGTGTAAGTCTTTGTTACATGGTGTCAGTGTATGTCTTTGTTACTTGGTGTGAGTGTGTGTCTGTGTTACTGGGTATCAGTGAATTTCTTTGTTACTTGGTGTCAGTGTATGTCCTTGTTACTTGGTGTAAGTGTATGGCTGTGTTACTGGGTATCAGTGTATGTCTTTGTTACTTGGTGTCAGTGTGTGCCTTTGTTACTTGGTGTCATTGTGTGACTTTGTTACTGGGTGTCAGTGTATGCCTTTGTTACTGGGTGTCAGTGTATGTCTTTGTGACTTGGTGTAAGTGTGTGTATGAGTTGCTGGGTATCAGTGTCTGTCATTGTTACTTTTTGTAAATGTGTGTCTGTGTTACTGGGTATCAGTGAAAGTCTTTGTTACTTGGTGTCCGTGTATGTCTGTGTTACTTGGTGTAAGTGTGTGTCTTTGTTACTTGGTGTCAGTGCATGTCTGTGTTACTTGGTGTAAGTGTGTGTCTTTTTTACTTGGTGTCAGTGTATGTCTTTGTTACTTGGTGTCATTGTATGTCTTTGTTACATGGTGTAAGTGTGTGTCTGTGTGACTGGGTATCAGTGTATGTCTTTGTTACTTGGTGTCTGTGTATGTCTGTGATACTTTGTGTAAGTGTGTGTCTGTGTTGCTGGGTATCAGTGCATGTCTTTGTTACTTGGTGTATGTGTGTGTCTGTGTTATTGGGTATCAGTGTATGTCGTTGTTACCTGGTGACTGTGCATGTCTTTGTTATTTGGTTTCAGTGTATGTCTTTGTTACTTGGTGTAAGTGTGTGTTTGTATTACTGAGTATAAGTGTATGTCTTTGTTCCATGGTGTAAGTGTGTGTCTGTGGGACTGGATATCAGTGTATGTCTTTGTTACTTGCTGTCAGTGTATGTCTTTGTTACTTGATGTCAGTGTATGTCTTTGTTACTGGGTGTCATTGTATGTTTTTGTTAATTGGTGTCAGTGTATGTCTTTGTTACTTGGTATTCGTGTGTCTGTGTTACTGGTTGTCAGTGTATGTCTTTGTTACTGTGTGTCACTGTATGCCTTTGTTCCTTGGTATCCGTGTGTGTCTGTGTAACTGAGTATCAGTGTATGTCTTTGTTACTTGGTGTAAGTGTGTTTCTGTGTTACTGGGTATCAGTGTAAGTCTTTGTTACTTGGTGTCAGTGTATGTCTTTGTTACTTGGTGTGAGTGTGTGTCTGTGTTACTGGGTATCAGTGAATTTCTTTGTTACTTGGTGTCAGTGTATGTCCTTGTTACTTGGTGTAAGTGTGTGTCTGTGTTACTGGGTATCAGTGTATGTCTTTGTTACTTGGTGTCAGTGTGTGCCTTTGTTACTTGGTGTCATTGTGTGACTTTGTTACTGGGTGTCAGTGTATGCCTTTGTTACTGGGTGTCAGTGTATGTCTTTGTGACTTGGTGTAAGTGTGTGTATGAGTTGCTGGGTATCAGTGTCTGTCATTGTTACTTTTTGTAAATGTGTGTCTGTGTTACTGGGTATCAGTGAAAGTCTTTGTTACTTGGTGTCCGTGTATGTCTGTGTTACTTGGTGTAAGTGTGTGTCTTTGTTACTTGGTGTCAGTGCATGTCTGTGTTACTTGGTGTAAGTGTGTGTCTTTTTTACTTGGTGTCAGTGTATGTCTTTGTTACTTGGTGTCATTGTATGTCTTTGTTACATGGTGTAAGTGTGTGTCTGTGTGACTGGGTATCAGTGTATGTCTTTGTTACTTGGTGTCTGTGTATGTCTGTGATACTTTGTGTAAGTGTGTGTCTGTGTTGCTGGGTATCAGTGTATGTCTTTGTTACTTGGTGTATGTGTGTGTCTGTGTTATTGGGTATCAGTGTATGTCGTTGTTACCTGGTGACTGTGCATGTCTTTGTTCCTTGGTGTCAGTGTGTGTCTTTGTTACTTCGTGTCGGTGTGTGTCTTTGTTACTGGGTGTCTGTGTTTGTCTTTGTTACTGGGTGTCAGTGTATGTCTTTGTGACTTGGTGTTAGTGTGTGTCTGTGGTACTGGGTATCAGTGTCTGTCTTTGTTACTTGGAGTAAGTGTGTGTCTGTGTTACTGGGTATCAGTGAAAGTCTTTGTTACTTGGTGTCCGTGTATGTCTGTGTTACTTGGTGTAAGTGTGTGTCTTTGTTACTTGGTGTCAGTGCATGTCTGTGTTACTTGGTGTAAGTGTGTGTCTTTTTTACTTGGTGTCAGTGTATGTCTTTGTTACTTGGTGTCATTGTATGTCTTTGTTACATGGTGTAAGTGTGTGTCTGTGTGACTGGGTATCAGTGTATGTCTTTGTTACTTGGTGTCTGTGTATGTCTGTGATACTTTGTGTAAGTGTGTGTCTGTGTTGCTGGGTATCAGTGTATGTCTTTGTTACTTGGTGTATGTGTGTGTCTGTGTTATTGGGTATCGGTGTATGTCGTTGTTACCTGGTGACTGTGCATGTCTTTGTTACTTGGTGTCAGTGTGTGTCTTTGTTACTTCGTGTCGGTGTGTGTCTTTGTTACTGGGTGTCTGTGTTTGTCTTTGTTACTGGGTGTCAGTGTATGTCTTTGTGACTTGGTGTTAGTGTGTGTCTGTGGTACTGGGTATCAGTGTCTGTCTTTGTTACTTGGAGTAAGTGTGTGTCTGTGTTACTGGGTATCAGTGTATGTCTTTGTTACTTGGTGTCAGTGTATGTCTGTGTACTTGGTGTAAGTGTGTGTCTTTGTTACTTGGTGTGAGTGTGTGTCTGTGTTACTTGGTGTAAGTGTATGTCTTTGTTACTTGGTGTCAGTGTATGTCTTTGTTACTGGGGTTAAGTGTATGTCTTTGTTACTTGGTGTCAGTGCATGCCTTTGTTACTTGGTGTAAGTGTATATCTTTGTTACTTGGTGTCAGTGTAAGTCTCTGTTACTTGGTGTAAGTGTGTGTCTGTGTTACTGTGTATCAGTGTATGTCTTTGTTAGTTGGTGTCATTGTCCGTCTTTGTTACTTTGTGTAAGTGTGTGTCTGTGTTACTGGGTATCAATGTATGTCTTTGTTACTTGGTGTCAATGTATGTTTTTGTTACTTGGCGTCAGTGTATGTCTGTGTTACTTGGTGTAAGTGTGTGTCTGTGTTACTGGGTATCAGTTTATCTCTTTGTTACTTGGTGTCAGTGTATGTCTTTGCTACTTGGTGTAAGTGTATGTCTTTGTTACTTGGTGTCAGTGTATGTCTGTGTTACTTGGTGCAAGTGTATGTCTTTTTTACTTGGTGTCAGTGGATGTCTTTTTTCCTTGGTGTAAGTGTATGTCTTTGTTACTTGGTGTCAGTGTATGTCTTTGTGACTTGGTGTAAGTGTATGTCTTTGCTACTTGGTGTCAGTGTATGTCTTTGATACTTGGTGTAAGTGTATGTCTGTGTTTCTGGGTATCAGTGTCTGTCTTTGTTACTTGGTGTATGTGTATGTCTTTGTTACTTTGTGTCAGTGTATGTCTTTGTTACTTGGTGGAAGTGTATGTCTTTGTTACTTGGTGTGAGTGTGTGTCTGTGTTACTGGGTATCAGTGAATTTCTTTGTTACTTGGTGTCAGTGTATGTCCTTGTTACTTGGTGTAAGTGTATGGCTGTGTTACTGGGTATCAGTGTATGTCTTTGTTACTTGGTGTCAGTGTGTGCCTTTGTTACTTGGTGTCATTGTGTGACTTTGTTACTGGGTGTCAGTGTATGCCTTTGTTACTGGGTGTCAGTGTATGTCTTTGTGACTTGGTGTAAGTGTGTGTATGAGTTGCTGGGTATCAGTGTCTGTCATTGTTACTTTTTGTAAATGTGTGTCTGTGTTACTGGGTATCAGTGAAAGTCTTTGTTACTTGGTGTCCGTGTATGTCTGTGTTACTTGGTGTAAGTGTGTGTCTTTGTTACTTGGTGTCAGTGCATGTCTGTGTTACTTGGTGTAAGTGTGTGTCTTTTTTACTTGGTGTCAGTGTATGTCTTTGTTACTTGGTGTCATTGTATGTCTTTGTTACATGGTGTAAGTGTGTGTCTGTGTGACTGGGTATCAGTGTATGTCTTTGTTACTTGGTGTCTGTGTATGTCTGTGATACTTTGTGTAAGTGTGTGTCTGTGTTGCTGGGTATCAGTGCATGTCTTTGTTACTTGGTGTATGTGTGTGTCTGTGTTATTGGGTATCAGTGTATGTCGTTGTTACCTGGTGACTGTGCATGTCTTTGTTATTTGGTTTCAGTGTATGTCTTTGTTACTTGGTGTAAGTGTGTGTTTGTATTACTGAGTATAAGTGTATGTCTTTGTTCCATGGTGTAAGTGTGTGTCTGTGGGACTGGATATCAGTGTATGTCTTTGTTACTTGCTGTCAGTGTATGTCTTTGTTACTTGATGTCAGTGTATGTCTTTGTTACTGGGTGTCATTGTATGTTTTTGTTAATTGGTGTCAGTGTATGTCTTTGTTACTTGGTATTCGTGTGTCTGTGTTACTGGTTGTCAGTGTATGTCTTTGTTACTGTGTGTCACTGTATGCCTTTGTTCCTTGGTATCCGTGTGTGTCTGTGTAACTGAGTATCAGTGTATGTCTTTGTTACTTGGTGTAAGTGTGTTTCTGTGTTACTGGGTATCAGTGTAAGTCTTTGTTACTTGGTGTCAGTGTATGTCTTTGTTACTTGGTGTGAGTGTGTGTCTGTGTTACTGGGTATCAGTGAATTTCTTTGTTACTTGGTGTCAGTGTATGTCCTTGTTACTTGGTGTAAGTGTGTGTCTGTGTTACTGGGTATCAGTGTATGTCTTTGTTACTTGGTGTCAGTGTGTGCCTTTGTTACTTGGTGTCATTGTGTGACTTTGTTACTGGGTGTCAGTGTATGCCTTTGTTACTGGGTGTCAGTGTATGTCTTTGTGACTTGGTGTAAGTGTGTGTATGAGTTGCTGGGTATCAGTGTCTGTCATTGTTACTTTTTGTAAATGTGTGTCTGTGTTACTGGGTATCAGTGAAAGTCTTTGTTACTTGGTGTCCGTGTATGTCTGTGTTACTTGGTGTAAGTGTGTGTCTTTGTTACTTGGTGTCAGTGCATGTCTGTGTTACTTGGTGTAAGTGTGTGTCTTTTTTACTTGGTGTCAGTGTATGTCTTTGTTACTTGGTGTCATTGTATGTCTTTGTTACATGGTGTAAGTGTGTGTCTGTGTGACTGGGTATCAGTGTATGTCTTTGTTACTTGGTGTCTGTGTATGTCTGTGATACTTTGTGTAAGTGTGTGTCTGTGTTGCTGGGTATCAGTGTATGTCTTTGTTACTTGGTGTATGTGTGTGTCTGTGTTATTGGGTATCAGTGTATGTCGTTGTTACCTGGTGACTGTGCATGTCTTTGTTCCTTGGTGTCAGTGTGTGTCTTTGTTACTTCGTGTCGGTGTGTGTCTTTGTTACTGGGTGTCTGTGTTTGTCTTTGTTACTGGGTGTCAGTGTATGTCTTTGTGACTTGGTGTTAGTGTGTGTCTGTGGTACTGGGTATCAGTGTCTGTCTTTGTTACTTGGAGTAAGTGTGTGTCTGTGTTACTGGGTATCAGTGAAAGTCTTTGTTACTTGGTGTCCGTGTATGTCTGTGTTACTTGGTGTAAGTGTGTGTCTTTGTTACTTGGTGTCAGTGCATGTCTGTGTTACTTGGTGTAAGTGTGTGTCTTTTTTACTTGGTGTCAGTGTATGTCTTTGTTACTTGGTGTCATTGTATGTCTTTGTTACATGGTGTAAGTGTGTGTCTGTGTGACTGGGTATCAGTGTATGTCTTTGTTACTTGGTGTCTGTGTATGTCTGTGATACTTGGTGTAAGTGTGTGTCTGTGTTGCTGGGTATCAGTGTATGTCTTTGTTACTTGGTGTATGTGTGTGTCTGTGTTATTGGGTATCGGTGTATGTCGTTGTTACCTGGTGACTGTGCATGTCTTTGTTACTTGGTGTCAGTGTGTGTCTTTGTTACTTCGTGTCGGTGTGTGTCTTTGTTACTGGGTGTCTGTGTTTGTCTTTGTTACTGGGTGTCAGTGTATGTCTTTGTGACTTGGTGTTAGTGTGTGTCTGTGGTACTGGGTATCAGTGTCTGTCTTTGTTACTTGGAGTAAGTGTGTGTCTGTGTTACTGGGTATCAGTGTATGTCTTTGTTACTTGGTGTCAGTGTATGTCTGTGTACTTGGTGTAAGTGTGTGTCTTTGTTACTTGGTGTGAGTGTGTGTCTGTGTTACTTGGTGTAAGTGTATGTCTTTGTTACTTGGTGTCAGTGTATGTCTTTGTTACTGGGGTTAAGTGTATGTCTTTGTTACTTGGTGTCAGTGCATGCCTTTGTTACTTGGTGTAAGTGTAAGTCTCTGTTACTTGGTGTAAGTGTGTGTCTGTGTTACTGTGTATCAGTGTATGTCTTTGTTAGTTGGTGTCATTGTCCGTCTTTGTTACTTTGTGTAAGTGTGTGTCTGTGTTACTGGGTATCAATGTATGTCTTTGTTACTTGGTGTCAATGTATGTTTTTGTTACTTGGCGTCAGTGTATGTCTGTGTTACTTGGTGTAAGTGTGTGTCTGTGTTACTGGGTATCAGTTTATCTCTTTGTTACTTGGTGTCAGTGTATGTCTTTGCTACTTGGTGTAAGTGTATGTCTTTGTTACTTGGTGTCAGTGTATGTCTGTGTTACTTGGTGCAAGTGTATGTCTTTTTTACTTGGTGTCAGTGGATGTCTTTTTTCCTTGGTGTAAGTGTATGTCTTTGTTACTTGGTGTCAGTGTATGTCTTTGTGACTTGGTGTAAGTGTATGTCTTTGCTACTTGGTGTCAGTGTATGTCTTTGATACTTGGTGTAAGTGTATGTCTGTGTTTCTGGGTATCAGTGTCTGTCTTTGTTACTTGGTGTATGTGTATGTCTTTGTTACTTTGTGTCAGTGTATGTCTTTGTTACTTGGTGGAAGTGTATGTCTTTGTTACTTGGTGTAAGTGTGTGCCTGTGTTGCTGGGTATCAGTGTATGTCTTTGTTACTTGGTGTAAGTGTATGTCTTTGTTACTTTGTGTCAGTGTATGTCTTTGTTACTTGGTGGAAGTGTATGTCTTTGTTACTTGGTGTAAGTGTGTGTCTTTTTTACTTGGTGTCAGTGTATGTCTTTGTTACTTGGTGTCATTGTATGTCTTTGTTACATGGTGTAAGTGTGTGTCTGTGTGACTGGGTATCAGTGTATGTCTTTGTTACTTGTTGTCTGTGTATGTCTGTGATACTTTGTGTTAGTGTGTGTCTGTGTTGCTGGGTATCAGTGTATGTCTTTGTTACTTGGTGTATGTGTGTGTCTGTGTTATTGGGTATCAGTGTATGTCGTTGTTACCTGGTGACTGTGCATGTCTTTGTTACTTGGTGTCAGTGTATGTCTTTGTTACTTGGTGTAAGTGTGTGTTTGTATTACTGAGTATCAGTGTATGTCTTTGTTCCATGGTGTAAGTGTGTGTCTGTGGGACTGGGTATCAGTGTATGTCTTTGTTACTTGATGTCAGTGTATGTCTTTGTTACTGGGTGTCATTGTATGTTTTTGTTAATGGGTGTCAGTGTATGTATTTGTTACTTGGTATCCGTGTGTCTGTGTTACTGGTTGTCAGTGTCTGTCTTTGTTACTGTGTGTCAGTGTATGCCTTTGTTCCTTGGTATCCGTGTGTGTCTGTGTAACTGAGTATCAGTGTATGTCTTTGTTACTTGGTGTAAGTGTGTTTCTGTGTTACTGGGTATCAGTGTAAGTCTTTGTTACTTTGTGTCAGTGTATGTCTTTGTTACTTGGTGTGAGTGTGTGTCTGTGTTACTGGGTATCAGTGAATTTCTTTGTTACTTGGTGTCAGTGTATGTCCTTGTTACTTGGTGTAAGTGTGTGTCTGTGTTACTGGGTATCAGTGTATGTCTTTGTTACTTGGTGTCAGTGTGTGCCTTTGTTACTTGGTGTCATTGTGTGACTTTGTTACTGGGTGTCAGTGTATGCCTTTGTTACTGGGTGTCAGTGTATGTCTTTGTGACTTGGTGTAAGTGTGTGTATGAGTTGCTGGGTATCAGTGTCTGTCATTGTTACTTTTTGTAAATGTGTGTCTGTGTTACTGGGTATCAGTGAAAGTCCTTGTTACTTGGTGTCCGTGTATCTCTGTGTTACTTGGTGTAAGTGTGTGTCTTTGTTACTTGGTGTCAGTGCATGTCTGTGTTACTTGGTGTAAGTGTGTGTCTTTTTTACTTGGTGTCAGTGTATGTCTTTGTTACTTGGTGTCATTGTATGTCTTTGTTACATGGTGTAAGTGTGTGTCTGTGTGACTGGGTATCAGTGTATGTCTTTGTTACTTGGTGTCTGTGTATGTCTGTGATACTTTGTGTAAGTGTGTGTCTGTGTTGCTGGGTATCAGTGTATGTCTTTCTAACTTGGTGTATGTGTGTGTCTGTGTTATTGGGTATCAGTGTATGTCGTTGTTACCTGGTGACTGTGCATGTCTTTGTTACTTGGTGTCAGTGTGTGTCTTTGTTACTTCGTGTCAGTGTGTGTCTTTGTTACTGCGTGTCTCTGTTTGTCTTTGTTACTGGGTGTCAGTGTATGTCTTTGTGACTTGGTGTTAGTGTGTGTCTGTGGTACTGGGTATCAGTGTCTGTCTTTGTTACTTGGAGTATGTGTGTGTCTGTGTTACTGGGTATCAGTGTATGTCTTTGTTACTTGGTGTCAGTGTATGTCTGTGTACTTGGTGTAAGTGTGTGTCTTTGTTACTTGGTGTCAGTGTGTGTCTGTGTTACTTGGTGTAAGTGTATGTCTTTGTTACTTGGTGTCAGTGTATGTCTTTGTTACTGGGATTAAGTGTATGTCTTTGTTACTTGGTGTCAGTGCATGTCTTTGTTACTTGGTGTAAGTGTATATCTTTGTTACTTGGTGTCAGTGTAAGTCTCTGTTACTTGGTGTAAGTGTGTGTCTGTGTTACTGTGTATCAGTGTATGTCTTTGTTAGTTGGTGTCATTGTCCGTCTTTGTTACTTTGTGTAAGTGTGTGTCTGTGTTACTGGGTATCAATGTATGTCTTTGTTACTTGGTGTCAATGTATGTTTTTGTTACTTGGCGTCAGTGTATGTCTGTGTTACTTGGTGTAAGTGTGTGTCTGTGTTACTGGGTATCAGTTTATCTCTTTGTTACTTGGTGTCAGTGTATGTCTTTGCTACTTGGTGTAAGTGCCTGTCTTTGTTACTTGGTGTCAGTGTATGTCTGTGTTACTTGGTGCAAGTGTATGTCTTTGTTACTTGGTGTCAGTGGATGTCTTTTTTCCTTGGTGTAAGTGTATGTCTTTGTTACTTGGTGTCAGTGTATGTCTTTGTTACTTGGTGTAAGTGTATGTCTTTGCTACTTGGTGTCAGTGTATGTCTTTGATACTTGGTGTAAGTGTATGTCTGTGTTTCTGGGTATCAGTGTCTGTCTTTGTTACTTGGTGTAAGTGTATGTCTTTGTTACTTTGTGTAAGTGTATGTCTTTGTTACTTGGTGGAAGTGTATGTCTTTGTTACTTGGTGTAAGTGTGTGCCTGTGTTGCTGGGTATCAGTGTATGTCTTTGTTACTTGGTGTAAGTGTGTGTCTGTGTTACTGGGTATCAGTGTCTGTCTTTGTGACTTGGTGTTAGTGTGTGTCTGTGGTACTGGGTATCAGTGTCTGTCTTTGTTACTTAGAGTAAGTGTATGTCTTTCTAACTTTGTGTCAGTGTATGTCTGTGTTACTTGGTGTAATTGTGTGTCTGTGTTACTGGGTATCAGTGTATGTCTTTGTTACTTGGTGTCAGTGTTGTCTTTGTTACTTGGTGTAAGTGTATGTCTTTGTTACTTGGTGTCAGTGTATGTCTTTGTTACTTGGTGTAAGTGTGTGTCTGTGTTACTGAGTATCAGTGTATGTCTTTGTTCCATGGTGTAAGTGCGTGTCTGTGTGACTGGGTATCACTGTATGTCTTTGTTACTTGCTGTCAGTGCATGTCTTTGTTACTTGGTGTCAGTGTATGTCTTTGTTACTTGGTGTAAGTGTGTGTCTGTGTTACTGAGTATCAGTGTATGTCTTTGTTCCATGGTGTAAATGTGTGTCTGTGGGACTGAGTATCAGTGTATGTCTTTGTTACTTGCTGTCAGTGTATGTCTTTGTTACTTGATGTCAGTGTATGTCTTTTTTACTGGGTGTCATTGTATGTTTTTGTTAATGGGTGTCAGTGTATGTCTTTGTTACTTGGTATCCGTGTGTCTGTGTTACTGGGTGTCAGTGCATGTCTTTGTTCCTGTGTGTCAGTGTTTGCCTTTGTTACTTGGTATCCGTGTGTGTCTGTGTAACTGAGTATCAGTGTATGTCTTTGTTACTTGGTTTAAGTGTGTGTCTGTGTTACTGGGTATCAGTGTAAGTCTTTGTTACTTGGTGCCAGTGTATGTCTTTGTTACTTGGTGTGAGTGTGTGTCTGTGTTACTGGGTATCAGTGAATTTCTTTGTTACTTGGTGTCAGTGTATGTCCTTGTTACTTGGTGTAAGTGTGTGTCTGTGTTACAGGGTATCAGTGTATGTCTTTGTTACTTGGTGTCAGTGTGTGCCTTTGTTACTTGGTGTCATTGTGTGACTTTGTTACTGGGTGTCAGTGTATGCCTTTGTTACTGGGTGTCAGTGTATGTCTTTGTGACTTGGTGTAAGTGTGTGTATGAGTTGCTGGGTATCAGTGTCTGTCATTGTTACTTTTTGTAAATGTGTGTCTGTGTTACTGGGTTTCAGTGTCAGTCTTTGTTACTTGGTGTCCGTGCATGTCTGTGTTACTTGGTGTAAGTGTGTGTCTTTGTTACTTGGTGTCAGTGCATGTCTGTGTTACTTGGTGTAAGTGTGTGTCTTTGTTACTTGGTGTCAGTGTATGTCTTTGTTACTTGGTGTCATTGTATGTCTTTGTTACATGGTGTAAGTGTGTGTCTGTGTCACTGGGTATCAGTGTATGTCTTTGTTACTTGGTGTCTGTGAATGTCTGTGATACTTGGTGTAAGTGTGTGTCTGTATTGCTGGGTATCAGTGTATGTCTTTGTTACTTGGTGTATGTGTGTGTCTGTGTTATTGGGTATCAGTGTATGTCGTTGTTACTTGGTGACTGTGTATGTCTTTGTTACTTGGTGTCAGTGTGTGTCTTTGTTACTTCGTGTCAGTGTGTGACTTTGTTACTGGGTGTCTGTGTTTGTCTTTGTTACTGGGTGTCAGTGTATGTCTTTGTGACTTGGTGTTAATGTGTGTCTGTGTCACTGGGTATCAGTGTCTGTCTTTGTTACTTGGAATAGGTGTGTGTTTGTGTTACTGGATATCAGTGTATGTCTTTGTTACTTGGTGTCAGTGTATGTCTGTGTACTTGGTGCAAGAGTTTGTCTTTGTTACTTGGTGTCAGAGTGTGTCTGTGTTACTTGGTGTAAGTGTATGTCTTTGTTACTTGGTGTCAGTGTATGTCTTTGTTACTGGGATTAAGTGTATGTCTTTGTTACTTGGTGTCAGTGCATGTCTTTGTTACTTGGTGTAAGTGTATATCTTTGTTACTTGGTGTCAGTGTAAGTCTCTGTTACTTGGTGTAAGTGTGTGTCTGTGTTACTGTGTATCAGTGTATGTCTTTGTTAGTTGGTGTCATTGTCCGTCTTTGTTACTTTGTGTAAGTGTGTG
The DNA here is from genome assembly GCF_036365525.1 of Heterodontus francisci. Classification (NCBI taxonomy): domain Eukaryota; kingdom Metazoa; phylum Chordata; class Chondrichthyes; order Heterodontiformes; family Heterodontidae; genus Heterodontus; species Heterodontus francisci. The sequence goes on along the minus strand of NW_027140415.1, from coordinate 1,504,471 downwards.
TCTGTGTTACTGGGTATCAATGTATGTCTTTGTTACTTGGTGTCAATGTATGTTTTTGTTACTTGGCGTCAGTGTATGTCTGTGTTACTTGGTGTAAGTGTGTGTCTGTGTTACTGGGTATCAGTTTATCTCTTTGTTACTTGGTGTCAGTGTATGTCTTTGCTACTTGGTGTAAGTGTATGTCTTTGTTACTTGGTGTCAGTGTATGTCTGTGTTACTTGGTGCAAGTGTATGTCTTTGTTACTTGGTGTCAGTGGATGTCTTTTTTCCTTGGTGTAAGTGTATGTCTTTGTTACTTGGTGTCAGTGTATGTCTTTGTTACTTGGTGTAAGTGTATGTCTTTGCTACTTGGTGTCAGTGTATGTCTTTGATACTTGGTGTAAGTGTATGTCTGTGTTTCTGGGTATCAGTGTCTGTCTTTGTTACTTGGTGTAAGTGTATGTCTTTGTTACTTTGTGTCAGTGTATGTCTTTGTTACTTGGTGGAAGTGTATGTCTTTGTTACTTGGTGTAAGTGTGTGCCTGTGTTGCTGGGTATCAGTGTATGTCTTTGTTACTTGGTGTAAATGTGTGTCTGTGTTACTGGGTATCAGTGTCTGTCTTTGTTTCTTGGTGTAAGTGTGTGTCTTTGTTACTTCGTGTCAGTGTGTGTCTTTGTTACTAGGTGTCAGTGTTTGTCTTTGTTACTGGGTTTCAGTGAATGTCTTTGTGACTTGTTGTTAGTGTGTGTCTGTGGTACCGGGTATCAGTGTCTGTCTTTGTTACTGAGAGTAAGTGTATGTCTTTCTAACTTGGTGTCAGTGTATGTCTGTGTTACTTGGTGTAATTGTGTGTCTGTGTTACTGGGTGTCAGTGTATGTCATTGTTACTTGGTGTCAGTGTTGTCTTTGTTACTTGTTGTAAGTGTATGTCTTTGTTACTTGGTGTCAGTGCATGTCTTTGTTACTTGGTGTAAGTGTGTGTCTGTGTTACTGAGTATCAGTGTCTGTCTTTGTTCCATGGTGTAAGTATGTGTCTGTGTGACTGGGTATCACTGTATGTGTTTGTTACTTGCTGTCAGTGCATGTCTTTGTTACTTGGTGTCAGTGTATGTCTTTGTTACTTGGTGTAAGTGTGTGTCTGTGTTACTGAGTATTAGTGTATGTCTTTGTTCCATGGTGTAAATGTGTGTCTGTGGGACTGAGTATCATTGTATGTCTTTGTTACTTGCTGTCAGTGTATGTCTTTGTTACTTGATGTCAGTGTATGTCTTTGTTACTGGGTGTCATTGTATGTTTTTGTTAATGGGTGTCAGAGTATGTCTTTGTTACTTGGTATCCGTGTGTCTGTGTTACTGGGTGTCAGTGCATGTCTTTGTTACTGTGTGTCAGTGTATGCCTTTGTTACTTGGTATCCGTGTGTGTCTGTGTAACTGAGTATCAGTGTATGTATTTGTTACTTGGTGTAAGTGTGTGTCTGTGTTACTGGGTATCAGTGTAAGTCTTTGTTACTTGGTGCCAGTGTATGTCTTTGTTACTTGGTGTGAGTGTGTGTCTGTGTTACTGGGTATCAGTGAATTTCTTTGTTACTTGGTGTCAGTGTATGTCCTTGTTACTTGGTGTAAGTGTGTGTCTGTGTTACAGGGTATCAGTGTATGTCTTTGTTACTTGGTGTCAGTATGTGCCTTTGTTACTTGGTGTCATTGTGTGAATTTGTTACTGGGTGTCAGTGTATGCCTTTGTTACTGGGTGTCAGTGTATGTCTTTGTGACTTGGTGTAAGTGTGTGTATGAGTTGCTGGGTATCAGTGTCTGTCATTGTTACTTTTTGTAAATGTGTGTCTGTGTTACTGGGTTTCAGTGTCAGTCTTTGTTACTTGGTGTCCGTGCATGTCTGTGTTACTTGGTGTAAGTGTGTGTCTTTGTTACTTGGTGTCAGTGTCTGTCTGTGTACTTGGTGCAAGAGTTTGTCTTTGTTACTTGGTGTCAGAGTGTGTCTGTGTTACTTGGTGTAAGTGTATGTCTTTGTTACTTGGTGTCAGTGCATGTCTTTGTTACTTGGTCTAAGTGTATGTCTTTGTTACTTGGTGTCAATGTAAGTCTCTGTTACTTGGTGTAATTGTGTGTCTGTGTTACTGTGTATCAGTGTATGTCTTTGTTAGTTGGTGTCATTGTCTGTCTTTGTTACTTTGTGTAAGTGTGTGTCTGTGTTACTGGGTATCAATGTATGTCTTTGTTACTTGGTGTCAATGTATGTCTTTGTTACTTGGTGTCAGTGTATGTCTGTGTTACTTGGTGTAAGTGTGTGTCTGTGTTACTGGGTATCAGTTTATGTCTTTGTTACTTGGTGTCAGTGTATGTCTTTGTTACTTGGTGTAAGTGTATGTCTTTGTTACTTGGTGTCAGTGTATGTCTGTGTTACTTGGTGTAAGTGTATGTCTTTGTTACTTGGTGTCAGTGGATGTCTTTGTTCCTTGGTGTTAGTGTATGTCTTTGTTACTTGGTGTCAGTGTATGTCTTTGTTACTTGGTGTAAGTGTATGTCTTTGCTACTTGGTGTCAGTGTATGTCTTTGATACTTGGTGTAAGTGTATGTCTGTGTTACTGGGTATCAGTGTCTGTCTTTGTTACTTGGTGTAAGTGTATGTCTTTGTTACTTTGTGTCTGTGTATGTCTTTGTTACTTGGTGGAAGTGTATGTCTTTGTTACTTGGTGTAAGTGTGTGCCTGTGTTGCTGGGTATCAGTGTATGTCTTTGTTACTTGGTGCAAGTGTGTGTCCGTGTTACTGGGTATCAGTGTCTGTCTTTGTTTCTTGGTGTCTGTGTATGTCTTTGTTACTTGGTGTAAGTGTGTGTCTTTGTTACTTGGTGTCAGTGTGTGTCTTTGTTACTGGGTGTCAGTGTTTGTCTTTGTTACTGGTTGTCAGTGTATGTCTTTGTGACTTGGTGTTAGTGTCTGTCTGTGTTACTGGGTATCAGTTTCTGTCTTTGTTACTTGGTGTAATTGTGTGTCTGTGTTACTGGGTATCAGTGTATGTCTTTGTTACTTGGTGTCAGTGTATGTCTGTGTACTTGATGGATGTGTGTGTCTTTGTTACTTGGTGTCAGTGTATGTCTTTGTTACTTGGTGTAAGTATATGTCTTTGTTTCTTGTTGTCAGTGCATATCTTTGTTACTTGGTGTAAGTGTATGCCTTTGTTACTGGGTATCAGTTTCTGTCTTTGTTACTTGGTGTAAATGTGTGTCTGTGTTACTGGGTGTCAGTGTTTGTCTTAGTTACTTGGTGTCAGTGTATGTATGCGTACTTGGTGTAAATGTGTACCTTTGTGACTTGGTGTCAGTGTATGTTTGTGTTACTTGGTGTAAGTGTATGTCTTTGTTACTTGGTGTCAGTGTATGTTTTTGTTGCTTGGTGTAAGTGTATGTCTTTGTTACTTATTGTCAGTGCATGTCTTTGTTACTTGGTGTAAGTGTATGTCTCTGTTACTTGGTGTACGTGTGTGTCTGTGTTGCTGGGAATCAGTGCATGTCTTTGTTAGTTGGTGTCATTGTCTGTCTTTGTTACTTGGTGTAAGTGTGTGTCTGTGTTACTGGGTATCAGTGTCTGTCTTTGTTACTTGGTTCAGTGTATGTCTGTGTTACTTGGTGTAATTGTGTGTCTTTTTAACAGGGTATCAGTGTATGTCTTTGTTACTTGGTGTCAGTGTATGTCTTTGTTACTTGGTGTAAGTGTATATCATTGTTACTAGGTGTCAGTGTATGTCTTTGTTACTTGGTGTAAGTGTGTGTCTGTGTTACTGAGTATCAGTGTATGTCTTTGTTACTTGGTGTAAGTGTGTGTCTGTGTCACTGGGTATCAGTGTATGTCTTTGTTACTTGGTGTCAGTGTATGTCTTTGTTACTTGGTGTAAGTGTGTTTCTGTGTTACTGGGTGTCAGTTTATGTTTTTGTTAATGGGTGTCAGTGTATGTCTTTGTTACTTGGTGTCCGTGTGTGCCTTTGTTACTTGGTGTCAGTGTATGTCTTTGTTACTTGGTGTAAGTGTGTTTCTGTGTTACTGAGTATCAGTGTATGTCTTTGTTCCTTGGTGTAAGTGTGTGTCTGTGTTACTGGGTATCAGTGTATGTCTTTCTTACTTGGTGTCAGTGTATGTCTTTGATATTGCATGTCAGTGTATGTTTTTGTTAATGGGTGTCAGTATATGTCTTTGTTACTTGGTGTCCGTGTGTGTCTATGTTACTCGGTGTCAGTGTATGTCTTTGTTACTGGGTGTCAGTGTATGTCTTAGTTACTTGGTGTCAGTGTATGTCTGCGTACTTGGTGTAAGTGTGTGCCTTTGTGATTTGGTGTCAGTGTAGCTTTGTGTTACTTGGTGTAAGTGTATGTCTTTATTACTTGGTGTCAGTGTATGTTTTTGTTACTTGGTGTAAGTGTATGTCTTTGTTACTTGGTGTCAGTGCATGTCTTTGTTACTTGGTGTAAGAGTATGTCTTTGTTACTTGGTGTCAGTGTATGTCTCTGTTACTTGGTGTAAGTGTGTGTCTGCGTTGCTGGGTATCAGTGTATGTCTTTGTTACTTGGTGTCATTGTCTGTCTTTGTTACATGGTGTAAGTGTATGTCTGTGTTACTGGGTATCAGTGTATGTCTTTGTTACTTGGTGTCAGTGTATGTCTGTGTTACGTGGTGTAATTGTGTGTCTGTGTTACTGGGTGTCAGTGTATGTCTTTGTTACTTGGTGTCAGTTTATGTCTTTGTTAGTTGGTGTAAGTGTATGTCTTTGTTACTTGGTGTCAGTGTATGTCTTTGCTACTTGGTGTAAGTGTGTGTCTGTGTTACTGAGTATCAGTGTATGTCTTTGTTACTTGGTGTAAGTGTGTGTCTGTGTCACAGGGTATCAGTGTATGTCTTTGTTAATTGGTATCAGTGTATGTCTTTGTTACATGGTGTCAGTGTATGTCTTTGTTACTTGGTGTAAGCGTGTGTCTGTGTTAAAGGGTGTCAGTGTATATTTTTGTTAATGGGTGTCATTGTATGTCTTTGTTACTTGGTGTCCGTGTGTGCCTTTGTTACTTGGTGTCAGTGTATGTCTTTGTTACTTGGTGTAAGTGTGTGTCTGTGTAACTGAGTATCAGTGTCTGTCTTTGTTACTTGGTGTAAGTGTGTGTCTGTGTTACTGGGTATCAGTGTATGTCTTTGTTACTTGGTGTCAGTGTATGTCTTTGTTACTTGGTGTAAGTGTCTGCCTGTGTTACTGGGTATCAGTGTATGTCTCTGTTACTTGGTGTCAGAGTGTGCCTTTGCTGCTTGGTGTCATTGCATGTATTTGTTACTTGGTGTCAGTGTATGTCTGTGTACTTGGTGTAAGTGTGTGTCTTTGTTACTTGGTGTCTTTGTCTGTCTTTGTTACTTGGTGTAAGTGTGTGTCTGTGTTACTGGGTATCAGTGTATGTCTTTGTTACTTGTTGTCAGTGTTTGTCTTTGTTACTTGGTGTCAGTGTATGTCTGTGTTACTTGGTGTAATTGTGTGTTTGTGTTACTGGGTCTCAGTGTATGTCTTTGTTACTTGGTGTAAGTGTGTGTCTGTGTTATTGGGTATCAGTGTATGTCGTTGTTACTTGGTGACTGTGTATGTCTTTGTTACTTGGTGTCAGTGTGTGTCTTTGTTACTTCGTTTCAGTGTGTGTCTTTGTTACTAGGTGTCAGTGTTTGTCTTTGTTGCTGGGTGTCAGTGTATGTCTTTGTGACTTGGTGTTAGTGTGTGTCTGTGGTACTGGGTATCAGTTTCTGTATTTGTTACTTAGAGTAAGTGTGTATCTGTGTTACTGGGTATCAGTGTATGTCTTTGTTATTTGGTGTCAGTGCATGTCTGTGTACTTCGTGTAAGTGTGTGTCTTTGTTACTTTATGTCAGTGTATGTCTGTGTTACTTGGTGTAAGTGTATGTCTTTGTTACTTCGTGTCCTTGTCTGTCTTTGTTACTTCGTGTAAGTGTATGTCTTTGTTACTTGGTGTCAGTGTATGTCTGTGTTACTTGGTGTAATTGTGTGTCTGTGTTACTGGGTATCAGTGTATGTCTTTGTTGCTTGGTGTCAGTGTATGTCTTTGTTACTTGGTGTAAGTGTATGTCTTTGTTACTTGGTGTCAGTGTATGTCTTTGTTACTTGGTGTAAGTGTGTGTCTGTGTTACTGAGTATCAGTGTATGTCTTTGTTCCATGGTGTAAGTGTGTGTCTGTGTGACTGGGTATCAGTGTATGTCTTTGTTACTTGCTGTCAGTGTATGTCTTTGTTACTTGGTGTCAGTGTATGTCTTTGTTACTTGGTGTAAGTGTGTGTTTGTATTACTGAGTATCAGTGTATGTCTTTGTTCCATGGTGTAAGTGTGTGTCTGTGGGTCTCGGTATCAGTGTATGTCTTTGTAACTTGCTGTCAGTGTATGTCTTTGTTACTTGATGTCAGTGTATGTCTTTGTTACTGGGTGTCATTGTATGTTTTTGTTAATGGGTGTCAGTGTATGTCTTTGTTACTTGGTATCCGTGTGTCTGTGTTACTGGTTGTCAGTGTATGTCTTTGTTACTGTGTGTCAGTGTATGCCTTTGTTCCTTGGTATCCGTGTGTGTCTGTGTAACTGAGTATCAGTGTATGTCTTTGTTACTTGGTGTAAGTGTGTTTCTGTGTTACTGGGTATCAGTGTAAGTCTTTGTTACTTGGTGTCAGTGTATGTCTTTGTTACTTGGTGTGAGTGTGTGTCTGTGTTACTGGGTATCAGTGTATGTCTTTGTTGCTTGGTGTCAGTGTATGTCTTTGTTACTTGGTGTAAGTGTATGTCTTTGTTACTTGGTGTCAGTGTATGTCTTTGTTACTTGGTGTAAGTGTGTGTCTGTGTTACTGAGTATCAGTGTATGTCTTTGTTCCATGGTGTAAGTGTGTGTCTGTGTGACTGGGTATCAGTGTATGTCTTTGTTACTTGCTGTCAGTGTATGTCTTTGTTACTTGGTGTCAGTGTATGTCTTTGTTACTTGGTGTAAGTGTGTGTTTGTATTACTGAGTATCAGTGTATGTCTTTGTTCCATGGTGTAAGTGTGTGTCTGTGGGTCTCGGTATCAGTGTATGTCTTTGTAACTTGCTGTCAGTGTATGTCTTTGTTACTTGATGTCAGTGTATGTCTTTGTTACTGGGTGTCATTGTATGTTTTTGTTAATGGGTGTCAGTGTATGTCTTTGTTACTTGGTATCCGTGTGTCTGTGTTACTGGTTGTCAGTGTATGTCTTTGTTACTGTGTGTCAGTGTATGCCTTTGTTCCTTGGTATCCGTGTGTGTCTGTGTAACTGAGTATCAGTGTATGTCTTTGTTACTTGGTGTAAGTGTGTTTCTGTGTTACTGGGTATCAGTGTAAGTCTTTGTTACTTGGTGTCAGTGTATGTCTTTGTTACTTGGTGTGAGTGTGTGTCTGTGTTACTGGGTATCAGTGAATTTCTTTGTTACTTGGTGTCATTGTATGTCCTTGTTACTTGGTGTAAGTGTGTGTCTGTGTTACTTGGTATCAGTGTATGTCTTTGTTACTTGGTGTCAGTGTGTGCCTTTGTTACTTGGTGTCATTGTGTGACTTTGTTACTGGGTGTCAGTGTATGCCTTTGTTACTGGGTGTCAGTGTATGTCTTTGTGACTTGGTGTAAGTGTGTGTATGAGTTGCTGGGTATCAGTGTCTGTCATTGTTACTTTTTGTAAATGTGTGTCTGTGTTACTGGGTATCAGTGTAAGTCTTTGTTACTTGGTGTCCGTGTATGTCTGTGTTACTTGGTGTAAGTGTGTGTCTTTGTTACTTGGTGTAAGTGCATGTCTGTGTTACTTAGTGTAAGTGTGTGTCTTTGTTACTTGGTGTCAGTGTATGTCTTTGTTACTTGGTGTCATTGTATGTCTTTGTTACATGGTGTCTGTGTCTGTCTGTGATACTTTGTGTAAGTGTGTGTCTGTGTTGCTGGGTATCAGTGTATGTCTTTGTTACTTGGTGTATGTGTGTGTCTGTGTTATTGGGTATCAGTGTATGTCGTTGTTACCTGGTGACTGTGCATGTCTTTGTTACTTGGTGTCAGTGTGTGTCTTTGTTACTTCGTGTCAGTGTGTGTCTTTGTTACTGGGTGTCTGTGTTTGTCTTTGTTACTGGGTGTCAGTGTATGTCTTTGTGACTTGGTGTTAGTGTGTGTCTGTGGTACTGGGTATCAGTGTCTGTCTTTGTTACTTGGAGTAAGTGTGTGTCTGTGTTACTGGGTATCAGTGTATGTCTTTGTTACTTGGTGTCAGTGTATGTCTGTGTACTTGGTGTAAGTGTGTGCCTTTGTTACTTGGTGTCAGTGTGTGTCTGTGTTACTTGGTGTAAGTGTATGTCTTTGTTACTTGGTGTCAGTGTATGTCTTTGTTACTGGGTGTAAGTGTATGTCTTTGTTACTTGGTGTCAGTGCATGTCTTTGTTACTTGGTGTAAGTGTATATCTTTGTTACTTGGTGTCAGTGTAAGTCTCTGTTACTTGGTGTAAGTTTGTGTCTGTGTTACTGTGTATCAGTGTATGTCTTTGTTAGTTGGTGTCATTGTCCGTCTTTGTTACTTTGTGCAAGTGTGTGTCTGTGTTACTGGGTATCAATGTATGTCTTTGTTACTTGGTGTCAATGTATGTTTTTGTTACTTGGTGTCAGTGTATGTCTGTGTTACTTGGTGTAAGTGTGTGTCTGTGTTACTGGGTATCAGTTTATGTCTTTGTTACTTGGTGTCAGTGTATGTCTTTGCTACTTGGTGTAAGTGTATGTCTTTGTTACTTGGTGTCAGTGTATGTCTGTGTTACTTGGTGCAAGTGTATGTCTTTGTTACTTGGTGTCAGTGGACGTCTTTTTTCCTTGGTGTAAGTGTATGTCTTTGTTACTTGGTGTCAGTGTATGTCTTTGTTACTTGGTGTAAGTGTATGTCTTTACTACTTGGTGTCAGTGTATGTCTTTGATACTTGGTCTAAGTGTATGTCTGTGTTACTGGGTATCAGTGTCTGTCTTTGTTACTTGGTGTAATTGTATGTCTTTGTAACTTTGTGTCAGTGTATGTCTTTGTTACTTGGTGTCAGTGTGTGCCTGTGTTGCTGGGTATCAGTGTATGTCTTTGTTACATTGGTGTATATGTGTGTCTGTGTTACTGGGTATCAGTGTCTGTCTTTGTTTCTTGGTGTCTGTGTATGTCTTTGTTACTTGGTGTAAGTGTGTGTCTTTGTTAGTTGTTGTCAGTGTGTGTCTTTGTTACTGGGTGTCAGTTTTTGTCTTTGTTACTGGGTGTCAGTGTATGTCTTTGTGACTTGGTGTTAGTGTGTGTCTGTGTTACTGGGTATCAGTGTCTGTCTTTGCTACTTGGTGTTATTGTGTGTCTGAGTTACTGGGTATCAGTGTATGTCTTTGTTACTTGGTGTCAGTGTATGTCTGTGTACTTGATGTATGTGTGTGTCGTTGTTACTTGGTGTCAGTGTATGTCTTTGTTAATTGGTGTAAGTGTATGTCTTTGTTTCTTGTTGTCAGTGCATATCTTTGTTACTTGGTGTAAGTGTATGCCTTTGATACTTGGTGTCAGTGTATGTCTCTGTTACTTGGTGTAAGTGTGTGTCTGTGCTACTGGGTATCAGTGTATGTCTTTGTTACTTGGTGACATTGTCTGTCTTTGTTACTTGGTGAAAGTGTGTGTCTGTGTTACTTGGTGTAAGTGTGTGTCTGTGTTACTGGGTATCAGTGTATGACTTTGTTACTTGGTGTCAGTGTATGTCTTTGTTACTTGGTGTAAGTGTATGTCTGTGTTACTTGGTGTCAGTGTATGTCTGTGTTACTTGGTGTAAGGGTATGTCTTTGTTACTTGGTGTCAGTGTTTGTCTTTGTTACTTGGTGTAAGTGTATGTCTTTGTTACTGTGTGTCAGTGTATGTCTTTGTGACTTGGTGTAAGTGCGTGTCTTTGTTACTGGGTATCAGTGTATGTCTTTGTTACTTGGAGTAAGTGTTTCTCTGTGTTACTGGGTGTCTGTGTGTATCTGTGTTCCTGGGTGTCAGTGTCTGTCTTTGTTACTTTGTGTCAGTCTATGACTGTGTTAGTTGGTGTAAGTGTGTGTCTGTGTTATTGGGTATCAGTGTATGACTTTGTTACTTGGTGTAAGTGTGTGCCTGTGTTACTGGGTATCAGTGTATGTCTTTGTTACTTTGTGTCAGTGTATGTCTTTGTTACTTGGTGGAAGTGGATGTCTTTGTTACTAGGTGTAAGTGTGTGTCTGTGTTATTTGGTGTAAGGGTGTGTCTGTGTTACTGGGTATCAGTTTATGTCTTTGTAACTTGGTGGAAGTGTGTGTCTGTGTTACTGGGTATCAGTGTCTGTCTTTGTTACTTGTTGTCAGTGTATGTCTTTGTTACTGGGTGTCAGTGCATGTCTGTGATACTGGGAATCATTGTATGTCTTTGTTGCTTGGTGTCAGTGTCTGTCTTTGTACTTGGTGTAAGTGTATGTCTTTGTTAGTTGGTGTCATTGTCCGTCTTTGCTACTTTGTGTAAGTGTGTGTCTGTGTTACTGGGTATCAATGTATGTCTTTGTTACTTGGTGTCAATGTATGTCTTTGTTACTTGGTGTCAGTGTATGTCTTTGTTACATTGGTGTATGTGTGTGTCTGTGTTACTGGGTATCAGTGTCTGTCTTTGTTTCTTGGTGTCTGTGTATGTCTTTGTTACTTGGTGTAAGTGTGTGTCTTTGTTAGTTGGTGTCAGTGTGTGTCTTTGTTACTGGGTGTCAGTTTTTGTCTTTGTTACTGGGTGTCAGTGTATGTCTTTGTGACTTGGTGTTAGTGTGTGTCTGTGTTACTGGGTATCAGTGTCTGTCTTTGTTACTTGGTGTAATTGTGTGTCTGAGTTACTGGGTATCAGTGTATGTCTTTGTTACTTGGTGTCAGTGTATGTCTGTGTACTTGATGTATGTGTGTGTCGTTGTTACTTGGTGTCAGTGTATGTCTTTGTTACTTGGTGTAAGTGTATGTCTTTGTTTCTTGTTGTCAGTGCATATCTTTGTTACTTGGTGTAAGTGTATGCCTTTGATACTTGGTGTCAGTGTATGTCTCTGTTACTTGGTGTAAGTGTGTTTCTGTGTTACTGGGTATCAGTGTATGTCTTTGTTACTTGGTGACATTGTCTGTCTTTGTTACTTGGTGAAAGTGTGTGTCTGTGTTACTTGGTGTAAGTGTGTGTCTGTGTTACTGGGTATCAGTGTATGACTTTGTTACTTGGTGTCAGTGTATGTATTTGTTACTTGGTGTCAGTGTATGTCTGTGTTACTTGGTGTCAGTGTATGTCTTTGTTACTTGGTGTAAGTGTATGTCTGTGTTACTTGGTGTCAGTGTATGTCTGTGTTGCTTGGTGTCAGGGTATGTCTTTGTTACTTGGTGTCAGTGTTTGTCTTTGTTACTTGGTGTAAGTGTATGTCTTTGTTACTGTGTGTCAGTGTATGTCTTTGTGACTTGGTGTAAGTGCGTGTCTGTGTTACTGGGTATCAGTGTATGACTTTGTTACTTGGTGTCAGTGTATGTATTTGTTACTTGGTGTCAGTGTATGTCTGTGTTACTTGGTGTCAGTGTATGTCTTTGTTACTTGGTGTAAGTGTATGTCTGTGTTACTTGGTGTCAGTGTATGTCTGTGTTACTTGGTGTCAGGGTATGTCTTTGTTACTTGGTGTCAGTGTTTGTCTTTGTTACTTGGTGTAAGTGTATGTCTTTGTTACTGTGTGTCAGTGTATGTCTTTGTGACTTGGTGTAAGTGCGTGTCTGTGTTACTGGGTATCAGTGTATGTCTTTGTTACTTGGAGTAAGTGTTTCTCTGTGTTACTGGGTGTCTGTGTGTATCTGTGTTCCTGGGTGTCAGTGTCTGTCTTTGTTACTTTGTGTCAGTCTATGACTGTGTTAGTTGGTGTAAGTGTGTGTCTGTGTTATTGGGTATCAGTGTATGACTTTGTTACTTGGTGTAAGTGTGTGCCTGTGTTACTGGGTATCAGTGTATGTCTTTGTTACTTTGTGTCAGTGTATGTCTTTGTTACTTGGTGGAAGTGGATGTCTTTGTTACTAGGTGTAAGTGTGTGTCTGTGTTATTTGGTGTAAGGGTGTGTCTGTGTTACTGGGTATCAGTTTATGTCTTTGTTACTTGGTGGAAGTGTGTGTCTGTGTTACTGGGTATCAGTGTCTGTCTTTGTTACTTGTTGTCAGTGTATGTCTTTGTTACTGGGTGTCAGTGCATGTCTTTGTTAGTTGGTGTCATTGTCCGTCTTTGTTACTTTGTGTAAGTGTGTGTCTGTGTTACTGTGTATCAATGTATGTCTTTGTTACTTGGTGTCAATGTATGTCTTTGTTACTTGGTGTCAGTGTATGTCTGTGTTACTTGGTGTAAGTGTGTGTCTGTGTTACTGGGTATCAGTTTATGTCTTTGTTACTTGGTGTCAGTGTATGTCTTTGCTACTTGGTGTAAGTGTATGTCTTTGTTACTTGGTGTCAGTGTATGTCTGTGTTACTTGGTGCAAGTGTATGTCTTTGTTACTTGGTGTCAGTGGATGTCTTTTTTCCTTGGTGTAAGTGTATGTCTTTGTTACTTGGTGTCAGTGTATGTCTTTGTTACTTGGTGTAAGTGTATGTCTTTGCTACTTGGTGTCAGTGTATGTCTTTGTTACTTGGTGTAAGTGTATGTCTGTGTTACTGGGTATCAGTGTCTGTCTTAGTTACTTGGTGTAAGTGTATGTCTTTGTTACTTTGTGTCAGTGTATGTCTTTGTTACTTGGTGGAAGTGTATGTCTTTGTTACTTGGTGTAAGTGAGTGCCTGTGTTGCTGGGTATCAGTGTATGTCTTTGTTACTTGGTGTAAGTGTGTGTCTGTGTTACTGGGTATCAGTGTGTGTCTTTGTTACTGGGTGTCAGTTTTTGTCTTTGTTACTGGGTGTCTGTGTATGTCTTTGTTACTTGGTGTAAGTGTGTGTCTTTGTTACTTGGTGTCAGTGTGTGTCTTTGTTACTGGGTGTCAGTTTTTGTCTTTGTTACTGGGTGTCAGTGTATGTCTTTGTGACTTGGTGTTAGTGTGTGTCTGTGTTACTGGGTATCAGTGTCTGTCTTTGTTACTTGGTGTAATTGTGTGTCTGTGTTACCGGGTATCAGTGTATGTCTTTGTTACTTGGTGTCAGTGTATGTCTGTGTACTTGATGTATGTGTGTGTCGTTGTTACTTGGTGTCAGTGTATGTCTTTGTTACTTGGTGTAAGTGTGTGTCTTTGTTTCTTGTTGTCAGTGCATATCTTTGTTACTTGGTGTAAGTGTATGCCTTTGTTACTTGGTGTCAGTGTATGTCTCTGTTACTTGGTGTAAGTGTGTGTCTGTGTTACTGGGTATCAGTTTATGTCTTTGTTACTTGGTGTCATTGTCTGTCTTTGTTACTTGGTGAAAGTGTGTGTCTGTGTTACTTTTGTAAGTGTGTGTCTGTGTTACTGGGTATCAGTGTATGACTTTGTTACTTGGTGTGAGTGTATGTGTTTGTTACTTGGTGTAAGTGTATGTCTGTGTTACTTGGTGTCAGTGTATGTCTGTGTTACTTGGTGTAAGTGTATGTCTTTGTTACTTGGTGTCAATGTTTGTCTTTGTTACTTGGTGTAAGTGTATGTCTTTGTTACTTGGTGTCAGTGTATGTCTTTATTACTTGGTGTAAGTGTATGTCTTTGCTACTTGGTATCAGTGTATGTCTTTGATACTTGGTCTAAGTGTATGTCTGTGTTACTGGGTATCAGTGTCTCTCTTTGTTACTTGGTGTAAGTGTGTGTCTGTGTTGCTGGGTATCAGTGTATGTCTTTGTTACTTGGTGTAAGTGTGTCTCTGTGTTACTGGGTATCAGTGTACGTCTTTGTTACTTGGTGTCTGTGTGTGTCCGTGCTACTTGGTGTAAGTGTGTGTCTGTGTTACTGGGTGTCAGTGTATGTCTTTGTTACTTGGTGTCATTGTCTGTCTTTGTTACTTGGTGAAAGTGTGTGTCTGTGTTACTTTTGTAAGTGTGTGTCTGTGTTACTGGGTATCAGTGTACGTCTTTGTTCCTTGGTGTCTGTGTGTGTCTGTGCTACTTGGTCTAAGTGTATGTCTGTGTTACTGGGTATCAGTGTCTCTCTTTGTTACTTGGTGTAAGTGTGTGTCTGTGTTTTTGGGTATCAGTGTATGTCTTTGTTACTTGGTGTAAGTGTGTCTCTGTGTTACTGGGTATCAGTGTACGTCTTTGTTACTTGGTGTCTGTGTGTGTCTGTGCTACTTGGTGTAAGTGTGTGTCTGTGATACTGGGTATCATTGTATGTCTTTGTTGCTTGGTGTCAGTGTATGTCTTTGTACTTGGTGTAAGGGGATGTCTTTGTTACTAGGTGTAAGTGTGTGTCTGTGTTACTTGGTGTAAGTGTGTGTCTGTGTTACTGGGTATCAGTGTATGTCTTTGTTACTTGGTGTCAGTGTATGTCTTTGTTACTTGGTGTAAGTGTATGTCTTTGTTACTTGGTGTCAGTGTATGTCTGTGTTACCTGGTGTAACTGTATGTCTTTGTTACTTGGTGTCAGTGTATGTCTTTGTTACTTGGTGTAAGTGTCTGTCTTTGTTGCTGGGTATCAGTGTATGTCTTTGTTACTTGGTGTAAGTGTCTGTCTTTGTTGCTGGGTATCAGTGTATGTCTTTGTTACTTGGTGTCAGTATATGTCTTTGTTACTTGGTGTAAGTGTATGTCTTTATGACTTGGTGTCAGTGTAAGTCTTTGTTACTTGGTGTAAGTGTGTGTCTGTGTTACTGGGTATCAGTGTATGTCTTTGTTAATTGGTGTCAGTGTATGTCTTTGTTACTTGGTTTCAGTGTATGTCTTTGCTACTTGGTGTAATTGTGTGTCTGTGTTACTGGGTATCAGTGTATGTCTTTGTTACTTGGTGTAAGTGTGTGTCTTTGTTACTGGGTGTCAGTGTATGTCTTTGTTACTGGGTGTCAGTGTGTGTCTTTGTGACTTGGTGTAAGTGTGCGTCTTTGTTACTGGATGTCAGTGTCTGTCTTTGTTACTTGGTGTAAGTGTGTGTCTGCGTTATTGGGTATCAGTGTCTGTCTTTGTTACTGGTGTCAGTGTGTGTCGGAGTGACTTGGTGTAAGTGTGTGTCCGTGTTACTTGGTTTAAGTGTCTGTCTTTGTCAATTGGTGTCAGTGTTTGTCCTTGATTCTTAGTGTAAGTGTGTGTCAGTGTTACTGGGTATCAGTGTCTGTCTTTGTTACTTGGTGTAAGAGTGTGTCTGTGTTGCTGGGTATCAGTGTATGTCTTTGTTACTTGCTGTCAGTGTATGTCTGTGCTGCTTGGTGTAAGTGTGTGTCTTTCTTACTTGCTGTAAGTGCATGTCTTTGTGAATTTGTGTCAGTGTATGTCTGTGTTACTTGGTGTAAGAGTGTGTCTTTGTTAGTTGTTGTAAGTGTATGTCTTTGTTACTTGGTGTCAGTGTATGTCTGTGTTATTTGCTGTAAGTGTATGTCTTGGTTACTTTGTGTCAGTGTATGTCTTTGTTACTTGCTGTAAGTGTTTGTCTGTGTTACTGGGTATCAGTGTATGTCTTTGTTACTTGTTGTCAGTGTGTGTCTGTGTACTTGGTTTAAGTGTGTGTCTTTGTTATTTGGTGTCATTCTATGTCTGTGTTACTTGGTGTAAGTGTATGTCTTTGTTACTTGGTGTCAGTGTATGTCTTTGTTACTTGGTGCAAGTGTCTGTCTTTGTTGCTGGGTATCAGTGTATGTCTTTGTTACTTGGTGTCAGTATATGTCTTTGTTACTTGGTGTAAGTGTATGTCTTTATGACTTGGTGTCAGTGTAAGTCTTTGTTACTTGGTGTAATTGTGTGTCTGTGTTCCTGGGTATCAGTGTATGTCTTTGTTAATTGGTGTCAGTGTATGTCTTTGTTACTTGTTGTCAGTGTATGTCTTTGTTACTGGATGTCAGTGTCTGTCTTTGTTACTTGGTATAAGTGTGTGTCTGTGTGATTGGGTATCAGTGTCTGTCACTGTTACTGGTGTCAGTGTGTATCTTAGTGACTTGGTGTAAGTGTGTGTCAGCATTTCTGGGTATCAGTGTCTGTCTTTGTTACTTGGTGTAAGTGTGTGTCCGTGTTACTTGGTTTAAGTGTCTGTCTTTGTTAATTGGTGTCAGTGTGTGTCCTTGATTCTTGGTGTAAGTGTGTGTCTGTGTTACTGGGTATCAGTGTCTGTCTTTGTTAGTTGGTGCAATAGTGTGTCTGTGTTGCTGGGTATCAGTGTATGTCTTTGTTACTTGCTGTCAGTGTAGGTCTGTGCTGCTTGGTGTAAGTGTGTGTCTTACTTACTTGCTGTAAGTGCATGTCTTTGTTAATTGGTGTCAGTGTATGTCTGTGTTACTTGGTGTAAGTGTGTGTCTTTGTTAGTTGTTGTCAGTGTATGTCTTTGTTACTTGGTGTCAGTGTATGTCTGTGTTATTTGCTGTAAGTGTATGTCTTTGTTACTTTGTGTCAGTGTATGTCTTTGTTACTTGCTGTAAGTGTTTGTCTGTGTTACTGGGTATCATTGTATGTCTTTGTTACTTGGTGTCAGTGTGTGTCTGTGTACTTGGTGTAAGTATGTGTTTTTGTTATTTGGTGTCAGTCTATGTCTGTGTTACTTGGTGTAAGTGTATGTCTTTGTTACTTGGTGTCAGTGTATGTCTTTGTTACTTGGTGTAAGTGTATGTCTTTGTTACTTGGTGTCAGTGTATGTCTCTGTTACTTGGTGTAAGTGTGTGTCTGTGTTACTGGGTATCAGTTTATGTCTTTGTTACTTGGTGTCATTGTCTGTCTTTGTTACTTGGTGAAAGTGTGTGTCTGTGTTACTTTTGTAAGTGTGTGTCTGTGTTACTGGGTATCAGTGTATGACTTTGTTACTTGGTGTGAGTGTATGTGTTTGTTACTTGGTGTCAGTGTATGTCTGTGTTACTTGGTGTCAGTGTATGTCTGTGTTACTTGGTGTAAGTGTATGTCTTTGTTACTTGGTGTCAATGTTTGTCTTTGTTACTTGGTGTAAGTGTATGTCTTTGTTACTTGGTGTCAGTGTATGTCTTTATTACTTGGTGTAAGTGTATGTCTTTGCTACTTGGTATCAGTGTATGTCTTTGATACTTGGTCTAAGTGTATGTCTGTGTTACTGGGTATCAGTGTCTCTCTTTGTTACTTGGTGTAAGTGTGTGTCTGTGTTGCTGGGTATCAGTGTATGTCTTTGTTACTTGGTGTAAGTGTGTCTCTGTGTTACTGGGTATCAGTGTACGTCTTTGTTACTTGGTGTCTGTGTGTGTCCGTGCTACTTGGTGTAAGTGTGTGTCTGTGTTACTGGGTGTCAGTGTATGTCTTTGTTACTTGGTGTCATTGTCTGTCTTTGTTACTTGGTGAAAGTGTGTGTCTGTGTTACTTTTGTAAGTGTGTGTCTGTGTTACTGGGTATCAGTGTACGTCTTTGTTCCTTGGTGTCTGTGTGTGTCTGTGCTACTTGGTCTAAGTGTATGTCTGTGTTACTGGGTATCAGTGTCTCTCTTTGTTACTTGGTGTAAGTGTGTGTCTGTGTTTTTGGGTATCAGTGTATGTCTTTGTTACTTGGTGTAAGTGTGTCTCTGTGTTACTGGGTATCAGTGTACGTCTTTGTTACTTGGTGTCTGTGTGTGTCTGTGCTACTTGGTGTAAGTGTGTGTCTGTGATACTGGGTATCATTGTATGTCTTTGTTGCTTGGTGTCAGTGTATGTCTTTGTACTTGGTGTAAGGGGATGTCTTTGTTACTAGGTGTAAGTGTGTGTCTGTGTTACTTGGTGTAAGTGTGTGTCTGTGTTACTGGGTATCAGTGTATGTCTTTGTTACTTGGTGTCAGTGTATGTCTTTGTTACTTGGTGTAAGTGTATGTCTTTGTTACTTGGTGTCAGTGTATGTCTGTGTTACCTGGTGTAACTGTATGTCTTTGTTACTTGGTGTCAGTGTATGTCTTTGTTACTTGGTGTAAGTGTCTGTCTTTGTTGCTGGGTATCAGTGTATGTCTTTGTTACTTGGTGTAAGTGTCTGTCTTTGTTGCTGGGTATCAGTGTATGTCTTTGTTACTTGGTGTCAGTATATGTCTTTGTTACTTGGTGTAAGTGTATGTCTTTATGACTTGGTGTCAGTGTAAGTCTTTGTTACTTGGTGTAAGTGTGTGTCTGTGTTACTGGGTATCAGTGTATGTCTTTGTTAATTGGTGTCAGTGTATGTCTTTGTTACTTGGTTTCAGTGTATGTCTTTGCTACTTGGTGTAATTGTGTGTCTGTGTTACTGGGTATCAGTGTATGTCTTTGTTACTTGGTGTAAGTGTGTGTCTTTGTTACTGGGTGTCAGTGTATGTCTTTGTTACTGGGTGTCAGTGTGTGTCTTTGTGACTTGGTGTAAGTGTGCGTCTTTGTTACTGGATGTCAGTGTCTGTCTTTGTTACTTGGTGTAAGTGTGTGTCTGCGTTATTGGGTATCAGTGTCTGTCTTTGTTACTGGTGTCAGTGTGTGTCGGAGTGACTTGGTGTAAGTGTGTGTCCGTGTTACTTGGTTTAAGTGTCTGTCTTTGTCAATTGGTGTCAGTGTTTGTCCTTGATTCTTAGTGTAAGTGTGTGTCAGTGTTACTGGGTATCAGTGTCTGTCTTTGTTACTTGGTGTAAGAGTGTGTCTGTGTTGCTGGGTATCAGTGTATGTCTTTGTTACTTGCTGTCAGTGTAGGTCTGTGCTGCTTGGTGTAAGTGTGTGTCTTTCTTACTTGCTGTAAGTGCATGTCTTTGTGAATTGGTGTCAGTGTATGTCTGTGTTACTTGGTGTAAGAGTGTGTCTTTGTTAGTTGTTGTAAGTGTATGTCTTTGTTACTTGGTGTCAGTGTATGTCTGTGTTATTTGCTGTAAGTGTATGTCTTGGTTACTTTGTGTCAGTGTATGTCTTTGTTACTTGCTGTAAGTGTTTGTCTGTGTTACTGGGTATCAGTGTATGTCTTTGTTACTTGTTGTCAGTGTGTGTCTGTGTACTTGGTTTAAGTGTGTGTCTTTGTTATTTGGTGTCATTCTATGTCTGTGTTACTTGGTGTAAGTGTATGTCTTTGTTACTTGGTGTCAGTGTATGTCTTTGTTACTTGGTGTAATTGTGTGTCTGTGTTCCTGGGTATCAGTGTATGTCTTTGTTAATTGGTGTCAGTGTATGTCTTTGTTACTTGTTGTCAGTGTATGTCTTTGTTACTGGATGTCAGTGTCTGTCTTTGTTACTTGGTTTAAGTGTGTGTCTGTGTGATTGGGTATCAGTGTCTGTCACTGTTACTGGTGTCAGTGTGTGTCTTAGTGACTTGGTGTAAGTGTGTGTCAGCATTTCTGGGTATCAGTGTCTGTCTTTGTTACTTGGTGTAAGTGTGTGTCCGTGTTACTTGGTTTAAGTGTCTGTCTTTGTTAATTGGTGTCAGTGTGTGTCCTTGATTCTTGGTGTAAGTGTGTGTCTGTGTTACTGGGTATCAGTGTCTGTCTTTGTTACTTGGTGCAATAGTGTGTCTGTGTTGCTGGGTATCAGTGTATGTCTTTGTTACTTGCTGTCAGTGTAGGTCTGTGCTGCTTGGTGTAAGTGTGTGTCTTACTTACTTGCTGTAAGTGCATGTCTTTGTTAATTGGTGTCAGTGTATGTCTGTGTTACTTGGTGTAAGTGTGTGTCTTTGTTAGTTGTTGTCAGTGTATGTCTTTGTTACTTGGTGTCAGTGTATGTCTGTGTTATTTGCTGTAAGTGTATGTCTTTGTTACGTTGTGTCAGTGTATGTCTTTGTTACTTGCTGTAAGTGTTTGTCTGTGTTACTGGGTATCATTGTATGTCTTTGTTACTTGGTGTCAGTGTGTGTCTGTGTACTTGGTGTAAGTATGTGTCTTTGTTATTTGGTGTCAGTCTATGTCTGTGTTACTTGGTGTAAGTGTATGTCTTTGTTACTTGGTGTCAGTGTATGTCTTTGTTACTTGGTGTAAGTGTATGTCTTTGTTACTTGGTGTCAGTGTATGTCTCTGTTACTTGGAGTAAGTGTGTGTCTGTGTTACTGGGTATCAGTGTATGTCTTTGTTACTTGGTGTCATTGTCTGCCTTTGTTACTTGGTGTACGTGTGTGTCTGTGTTACTGGGTATCAGTGTATGTCTTTGCTACTTGGTGTCAGTGTATGTCTTTGTTACTTGGTGTCAGTGTATGTCTGTGTTACTTGGTGTAAGTGTGTGTCAGTGTTACTGGGTATCAGTGTATGTCTTTGCTTCTTGGTGTCAGTGTCTGTCTTTGTTACTTGGTGTCAGTGTATGTCTTTGTTACTTGGTGTAAGTGTATGTCTTTGTTAATTGGTGTCAGTGTATGTCTTTGTTACTTGCTGTAAGTGTATGTCTTTGCTACTTGGTGTCAGTGTATGTCTTTGATACTTTGTGTCAGGGTATGTCTGTGTTACTGGGTATCAGTGTCTGTCTTTGCTACTAGGTGTAAGTGTGTGTCTGCGTTGCTGGGTATCAGTGTATCTGTCTGTTACTTGGTGTAAGTGTGTGTCTTTGTTACTGGGTATCAGTGTGTGTCTTTGTTACTGGGTGTCAGTGTTTGTGTTTGTTACTGGGTTTCAGTGTATGTCTTAGTGACTTGGTGTTAGTGTGTGTCTGTGTAATTGGTGTATGTGTGTGTCTTTGTTACTTGGTGTCAGTGTTTGTCTGTGTTACTTGGTGCAAATGAATGTCTTTGTTACTTGGTGTAATTGTCTGTCTTTGTTCCTTGGTGTCAGTGTATGTCTGTGTTACTTGGTGTAAGTGTGTGTCTTTGTTACTGGTGTCAGTGTGTTTCTGTGTTACTTGGTGTAAGTGTATGTCTTTGTTACTTGGTGTCTGTGTGTGTCTTTGTTACTGGGTGTCATTGTATTTGTTTGTTACTGGGTGTCAGTGTATGTCTTAGTGACTTGGTGTTAGTGTGTGTCTGTGTTACTGGGTAACAGTGTCTGTCTTTGTTACTTGGTGTAAGTGTGAGTCAGTGTTACTGGGTATCAGTGTATGTCTTTGTTACTTGGTGTCAGTGTATGTCTGTGTAATTGGTGTATGTGTGTGTCTTTGTTACTTGGTGTCAGTGTTTGTCTGTGTTACTTGGTGCAAATGAATGTATTTGTTACTTGGTGTAATTGTCTGTCTTTGTTCCTTGGTGTCAGATTATGTCTTTGTTACTTGGTGTCAGTGTATGTCTTTGTTACTGGTGTCAGTGTGTTTCTGTGTTACTTGGTGTAAGTGTATGTCTTTGTTACTTGGTGTCTGTGTGTGTTTGTGTTACTGGGTGTCAGTGTATGTCTTTGTTACTGGGTGTCAGTGTATGTCTTTGTTACTTGGTGTAAGTGTGTGTCTGTGTTACTGCGTATCAGTGTCTGTCTTTTTTACTTGGTGTAAGTGTGTTTCTGTGTTACTGGGTATCAGTGCATGTCTTTGTTACTTGGTGTCATTGTATGTCTGTGTTACCTGGTGTAAGACTGTGTCTGTGTTACAGGGTATCAGTGCATGTCTTTGTTACTTGGTGTCATTGTATGTATTTGTGACTTGGTATCAGTGTATGTCTTTGTTACCTGGTGTAATTGTCTGTCTTTGTTACTTGGTGTCAGTGTATGTCTGTGTTACTTGGTGTAAGTGTGTGTCTTTGTTACTTGGTGTAAGTGTATGTATTTGTTACTTGGTGTCAGTGTATGTCTTTGTTACTTGGTGTCAGTGTGTGTCTGTGTTACTGGGCAATAGTGTATGTCTTCGTGACTTGGTATCAGTGTATGTCTTTGTTACTTGGTGTAATTGTCTGTCTTTGTTACTTGGTGTCAGTGTATGTCTGTGTTACTTGGTGTAAGTGTGTGTCTTTGTTACTTGGTGTAAGTGTGTGTCTGTGTTACTGCGTATCAGAGTCTGTCTTTGTAACTTGGTGTCAGTGTATGTCTGTGTTACTTGGTGTAAGTGTGTGGCTGAGTTACTGGGTGTCAGTGTGTTTCTGTGTTACTTGGTGTAAGTGTATGTCTTTGTTACTTGGTGTCTGTGTGTCTGTGTTACTGGGTGTCAGTGTATGTCTTTGTTACTGGGTGTCAGTGTATGTCTTTGTTACTTGGTGTAAGTGTGTGTCTGTGTTACTGGGTATCAGTGTATGTCTTTGTAACTTGGTGTCAGTGTATGTCTGAGTTACTTGGTGTAAGTGTGTGTCTGTGTGATTGGGTATGAGTGCATGTCTTTGTTACTTGGTGTCATTGTATGTCTTTGTTACTTGGTGTCAGTGTATGTCAAAATACTTGGTGCAAGTGTATGTCTTTGTTACTTGGTGTAATTGTCTGTCTTTGTTACTTGGTGTCAGTGTATGTCTTTGTTACTTGGTGTCAGTGTATTTATTTGTGACTTGGTGTCAGTGTGTGTCTCTGTGACTTGGTGTCAGTGTATGTCTTTGTTACTGGTGTCAGTGTATGTCTGTGTTACTTGGTGTAAGTGTGTGTCTGAGTTACTGGGTGTCAGTGTGTTTCTGTGTTACTTGGTGTAAGTGTATGTCTTTGTTACTTGGTGTCTGTGTGTGTATGTGTTACTGGGTGTCAGTGTATGTCTTTGTTACATGGTGTCAGTGTATGTCTTTGTTACTTGGTGTAAGTGTGTGTCTGTGTTACTGGGTATCAGTGTCTGTCTTTTTTACTTGGTGTAAGTGTGTGTCTGTGTTACTGAGTATCAGTGCATGTCTTTGTTACTTGGTGTCATTGTATGTCTGTGTTACTTGGTGTAAGACCTTGTCTGTGTTACTGGGTATCAGTGTATGTCTTTGTTACTTGGTGTCAGTGTATGTCTTTGTGACTTGGTATCAGTGTTACTTGGTGTAATTGTCTGTCTTTGTTACTTGGTGTCAGTGTATGTCTGTGTTACTTGGTGTAAGTGTGTGTCTTTGTTACTTGGTGTAAGTGTATGTATTTGTTACTTAGTGTCAGTGTATGTCTTTGTTACTTGGTGTCAGTGTGTGTCTGTGTCACTGGGCATCAGTGTATGTCTTCGTGAATTGGTATCAGTGTCTGCCTTTGTGACTTGGTATCAGTGTATGTCTTTGTTACTTGGTGTAATTGTCTGTCTTTGTTACTTGGTGTCAGTGTATGTCTGTGTTACTTGGTGTAAGTGTGTGTCTTTGTTACTTGGTGTCAGTGTGTGTCTGTGTTACTGGGTATCAGTGTTTGTCTTTTTTACTTGGAGTAAGTGTGTGTCTGTGTTACTGAGTATCAGTGCAGGTCTTTGTTACTTGGTGTCATTGTATGTCTGTGTTACTTGGTGTAAGACCTTGTCTGTGTTACTGGGTATCAGTGTATGTCTTTGTTACTTGGTGTCAGTGTATGTCTTTGTGACTTGGTATCAGTGTATGTCTTTGTTACTTGGTGTAATTGTCTGTCTTTGTTACTTGGTGTCAGTGTATGTCTGTGTTACTTGGTGTAAGTGTGTGTCTTTGTTACTTTGTGTAAGTCTTTGTATTTGTTACTTGGTGTCAGTGTATGTCTTTGTTACTTGGTGTCAGTGTGTGTCTGTGTTACTGGGCATCAGTGTATGTCTTCGTGACTTGGTATCAGTGTATGCCTTTGTGACTTGGTATCAGTGTATGTCTTTGTTACTTGGTGTAATTGTCTGTCTTTGTTACTTGGTGTCAGTGTATGTCTGTGTTACTTGGTGTAAGTGTGTGTCTTTGTTACTTGGTGTAAATGTATGAATTTGTTACTTGGTGTCAGTGTATGTCTTTGTTACTTGGTGTCAGTGTGTGTCTGTGTTACTGGGCATCAGTGTATGTCTTTGTTACTTGGTATCAGTGTATGCCTTTGTGACTTGGTGTCAGTGTATGTCTTTTTTACTGGGTGTCAGTGTGTGTCTCTCTTACTTGGTGTCAGTGTATGTCTTTGTGACTTGGTGTCAGTGTATGTCTTTTTACTGGGTGTCAGTGTGTGTCTGTGTAACTTGGTGTCACTGTTTGTCTTTGTTACTGTGTATCAGTGTTTCTCTGTGTTTACTGGGTGTCAGTGTGTGTTTGTTTGTGTTACTGGGTGTCAGTGTGTGTCTGTGTTACTGGGCATCAGTGTATGTCTTTGTGACTTGGTATCAGTGCATGTCTTTGTGACTTGGTGTCAGTGTATGTCTTTTTTACTGGGTGTAAGTGTGTGTCTGCGTTACTGGTTATCAGTGTATGTCTTTGTTACTTGGTGTCAGTGGATGTCAAAATACTTGGTGTAAGTGTATGTCTTTGTTACTTGGTGTAATTGTCTGTCTTTGTTACTTGGTGTCAGTGTATGTCTGTGTTACTAGGTGTAAGTGTGTGTCTTTGTTACTGGGCATCAGTGTATGTCTCTGTGACTTGGTATTAGTGTATGTCTTTGAGACTTGGTGTCAGTGTATGTCTTTTTTACCGGGTGTCTGTGTGTGTCTGTGTTACTTGGTGTCAGTGTATGTCTTTGTTACTGTGTATCAGTGTTTCTCTCTGTTACTGGGTGTCAGTGTGTGTTTGTTTGTGTTACTGGGTGTCAGTGTGTGTCTGTGACACTAGCTGCCAGTATTTAGTTTAGTTTGGAGATACAGCACATAAATAGGCCCTTCGGCCCACTGAGTCTGTGCCGACCATTAACCACCCATTTATACTAATCCTACACTGATCCCGTATTCCTATCACATCCCCACCTATCCCGATATATTTCCCTACCACGTACCTATACGAGGGGCAATTTATGATGGCCAATTAACCTATCAACCTGCAAGTCTTTGACATGTGGGAGGAAACCGGAGCACCGGGAGGAAACCCACGCAGACACAGGGAGAACTTGCAAACTCCGCACAGGCAACACCCAGAATCGAAACCGGTTCCCTGGAGCTGTGAGGCTGCGGTGCTAATCACTGCGCCAATGTGCCCACCCCCCAGTGTGTGCCTGTGTTACTGGGTATCAGTGTATGTCTCTGTTACTTGGTGTCAGTGTATGTCTGTGTTACTTGGTGTCAATGTATGTCTTTGTTACTTGGTGTCAGTGTATGTCTTTGTGACTTGGTGTCAGTGTATGTCTTTTTTACTGGGTGTCAGTGTGTGTCTGTGTTACTTGGTGTCAGTGTATGTCTTTGTTACTGTGTATCAGTGTTTCTCTGTGTTACTGGGTGTCAGTGTGTGTTTGTTTGTGTTACTGGGTGTCAGTGTGTGTCTGTGACACTAGGTGTCAGTATGTCGTTTAGTTTAGAGATACAGCACTTAAACAGGCCCTTCGGCCCACCGAGTCTGTGCCGACCATCAACCACCCATTTATACTAATCCTACACTACTCCCGTATTCCTATCACATCTCCACCTATCCCTATATATTTCCCTACCACCTACCTATACTAGGGGCAATTTATGATGGCCAATTAACCTATCAACCTGCAAGTCTTTGGCATGTGGGAGGAAACCGGAGCACCGGGAGGAAACCCACGCAGACACAGGGAGAACTTGCAAACTCCGCACAGGCAGGACACAGAATCGAACCAGGTTCCCTGGAGCTGTGAGGCTGCGGTGCTAACCACTGCGCCAATGTGCCCAACCCCCAGTGTGTGCCTGTGTTATTGGGTATCAGTGTATGTCTCTGTTACTTGGTGTCAGTGTATGGCTGTGTTACTGGGTGTCAGTGTGTGTCGGTGTTACTGGGTGTAAGTCTGTGTCTTTGTTACTTGGTGCAAGTGTGTGTCTTTGTCAATGGGCATCAGTGTATGTCTTTGTGACTTGGTATCAGTGTATGTCTTTGTGACTTGGTGTCAGTGTATGTCTTCTTTACAGGGTGTCAGTGTGTGTCTGTGTTACTTGGTGTCAGTGTATGTCTTTGTGACTTGGTGTCAGTGTATGTCTTTTTTACTGGGTGTCAGTGTATGTCTTTGTTACTTGGTGTCAGTGTCTGTCTGTGTTACTGGGTGTACGTGTGTGTCTTTGTTACTTGGTGTCCGTGTGTGTCTGTGTTACCTGGTATCAGTGTATGTCTTTGTTACTTGGTGTCAGTGGATGTCAAAATACTTGGTGTAAGTGGATGTCTTTGATACTTGGTGTAATTGTCTGTCTTTGTTACTTGGTGTCAGTGTATGTCTGTGTTACTTGGTGTAAGTGTGTGTCTTTGTTACATGGTGTAAGTGTATGTCTTTGTTACTTGGTGTCAGTGTATGTCTTTGTTACTTGGTGTCAGTGTGTGTCTGTGTTACTGGGCATCAGTGTATGTCTTTGTGACTTGGTGTGAGTGTATGTCTTTGTGACTTGGTGTCAGTGTATGTCTTTGTTACTTGGTGTCAGTGTCTGTCTGTGTTACTGGGTGTACGTGTGTGTCTGCATTACTTGGTGTCAGTGTATGTCTGTGTTACTTGGTGCAAGTGTGTGTCTTTGTCAATGGGCATCAGTGTATGTCTTTGTGACTTGGTATCAGTGTATGTCTTTGTGACTTGGTGTCAGTGTATGTCTTCTTTACAGGGTGTCAGTGTGTGTCTGTGTTACTTGGTGTCAGTGTATGTCTTTGTTACTGTGTATCAGTGTTTCTCTGTGTTACTGGGTGTCAATGTGTGTTTGTTTGTAGTACTGGGTATCAGTGTGTGTCTGTGACACTAGGTGTCAGTATATAGTTTAGTTTCGAGAAACAGGACTTCAACAGGCCCTTCGGCCCACCGAGTCTGTGCCGACCATCAACCACCCATTTACACTAATCCTACACTGATCCCGTATTCCTATCACATCCCCACCTTTCCCTATATATTTCCCTACCACCTACCTATACTTGGGGCAATTTATGATGGCCAATTAACCTATCAACCTGCAAGTCTTTGGCATGTGGGAGGAAACCGGAGCACCGGGAGGAAACCCACGCAGACACAGGGAGAACTTGCAAACTCCGCACAGGCAGTACCCAGAATCGAACCCGGGTCCCTGGAGCTGTGAGGCTGCGGTGCTAACCACTGCGCCAATGTGACCCCCCCCCCCCCGCCAGTGTGTGCCTGTGTTACTGGGTATCAGTGTATGTCTTTGTTACTTAGTGTCAGTGGATGTCAAAATACTTGGGGTTAGTGGATGTCTTTGTTACTTGGTGTAATTGTCTGTCTTTGTCACTTGGTGTCAGTGTATGTCTGTGTTACTTGGTGTAAGTGTGTGTCTTTGTTACTTGGTGTAAATGTACGTCCTTGTTACTTGGTGTCAGTGTATGTCTTTGTTACTTGGTGTCAGTGTGGGTCTGTGTTACTGGGCATCAGTGTATGTATTTGTGACTTGGTATCAGTGTATGTCTTTGTGACTTGGTTTCAGTGTCTGTCTTTTTTACTGGGTGTAAGTGTGTGGCTGCGTTACTTGGTGTAAGTGTGTGTCTGTGTTACTGGGTATCAGTGTCTGTCTTTTTTACTTGGTGTAAGTGTGTGTCTGTGTTACTGGGCATCAGTGCCTGTCTTTGTTACTTGGTGTCATTGTATGTCTGTGTTACTTGGTGTCAGTGTGTTTGTTTGTGTTACTGGGTGTCAGTGTATGTCTTTGTTACTTGGTGTAAGTGAGTGTCTGTGTTACTGGGTATCAGTGTGTGTCTGTGACACTAGGTGTCAGTATATAGTTTAGTTTCGAGAAACAGCACTTAAACAGGCCCTTCGGCCCACCGAGTCTGTGCCGACCATCAACCACCCATTTACGCTAATCCTACACTAATCCCGTATTCCTATCACATCCCCACCTATCCCTACATATTTCCCTACCACCTACCTATACTAGGGGCAATTTATGATGGCCAATTAACCTATCAACCTGCAAGTCTTTGGCATGTGGGAGGAAAGCGGAGCACCGGGAGGAAACCCACGCAGACACAGGGAGAACTTGCAAACTCCGCACAGGCAGGACACAGAACAGAACCCGGTTCCCTGGAGCTGTGAGGCTGCGGTGCTAACCACTGCGCCAATGTGCCCAACCCCCAGTGTGTGCCTGTGTTACTGGGTATCAGTGTAAGTCTCTGTTACTTGGTGTCAGTGTATGTCTGTGTTACTTGGTGTAAGTGTGTGTCTGTGTTACTGGGTGTCAGTGTGTGTCTGTGTTACTTGGTGTAAGTCTGTGTCATTGTTACTTGGTGTCCGTGTTTGTCTGTGTTACCTGGTATCAGTGTATGTCTTTGTTACTTGGTGTCAGTGGATGTCAAAATACTTGGTGTAAGTGGATGTCTTTGATACTTGGTGTAATTGTCTGTCTTTGTTACTTGGTGTCAGTGTATGTCTGTGTTACTTGGTGTAAGTGTGTGTCTTTGTTACCTGGTGTAAGTGTATGTCTTTGTTACTTTGTGTCAGTGTATGTCTTTGTTACTTGGTGTCAGTGTGTGTCTGTGTCACTGGGCATCAGTGTATGTCTTTGTGACTTGGTATCAGTGCATGTCTTTGTGACTTGGTGTCAGTGTATGTCTTATTTACTAGGTGTAAGTGTGTGTCTGCGTTACTGGGTATCAGTGTATGTCTTTGTTACTTGGTGTCAGTGGATGTCAAAATACTTGGTGTAAGTATATGTCTTTGTTACTTGGTGTAATTGTCTGTCTTTGTTACTTGGTGTCAGCATGTGTCTTTGTTACTTGGTGTGAGTGCATGTCTTTGTTACTTGCTGTCAGTGTATGTCTTTGTTACTTGGTGTCAGTGTCTGTCTGTGTTACTGGGTGTACGTGTGTGTCTGCGTTACTTGGTGTCAGTGTATGTCTGTGTTACTTGGTGCAAGTGTGTGTCTTTGTCAATGGGCATCAGTGTATGTCTTTGTGACTTGGTATCAGTGTATGTCTTTGTGACTTGGTGTCAGTGTATGTCTTCTTTACAGGGTGTCAGTGTGTGTCTGTGTTACTTGGTGTCAGTGTATGTCTTTGTTACTGTGTATCAGTGTTTCTCTGTGTTACTGGGTGTCAGGGTGTGTTTGTTTGTGGTACTGGGTATCAGTGTGTGTCTGTGACACTAGGTGTCAGTATATAGTTTAGTTTCGAGAAACAGCACTTCAACAGGCCCTTTGGCCCACCGAGTCTATGCCGACCATCAACCACCCATTTACACTAATCCTACACTAATCCCGGATTCCTATCAAATCCCCACCTATCCCTATATATTTCCCTACCACCTACCTATACTTGGGGCAATTTATGATGGCCAATTAACCTATCAACCTGCAAGTCTTTGGCATGTGGGAGGAAACCGGAGCACCGGTAGGAAACCCACGCAGACACAGGGAGAACTTGCAAACTCCGCACAGGCAGTACCCAGAATCGAACCCGGGTCCCTGGAGCTGTGAGGCTGCGGTGCTAACCACTGCGCCAATGTGTCCCCCACCCCCACCCCGCCAGTGTGTGCCTGTGTTACTGGGTATCAGTGTATGTCTTTGTTACTTGGTGTCAGTGTGGGTCTGTGTTACTGGGCATCAGTGTATGTATTTGTGACTTGGTATCAGTGTATGTCTGTGTTACTGGGTGTCAGTGTGGGTCTGTGTTACTGGGCATCAGTGTATGTATTTGTGACTTGGTATCAGTGTATGTCTTTGTGACTTGGTTTCAGTGTATGTCTTTTTTACTGGGTGTAAGTGTGTGGCTGCGTTACTTGGTGTAAGTGTGTGTCTGTGTTACTGGGTCTCAGTGTCTGTCTTTTTTACTTGGTGTAAGTGTGTGTCTGTGTTACTGGGTATCAGTGCTTGTCTTTGTTACTTGGTGTCGTAGTATGTCTGTGTTACTTGGTGTCAGTGTGTTTGTTTGTGTTACTGGGTGTCAGTGTATGTCTTTGTTACTTGGTGTAAGTGAGTGTCTGTGTTACTGGGTATCAGTGTCTGTCTTTTTTACTTGGTGTAAGTGTGTGTCTGTGTTACTGGGTATCAGTGCTTGTCTTTGTTACTTGGTGTCATTGTATGTCTGTGTTACTTGGTGTAAGTGTGGGTCTGTGTTACTGGGTATCAGTGTCTGCCTTTGTTACTTGGTGTCAGTGTGTGTCAAAATACTTGGTGTCAGTGTATGTCTGTGTTACTTGGTGCAAGTGTGTGTCTTTGTCAATGGGCATCAGTGTATGTCTTTGTGACTTGGTATCAGTGTATGTCTTCTTTACAGGGTGTCAGTGTGTGTCTGTGTTACTTGGTGTCAGTGTATGTCTTTGTTACTGTGTATCAGTGTTTCTCTGTGTTACTGGGTGTCAGTGTGTGTTTGTTTGTGGTACTGGGTATCAGTGTGTGTCTGTGACACTAGGTGTCAGTATGTAGTTTAGTTTCGAGAAACAGCACTTAAACAGGCCCTTCGGCCCACCGAGTCTGTGCCGACCATCAACCACCTATTTACGCTAATCCTACACTAATCCCGCATTCCTATCACATCCCCACCTATCCCTACATTTTTCCCTACCACCTACCTATACTAGGGGCAATTTATGATGGCCAATTAACCTATCAACCTGCAAGTCTTTGGCATGTGGGAGGAAACCGGAGCACCGGGAGGAAACCCACGCAGACACAGGGAGAACTTGCAAACTCCGCACAGGCAGGACACAGAATCGAACCAGGTTCCCTGGAGCTGTGAGGCTGCGGTGCTAACCACTGCGCCAATGTGCCTGTGTTACTGGGTATCAGTGTAAGTCTCTGTTACTTGGTGTCAGTGTATGTCTGTGTTACTTGGTGTCAGTGTGTGTCTGTGTTACTTGGTGTAAGTCTGTGTCTTTGTTACTTGGTGTCCGTGTGTGTCTGTGTTACCTGGTATCAGTGTATGTCTTTGTTACTTGGTGTCAGTGGATGTCAAAATACTTGGTGTCATTGGATGTCTTTGATACTTGGTGTAATTGTCTGTCTTTGTTACTTGGTGTCAGTGTATGTCTGTGTTACTTGGTGTAAGTGTGTGTCTTTGTTACCTGGTGTAAGTGTATGTCTTTGTTACTTGGTATCAGTGTATGTCTTTGTTACTGGGTGTCAATGTGTGTCTGTGTTACTGGGTATCAGTGTGTGTCTTTGTGACTTGGTATCAGTGTATGTCTTTGTTACTGGGTGTCAGTGTGTGTCTGCGTTACTGGGTATCAGTGTATGTCTTTGTGACTTGGTATCAGTGTCTGTCTTTGTTACTGGGTGTCAGTGTGTGTCTGTGTTCCTGGGTATTAGTGTATGTCTTTGTGACTTGGTGTAAGTGTGTGTCTTTGATACTGGGTATCAGTGTATGTCTTTGTTACTGGGTGTCAATGTGTGTCTGTGTTACTGGGTATCAGTGTGTGTCTTTGTGACTTGGTATCAGTGTATGTCTTTGTTACTGGGTGTCAGTGTGTGTCTGCGTTACTGGGTATCAGTGTATGTCTTTGTGACTTGGTATCAGTGTATGTCTTTGTTACTTGGTGTAAGTGTGTGTCTGTGATACTGGGTGTCAGTGTATGTCTTTGTTACTTGGTGTAAGTGTGTGTCTTTGATACTGGGTATCAGTGTATGTCTTTGTTACTTGGTGTCAGTTTATGTCTTTGTTACTTTGTGTAAGTGTATGTCTTTGTTACTTGGTGTCAGTGCATGTGTTTGTGACTTGTTGTCAGTGGATGTCTTCGTTACTGGGTGTTAGTGTATGTCTTTGTTACTTGGTGTAAGTGTATGTCTGTGTTATTTGGTGTAAGTATATGTCTCTGTTACTTGGTGTAAGTGTGCGTCTGTGTTACTGGGTATCAGTGTGTGTCTTTGTTACTGGGTATCAGTGTATGTCTTTGTGACTTGGTGTCAGTGTATGACTTTGTTACTGGGTGTCAGTGTGTGTATTTGTGACTTGGTGTCAGTGTATGTCTTTGTTACTTGGTGTAAGTGTGTGTCTGTGATACTGGGTATCAGTGTATGTCTTTGTTACTTGGTGTCAGTGCATGTGTTTGTGACTTGTTGTCAGTGGATGACTTCGTTACTGGGTGTCAGTGTATGTCTTTGTGACTTGGTGTAAGTGTATGTCTGTGTTACTTGGTGTAAGTGTATGTCTTTGTTACTTGGTGTATGTGTGCGTCTGTGTTACTGGATATCAGTGTGTGTCTCTGTTACTGGTTATCAGTGTCTGTCTTTGTGACTTGGTGTCAGTGTGTGTCTGTGTTACTGGGTATCAGTGTATGTCTTTGTGAATTGGTATCAGTGTATGTCTTTGTTACTGGGTGTCAGTGTGTGTCATCGTTACTGGGTATCAGTGTATGTCTTTGTGACTTGGTATCAGTGTCTGTCTTTGTTACTGGGTGTCAGTATGTGTCTGTGTTCCTGGGTTTCAGTGTATGTCAAAATACTTGGTGTTAGTGTATGT
This sequence comes from Heterodontus francisci, assembly GCF_036365525.1. Lineage (NCBI taxonomy): Eukaryota > Metazoa > Chordata > Chondrichthyes > Heterodontiformes > Heterodontidae > Heterodontus > Heterodontus francisci. Next base: position 1,472,168 of record NW_027140415.1, on the reverse strand, counting down.
CTTTGTTACTTGGTGTCAGTGTGTTTCTGGGTATCAGTGTATGTCTTTGTGACTGTGTATCAGTGTGTGTTACTGGGTGTCAGTGTGTGTCTGTGACACTAGGTGTCAGTATTTAGTTTAGTTTAGAGATACAGCACTGAAACAGGCCCTCCGGCCCACCGAGTCTGTGCCGACCATCAAGCAAATATTTATACTAATCCTACACGAATCCCATATTCCAACAACATCCCCACCGGCCCCTATATATTTCCCTACCACCTACCTATACTAGGGGCAATTTATAATGGCCAATTAACCTACCAACCTGCAAGTCTTTGGGATGTGGGAGGAAACCGGAGCACCCGGAGGAAACCCACGCAGACACAGGGAGAACTTGCAAAATCCGCACAGGCAGTACCCAGAATCGAACCCGGGTCCCTGGAGCTGTGAGGCTGCAGTGCTAACCACTGCGCCACTGTGCCGCCCAGTGTGTATCTTTGTTACTGGGTGTCAGTGTATGTCTTTGTTACTTGGTGTCAGTGTGTGTCTGTGTTACTGGGTGTCAGTGTGGTCGTTTGTCTTACTGGGTGTCAGTGTGTGTCTGTGTTCCTGGGTATCAGTGTATGTCTTTGTGACTTGGTGTCAGTGTATGTCTTTGTTACTTGGTGTAAGTGTGTGTCTGTGATACTGGGTATCAGTGTATGTCTTTGTTACTTGGTGTAAGTGTATGTCTTTGTTACTTGGTGTAAGTGTGTGCCTTTGTGACTTGGTGTCAGTGTATGTCTTTGTTACTTGGTGTAAGTGTGTGTCTTTGTTACATGGTGTAATTGTAAGTCTTTGTTACTTGGTGTCAGTGTATGTCTTTGTTACTTGGTGTCAGTGTGTGTCTGTGTTACTGGGTATCAGTGTATGTCTTTGTGATTTGGTATCAGTGTATGTCTTTGTTACTGGGTGTCAGTGTGTGTCTGTGTTACTGGGTATCAGTGCATGTCTTTGTGACTTGGTATCAGTGTATGACTTTGTTACTGGGTGTCAGTGTGTGTCTGCGTTACTGGGTATCAGTGTATGTCTTTGTGACTTGGTATCAGTGTCTGTCTTTGTTACTGGGTGTTAGTGTGTGTCTGTGTTCCTGGGTATCAGTGTATGTCTTTGTGACTTGGTGTAAGTGTGTGTCTGTGATAGTGGGTGTCAGTGTGTGTCTTTGTTACTTGGTGTAAGTGTGTGTCTGTGATACTGGGTTTCAGTGTATGTCTTTGTTACTTGGTGTCAGTTTATGTCTCTGTTACTTGGTGTAAGTGTATGTCTTTGTTACTTGGTGTCAGTGCATGTGTTTGTGACTTGTTGTCAGTGGATGTCTTCGTTACTGGGTGTCAGTGTATGTCTTTGTTACTTGGTGTAAGTGTATGTCTGTGTTATTTGGTGTAAGTGTATGTCTTTGTTACTTGGTGTAAGTGTGCGTCTGTGTTACTGGGTATCAGTGTGTGTCTTTGTTACTGGGTATCAGTGTATGTCTTCGTTAATTCGTGTAAGTATGCGTCTGTGTTACTTGGTATCAGTGTATGGCTTTGTTACTTGGTGTCAGTGTATGTCTGTGTTACTTGGTGTAAGTGTATGTATTTGTTACTTGGTGTAAGTGTGCGTCTGTGTTACTGGGTATCAGTGTGTGTCTTTGTTACTGGGTATCAGTGTATGTCTTTGTGACTTGGTTCCAGTGTGTGTCTTTGTGACTTGGAGTCAGTGTATGTCTTTGTTACATCGTGTAATTGTATGTCTTTGTTACTTGGTGTCAATGTATGTCTTTGTTACTTGTTGTCAGTGTGTGTCTTTGTGACTTGGTGTCAGTGTATGTCTTTGTTACATCGTGTAATTGTATGTCTTTGTTACTTGGTGTCAATGTATGTCTTTGTTGCTTGGTGTCAGAGTGTGTATCTAACTGGGTGTCAGTGTGTGTCTGTGTTACTGGGTATCAGTGTATGTCTTTGTTACTTGGTGTCAGTGTATGTGTTTGTGACTTGGTGTCAGTGTATGTCTTTGTTACTGGGTGTCAGTGTATGTCTTTGTTACTTGGTGTAAGTGTGTGTCTGTGTTTCTGGGTATCAGTGTATGTCTTTGTTACTTGGTGTAAGTGTGTGTCTTTGTGACTTGGTGTCAGTGTATGTCTTTGTTACTTGGTGTAAGTGTGTGTCTTTGTTACATGGTGTAATTGTAAGTCTTTGTTACTTGGTGTCAGTGTATGTCTTTGTTACTTGGTGTCAGTGTGTGTCTGTGTTACTGGGTATCAGTGTATGTCTTTGTGACTTGTTGTAAGTGTGTGTCTTTGTTACTGGGTATCAGTGTATGTCTTTGTTACTTGGTGTCAGTTTATGTCTTTGTTACTTTGTGTAAGTGTATGTCTTTGTTACTTGGTGTCAGTGCATGTGTTTCTGACTTGTTGTCAGTGGATGTCTTCGTTACTGCGTGTTAGTGTATGTCTTTGTTACTTGGTGTAAGTGTATTTCTTTGTTATTTGGTGTAAGTGTATGTCTTTGTTACTTGGTGTAAGTGTGCGTCTGTGTTACTGGGTATCAGTGTGTGTCTTTGTTACTGGGTATCAGTGTATGTCTTTGTGACTTGGTGTCAGTGTATGTCTTTGTTACTGGGTGTCAGTGTGTGTCTTTGTGACTTGGTGTCAGTGTATCTCTTTGTTACTTGGTGTAAGTGTGTGTCTGTGATACTGGGTATCAGTGTATGTCTTTGTTACTTGGTGTCAGTGCATGTGTTTGTGACTTGTTGTCAGTGGATGACTTCGTTACTGGGTGTCAGTGTATGTCTTTGTGACTTGGTGTCAGTGTATGTCTGTGTTACTTGGTGTAAGTGTCTGTCTTTGTGACTTGGTGTCAGTGTGTGTCTGTGTTACTGGGTATCAGTGTATGTCTTTGTGACTTGGTATCAGTGTATGTCTTTGTTACTGGGTGTCAGTGTGTGTCTGCGTTACTGGGTATCAGTGTATGTCAAAATACTTGGTGTTAGTGTATGTCTTTGTTACTTGGTATCAGTGTATTTCTGGGTATCAGTGTATGTCTTTGTGACTGTGTGTCAGTGTGTGTCTGTGACACTAGGTGTCAGTATTTAGTTTAGTTTAGAGATACAGCACTGAAGCAGGCCCGCCGGCCCACCGAGTCTGTGCCGACCATCAAGCAAATATTTATACTAATCCTACACGAATCCCATATTCCAACAACATCCCCACCGGCCCCTATATATTTCCCTACCACCTACCTATACTAGGGGCAATTTATAATGGCCAATTAACCTACCAACCTGCAAGTCTTTGGGATGTGGGAGGAAACCGGAGCACCCGGAGGAAACCCACGCAGACACAGGGAGAACTTGCAAACTCCGCACAGGCATTACCCAGAATCGAACCCGGGTCCCTGGAGCTGTGAGGCTGCAGTGCTAACCACTGCGCCACTGTGCCGCCCAGTGTGTATCTGTGTTAATGGGTGTCAGTGTATGTCTTTGTTACTTGGTGTCAGTGTATGTCTTTGTTACTGGGTGTCACTGTATGTCTTTGTTACTTGGTGTAAGTGTGTGTCTGTGTTACTGGGTATCAGTGTATGTCTTTGTTACTTGGTGTAAGTGTATGTCTTTGTTACTTGGTGTAAGTGTGTGTCTTTGTGACTTGGTGTCAGTGTATGTCTTTGTTACTTGGTGTAAGTGTGTGTCTTTGTTACATGGTGTAATTGTAAGTCTTTGTTACTTGGTGTCAGTGTATGTCTTTGTTACTTGGTGTCAGTGTGTGTCTGTGTTACTGGGTATCAGTGTATGTCTTTGTGACTTGGTATCAGTGTATGTCTTTGTTACCGGGTGTCAGTGTGTGTCTGTGTTACTGGGTATCAGTGTATGTCTTTGTGACTTGGTATCAGTGTATGTCTTTGTTACTGGGTGTCAGTGTGTGTCTGCGTTACTGGGTATCAGTGTATGTCTTTGTGACTTGGTATCAGTGTCTGTCTTTGTTACTGGGTGTCAGTGTGTGTCTGTGTTCCTGGGTATCAGTGTATGTCTTCGTGACTTGGTGTCAGTGTATGTCTTTGTTACTTGGTGTCAGTGTATGTGTTTGTGACTTGGTGTCAGTGTATGTCTTTGTTACTGGGTGCCAGTGTATGTCTTTGTTACTTGGTGTAAGTGTGTGTCTGTGTTACTGGATATCAGTGTATGTCTTTGTTACTTGGTGTAAGTGTGTGTCTTTGTGACTTGGTGTCAGTGTATGTCTTTGTTACTTGGTGTAAGTGTGTGTCTTTGTTACATGGTGTAATTGTAAGTCTTTGTTACTTGGTGTCAGTGTATGTCTTTGTTACTTGGTGTCAGTGTGTGTCTGTGTTACTGGGTATCAGTGTATGTCTTTGTGACTTGGTATCAGTGTATGTCTTTGTTACTGGGTGTAAGTGTGTGTCTTTGTTGCATCGTGTAATTGTAAGTCTTTGTTACTTGGTGTCAGTGTATGTCTTTGTTACTTGGTGTCAGTGTGTGTCTGTGTTACTGGGTATCAGTGTATGTCTTTGTGACTTGGTATCAGTGTATGTCTTTGTTACTGGGTGTAAGTGTGTGTCTTTGTTACATGGTGTAACTGTAAGTCTTTGTTACTTGGTGTCAGTGTATGTCTTTGTTACCTGGTGTCAGTGTGTGTCTGTGTTACTGGGTGTCAGTGTATGTCTTTGTGACTTGGTATCAGTGTATGTCTTTGTTACTGGGTGTCAGTGTGTGTCTGTGTTATTGGGTGTCAGTGTGTGTCTGCGTTACTGGGTATCAGTGTATGTCTTTGTGACTTGGTATCAGTGTCTGTCTTTGTTACTGGTTGTCAGTGTGTGTCTGTGTTACTGGGTATTAGTCTATGTCTTTGTGACTTGGTGTCAGTGTATGTCTTTGTTACTTGGTGTAAGTGTGTGTCTGTGATACTGGGTGTCAGTGTATGTCTTTGTTACTTGGTGTAAGTGTGTGTCTGTGATACTGGGTATCAGTGTATGTCTTTGTTACTTGGTGTCAGTTTATGTCTTTGTTACTTTGTGTAAGTGTATGTCTTTGTTACTTGGTGTCAGTGCATGTGTTTCTGACTTGTTGTCAGTGGATGTCTTCGTTACTGGGTGTTAGTGTATGTCTTTGTTACTTGGTGTAAGTGTGTGTCTTTGTGACTTGGTGTCAGTGTATGCCTTTGTTGCTTGGTGTAAGTGTGTGTCTTTGTTACATGGTGTAATTGTAAGTCTTTGTTACTTGGTGTCAGTGTATGTCTTTGTTACTTGGTGTCAGTGTGTGTCTGTGTTACTGGGTATCAGTGTATGTCTTTGTGACTTGGTATCAGTGTATGTCTTTGTTAGCGGGTGTCAGTGTGTGTCTGTGTTACTGGGTATCAGTGTATGTCTTTGTGACTTGGTATCAGTGTATGTCTTTGTTACTGGGTGTCAGTGTGTGTCTGCGTTACTGGGTATCAGTGTATGTCTTTGTGACTTGGTATCAGTGTCTGTCTTTGTTACTGGGTGTCAGTGTGTGTCTGTGTTCCTGGGTATCAGTGTATGTCTTCGTGACTTGGTGTCAGTGTATGTCTTTGTTACTTGGTGTCAGTGTATGCCTTTGTTACTTGGTGTAAGTGTGTGTCTTTGTTACATGGTGTAATTGTAAGTCTTTGTTACTTGGTGTCAGTGTATGTCTTTGTTACTTGGTGTCAGTGTATGTCTTTGTTACTTGGTGTAAGTGTGTGTCTTTGTGACTTGGTGTCAGTGTATGTCTTTGTTACTTGGTGTAAGTGTGTGTCTTTGTTACATGGTGTAATTGTAAGTCTTTGTTACTTGGTATCAGTGTATGTCTTTGTTACCGGGTGTCAGTGTGTGTCTGTGTTACTGGGTATCAGTGTATGTCTTTGTGACTTGGTATCAGTGTATGTCTTTGTTACTGGGTGTCAGTGTGTGTCTGCGTTACTGGGTATCTGTGTATGTCTTTGTGACTTGGTATCAGTGTGTGTCTTTGTGTCTTGGTGTCAGTGTATGTCTTTGTTACTTGGTGTAAGTGTGTGTCTTTGTTACATGGTGTAATTGTAAGTCTTTATTACTTGGTGTCAGTGTATGTCTTTGTTACTTGGTGTCAGTGTGTGTCTGTGTTACTGGGTATCAGTGTATGTCTTTGTGACTTGTTGTAAGTGTGTGTCTTTGTTACATGGTGTAATTGTAAGTCTTTGTGACTTGGTGTCAGTGTGTGTCTTTGTGACTTGGTGTCAGTGTATGTCTTTGTTACTGGGTATCAGTGCATGTCAAAATACTTGGTGTTAGTGTATGTCTTTGTTACTTGGTGTCAGTGTGTTTCTGTGTTACTGGGTATCAGTGTATGTCTTTGTTACTGTGTATCAGTGTGTGTTACTGGGTGTCAGTGTGTGTCTGTGACACTAGGTGTCATTATTTAGTTTAGTTTAGAGATACAGCACTGAAACAGGCCCTCCGGCCCACCGAGTCTGTGCCGACCATCAAGCAAACATTTATACTCATCCGACACGAATCCCATATTCCAATAACATCCCCACCGGCCTCTATATATTTCCCTACCACCTACCTATACTAGGGGCAATCTATAATGGCCAATTAACCTACCAACCTGCAAGTCTTTGGGATGTGGGAGGAAACCGGAGCACCCGGAGGAAAACAACGCAGACACAGGGAGAACTTGCAAACTCCGCACAGGCAGTACCCAGAATCGAACCCGGGTCCCTGGAGCTGTGAGGCTGCAGTGCTAACCACTGCGCCACTGTGCTGCCCAGTGTGTATTTGTGTTAATGGGTGTCAGTGTATGTCTTTGTTACTTGGTGTCAGTGTATGTCTTTGTTACTGGGTGTCAGTGTATGTCTTTGTTACTTGGTGTAAGTGTGTGTCTGTGATACTGGGTGTCAGTGTATGTCTTTGTTACTTGGTGTAAGTGTGTGTCTGTGATACTGGGTATCAGTGTATGTCTTTGTTACTTGGTGTCAGTTTATGTCTTTGTTACTTTGTGTAAGTGTATGTCTTTGTTACTTGGTGTCGGTGCATGTGTTTCTGACTTGTTGTCAGTGGATGTCTTCGTTACTGGGTGTTAGTGTATGTCTTTGTTACTTGGTGTAAGTGTGTGTCTTTGTGACTTGGTGTCAGTGTATGTCTTTGTTACTTGGTGTAAGTGTGTGTCTTTGTTACATGGTGTAATTGTAAGTCTTTGTTACTTGGTGTCAGTGTATGTCTTTGTTACTTGGTGTCAGTGTGTGTCTGTGTTACTGGGTATCAGTGTGTGTCTTTGTGACTTGGTATCAGTGTATGTCTTTGTTACCGGGTGTCAGTGTGTGTCTGTGTTACTGGGTATCAGTGTGGGTCTTTGTGACTTGGTATCAGTGTATGTCTTTGTTACTGGGTGTCAGTGTGTGTCTGCGTTACTGGGTATCTGTGTATGTCTTTGTGACTTGGTATCAGTGTGTGTCTTTGTGTCTTGGTGTCAGTGTATGTCTTTGTTACTTGGTGTAAGTGTGTGTCTTTGTTACTTGGTGTCAGTGTGTGTCTGTGTTACTGGGTATCAGTGTGTGTCTTTGTGACTTGGTATCAGTGTATGTCTTTGTTACCGGGTGTCAGTGTGTGTCTGTGTTACTGGGTATCAGTGTATGTCTTTGTGACTTGGTATCAGTGTATGTCTTTGTTACTGGGTGTCAGTGTGTGTTTGCGTTACTGGGTATCAGTGTATGTCTTTGTGACTTGGTATCAGTGTCTGTCTTTGTTACTGGGTGTCAGTGTGTGTCTGTGTTCCTGGGTATCAGTGTATGTCTTCGTGACTTGGTGTCAGTGTATGTCTTTGTTACTTGGTGTCAGTGTATGTCTTTGTTACTTGGTGTAAGTGTGTGTCTTTGTTACATGGTGTAATTGTAAGTCTTTGTTACTTGGTGTCAGTGTATGTCTTTGTTACTTGGTGTCAGTGTATGTCTTTGTTACTTGGTGTAAGTGTGTGTCTTTGTGACTTGGTGTCAGTGTATGTCTTTGTTACTTGGTGTAAGTGTGTGTCTTTGTTACATGGTGTAATTGTAAGTCTTTGTTACTTGGTGTCAGTGTATGTCTTTGTTACTTGGTGTCAGTGTGTGTCTGTGTTACTGGGTATCAGTGTATGTCTTTGTGACTTGGTATCAGTGTATGTCTTTGTTACTGGGTGTCAGTGTGTGTCTGTGTTACTGGGTATCAGTGTATGTCTTTGTGACTTGGTATCAGTGTATGTCTTTGTTACTGGGTGTCAGTGTGTGTCTGCGTTACTGGGTATCAGTGTATGTCTGTGTTACTTGGTATCAGTGTCTGTCTTTGTTACTGGGTGTCAGTGTGTGTCTGTGTTCCTGGGTATCAGTGTATGTCTTTGTGACTTGGTGTCAGTGTATGTCTTTGTTACTTGGTGTAAGTGTGTGTCTGTGATACTGGGTGTCAGTGTATGTCTTTGTTACTTGTTGTAAGTGTGTGTCTGTGATACTGGGTATCAGTGTATGTATTTGTTACTTGGTGTCAGTTTATGTCTTTGTTACTTGGTGTAAGTGTATGTCTTTGTTACTTGGTGTCAGTGCATGTGTTTGTGACTTGTTGTCAGTGGATGTCTTCGTTACTGGGTGTTAGTGTATGTCTTTGTTAATTGGTGGAAGTGTATGTCTGTGTTATTTGGTGTAAGTGTATGTATTTGTTACTTGGTGTCAGTGTGTGTCTGTGTTACTGGGTATCAGTGTATGTCTTTGTGACTTGGTATCAGTGTATGTCTTTGTTACTGGGTGTCAGTGTGTGTCTGTGTTACTGGGTATCAGTGTATGTCTTTGTGACTTGGTATCAGTGTATGTCTTTGTTATTGGGTGTCAGTTTGTGTCTGCGTTACTGGGTATCAGTGTATGTCTTTGTGACTTGGTATCAGTGTATGTCTTTGTTACTGGGTGTCAGTGTGTGTCTGTGTTCCTGGGTATTAGTGTATGTCTTTGTGACTTGGTGTCAGTGTATGTCTTTGTTACTTGGTGTAAGTGTGTGTCTGTGATACTGGGTGTCAGTGTATGTCTTTGTTACTTGGTGTAAGTGTGTGTCTGTGATACTGGGTATCAGTGTATGTCTTTGTTACTTGGTGTCAGTTTATGTCTTTGTTACTTTGTGTAAGTGTATGTCTTTGTTACTTGGTGTCAGTGCATGTGTTTCTGACTTGTTGTCAGTGGATGTCTTCGTTACTGGGTGTTAGTGTATGTCTTTGTTACTTGGTGTAAGTGTATGTCTGTGTTATTTGGTGTAAGTGTATGTCTTTGTTACTTGGTGTAAGTGTGCGTCTGTGTTACTGGGTATCAGTGTGTGTCTTTGTTACTGGGTATCAGTGTATGTCTTTGTGACTTGGTGTCAGTGTATGTCTTTGTTACTGGGTGTCAGTGTGTGTCTTTGTGACTTGGTGTCAGTGTACGTCTTTGTTACTTGGTGTAAGTGTGTGTCTGTGATACTGGATATCAGTGTATGTCTGTGTTACTGGGTATCAGTGTATGTCTTTGTGACTTGGTATCAGTGTATGTCTATGTTACTGGGTGTCACTGTGTGTCTGCGTTACTGGGTATCAGTGTATGTCTTTGTGACTTGGTATCAGTGTCTGCCTTTGTTACTGGGTGTCAGTGTATGTCTTTGTGACTTGGTGTCAGTGTATGTCTGTGTTACTTGGTGTAAGTGTATGTCTGTGTTATTTGGTGTAAGTGTATGTCTTTGTTACTTGGTGTAAGTGTGCGTCTGTGTTACTGGGTATCAGTGTGTGTCTTTGTTACTGGGTATCAGTGTATGTCTTTGTGACTTGGTGTCAGTGGATAACTTCGTTACTGGGTGTCAGTGTATGTCTTTGTGACTTGGTGTCAGTGTATGTCTGTGTTACTTGGTGTAAGTGTCTGTCTTTGTGACTTGGTGTCAGTGTGTGTCTGTGTTACTGGGTATCAGTGTATGTCTTTGTGACTTGGTATCAGTGTATGTCTTTGTTAATGGGTGTCAGTGTGTGTCTGCGTTACTGGGTATCAGTGTATGTCTTTGTGACTTGGTATCAGTGTCTGCCTTTGTTACTGGGTGTCAGTGTGTGTCTGTGTTCCTGTGTGTCAGTGCATGTCAAAATACTTGGTGTTAGTGTATGTCTTTGTTACTTGGTATCAGTGTATTTCTGGGTATCAGTGTATGTCTTTGTGACTGTGTATCAGTGTGTGTTACTGGGTGTCAGTGTGTGTCTGTGACACTAGGTGTCAGTATTTAGTTTAGTTTAGAGATACAGCGCTGAAACAGGCCCTCCGGCCCACCGAGTCTGTGCCGACCATCAAGCAAATATTTATACTAATCCTACACGAATCCCATATTCCAACAACATCCCCACCGGCCCCTATATATTTCCCTACCACCTACCTATACTAGGGGCAATTTATAATGGCCAATTAACCTACCAACCTGCAAGTCTTTGGGATGTGGGAGGAAACCGGAGCACCCGGAGGAAACCCACGCAGACACAGGGAGAACTTGCAAACTCCGCACAGGCATTACCCAGAATCGAACCCGGGTCCCTGGAGCTGTGAGGCTGCAGTGCTAACCACTGCGCCACTGTGCCGCCCAGTGTGTATCTGTGTTAATGGGTGTCAGTGTATGTCTTTGTTACTTGGTGTCAGTGTATGTCTTTGTTACTGGGTGTCACTGTATGTCTTTGTTACTTGGTGTAAGTGTGTGTCTGTGTTACTGGGTATCAGTGTATGTCTTTGTTACTTGGTGTAAGTGTATGTCTTTGTTACTTGGTGTAAGTGTGTCTCTTTGTGACTTGGTGTCAGTGTATGTCTTTGTTACTTGGTGTCAGTGTGTGTCTGTGTTACTGGGTATCAGTGTATGACTTTGTGACTTCGTATCAGTGTATGTCTTTGTTACCGGGTGTCAGTGTGTGTCTGTGTTACTGGGTATCAGTGTATGTCTTTGTGACTTGGTATCAGTGTATGTCTTTGTTACTGGGTGTCAGTGTGTGTCTGCGTTACTGGGTATCAGTGTATGTCTTTGTGACTTGGTATCAGTGTCTGTCTTTGTTACTGGGTGTCAGTGTGTGTCTGTGTTCCAGGGTATCAGTGTATGTCTTCGTGACTTGGTGTCAGTGTATGTCTTTGTTACTTGGTGTCAGTGTATGTGTTTGTGACTTGGTGTCAGTGTATGTCTTTGTTACTGGGTGTCAGTGTATGTCTTTGTTACTTGGTGTAAGTGTGTGTCTGTGTTACTGGATATCAGTGTATGTCTTTGTTACTTTGTGTAAGTGTGTGTCTTTGTGACTTGGTGTCAGTGTATGTCTTTGTTACTTGGTGTAAGTGTGTGTCTTTGTTACATGGTGTAATTGTAAGTCTTTGTTACTTGGTGTCAGTGTATGTCTTTGTTACTTGGTGTCAGTGTGTGTCTGTGTTACTGGGTATCAGTGTATGTCTTTGTGACTTGGTATCAGTGTATGTCTTTGTTACTGGGTGTAAGTGTGTGTCTTTGTTACATCGTGTAATTGTAAGTCTTTGTTACTTGGTGTCAGTGTATGTCTTTGTTACTTGGTGTCAGTGTGTGTCTGTGTTACTGGGTATCAGTGTATGTCTTTGTGACTTGGTATCAGTGTATGTCTTTGTTACTGGGTGTCAGTGTGTGTCTGTGTTACTGGGTATCAGTGTATGTCTTTGTGACTTGGTATCAGTGGATGTCTTCGTTACTGGGTGTTAGTGTATGTCTTTGTTACTTGGTGTAAGTGTATGTCTGTGTTATTTGGTGTAAGTGTATGTATTTGTTACTTGGTGTAAGTGTGTGTCTTTGTTACATGGTGTAATTGTAAGTCTTTGTTACTTGGTGTCAGTGTATGTCTTTGTTACCTGGTGTCAGTGTGTGTCTGTGTTACTGGGTATCAGTGTATGTCTTTGTGACTTGGTATCAGTGTATGTCTTTGTTACTGGGTGCCAGTGTGTGTCTGTGTTACTGGGTATCAGTGTATGTCTTTGTGACTTGGTATCAGTGTATGTCTTTGTTATTGGGTGTCAGTGTGTGTCTGCGTTACTGGGTATCAGTGTATGTCTTTGTGACTTGGTATCAGTGTCTGTCTTTGTTACTGGGTGTCAGTGTGTGTCTGTGTTCCTGGGTATTAGTCTATGTCTTTGTGACCTGGTGTCAGTGTATGTCTTTGTTACTTGGTGTAAGTGTGTGTCTGTGATACTGGGTGTCAGTGTATGTCTTTGTTACTTGGTGTAAGTGTGTGTCTGTGATACTGGGTATCAGTGTATGTCTTTGTTACTTGGTGTCAGTTTATGTCTTTGTTACTTTGTGTAAGTGTATGTCTTTGTTACTTGGTGTCAGTGCATGTGTTTCTGACTTGTTGTCAGTGGATGTCTTCGTTACTGGGTGTTAGTGTATGTCTTTGTTACTTGGTGTAAGTGTGTGTCTTTGTGACTTGGTGTCAGTGTATGTCTTTGTTACTTGGTGTAAGTGTGTGTCTTTGTTACATGGTGTAATTGTAAGTCTTTGTTACTTGGTGTCAGTGTATGTCTTTGTTACTTGGTGTCAGTGTGTGTCTGTGTTACTGGGTATCAGTGTATGTCTTTGTGACTTGGTATCAGTGTATGTCTTTGTTACCGGGTGTCAGTGTGTGTCTGTGTTACTGGGTATCAGTGTATGTCTTTGTGACTTGGTATCAGTGTATGTCTTTGTTACTGGGTGTCAGTGTGTGTCTGCGTTACTGGGTATCAGTGTATGTCTTTGTGACTTGGTATCAGTGTCTGTCTTTGTTACTGGGTGTCAGTGTGTGTCTGTGTTCCTGGGTATCAGTGTATGTCTTCGTGACTTGGTGTCAGTGTATGTCTTTGTTACTTGGTGTCAGTGTATGCCTTTGTTACTTGGTGTAAGTGTGTGTCTTTGTTACATGGTGTAATTGTAAGTCTTTGTTACTTGGTGTCAGTGTATGTCTTTGTTACTTGGTGTCAGTGTATGTCTTTGTTACTTGGTGTAAGTGTGTGTCTTTGTGACTTGGTGTCAGTGTATGTCTTTGTTACTTGGTGTAAGTGTGTGTCTTTGTTACATGGTGTAATTGTAAGTCTTTGTTACTTGGTGTCAGTGTATGTCTTTGTTACTTGGTGTCAGTGTGTGTCTGTGTTACTGGGTATCAGTGTATGTCTTTGTGACTTGGTATCAGTGTATGTCTTTGTTACTGGGTGTCAGTGTGTGTCTGTGTTACTGGGTATCAGTGTATGTCTTTGTGACTTGGTATCAGTGTATGTCTTTGTTACTGGGTGTCAGTGTGTGTCTGCGTTACTGGATATCAGTGTATGCTTGTGTTACTTGGTATCAGTGTCTGTCTTTGTTACTGGGTTTCAGTGTGTGTCTGTGTTCCTGGGTATCAGTGTATGTCTTTGTGTCTTGGTGTCAGTGTATGTCTTTGTTACTTGGTGTCAGTGTGTGTCGGTGATACTGGGTGTCAGTGTATGTCTTTGTTACTTGGTGTAAGTGTGTGTCTGTGATACTGGGTATCAGTGTATGTCTTTGTTACTTGGTGTCAGTTTATGTCTTTGTTACTTGGTGTAAGTGTATGTCTTTGTTACTTGGTGTCAGTGCATGTGTTTGTGACTTGTTGTCAGTGGATGTCTTCGTTACTGGGTGTTAGTGTATGTCTTTGTTACTTGGTGTAAGTGTATGTCTGTGTTATTTGGTGTAAGTGTATGTATTTGTTACTTGGTGTCAGTGTGTGTCTGTGTTACTGGGTATCAGTGTATGTCTTTGTGACTTGGTATCAGTGTATGTCTTTGTTATTGGGTGTCAGTGTGTGTCTGCGTTACTGGCTATCAGTGTATGTCTTTGTGACTTGGTATCAGTGTCTGTCTTTGTTACTGGGTGTCAGTGTGTGTCTGTGTTCCTGGGTATTAGTGTATGTCTTTGTGACTTGGTGTCAGTGTATGTCTTTGTTACTTGGTGTAAGTGTGTGTCTGTGATAATGGGTGTCAGTGTATGTCTTTGTTACTTGGTGTAAGTGTGTGTCTGTGATACTGGGTATCAGTGTATGTCTTTGTTACTTGGTGTCAGTTTATGTCTTTGTTACTTTGTGTAAGTGTGTGTCTTTGTTACTTGGTGTCAGTGCATGTGTTTCTGACTTGTTGTCAGTGGATGTCTTCGTTACTGGGTGTTAGTGCATGTCTTTGTTACTTGGTGTAAGTGTATGTCTGTGTTATTTGGTGTAAGTGTATGTCTTTGTTACTTGGTGTAAGTGTGCGTCTGTGTTACTGGGTATCAGTGTGTGTCTTTGTTACTGGGTATCAGTGTATGTCTTTGTGACTTGGTGTCAGTGTATGTCTTTGTTACTGGGTGTCAGTGTGTGTCTTTGTGACTTGGTGTCAGTGTATGTCTCTGTTACTTGGTGTAAGTGTGTGTCTGTGATACTGGGTATCAGTGTATGTCTTTGTTACTTGGTGTCAGTGCATGTGTTTGTGACTTGTTGTCAGTGGATGACTTCGTTACTGGGTGTCAGTGTATGTCTTTGTGACTTGGTGTCAGTGTATGTCTGTGTTACTTGGTGTAAGTGTATGTTTTTGTTACTTGGTTTATGTGTGCGTCTGTGTTACTGGATATCAGTGTGTGTCTTTGTTACTGGGTATCAGTGTCTGTCTTTGTGACTTGGTGTCAGTGTGTGTCTGTGTTACTGGGTATCAGTGTATGTCTTTGTGACTTGGTATCAGTGTATGTCTTTGTTACTGGGTGTCAGTGTGTGTCTGCGTTACTGGGTATCAGTGTCTGTCTTTGTGACTTGGTGTCAGTGTGTGTCTGTGTTACTGGGTATCAGTGTATGTCTTTGTGACTTGGTATCAGTGTATGTCTTTGTTACTGGGTATCAGTGTATGTCTTTGTGACTGTGTATCAGTGTGTGTTACTGGGTGTCAGTGTGTGTCTGTGACACTAGGTGTCAGTATTTAGTTTAGTTTAGAGATACAGCACTGAAACAGGCCCTCCGGCCCACCGAGTCTGTGCCGACCATCAAGCAAATATTTATACTAATCCTACACGAATCCCATATTCCAACAACATCCCCACCGGCCCCTATATATTTCCCTACCACCTACCTATACTAGGGGCAATTTATAATGGCCAATTAACCTACCAACCTGCAAGTCTTTGGGATGTGGGAGGAAACCGGAGCACCCGGAGGAAACCCACGCAGACACAGGGAGAACTTGCAAACTCCGCACAGGCATTACCCAGAATCGAACCCGGGTCCCTGGAGCTGTGAGGCTGCAGTGCTAACCACTGCGCCACTGTGCCGCCCAGTGTGTATCTGTGTTAATGGGTGTCAGTGTATGTCTTTGTTACTTGGTGTCAGTGTATGTCTTTGTTACTGGGTGTCAGTGTATGTCTTTGTTACTTGGTGTAAGTGTGTGTCTGTGTTACTGGGTATCAGTGTATGTCTTTGTTACTTGGTGTAAGTGTATGTCTTTGTTACTTGGTGTAAGTGTGTGTCTTTGTGACTTGGTGTCAGTGTATGTCTTTGTTACTTGGTGTAAGTGTGTGTCTTTGTTACATCGTGTAATTGTAAGTCTTTGTTACTTGGTGTCAGTGTATGTCTTTGTTACTTGGTGTCAGTGTGTGTCTGTGTTACTGGGTATCAGTGTATGTCTTTGTGACTTGGTATCAGTGTATGTCTTTGTTACCGGGTGTCAGTGTGTGTCTGTGTTACTGGGTATCAGTGTATGTCTTTGTGACTTGGTATCAGTGTATGTCTTTGTTACTGGGTGTCAGTGTGTGTCTGCGTTACTGGGTATCAGTGTATGTCTTTGTGACTTGGTATCAGTGTCTGTCTTTGTTACTTGGTGTCAGTGTATGTGTTTGTGACTTGGTGTCAGTGTATGTCTTTGTTACTGGGTGTCAGTGTATGTCTTTGTTACTTGGTGTAAGTGTGTGTCTGTGTTACTGGATATCAGTGTATGTCTTTGTTACTTGGTGTAAGTGTGTGTCTTTGTGACTTGGTGTCAGTGTATGTCTTTGTTACTTGGTGTAAGTGTGTGTCTTTGTTACATGGTGTAATTGTAAGTCTTTGTTACTTGGTGTCAGTGTATGTCTTTGTTACTTGGTGTCAGTGTGTGTCTGTGTTACTGGGTATCAGTGTATGTCTTTGTGACTTGGTATCAGTGTATGTCTTTGTTACTGGGTGTAAGTGTGTGTCTTTGTTACATCGTGTAATTGTAAGTCTTTGTTACTTGGTGTCAGTGTATGTCTTTGTTACTTGGTGTCAGTGTGTGTCTGTGTTACTGGGTATCAGTGTATGTCTTTGTGACTTGGTATCAGTGTATGTCTTTGTTACTGGGTGTCAGTGTGTGTCTGTGTTACTGGGTATCAGTGTATGTCTTTGTGACTTGGTATCAGTGGATGTCTTCGTTACTGGGTGTTAGTGTATGTCTTTGTTACTTGGTGTAAGTGTATGTCTGTGTTATTTGGTGTAAGTGTATGTATTTGTTACTTGGTGTAAGTGTGTGTCTTTGTTACATGGTGTAATTGTAAGTCTTTGTTACTTGGTGTCAGTGTATGTCTTTGTTACCTGGTGTCAGTGTGTGTCTGTGTTACTGGGTATCAGTGTATGTCTTTGTGACTTGGTATCAGTGTATGTCTTTGTTACTGGGTGTCAGTGTGTGTCTGTGTTACTGGGTATCAGTGTATGTCTTTGTGACTTGGTATCAGTGTATGTCTTTGTTATTGGGTGTCAGTGTGTGTCTGCGTTACTGGGTATCAGTGTATGTCTTTGTGACTTGGTATCAGTGTCTGTCTTTGTTACTGGGTGTCAGTGTGTGTCTGTGTTCCTGGGTATTAGTCTATGTCTTTGTGACTTGGTGTCAGTGTATGTCTTTGTTACTTGGTGTAAGTGTGTGTCTGTGATACTGGGTGTCAGTGTATGTCTTTGTTACTTGGTGTAAGTGTGTGTCTGTGATACTGGGTATCAGTGTATGTCTTTGTTACTTGGTGTCAGTTTATGTCTTTGTTACTTTGTGTAAGTGTATGTCTTTGTTACTTGGTGTCAGTGCATGTGTTTCTGACATGTTGTCAGTGGATGTCTTCGTTACTGGGTGTTAGTGTATGTCTTTGTTACTTGGTGTAAGTGTGTGTCTTTGTGACTTGGTGTGAGTGTATGTCTTTGTTACTTGGTGTAAGTGTGTGTCTTTGTTACATGGTGTAATTGTAAGTCTTTGTTACTTGGTGTCAGTGTATGTCTTTGTTACTTGGTGTCAGTGTGTGTCTGTGTTACTGGGTATCAGTGTATGTCTTTGTGAGTTGGTATCAGTGTATGTCTTTGATACCGGGTGTCAGTGTGTGTCTGTGTTACTGGGTATCAGTGTATGTCTTTGTGACTTGGTATCAGTATATGTCTTTGTTACTGGGTGTCAGTGTGTGTCTGCGTTACTGGGTATCAGTGTATGTCTTTGTGACTTGGTATCAGTGTCTGTCTTTGTTACTGGGTGTCAGTGTGTGTCTGTGTTCCTGGGTATCAGTGTATGTCTTCGTGACTTGGTGTCAGTGTATGTCTTTGTTACTTGGTGTCAGTGTATGCCTTTGTTACTTGGTGTAAGTGTGTGTCTTTGTTACATGGTGTAATTGTAAGTCTTTGTTACTTTGTGTCAGTGTATGTCTTTGTTACTTGGTGTCAGTGTATGTCTTTGTTACTTGGTGTAAGTGTGTGTCTTTGTGACCTGGTGTCAGTGTATGTCTTTGTTACTTGGTGTAAGTGTGTGTCTTTGTTACATGGTGTAATTGTAAGTCTTTGTTACTTGGTGTCAGTGTATGTCTTTGTTACTTGGTGTCAGTGTGTGTCTGTGTTACTGGGTATCAGTGTATGTCTTTGTGACTTGGTATCAGTGTATGTCTTTGTTACTGGGTGTCAGTGTGTGTCTGTGTTACTGGGTATCAGTGTATGTCTTTGTGACTTGGTATCAGTGTATGTCTTTGTTACTGGGTGTCAGTGTGTGTCTGCGTTACTGGATATCAGTGTATGCTTGTGTTACTTGGTATCAGTGTCTGTCTTTGTTACTGGGTTTCAGTGTGTGTCTGTGTTCCTGGGTATCAGTGTATGTCTTTGTGTCTTGGTGTCAGTGTATGTCTTTGTTACTTGGTGTCAGTGTGTGTCTGTGATACTGGGTGTCAGTGTATGTCTTTGTGACTTGGTGTAAGTGTGTGTCTGTGATACTGGGTATCAGTGTATGTCTTTGTTACTTGGTGTCAGTTTATGTCTTTGTTACTTGGTGTAAGTGTATGTCTTTATTACTTGGTGTCAGTGCATGTGTTTGTGACTTGTTGTCAGTGGATGTCTTCGTTACTGGGTGTTAGTGTATGTCTTTGTTACTTGGTGTAAGTGTATGTCTGTGTTATTTGGTGTAAGTGTATGTATTTGTTACTTGGTGTCAGTGTGTGTCTGTGTTACTGGGTATCAGTGTATGTCTTTGTTACCGGGTGTCAGTGTGTGTCTGTGTTACTGCGTATCAGTGTATGTCTTTGTGACTTGGTATCAGTGTATGTCTTTGTTACTGGGTGTAAGTGTATGTCTGTGTTATTTGGTGTAAGTGCATGTATTTGTTACTTGGTGTCAGTGTGTGTCTGTGTTACTGGGTATCAGTGTGTGTCTTTGTGACTTGGTATCTGTGTATGTCTTTGTTACTGGGTGTCAGTGTGTGTCTGTGTTACTGGGTATCAGTGTATGTCTTTGTTATTGGGTGTCAGTGTGTGTCTGCGTTACTGGGTATCAGTGTATGTCTTTGTGACTTGGTATCAGTGTCTGTCTTTGTTACTGGGTGTCAGTGTGTGTCTGTGTTCCTGGGTATTAGTGTCTGTCTTTGTGACTTGGTGTCAGTGTGTGTCTGTGTTACTGGGTATCAGTGTATGTCTTTGTGACTTGGTATCAGTGTATGTCTTTGTTACTGGGTGTCAGTGTGTGTCTGCGTTACTGGGTATCAGTGTCTGTCTTTGTGACTTGGTGTCAGTGTGTGTCTGTGTTACTGGGTATCAGTGTATGTCTTTGTGACTTGGTATCAGTGTATGTCTTTGTTACTGGGTATCAGTGTATGTCTTTGTGACTGTGTATCAGTGTGTGTTACTGGGTGTCAGTGTGTGTCTGTGACACTAGGTGTCAGTATTTAGTTTAGTTTAGAGATACAGCACTGAAACAGGCCCTCCGGCCCACCGAGTCTGTGCCGACCATCAAGCAAATATTTATACTAATCCTACACGAATCCCATATTCCAACAACATCCCCACCGGCCCCTATATATTTCCCTACCACCTACCTATACTAGGGGCAATTTATAATGGCCAATTAACCTACCAACCTGCAAGTCTTTGGGATGTGGGAGGAAACCGGAGCACCCGGAGGAAACCCACGCAGACACAGGGAGAACTTGCAAACTCCGCACAGGCATTACCCAGAATCGAACCCGGGTCCCTGGAGCTGTGAGGCTGCAGTGCTAACCACTGCGCCACTGTGCCGCCCAGTGTGTATCTGTGTTAATGGGTGTCAGTGTATGTCTTTGTTACTTGGTGTCAGTGTATGTCTTTGTTACTGGGTGTCAGTGTATGTCTTTGTTACTTGGTGTAAGTGTGTGTCTGTGTTACTGGGTATCAGTGTATGTCTTTGTTACTTGGTGTAAGTGTATGTCTTTGTTACTTGGTGTAAGTGTGTGTCTTTGTGACTTGGTGTCAGTGTATGTCTTTGTTACTTGGTGTAAGTGTGTGTCTTTGTTACATCGTGTAATTGTAAGTCTTTGTTACTTGGTGTCAGTGTATGTCTTTGTTACTTGGTGTCAGTGTGTGTCTGTGTTACTGGGTATCAGTGTATGTCTTTGTGACTTGGTATCAGTGTATGTCTTTGTTACCGGGTGTCAGTGTGTGTCTGTGTTACTGGGTATCAGTGTATGTCTTTGTGACTTGGTATCAGTGTATGTCTTTGTTACCGGGTGTCAGTGTGTGTCTGCGTTACTGGGTATCAGTGTATGTCTTTGTGACTTGGTATCAGTGTCTGTCTTTGTTACTGGGTGTCAGTGTGTGTCTGTGTTCCTGGGTATCAGTGTATGTCTTCGTGACTTGGTGTCAGTGTATGTCTTTGTTACTTGGTGTCAGTGTATGTGTTTGTGACTTGGTGTCAGTGTATGTCTTTGTTACTGGGTGTCAGTGTATGTCTTTGTTACTTGGTGTAAGTGTGTGTCTGTGTTACTGGATATCAGTGTATGTCTTTGTTACTTGGTGTAAGTGTGTGTCTTTGTGACTTGGTGTCAGTGTATGTCTTTGTTACTTGGTGTAAGTGTGTGTCTTTGTTACATGGTGTAATTGTAAGTCTTTGTTACTTGGTGTCAGTGTATGTCTTTGTTACTTGGTGTCAGTGTGTGTCTGTGTTACTGGGTATCAGTGTATGTCTTTGTGACTTGGTATCAGTGTATGTCTTTGTTACTGGGTGTAAGTGTGTGTCTTTGTTACATCGTGTAATTGTAAGTCTTTGTTACTTGGTGTCAGTGTATGTCTTTGTTACTTGGTGTCAGTGTGTGTCTGTGTTACTGGGTATCAGTGTATGTCTTTGTGACTTGGTATCAGTGTATGTCTTTGTTACTGGGTGTCAGTGTGTGTCTGTGTTACTGGGTATCAGTGTATGTCTTTGTGACTTGGCATCAGTGGATGTCTTCGTTACTGGGTGTTAGTGTATGTCTTTGTTACTTGGTGTAAGTGTATGTCTGTGTTATTTGGTGTAAGTGTATGTATTTGTTACTTGGTGTAAGTGTGTGTCTTTGTTACATGGTGTAATTGTAAGTCTTTGTTACTTGGTGTCAGTGTATGTCTTTGTTACCTGGTGTCAGTGTGTGTCTGTGTTACTGGGTATCAGTGTATGTCTTTGTGACTTGGTATCAGTGTATGTCTTTGTTACTGGGTGTCAGTGTGTGTCTGTGTTACTGGGTATCAGTGTATGTCTTTGTGACTTGGTATCAGTGTATGTCTTTGTTATTGGGTGTCAGTGTGTGTCTGCGTTACTGGGTATCAGTGTATGTCTTTGTGACTTGGTATCAGTGTCTGTCTTTGTTACTGGGTGTCAGTGTGTGTCTGTGTTCCTGGGTATTAGTCTATGTCTTTGTGACTTGGTGTCAGTGTATGTCTTTGTTACTTGGTGTAAGTGTGTGTCTGTGATACTGGGTGTCAGTGTATGTCTTTGTTACTTGGTGTAAGTGTGTGTCTGTGATACTGGGTATCAGTGTATGTCTTTGTTACTTGGTGTCAGTTTATGTCTTTGTTACTTTGTGTAAGTGTATGTCTTTGTTACTTGGTGTCAGTGCATGTGTTTCTGACATGTTGTCAGTGGATGTCTTCGTTACTGGGTGTTAGTGTATGTCTTTGTTACTTGGTGTAAGTGTGTGTCTTTGTTACATGGTGTAATTGTAAGTCTTTGTTACTTGGTGTCAGTGTATGTCTTTGTTACTTGGTGTCAGTGTGTGTCTGTGTTACTGGGTATCAGTGTATGTCTTTGTGACTTGGTATCAGTGTATGTCTTTGTTACCGGGTGTCAGTGTGTGTCTGTGTTACTGGGTATCAGTGTATGTCTTTGTGACTTGGTATCAGTATATGTCTTTGTTACTGGGTGTCAGTGTGTGTCTGCGTTACTGGGTATCAGTGTATGTCTTTGTGACTTGGTATCAGTGTCTGTCTTTGTTACTGGGTGTCAGTGTGTGTCTGTGTTCCTGGGTATCAGTGTATGTCTTCGTGACTTGGTGTCAGTGTATGTCTTTGTTACTTGGTGTCAGTGTATGCCTTTGTTACTTGGTGTAAGTGTGTGTCTTTGTTACATGGTGTAATTGTAAGTCTTTGTTACTTGGTGTCAGTGTATGTCTTTGTTACTTGGTGTCAGTGTATGTCTTTGTTACTTGGTGTAAGTGTGTGTCTTTGTGACTT
Source organism: Heterodontus francisci (assembly GCF_036365525.1). Taxonomy (NCBI): domain Eukaryota; kingdom Metazoa; phylum Chordata; class Chondrichthyes; order Heterodontiformes; family Heterodontidae; genus Heterodontus; species Heterodontus francisci. Next base: position 1,450,254 of record NW_027140415.1, on the reverse strand, counting down.
GGTGTCAGTGTATGTCATTGTTACTTGGTGTAAGTGTGTGTCTTTGTTACATGGTGTAATTGTAAGTCTTTGTTACTTGGTGTCAGTGTATGTCTTTGTTACTTGGTGTCAGTGTGTGTCTGTGTTACTGGGTATCAGTGTATGTCTTTGTGACTTGGTATCAGTGTATGTCTTTGGTACTGGGTGTCAGTGTGTGTCTGTGTTACTGGGTATCAGTGTATGACTTTGTGACTTGGTATCAGTGTATGTCTTTGTTACTGGGTGTCAGTGTGTGTCTGCGTTACTGGATATCAGTGTATGCTTGTGTTACTTGGTATCAGTGTCTGTCTTTGTTACTGGGTTTCAGTGTGTGTCTGTGTTCCTGGGTATCAGTGTATGTCTTTGTGTCTTGGTGTCAGTGTATGTCTTTGTTACTTGGTGTCAGTGTGTGTCTGTGATACTGGGTGTCAGTGTATGTCTTTGTGACTTGGTGTAAGTGTGTGTCTGTGATACTGGGTATCAGTGTATGTCTTTGTTACTTGGTGTCAGTTTATGTCTTTGTTACTTGGTGTAAGTGTATGTCTTTATTACTTGGTGTCAGTGCATGTGTTTGTGACTTGTTGTCAGTGGATGTCTTCGTTACTGGGTGTTAGTGTATGTCTTTGTTACTTGGTGTAAGTGTATGTCTGTGTTATTTGGTGTAAGTGTATGTATTTGTTACTTGGTGTCAGTGTGTGTCTGTGTTACTGGGTATCAGTGTATGTCTTTGTTACCGGGTGTCAGTGTGTGTCTGTGTTACTGCGTATCAGTGTATGTCTTTGTGACTTGGTATCAGTGTATGTCTTTGTTACTGGGTGTAAGTGTATGTCTGTGTTATTTGGTGTAAGTGCATGTATTTGTTACTTGGTGTCAGTGTGTGTCTGTGTTACTGGGTATCAGTGTGTGTCTTTGTGACTTGGTATCTGTGTATGTCTTTGTTACTGGGTGTCAGTGTGTGTCTGTGTTACTGGGTATCAGTGTATGTCTTTGTTATTGGGTGTCAGTGTGTGTCTGCGTTACTGGGTATCAGTGTATGTCTTTGTGACTTGGTATCAGTGTCTGTCTTTGTTACTGGGTGTCAGTGTGTGTCTGTGTTCCTGGGTATTAGTGTATGTCTTTGTGACTTGGTGTCAGTGTATGTCTTTGTTACTTGGTGTAAGTGTGTGTCTGTGATACTGGGTGTCAGTGTATGTCTTTGTTACTTGGTGTAAGTGTGTGTCTGTGATACTGGGTATCAGTGTATGTCTTTGTTACTTGGTGTCAGTTTATGTCTTTGTTACTTTGTGTAAGTGTATGTCTTTGTTACTTGGTGTCAGTGCATGTGTTTCTGACTTGTTGTCAGTGGATGTCTTCGTTACTGGGTGTTAGTGCATGTCTTTGTTACTTGGTGTAAGTGTATGTCTGTGTTATTTGGTGTAAGTGTATGTCTTTGTTACTTGGTGTAAGTGTGCGTCTGTGTTACTGGGTATCAGTGTGTGTCTTTGTTACTGGGTATCAGTGTATGTCTTTGTGACTTGGTGTCAGTGTATGTCTGTGTTACTTGGTGTAAGTGTATGTTTTTGTTACTTGGTGTATGTGTGCGTCTGTGTTACTGGATATCAGTGTGTGTCTTTGTTACTGGGTATCAGTGTCTGTCTTTGTGACTTGGTGTCAGTGTGTGTCTGTGTTACTGGGTATCAGTGTATGTCTTTGTGACTTGGTATCAGTGTATGTCTTTGTTACTGTGTGTCAGTGTGTGTCTGCGTTACTGGGTATCAGTGTCTGTCTTTGTGACTTGGTGTCAGTGTATGTCTGTGTTACTGGGTATCAGTGTATGTCTTTGTGACTTGGTATCAGTGTATGTCTTTGTTACTGGGTGTCAGTGTGTGTCTGCGTTGCTGGGTATCAGTGTGTTTCTGGGTATCAGTGTATGTCTTTGTGACTGTGTATCAGTGTGTGTTACTGGGTGTCAGTGTGTGTCTGTGACACCAGGTGTCAGTATTTAGTTTAGTTTAGAGATACAGCACTGAAACAGGCCCTCCGGCCCACCGAGTCTGTGCTGACCATCAAGCAAATATTTATACTAATCCTACACGAATCCCATATTCCAACAACATCCCCACCGGCCCCTATATATTTCCCTACCACCTACCTATACTAGGGGCAATTTATAATGGCCAATTAACCTACCAACCTGCAAGTCTTTGGGATGTGGGAGGAAACCGGAGCACCCGGAGGAAACCCACGCAGACACAGGGAGAACTTGCAAACTCCGCACAGGCGTTACCCAGAATCGAACCCGTGTCCCTGGAGCTGTGAGGCTGCAGTGCTAACCACTGCGCCACTGTGCCGCCCAGTGTGTATCTGTGTTAATGGGTGTCAGTGTATGTCTTTGTTACTTGGTGTCAGTGTATGTCTTTGTTACTGGGTGTCAGTGTATGTCTTTGTTACTTGGTGTAAGTGTGTGTCTGTGTTACTGGGTATCAGTGTATGTCTTTGTTACTTGGTGTAAGTGTATGTCTTTGTTACTTGGTGTAAGTGTGTGTCTTTGTGACTTGGTGTCAGTGTATGTCTTTGTTACTTGGTGTAAGTGTGTGTCTTTGTTACATCGTGTAATTGTAAGTCTTTGTTACTTGGTGTCAGTGTATGTCTTTGTTACTTGGTGTCAGTGTGTGTCTGTGTTACTGGGTATCAGTGTATGTCTTTGTGACTTGGTATCAGTGTATGTCTTTGTTACCGGGTGTCAGTGTGTGTCTGTGTTACTGGGTATCAGTGTATGTCTTTGTGACTTGGTATCAGTGTATGTCTTTGTTACTGGGTGTCAGTGTGTGTCTGCGTTACTGGGTATCAGTGTATGTCTTTGTGACTTGGTATCAGTGTCTGTCTTTGTTACTGGGTGTCAGTGTGTGTCTGTGTTCCTGGGTATCAGTGTATGTCTTCGTGACTTGGTGTCAGTGTATGTCTTTGTTACTTGGTGTCAGTGTATGTGTTTGTGACTTGGTGTCAGTGTATGTCTTTGTTACTGGGTGTCAGTGTGTGTCTTTGTGACTTGGTGTCAGTGTATGTCTTTGTTACTTGGTGTAAGTGTGTGTCTGTGATACTGGGTATCAGTGTATGTCTTTGTTACTTGGTGTCAGTGCATGTGTTTGTGACTTGTTGTCAGTGGATGACTTCGTTACTGGGTGTCAGTGTATGTCTTTGTGACTAGGTGTCAGTGTATGTCTGAGTTACTTGGTGTAAGTGTATGTTTTTGTTACTTGGTGTATGTGTGCGTCTGTGTTACTGGATATCAGTGTGTGTCTTTGTTACTGGGTATCAGTGTCTGTCTTTGTGACTTGGTGTCAGTGTGTGTCTGTGTTACTGGGTATCAGTGTATGTCTTTGTGACTTGGTATCAGTGTATGTCTTTGTTACTGTGTGTCAGTGTGTGTCTGCGTTACTGGGTATCAGTGTCTGTCTTTGTGACTTGGTGTCAGTGTGTGTCTGTGTTACTGGGTATCAGTGTATGTCTTTGTGACTTGGTATCAGTGTATGTCTTTGTGACTTGGTATCAGTGTCTGTCTTTGTGACTTGGTGTCAGTGTGTGTCTTTGTGACTTGGTATCAGTGTATGTCTTTGTTACTGGGTGTCAGTGTGTGTCTGCGTTACTGGGTATCAGTGTGTTTCTGGGTATCAGTGTATGTCTTTGTGACTGTGTATCAGTGTGTGTTACTGGGTGTCAGTGTGTGTCTGTGACACCAGGTGTCAGTATTTAGTTTAGTTTAGAGATACAGCACTGAAACAGGCCCTCCGGCCCACCGAATCTGTGCTGACCATCAAGCAAATATTTATACTAATCCTACACGAATCCCATATTCCAACAACATCCCCACCGGCCCCTATATATTTCCCTACCACCTACCTATACTAGGGGTCATTTATAATGGCCAATTAACCTACCAACCTGCAAGTCTTTGGGATGTGGGAGGAAACCGGAGCACCCGGAGGAAACCCACGCAGACACAGGGAGAACTTGCAAACTCCGCACAGACATTACCCAGAATCGAACCCGGGTCCCTGGAGCTGTGAGGCTGCAGTGCTAACCACTGCGCCACTGTGCCGCCCAGTGTGTATCTGTGTTAATGGGTGTCAGTGTATGTCTTTGTTACTTGGTGTCAGTGTATGTCTTTGTTACTGGGTGTCAGTGTATGTCTTTGTTACTTGGTGTAAGTGTGTGTCTGTGTTACTGGGTATCAGTGTATGTCTTTGTTACTTGGTGTAAGTGTATGTCTTTGTTACTTGGTGTAAGTGTGTGTCTTTGTGACTTGGTGTCAGTGTATGTCTTTGTTACTTGGTGTAAGTGTGTGTCTTTGTTACATCGTGTAACTGTAAGTCTTTGTTACTTGGTGTCAGTGTATGTCTTTGTTACCGGGTGTCAGTGTGTGTCTGTGAGATTGGGTATCAGTGTATGTCTTTGTGACTTGGTGTAAGTGTATGTCTTTGTTACTTGGTGTAAGTGTGTGTCTTTGTGACTTGGTGTCAGTGTATGTCTTTGTTACTTGGTGTAAGTGTGTGTCTTTGTTACATCGTGTAACTGTAAGACTTTGTTACTTGGTGTCAGTGTATGTCTTTGTTACTTGGTGTCAGTGTGTGTCTGTGTTACTGGGTATCAGTGTATGTCTTCGTGACTTGGTGTCAGTGTATGTCTTTGTTACTTGGTGTCAGTGTATGTGTTTGTGACTTGGTGTCAGTGTATGTCTTTGTTACTGGGTGTCAGTGTGTGTCTTTGTGACTTGGTGTCAGTGTATGTCTTTGTTACTTGGTGTAAGTGTGTGTCTGTGATACTGGGTATCAGTGTATGTCTTTGTTACTTGGTGTCAGTGCATGTGTTTGTGACTTGTTGTCAGTGGATGACTTCGTTACTGGGTGTCAGTGTATGTCTGAGTTACTTGGTGTAAGTGTATGTTTTTGTTACTTGGTGTATGTGTGCGTCTGTGTTACTGGATATCAGTGTGTGTCTTTGTTACTGGGTATCAGTGTCTGTCTTTGTGACTTGGTGTCAGTGTGTGTCTGTGTTACTGGGTATCAGTGTATGTCTTTGTGACTTGGTATCAGTGTATGTCTTTGTTACTGTGTGTCAGTGTGTGTCTGCGTTACTGGGTATCAGTGTCTGTCTTTGTGACTTGGTGTCAGTGTGTGTCTGTGTTACTGGGTATCAGTGTATGTCTTTGTGACTTGGTATCAGTGTATGTCTTTGTTACCGGGTGTCAGTGTGTGTCTGTGTTACTGGGTATCAGTGTATGTCTTTGTGACTTTTTATCAGTGTATGTCTTTGTTACTGGGTGTCAGTGTGTGTCTGCGTTACTGGGTATCAGTGTATGTCTTTGTGACTTGGTATCAGTGTCTGTCTTTGTTACTGGGTGTCAGTGTGTGTCTGTGATCCTGGGTATCAGTGTATGTCTTCGTGACTTGGTGTCAGTGTATGTCTTTGTTACTTGGTGTCAGTGTATGTCTTTGTTACTTGGTGTAAGTGTGTGTCTTTGTTACATGGTGTAATTGTAAGTCTTTGTTACTTGGTGTCAGTGTATGTCTTTGTTACTTGGTGTCAGTGTATGTCTTTGTTACTTGGTGTAAGTGTGTGTCTTTGTTACATGGTGTAATTGTAAGTCTTTGTTACTTGGTGTCAGTGTATGTCTTTGTTACTTGGTGTCAGTGTGTGTCTGTGTTACTGGGTATCAGTGTATGTCTTTGTGACTTGGTATCAGTGTATGTCTTTGTTACTGGGTGTAAGTGTGTGTCTTTGTTACATGGTGTAATTGTAAGTCTTTGTTCCTTGGTGTCAGTGTATGTCTTTGTTACTTGGTGTCAGTGTGTGTCTGTGTTACTGGGTATCAGTGTATGTCTTTGTGACTTGGTATCAGTGTATGTCTTTGTTACTGGGTGTCAGTGTGTGTCTGTGTTACTGGGTATCAGTGTATGTCTTTGTGACTTGGTATCAGTGGATGTCTTCGTTACTGGGTGTTAGTGTATGTCTTTGTTACTTGGTGTAAGTGTATGTCTGTGTTATTTGGTGTAAGTGTATGTATTTGTTACTTGGTGTAAGTGTGTGTCTTTGTTACATGGTGTAATTGTAAGTCTTTGTTACTTGGTGTCAGTGTATGTCTTTGTTACCTGGTGTCAGTGTGTGTCTGTGTTACTTGGTGTCAGTGTATGTCTTTGTTACTTGGTGTAAGTGTGTGTCTTTGTGACTTGGTGTCGGTGTATGTCTTTGTTACTTGGTGTCAGTGTATGTCTTTGTTACTTGGTGTAAGTGTGTGTCTTTGTGACTTGGTGTCGGTGTATGTCTTTGTTACTTGGTGTAAGTGTGTGTCTTTGTTACATGGTGTAATTGTAAGTCTTTGTTACTTGGTGTCAGTGTATGTCTTTGTTACTTGGTGTCAGTGTGTGTCTGTGTTACTGGGTATCAGTGTATGTCTTTGTGACTTGGTATCAGTGTATGTCTTTGTTACTGGGTGTAAGTGTGTGTCTTTGTTACATGGTGTAATTGTAAGTCTTTGTTCCTTGGTGTCAGTGTATGTCTTTGTTACTTGGTGTCAGTGTGTGTCTGTGTTACTGGGTATCAGTGTATGTCTTTGTGACTTGGTATCAGTGTATGTCTTTGTTACTGGGTGTCAGTGTGTGTCTGTGTTACTGGGTATCAGTGTATGTCTTTGTGACTTGGTATCAGTGGATGTCTTCGTTACTGGGTGTTAGTGTATGTCTTTGTTACTTGGTGTAAGTGTATGTCTGTGTTATTTGGTGTAAGTGTATGTATTTGTTACTTGGTGTAAGTGTGTGTCTTTGTTACATGGTGTAATTGTAAGTCTTTGTTACTTGGTGTCAGTGTATGTCTTTGTTACCTGGTGTCAGTGTGTGTCTGTGTTACTGGGTATCAGTGTATGTCTTTGTGACTTTTTATCAGTGTATGTCTTTGTTACTGGGTGTCAGTGTGTGTCTGCGTTACTGGGTATCAGTGTATGTCTTTGTGACTTGGTATCAGTGTCTGTCTTTGTTACTGGGTGTCAGTGTGTGTCTGTGATCCTGGGTATCAGTGTATGTCTTCGTGACTTGGTGTCAGTGTATGTCTTTGTTACTTGGTGTCAGTGTATGTCTTTGTTACTTGGTGTAAGTGTGTGTCTTTGTTACATGGTGTAATTGTAAGTCTTTGTTACTTGGTGTCAGTGTATGTCTTTGTTACTTGGTGTCAGTGTATGTCTTTGTTACTTGGTGTAAGTGTGTGTCTTTGTGACTTGGTGTCGGTGTATGTCTTTGTTACTTGGTGTAAGTGTGTGTCTTTGTTACATGGTGTAATTGTAAGTCTTTGTTACTTGGTGTCAGTGTGTGTCTGTGTTACTGGGTATCAGTGTATGTCTTTGTGACTTGGTATCAGTGTATGTCTTTGTTACTGGGTGTAAGTGTGTGTCTTTGTTACATGGTGTAATTGTAAGTCTTTGTTCCTTGGTGTCAGTGTATGTCTTTGTTACTTGGTGTCAGTGTGTGTCTGTGTTACTGGGTATCAGTGTATGTCTTTGCGACTTGGTATCAGTGTATGTCTTTGTTACTGGGTGTCAGTGTGTGTCTGTGTTACTGGGTATCAGTGTATGTCTTTGTGACTTGGTATCAGTGGATGTCTTCGTTACTGGGTGTTAGTGTATGTCTTTGTTACTTGGTGTAAGTGTATGTCTGTGTTATTTGGTGTAAGTGTATGTATTTGTTACTTGGTGTAAGTGTGTGTCTTTGTTACATGGTGTAATTGTAAGTCTTTGTTACTTGGTGTCAGTGTATGTCTTTGTTACCTGGTGTCAGTGTGTGTCTGTGTTACTTGGTGTCAGTGTATGTCTTTGTTACTTGGTGTAAGTGTGTGTCTTTGTGACTTGGTGTCGGTGTATGTCTTTGTTACTTGGTGTCAGTGTATGTCTTTGTTACTTGGTGTAAGTGTGTGTCTTTGTGACTTGGTGTCGGTGTATGTCTTTGTTACTTGGTGTAAGTGTGTGTCTTTGTTACATGGTGTAATTGTAAGTCTTTGTTACTTGGTGTCAGTGTATGTCTTTGTTACTTGGTGTCAGTGTGTGTCTGTGTTACTGGGTGTCAGTGTGTGTCTGTGTTACTGGGTATCAGTGTATGTCTTTGTGACTTGGTATCAGTGGATGTCTTCGTTACTGGGTGTTAGTGTATGTCTTTGTTACTTGGTGTAAGTGTATGTCTGTGTTATTTGGTGTAAGTGTATGTATTTGTTACTTGGTGTAAGTGTGTGTCTTTGTTACATGGTGTAATTGTAAGTCTTTGTTACTTGGTGTCAGTGTATGTCTTTGTTACCTGGTGTCAGTGTGTGTCTGTGTTACTGGGTATCAGTGTATGTCTTTGTGACTTGGTATCAGTGTATGTCTTTGTTACTGGGTGTCAGTGTGTGTCTGTGTTACTGGGTATCAGTGTATGTCTTTGTGACTTGGTATCTGTGTATGTCTTTGTTATTGGGTGTCAGTGTGTGTCTGCGTTACTGGGTATCAGTGTATGTCTTTGTGACTTGGTATCAGTGTCTGTCTTTGTTACTTGGTGTAAGTTTGTGTCTGTGATACTGGGTGTCAGTGTCTGTCTTTGTTACTGGGTGTCAGTGTGTGTCTGTGTTCCTCGGTATCAGTGTATGTCTTTGTGACTTGGTGTCAGTGTATGTCTTTGTTACTTGGTGTAAGTGTGTGTCTGTGATACTGGGTGTCAGTGTATGTCTTTGTTACTTGGTGTAAGAGTATGTCTTTGTTACTTGGTGTCAGTGCATGTGTTTGTGACTTGTTGTCAGTGGATGTCTTCGTTACTGGGTGTTAGTGTATGTCTTTGTTACTTGGTGTAAGTGTATGTCTGTGTTATTTGGTGTAAGTGTATGTATGTGTTACTTGGTGTAAGTGTGTGTCTTTGTTACATGGTGTAATTGTAAGTCTTTGTTACTTGGTGTCAGTGTATGTCTTTGTTACTTGGTGTCAGTGTGTGTCTGTGTTACTGGGTATCAGTGTATGTCTTTGTGACTTGGTATCAGTGTATGTCTTTGTTACTGGGTGTCAGTGTGTGTCTGTGTTACTGGGTATCAGTGTATGTCTTTGTGACTTGGTATCAGTGTATGTCTTTGTTATTGGGTGTCAGTGTGTGTCTGCGTTACTGGGTATCAGTGTATGTCTTTGTGACTTGGTATCAGTGTCTGTCTTTGTTACTGGGTGTCAGTGTGTGTCTGTGTTCCTGGGTATTAGTGTATGTCTTTGTGACTTGGTGTCAGTGTATGTCTTTGTTACTTGGTGTAAGTGTGTGTCTGTGATACTGGGTGTCAGTGTATGTATTTGTTACTTGGTGTAAGTGTGTGTCTGTGATACTGGGTATCAGTGTATGTCTTTGTTACTTGGTGTCAGTTTATGTCTTTGTTACTTTGTGTAAGTGTATGTCTTTGTTACTTGGTGTCAGTGCATGTGTTTCTGACTTGTTGTCAGTGGATGTCTTCGTTACTGGGTGTTAGTGTATGTCTTTGTTATTGGTGTAAGTGTATGTCTTTGTTACTTGGTGTAAGTGTGCGTCTGTGTTACTGGGTATCAGTGTGTGTCTTTGTTACTGGGTATCAGTGTATGTCTTTGTGACTTGGTGTCAGTGTATGTCTTTGTTACTGGGTGTCAGTGTGTGTCTTTGTGACTTGTTGTCAGTGTATGTCTTTGTTACTTGGTGTCAGTGCATGTGTTTGTGACTTGTTGTCAGTGGATGACTTCGTTACTGGGTGTCAGTGTATGTCTGTGTTACTTGGTGTAAGTGTATGTTTTTGTTACTTGGTGTATGTGTGCGTCTGTGTTACTGGATATCAGTGTGTGTCTTTGTTACTGGGTATCAGTGTCTGTCTTTGTGACTTGGTGTCAGTGTGTGTCTGTGTTACTGGGTATCAGTGTATGTCTTTGTGACTTGGTATCAGTGGATGTCTTCGTTACTGGGTGTTAGTGTATGTCTTTGTTACTTGGTGTAAGTGTATGTCTGTGTTATTTGGTGTAAGTGTATGTATTTGTTACTTGGTGTAAGTGTGTGTCTTTGTTACATGGTGTAATTGTAAGTCTTTGTTACTTGGTGTCAGTGTATGTCTTTGTTACCTGGTGTCAGTGTGTGTCTGTGTTACTGGGTATCAGTGTATGTCTTTGTGACTTTTTATCAGTGTATGTCTTTGTTACTGGGTGTCAGTGTGTGTCTGCGTTACTGGGTATCAGTGTATGTCTTTGTGACTTGGTATCAGTGTCTGTCTTTGTTACTGGGTGTCAGTGTGTGTCTGTGATCCTGGGTATCAGTGTATGTCTTCGTGACTTGGTGTCAGTGTATGTCTTTGTTACTTGGTGTCAGTGTATGTCTTTGTTACTTGGTGTAAGTGTGTGTCTTTGTTACATGGTGTAATTGTAAGTCTTTGTTACTTGGTGTCAGTGTATGTCTTTGTTACTTGGTGTCAGTGTATGTCTTTGTTACTTGGTGTAAGTGTGTGTCTTTGTGACTTGGTGTCGGTGTATGTCTTTGTTACTTGGTGTAAGTGTGTGTCTTTGTTACATGGTGTAATTGTAAGTCTTTGTTACTTGGTGTCAGTGTGTGTCTGTGTTACTGGGTATCAGTGTATGTCTTTGTGACTTGGTATCAGTGTATGTCTTTGTTACTGGGTGTAAGTGTGTGTCTTTGTTACATGGTGTAATTGTAAGTCTTTGTTCCTTGGTGTCAGTGTATGTCTTTGTTACTTGGTGTCAGTGTGTGTCTGTGTTACTGGGTATCAGTGTATGTCTTTGTGACTTGGTATCAGTGTATGTCTTTGTTACTGGGTGTCAGTGTGTGTCTGTGTTACTGGGTATCAGTGTATGTCTTTGTGACTTGGTATCAGTGGATGTCTTCGTTACTGGGTGTTAGTGTATGTCTTTGTTACTTGGTGTAAGTGTATGTCTGTGTTATTTGGTGTAAGTGTATGTATTTGTTACTTGGTGTAAGTGTGTGTCTTTGTTACATGGTGTAATTGTAAGTCTTTGTTACTTGGTGTCAGTGTATGTCTTTGTTACCTGGTGTCAGTGTGTGTCTGTGTTACTTGGTGTCAGTGTATGTCTTTGTTACTTGGTGTAAGTGTGTGTCTTTGTGACTTGGTGTCGGTGTATGTCTTTGTTACTTGGTGTCAGTGTATGTCTTTGTTACTTGGTGTAAGTGTGTGTCTTTGTGACTTGGTGTCGGTGTATGTCTTTGTTACTTGGTGTAAGTGTGTGTCTTTGTTACATGGTGTAATTGTAAGTCTTTGTTACTTGGTGTCAGTGTATGTCTTTGTTACTTGGTGTCAGTGTGTGTCTGTGTTACTGGGTGTCAGTGTGTGTCTGTGTTACTGGGTATCAGTGTATGTCTTTGTGACTTGGTATCAGTGGATGTCTTCGTTACTGGGTGTTAGTGTATGTCTTTGTTACTTGGTGTAAGTGTATGTCTGTGTTATTTGGTGTAAGTGTATGTATTTGTTACTTGGTGTAAGTGTGTGTCTTTGTTACATGGTGTAATTGTAAGTCTTTGTTACTTGGTGTCAGTGTATGTCTTTGTTACCTGGTGTCAGTGTGTGTCTGTGTTACTGGGTATCAGTGTATGTCTTTGTGACTTGGTATCAGTGTATGTCTTTGTTACTGGGTGTCAGTGTGTGTCTGTGTTACTGGGTATCAGTGTATGTCTTTGTGACTTGGTATCTGTGTATGTCTTTGTTATTGGGTGTCAGTGTGTGTCTGCGTTACTGGGTATCAGTGTATGTCTTTGTGACTTGGTATCAGTGTCTGTCTTTGTTACTTGGTGTAAGTTTGTGTCTGTGATACTGGGTGTCAGTGTCTGTCTTTGTTACTGGGTGTCAGTGTGTGTCTGTGTTCCTCGGTATCAGTGTATGTCTTTGTGACTTGGTGTCAGTGTATGTCTTTGTTACTTGGTGTAAGTGTGTGTCTGTGATACTGGGTGTCAGTGTATGTCTTTGTTACTTGGTGTAAGAGTATGTCTTTGTTACTTGGTGTCAGTGCATGTGTTTGTGACTTGTTGTCAGTGGATGTCTTCGTTACTGGGTGTTAGTGTATGTCTTTGTTACTTGGTGTAAGTGTATGTCTGTGTTATTTGGTGTAAGTGTATGTATGTGTTACTTGGTGTAAGTGTGTGTCTTTGTTACATGGTGTAATTGTAAGTCTTTGTTACTTGGTGTCAGTGTATGTCTTTGTTACTTGGTGTCAGTGTGTGTCTGTGTTACTGGGTATCAGTGTATGTCTTTGTGACTTGGTATCAGTGTATGTCTTTGTTACTGGGTGTCAGTGTGTGTCTGTGTTACTGGGTATCAGTGTATGTCTTTGTGACTTGGTATCAGTGTATGTCTTTGTTATTGGGTGTCAGTGTGTGTCTGCGTTACTGGGTATCAGTGTATGTCTTTGTGACTTGGTATCAGTGTCTGTCTTTGTTACTGGGTGTCAGTGTGTGTCTGTGTTCCTGGGTATTAGTGTATGTCTTTGTGACTTGGTGTCAGTGTATGTCTTTGTTACTTGGTGTAAGTGTGTGTCTGTGATACTGGGTGTCAGTGTATGTCTTTGTTACTTGGTGTAAGTGTGTGTCTGTGATACTGGGTATCAGTGTATGTCTTTGTTACTTGGTGTCAGTTTATGTCTTTGTTACTTTGTGTAAGTGTATGTCTTTGTTACTTGGTGTCAGTGCATGTGTTTCTGACTTGTTGTCAGTGGATGTCTTCGTTACTGGGTGTTAGTGTATGTCTTTGTTATTGGTGTAAGTGTATGTCTTTGTTACTTGGTGTAAGTGTGCGTCTGTGTTACTGGGTATCAGTGTGTGTCTTTGTTACTGGGTATCAGTGTATGTCTTTGTGACTTGGTGTCAGTGTATGTCTTTGTTACTGGGTGTCAGTGTGTGTCTTTGTGACTTGTTGTCAGTGTATGTCTTTGTTACTTGGTGTCAGTGCATGTGTTTGTGACTTGTTGTCAGTGGATGACTTCGTTACTGGGTGTCAGTGTATGTCTTTGTGACTTGGTGTCAGTGTATGTCTGTGTTACTTGGTGTAAGTGTATGTTTTTGTTACTTGGTGTATGTGTGCGTCTGTGTTACTGGATATCAGTGTGTGTCTTTGTTACTGGGTATCAGTGTCTGTCTTTGTGACTTGGTGTCAGTGTGTGTCTGTGTTACTGGGTATCAGTGTATGTCTTTGTGACTTGGTATCAGTGTATGTCTTTGTTACTGGGTGTCAGTGTGTGTCTGCGTTACTGGCTGTCAGTGTATGTCTTTGTGACTTGGTATCAGTGTCTGCCTTTGTTACTGGGTGTCAGTGTGTGTCTGTGTTCCTGTGTGTCAGTGTATGTCAAAATACTTGGTGTTAGAGTATGTCTTTGTTACTTGGTGTCAGTGTGTTTCTGGGTATCAGTGTATGTCTTTGTGACTGTGTATCAGTGTGTGTTACTGGGTGTCAGTGTGTGTCTGTGACACTAGGTGTCAGTATTTAGTTTAGTTTAGAGATACAGCACTGAAACAGGCCCTCCGGCCCACCGAGTCTGTGCCGACCATCAAGCAAATATTTATACTAATCCTACACGAATCCCATATTCCAACAACATCCCCACCGGCCCCTATATATTTCCCTACCACCTACCTATACTAGGGGCAATTTATAATGGCCAATTAACCTACCAACCTGCAAGTCTTTGGGATGTGGGAGGAAACCGGAGCACCCGGAGGAAACCCACGCAGACACAGGGAGAACTTGCAAACTCCGCACAGGCATTACCCGGAATCGAACCCGGGTCCCTGGAGCTGTGAGACTGCAGTGCTAACCACTGCGCCACTGTGCCGCCCAGTGTGTATCTGTGTTAATGGGTGTCAGTGTATGTCTTTGTTACTTGGTGTCAGTGTATGTCTTTGTTACTGGGTGTCAGTGTATGTCTTTGTTACTTGGTGTAAGTGTGTGTCTGTGTTACTGGGTATCAGTGTATGTCTTTGTTACTTGGTGTAAGTGTATGTCTTTGTTACTTGGTGTAAGTGTGTGTCTTTGTGACTTGGTGTCAGTGTATGTCTTTGTTACTTGGTGTAAGTGTGTGTCTTTGTTACATGGTGTAATTGTAAGTCTTTGTTACTTGGTGTCAGTGTATGTCTTTGTTACTTGGTGTCAGTGTGTGTCTGTGTTACTGGGTATCAGTGGATGTCTTTGTGACTTGGTATCAGTGTATGTCTTTGTTACCGGGTGTCAGTGTGTGTCTGTGTTACTGGGTATCAGTGTATGTCTTTGTGACTTGGTATCAGTGTATGTCTTTGTTACTCGGTGTCAGTGTGTGTCTGCGTTACTGGGTATCAGTGTATGTCTTTGTGACTTGGTATCAGTGTCTGTCTTTGTTACTGGGTGTCAGTGTGTGTCTGTGTTCCTGGGTATCAGTGTATGTCTTCGTGACTTGGTGTCAGTGTCTGTCTTTGTTACTTGGTGTCAGTGTATGTGTTTGTGACTTGGTGTCAATGTATGTCTTTGTTACTGGGTGTCAGTGTATGTCTTTGTTACTTGGTGTAAGTGAGTGTCTGTGTTACTGGATATCAGTGTATGTCTTTGTTACTTGGTGTAAGTGTGTGTCTTTGTGACTTGGTGTCAGTGTATGTCTTTGTTACTTGGTGTAAGTGTGTGTCTTTGTTACATGGTGTAATTGTAAGTCTTTGTTACTTGGTGTCAGTGTATGTCTTTGTTACTTGGTGTCAGTGTGTGTCTGTGTTACTGGGTATCAGTGTATGTCTTTGTGACTTGGTATCAGTGTATGTCTTTGTTACTGGGTTTTAGTGTGTGTCTTTGTTACATGGTGTAATTGTAAGTCTTTGTTACTTGGTGTCAGTGTATGTCTGTGTTACTGGGTATCAGTGTATGTCTTTGTGACTTGGTATCAGTGTATGTCTTTGTTACTGGGTGTCAGTGTGTGTCTGTGTTACTGGGTATCAGTGTATGTCTTTGTGACTTGGTATCAGTGGATGTCTTCGTTACTGGGTGTTAGTGTATGTCTTTGTTACTTGGTGTAAGTGTATGTCTGTGTTATTTGGTGTAAGTGTATGTATTTGTTACTTGGTGTAATTGTGTGTCTTTGTTACATGGTGTAATTGTAAGTCTTTGTTACTTGGTGTCAGTGTATGTCTTTGTTACCTGGTGTCAGTGTGTGTCTGTGTTACTGGGTATCAGTGTATGTCTTTGTGACTTGGTATCAGTGTATGTCTTTGTTACTGGGTGTCAGTGTGTGTCTGTGTTACTGGGTATCAGTGTATGTCTTTGTGACTTGGTATCAGTGTATGTCTTTGTTATTGGGTGTCAGTGTGTGTCTGCGTTACTGGGTCTCAGTGTATGTCTTTGTGACTTGGTATCAGTGTTTGTCTTTGTTACTGGGTGTCAGTGTGTGTCTGTGTTCCTGGGTATTATTGTATGTCTTTGTGACTTGGTGTCAGTGTATGTCTTTGTTACTTGGTGTAAGTGTGTGTCTGTGATACTGGGTGTCAGTGTATGTCTTTGTTACTTCGTGTAAGTGTGTGTCTGTGATACTGGGTATCAGTGTATGTCTTTGTTACTTGGTGTCAGTTTATGTCTTTGTTACTTTGTGTAAGTGTATGTCTTTGTTACTTGGTGTCAGTGCATGTGTTTCTGAATTGTTGTCAGTGGATGTCTTCGTTACTGGGTGTTAGTGTATGTCTTTGTTACTTGGTGTAAGTGTGTGTCTTTGTGACTTGGTGTCAGTGTATGTCTTTGTTACTTGGTGTAAGTGTGCGTCTTTGTTACATGGTGTAATTGTAAGCCTTTGTTACTTGGTGTCAATGTATGTCTTTGTTACTTGGTGTCAGTGTGTGTCTGTGTTACTGGGTATCAGTGTATGTCTTTGTGACTTGGTATCAGTGTATGTCTTTGTTACTGGGTGTCAGTGTGTGTCTGCGTTACTGGCTGTCAGTGTATGTCTTTGTGACTTGGTATCAGTGTATGTCTTTGTTATTGGGTGTCAGTGTGTGTCTGCGTTACTGGGTATCAGTGTATGTCTTTGTGACTTGGTATCAGTGTCTGTCTTTGTTACTTGGTGTAAGTGTGTGCCTTTGTTACATGGTGTAATTGTAAGCCTTTGTTACTTGGTGTCAATGTATGTCTTTGTGACTTGGTATCAGTGTATGTCTTTGTTATTGGGTGTCAGTGTGTGTCTTCGTTACTGGGTGTTAGTGTATGTCTTTGTTACTTGGTGTAAGTGTATGTCTGTGTTATTTGGTGTAAGTGTATGTATTTGTTACTTGGTGTAAGTGTGTGTCTTTGTTACATGGTGTAATTGTAAGTCTTTGTTACTTGGTGTCAGTGTATGTCTTTGTTACCTGGTGTCAGTGTGTGTCTGTGTTACTGGGTATCAGTGTATGTCTTTGTGACTTGGTATCAGTGTATGTCTTTGTTACTGGGTGTCAGTGTGTGTCTGTGTTACTGGGTATCAGTGTATGTCTTTGTGACTTGGTATCTGTGTATGTCTTTGTTATTGGGTGTCAGTGTGTGTCTGCGTTACTGGGTATCAGTGTATGTCTTTGTGACTTGGTATCAGTGTCTGTCTTTGTTACTTGGTGTAAGTTTGTGTCTGTGATACTGGGTGTCAGTGTCTGTCTTTGTTACTGGGTGTCAGTGTGTGTCTGTGTTCCTCGGTATCAGTGTATGTCTTTGTGACTTGGTGTCAGTGTATGTCTTTGTTACTTGGTGTAAGTGTGTGTCTGTGATACTGGGTGTCAGTGTATGTCTTTGTTACTTGGTGTAAGAGTATGTCTTTGTTACTTGGTGTCAGTGCATGTGTTTGTGACTTGTTGTCAGTGGATGTCTTCGTTACTGGGTGTTAGTGTATGTCTTTGTTACTTGGTGTAAGTGTATGTCTGTGTTATTTGGTGTAAGTGTATGTATGTGTTACTTGGTGTAAGTGTGTGTCTTTGTTACATGGTGTAATTGTAAGTCTTTGTTACTTGGTGTCAGTGTATGTCTTTGTTACTTGGTGTCAGTGTGTGTCTGTGTTACTGGGTATCAGTGTATGTCTTTGTGACTTGCTATCAGTGTATGTCTTTGTTACTGGGTGTCAGTGTGTGTCTGTGTTACTGGGTATCAGTGTATGTCTTTGTGACTTGGTATCAGTGTATGTCTTTGTTATTGGGTGTCAGTGTGTGTCTGCGTTACTGGGTATCAGTGTATGTCTTTGTGACTTGGTATCAGTGTCTGTCTTTGTTACTGGGTGTCAGTGTGTGTCTGTGTTCCTGGGTATTAGTGTATGTCTTTGTGACTTGGTGTCAGTGTATGTCTTTGTTACTTGGTGTAAGTGTGTGTCTGTGATACTGGGTGTCAGTGTATGTCTTTGTTACTTGGTGTAAGTGTGTGTCTGTGATACTGGGTATCAGTGTATGTCTTTGTTACTTGGTGTCAGTTTATGTCTTTGTTACTTTGTGTAAGTGTATGTCTTTGTTACTTGGTGTCAGTGCATGTGTTTCTGACTTGTTGTCAGTGGATGTCTTCGTTACTGGGTGTTAGTGTATGTCTTTGTTATTGGTGTAAGTGTATGTCTTTGTTACTTGGTGTAAGTGTGCGTCTGTGTTACTGGGTATCAGTGTGTGTCTTTGTTACTGGGTATCAGTGTATGTCTTTGTGACTTGGTGTCAGTGTATGTCTTTGTTACTGGGTGTCAGTGTGTGTCTTTGTGACTTGTTGTCAGTGTATGTCTTTGTTACTTGGTGTCAGTGCATGTGTTTGTGACTTGTTGTCAGTGGATGACTTCGTTACTGGGTGTCAGTGTATGTCTTTGTGACTTGGTGTCAGTGTATGTCTGTGTTACTTGGTGTAAGTGTATGTTTTTGTTACTTGGTGTATGTGTGCGTCTGTGTTACTGGATATCAGTGTGTGTCTTTGTTACTGGGTATCAGTGTCTGTCTTTGTGACTTGGTGTCAGTGTGTGTCTGTGTTACTGGGTATCAGTGTATGTCTTTGTGACTTGGTATCAGTGTATGTCTTTGTTACTGGGTGTCAGTGTGTGTCTGCGTTACTGGCTGTCAGTGTATGTCTTTGTGACTTGGTATCAGTGTCTGCCTTTGTTACTGGGTGTCAGTGTGTGTCTGTGTTCCTGTGTGTCAGTGTATGTCAAAATACTTGGTGTTAGAGTATGTCTTTGTTACTTGGTGTCAGTGTGTTTCTGGGTATCAGTGTATGTCTTTGTGACTGTGTATCAGTGTGTGTTACTGGGTGTCAGTGTGTGTCTGTGACACTAGGTGTCAGTATTTAGTTTAGTTTAGAGATACAGCACTGAAACAGGCCCTCCGGCCCACCGAGTCTGTGCCGACCATCAAGCAAATATTTATACTAATCCTACACGAATCCCATATTCCAACAACATCCCCACCGGCCCCTATATATTTCCCTACCACCTACCTATACTAGGGGCAATTTATAATGGCCAATTAACCTACCAACCTGCAAGTCTTTGGGATGTGGGAGGAAACCGGAGCACCCGGAGGAAACCCACGCAGACACAGGGAGAACTTGCAAACTCCGCACAGGCATTACCCGGAATCGAACCCGGGTCCCTGGAGCTGTGAGACTGCAGTGCTAACCACTGCGCCACTGTGCCGCCCAGTGTGTATCTGTGTTAATGGGTGTCAGTGTATGTCTTTGTTACTTGGTGTCAGTGTATGTCTTTGTTACTGGGTGTCAGTGTATGTCTTTGTTACTTGGTGTAAGTGTGTGTCTGTGTTACTGGGTATCAGTGTATGTCTTTGTTACTTGGTGTAAGTGTATGTCTTTGTTACTTGGTGTAAGTGTGTGTCTTTGTGACTTGGTGTCAGTGTATGTCTTTGTTACTTGGTGTAAGTGTGTGTCTTTGTTACATGGTGTAATTGTAAGTCTTTGTTACTTGGTGTCAGTGTATGTCTTTGTTACTTGGTGTCAGTGTGTGTCTGTGTTACTGGGTATCAGTGGATGTCTTTGTGACTTGGTATCAGTGTATGTCTTTGTTACCGGGTGTCAGTGTGTGTCTGTGTTACTGGGTATCAGTGTATGTCTTTGTGACTTGGTATCAGTGTATGTCTTTGTTACTCGGTGTCAGTGTGTGTCTGCGTTACTGGGTATCAGTGTATGTCTTTGTGACTTGGTATCAGTGTCTGTCTTTGTTACTGGGTGTCAGTGTGTGTCTGTGTTCCTGGGTATCAGTGTATGTCTTCGTGACTTGGTGTCAGTGTCTGTCTTTGTTACTTGGTGTCAGTGTATGTGTTTGTGACTTGGTGTCAATGTATGTCTTTGTTACTGGGTGTCAGTGTATGTCTTTGTTACTTGGTGTAAGTGAGTGTCTGTGTTACTGGATATCAGTGTATGTCTTTGTTACTTGGTGTAAGTGTGTGTCTTTGTGACTTGGTGTCAGTGTATGTCTTTGTTACTTGGTGTAAGTGTGTGTCTTTGTTACATGGTGTAATTGTAAGTCTTTGTTACTTGGTGTCAGTGTATGTCTTTGTTACTTGGTGTCAGTGTGTGTCTGTGTTACTGGGTATCAGTGTATGTCTTTGTGACTTGGTATCAGTGTATGTCTTTGTTACTGGGTTTTAGTGTGTGTCTTTGTTACATGGTGTAATTGTAAGTCTTTGTTACTTGGTGTCAGTGTATGTCTGTGTTACTGGGTATCAGTGTATGTCTTTGTGACTTGGTATCAGTGTATGTCTTTGTTACTGGGTGTCAGTGTGTGTCTGTGTTACTGGGTATCAGTGTATGTCTTTGTGACTTGGTATCAGTGGATGTCTTCGTTACTGGGTGTTAGTGTATGTCTTTGTTACTTGGTGTAAGTGTATGTCTGTGTTATTTGGTGTAAGTGTATGTATTTGTTACTTGGTGTAAGTGTGTGTCTTTGTTACATGGTGTAATTGTAAGTCTTTGTTACTTGGTGTCAGTGTATGTCTTTGTTACCTGGTGTCAGTGTGTGTCTGTGTTACTGGGTATCAGTGTATGTCTTTGTGACTTGGTATCAGTGTATGTCTTTGTTACTGGGTGTCAGTGTGTGTCTGTGTTACTGGGTATCAGTGTATGTCTTTGTGACTTGGTATCAGTGTATGTCTTTGTTATTGGGTGTCAGTGTGTGTCTGCGTTACTGGGTCTCAGTGTATGTCTTTGTGACTTGGTATCAGTGTTTGTCTTTGTTACTGGGTGTCAGTGTGTGTCTGTGTTCCTGGGTATTATTGTATGTCTTTGTGACTTGGTGTCAGTGTATGTCTTTGTTACTTGGTGTAAGTGTGTGTCTGTGATACTGGGTGTCAGTGTATGTCTTTGTTACTTCGTGTAAGTGTGTGTCTGTGATACTGGGTATCAGTGTATGTCTTTGTTACTTGGTGTCAGTTTATGTCTTTGTTACTTTGTGTAAGTGTATGTCTTTGTTACTTGGTGTCAGTGCATGTGTTTCTGAATTGTTGTCAGTGGATGTCTTCGTTACTGGGTGTTAGTGTATGTCTTTGTTACTTGGTGTAAGTGTGTGTCTTTGTGACTTGGTGTCAGTGTATGTCTTTGTTACTTGGTGTAAGTGTGTGTCTTTGTTACATGGTGTAATTGTAAGTCTTTTTTACTTGGTGTCAGTGTATGTCTTTGTTACTTGGTGTCAGTGTGTGTCTGTGTTACTGGGTATCAGTGTATGTCTTTGTGACTTGGTATCAGTGTATGTCTTTGTTACTGGGTTTTAGTGTGTGTCTTTGTTACATGGTGTAATTGTAAGTCTTTGTTACTTGGTGTCAGTGTATGTCTGTGTTATTGGGTATCAGTGTATGTCTTTGTGACTTGGTATCAGTGTATGTCTTTGTTACTGGGTGTCAGTGTGTGTCTGTGTTACTGGGTATCAGTGTATGTCTTTGTGACTTGGTATCAGTGGATGTCTTCGTTACTGGGTGTTAGTGTATGTCTTTGTTACTTGGTGTAAGTGTATGTCTGTGTTATTTGGTGTAAGTGTATGTATTTGTTACTTGGTGTAAGTGTGTGTCTTTGTTACATGGTGTAATTGTAAGTCTTTGTTACTTGGTGTCAGTGTATGTCTTTGTTACCTGGTGTCAGTGTGTGTCTGTGTTACTGGGTATCAGTGTATGTCTTTGTGACTTGGTATCAGTGTATGTCTTTGTTACTGGGTGTCAGTGTGTGTCTGTGTTACTGGGTATCAGTGTATGTCTTTGTGACTTGGTATCAGTGTATGTCTTTGTTATTGGGTGTCAGTGTGTGTCTGCGTTACTGGGTCTCAGTGTATGTCTTTGTGACTTGGTATCAGTGTTTGTCTTTGTTACTGGGTGTCAGTGTGTGTCTGTGTTCCTGGGTATTAGTGTATGTCTTTGTGACTTGGTGTCAGTGTATGTCTTTGTTACTTGGTGTAAGTGTGTGTCTGTGATACTGGGTGTCAGTGTATGTCTTTGTTACTTCGTGTAAGTGTGTGTCTGTGATACTGGGTATCAGTGTATGTCTTTGTTACTTGGTGTCAGTTTATGTCTTTGTTACTTTGTGTAAGTGTATGTCTTTGTTACTTGGTGTCAGTGCATGTGTTTCTGAATTGTTGTCAGTGGATGTCTTCGTTACTGGGTGTTAGTGTATGTCTTTGTTACTTGGTGTAAGTGTGTGTCTTTGTGACTTGGTGTCAGTGTATGTCTTTGTTACTTGGTGTAAGTGTGCGTCTTTGTTACATGGTGTAATTGTAAGCCTTTGTTACTTGGTGTCAATGTATGTCTTTGTTACTTGGTGTCAGTGTGTGTCTGTGTTACTGGGTATCAGTGTATGTCTTTGTGACTTGGTATCAGTGTATGTCTTTGTTACCGGGTGTCAGTGTGTGTCTGTGTTACTGGGTATCAGTGTTTGTCTTTGTGACTTGGTATCAGTGTATGTTTTTGTTACTGGGTGTCAGTGTGTGTCTGCTTTACTGGGTATCAGTGTATGTCTTTGTGACTTGGTATCAGTGTCTGTCTTTGTTACTGGGTGTCAGTGTGTGTCTGTGTTCCTGGGTATCAGTGTATGTCTTCGTGACTTGGTGTCAGTGTATGTCTTTGTTACTTGGTGTCAGTGTATGTCTTTGTTACTTGGTGTAAGTGTGTGTCTTTGTTACATGGTGTAATTGTAAGTCTTTGTTACTTGGTGTCAGTGTATGTCTTTGTTACTTGGTGTCAGTGTATGTCTTTGTTACTTGGTGTAAGTGTGTGTCTTTGTGACTTGGTGTCAGTGTATGTCTTTGTTACTTGGTGTAAGTGTGTGTCTTTGTTACATGGTGTAATTGTAAGTCTTTGTTACTTGGTGTCAGTGTATGTCTTTGTTACTTGGTGTCAGTGTGTGTCTGTGTTACTGGGTATCAGTGTATGTCTTTGTGACTTGGTATCAGTGTATGTCTTTGTTACTGGGTGTCAGTGTGTGTCTGTGTTACTGGGTATCAGTGTATGTCTTTGTGACTTGGTATCAGTGTATGTCTTTGTTACTGGGTGTCAGTGTGTGTCTGCGTTACTGGGTATCAGTGTTTGTCTGTGTTACTTGGTATCAGTGTCTGTCTTTTTTACTGGGTGTCAGTGTGTGTCTGTGTTCCTGGGTATCAGTGTATGTCTTTGTGACTTGGTGTCAGTGTATGTCTTTGTTACTTGGTGTAAGTGTGTGTCTGTGATACTGGTTGTCAGTGTATGTCTTTGTTACTTGGTGTAAGTGTGTGTCTGTGATACTGGGTATCAGTGTATGTCTTTGTTACTTGGTGTCAGTTTATGTCTTTGTTACTTGGTGTAAGTGTATGTCTTTGTTACTTGGTGTCAGTGCATGTGTTTGTGACTTGTTGTCAGTGGATGTCTTCGTTACTGGGTGTTAGTGTATGTCTTTGTTACTTGGTGTAAGTGTATGTCTGTGTTATTTGGTGTAAGTGTATGTATTTGTTACTTGGTGTAAGTGTGTGTCTTTGTTACATGGTGTAATTGTAAGTCTTTGTTACTTGGTGTCAGTGTATGTCTTTGTTACTTGGTGTCAGTGTGTGTCTGTGTTACTGGGTATCAGTGTATGTCTTTGTGACTTGGTATCAGTGTATGTCTTTGTTACTGGGTGTCAGTGTGTGTCTGTGTTACTGGGTATCAGTGTATGTCTTTGTGACTTGGTATCAGTGTATGTCTTTGTTATTGGGTGTCAGTGTGTGTCTGCGTTACTGGGTATCTGTGTATGTCTTTGTGACTTGGTATCAGTGTCTGTCTTTGTTACTGGGTGTCAGTGTGTGTCTGTGTTCCTGGGTATTAGTGTATGTCTTTGTGACTTGGTGTCAGTGTATGTCTTTGTTACTTGGTGTAAGTGTGTGTCTGTGATACTGGGTGTCAGTGTATGTCTTTGTTACTTGGTGTAAGTGTGTGTCTGTGATACTGGGTATCAGTGTATGTCTTTGTTACTTGGTGTCAGTTTATGTCTTTGTTACTTTGTGTAAGTGTATGTCTTTGTTACTTGGTGTCAGTGCATGTGTTTCTGACTTGTTGTCAGTGGATGTCTTCGTTACTGGGTGTTAGTGTATGTCTTTGTTACTTGGTGTAAGTGTGTGTCTTTGTGACTTGGTGTCAGTGTATGTCTTTGTTACTTGGTGTAAGTGTGTGCCTTTGTTACATGGTGTAATTGTAAGCCTTTGTTACTTGGTGTCAATGTATGTCTTTGTTACTTGGTGTCAGTGTGTGTCTGTGTTACTGGGAATCAGTGTATGTCTTTGTGACTTGGTATCAGTGTATGTCTTTGTTACCGGGTGTCAGTGTGTGTCTGTGTTACTGGGTATCAGTGTATGTCTTTGTGACTTGGTATCAGTGTATGTTTTTGTTACTGGGTGTCAGTGTGTGTCTGCGTTACTGGGTATCAGTGTATGTCTTTGTGACTTGGTATCAGTGTCTGTCTTTGTTACTGGGTGTCAGTGTGTGTCTGTGTTCCTGGGTATCAGTGTGTGTCTTCGTGACTTGGTGTCAGTGTATGTCTTTGTTACTTGGTGTCAGTGTATGTCTTTGTTACTTGGTGTAAGTGTGTGTCTTTGTTACATGGTGTAATTGTAAGTCTTTGTTACTTGGTGTCAGTGTATGTCTTTGTTACTTGGTGTCAGTGTATGTCTTTGTTACTTGGTGTAAGTGTGTGTCTTTGTGACTTGGTGTCAGTGTATGTCTTTGTTACTTGGTGTAAGTGTGTGTCTTTGTTACATGGTGTAATTGTAAGTCTTTGTTACTTGGTGTCAGTGTATGTCTTTGTTACTTGGTGTCAGTGTGTGTCTGTGTTACTTGGTATCAGTGTATGTCTTTGTGACTTGGTATCAGTGTATGTCTTTGTTACTGGGTGTCAGTGTGTGTCTGTGTTACTGGGTATCAGTGTATGTCTTTGTTACTGGGTGTCAGTGTGTGTCTGCGTTACTGGGTATCAGTGTTTGTCTGTGTTACTTGGTATCAGTGTCTGTCTTTGTTACTGGGTGTCAGTGTGTGTCTGTGTTCCTGGGTATCAGTGTATGTCTTTGTGACTTGGTGTCAGTGTATGTCTTTGTTACTTGGTGTAAGTGTGTGTCTGTGATACTGGGTGTCAGTGTATGTCTTTGTTACTTGGTGTAAGTGTGTGTCTGTGATACTGGGTATCAATGTATGTCTTTGTTACTTGGTGTCAGTTTATGTCTTTGTTACTTGGTGTAAGTGTATGTCTTTGTTACTTGGTGTCAGTGCATGTGTTTGTGACTTGTTGTCAGTGGATGTCTTCGTTACTGGGTGTTAGTGTATGTCTTTGTTACTTGGTGTAAGTGTATGTCTGTGTTATTTGGTGTAAGTGTATGTCTTTGTTACTTGGTGTCAGTTTATGTCTTTGTTACTTGGTGTCAGTGTGTGTCTGTGTTACTGGGTATCAGTGTCTGTCTTTGTGACTTGGTATCAGTGTCTGTCTTTGTTACTGGGTGTCAGTGTGTGTCTGTGTTACTGGGTATCAGTGTATGTCTTTGTGACTTGGTATCAGTGTATGTCTTTGTTATTGGGTGTCAGTGTGTGTCTGCGTTACTGGGTATCAGTGTATGTCTTTGTGACTTGGTATCAGTGTCTGTCTTTGTTACTGGGTGTCAGTGTGTGTCTGTGTTCCTGGGTATTAGTGTATGTCTTTGTGACTTGGTGTCAGTGTATGTCTTTGTTACTTGGTGTAAGTGTGTGTCTGTGATGCTGGGTGTCAGTGTATGTCTTTGTTACTTGGTGTAAGTGTGTGTCTGTGATACTGGGTATCAGTGTATGTCTTTGTTACTTGGTGTCAGTTTATGTCTTTGTTACTTGGTGTAAGTGTATGTCTTTGTTACTTGGTGTCAGTGCATGTGTTTCTGACTTGTTGTCAGTGGATGTCTTCGTTACTGGGTGTTAGTGTATGTCTTTGTTACTTGTTGTAAGTGTATGTCTGTGTTATTTGGTGTAAGTGTATGTCTTTGTTACTTGGTGTAAGTGTGCGTCTGTGTTACTGGGTATCAGTGTGTGTCTTTGTTACTGGGTATCAGTGTATGTCTTTGTGACTTGGTGTCAGTGTATGTCTTTGTTACTGGGTGTCAGTGTGTGTCTTTGTGACTTGGTGTCAGTGTATGTCTTTGTTACTTGGTGTAAGTGTGTGTCTGTGATACTGGGTATCAGTGTATGTCTTTGTTACTTGGTGTCAGTGCATGTGTTTGT
This sequence comes from Heterodontus francisci, assembly GCF_036365525.1. Classification (NCBI taxonomy): domain Eukaryota; kingdom Metazoa; phylum Chordata; class Chondrichthyes; order Heterodontiformes; family Heterodontidae; genus Heterodontus; species Heterodontus francisci. The sequence goes on along the minus strand of NW_027140415.1, from coordinate 1,424,578 downwards.
GACTTGTTGTCAGTGGATGACTTCGTTACTGGGTGTCAGTGTATGTCTTTGTGACTTGGTGTCAGTGTATGTCTGTGTTACTTGGTGTAAGTGTATGTTTTTGTTACTTGGTGTATGTGTGCGTCTGTGTTACTGGATATCAGTGTGTGTCTTTGTTACTGGGTATCAGTGTCTGTCTTTGTGACTTGGTGTCAGTGTGTGTCTGTGTTACTGGGTATCAGTGTATGTCTTTGTGACTTGGTATCAGTGTATGTCTTTGTTACTGGGTGTCAGTGTGTGTCTGCGTTACTGGGTATCAGTGTATGTCTTTGTGACTTGGTATCAGTGTCTGCCTTTGTTACTGGGTGTCAGTGTGTGTCTGTGTTCCTGTGTGTCAGTGTATGTCAAAATACTTGGTGTTAGTGTATGTCTTTGTTACTTGGTGTCAGTGTGTTTCTGGGTATCAGTGTATGTCTTTGTGACTGTGTATCAGTGTGTGTCTGTGACACTAGGTGTCAGTATTTAGTTTAGTTTAGAGATACAGCACTGAAACAGGCCCTCCGAGTCTGTGCCGACCATCAAGCAAATATTTATACTAATCCTACACGAATCCCATATTCCAACAACATCCCCACCGGCCCCTATATATTTCCCTACCACCTACCTATACTAGGGGCAATTCATAATGGCCAATTAACCTCCCAACCTGCAAGTCTTTGGGATGTGGGAGGAAATCGGAGCACCCGGAGGAAACCCACGCAGACACAGGGAGAACTTGCAAACTCCGCACAGGCATTACCCAGAATCGAACCCGGGTCCCTGGAGCTGTGAGGATGCAGTGCTAACCACTGCGCCACTGTGCCGCCCAGTGTGTATCTGTGTTAATGGGTGTCAGTGTATGTCTTTGTTACTTGGTGTCAGTGTATGTCTTTGTTACTGGGTGTCAGTGTATGTCTTTGTTACTTGGTGTAAGTGTGTGTCTGTGTTACTGGGTATCAGTGTATGTCTTTGTTACTTGGTGTAAGTGTATGTCTTTGTTACTTGGTGTAAGTGTGTGTCTTTGTGACTTGGTGTCAGTGTATGTCTTTGTTACTTGGTGTAAGTGTGTGTCTTTGTTACATGGTGTAATTGTAAGTCTTTGTTACTTGGTGTCAGTGTATGTCTTTGTTACTTGGTGTCAGTGTGTGTCTGTGTTACTGGGTATCAGTGTATGTCTTTGTGACTTGGTATCAGTGTATGTCTTTGTTACCGGGTGTCAGTGTGTGTCTGTGTTACTGGGTATCAGTGTATGTCTTTGTGACTTGGTATCAGTGTATGTCTTTGTTACTGGGTGTCAGTGTATGTCTTTGTGACTTGGTATCTGTGTCTGTCTTTGTTACTGGGTGTCAGTGTGTGTCTGTGTTCCTGGGTATCAGTGTATGTCTTCGTGACTTGGTGTCAGTGTATGTCTTTGTTACTTGGTGTCAGTGTATGTGTTTGTGACTTGGTGTCAGTGTATGTCTTTGTTACTGGGTGTCAGTGTATGTCTTTGTTACTTGGTGTAAGTGTGTGTCTGTGTTACTGGATATCAGTGTATGTCTTTGTTACTTGGTGTAAGTGTGTGTCTTTGTGACTTGGTGTCAGTGTATGTCTTTGTTACTTGGTGTAAGTGTGTGTCTTTGTTACATGGTGTAATTGTAAGTCTTTGTTACTTGGTGTCAGTGTATGTCTTTGTTACTTGGTGTCAGTGTGTGTCTGTGTTACTGGGTATCGGTGTATGTCTTTGTGACTTGGTATCAGTGTATGTCTTTGTTACTGGGTGTAAGTGTGTGTCTTTGTTACATGGTGTAATTGTAAGTCTTTGTTACTTGGTGTCAGTGTATGTCTTTGTTACTTGGTGTCAGTGTGTGTCTGTGTTACTGGGTATCAGTGTATGTCTTTGTGACTTGGTATCAGTGTATGTCTTTGTTACTGGGTGTCAGTGTGTGTCTGTGTTACTGGGTATCAGTGTATGTCTTTGTGACTTGGTATCAGTGGATGTCTTCGTTACTGGGTGTTAGTGTATGTCTTTGTTACTTGGTGTAAGTGTATGTCTGTGTTATTTGGTGTAAGTGTATGTATTTGTTACTTGGTGTAAGTGTGTGTCTTTGTTACATGGTGTAATTGTAAGTCTTTGTTACTTGGTGTCAGTGTATGTCTTTGTTACCTGGTGTCAGTGTGTGTCTGTGTTACTGGGTATCAGTGTATGTCTTTGTGACTTGGTATCAGTGTATGTCTTTGTTACTGGGTGTCAGTGTGTGTCTGTGTTACTGGGTATCAGTGTATGTCTTTGTGACTTGGTATCAGTGTATGTCTTTGTTATTGGGTGTCAGTGTGTGTCTGCGTTACTGGGTATCAGTGTATGTCTTTGTGACTTGGTATCAGTGTCTGTCTTTGTTACTGGGTGTCAGTGTGTGTCTGTGTTCCTGGGTATTAGTGTATGTCTTTGTGACTTGGTGTCAGTGTATGTCTTTGTTACTTGGTGTAAGTGTGTGTCTGTGATACTGGGTGTCAGTGTATGTCTTTGTTACTTGGTGTCAGTTTATGTCTTTGTTACTTTGTGTAAGTGTATGTCTTTGTAACTTGGTGTCAGTGCATGTGTTTCTGACTTGTTGTCAGTGGATGTCTTCGTTACTGGGTGTTAGTGTATGTCTTTGTTACTTGGTGTAAGTGTATGTCTGTGTTATTTGGTGTAAGTGTATGTCTTTGTTACTTGGTGTAAGTGTGCGTCTGTGTTACTGGGTATCAGTGTGTGTCTTTGTTACTGGGTATCACTGTATGTCTTTGTGACTTGGTGTCAGTGTATGTCTTTGTTACTGGGTGTCAGTGTGTGTCTTTGTGACTTGGTGTCAGTGTATGTCTTTGTTACTTGGTGTAAGTGTGTGTCTGTGATACTGGGTATCAGTGTATGTCTTTGTTACTTGGTGTCAGTGCATGTGTTTGTGACTTGTTGTCAGTGGATGACTTCGTTACTGGGTGTCAGTGTATGTCTTTGTGACTTGGTGTAAGTGTTTGTCTGTGTTACTTGGTGTAAGTGTATGTCTTTGTTACTTGGTGTCTGTGTGTGTCTGTGTTACTGGATATCAGTGTATGTCTTTGTGACTTGGTATCAGTGTCTGCCTTTGTTACTGGGTGTCAGTGTGTGTCTGTGTTCCTGGGTGTCAGTGTATGTCAAAATACTTGGTGTTAGTGTGTGTCTTTGTGACTTGGTGTCAGTGTATGTCTTTGTTACTGGGTATCAGTGCATGTCAAAATACTTGGTGTTAGTGTATGTCTTTGTTACTTGGTGTCAGTGTTTTTCTGTGTTACTGGGTATCAGTGTATGTCTTTGTTACTGTGTATCAGTGTGTGTTACTTGGTGTAAGTGTGTGTCTGTGTTACTTGGTGTAAGTGTGTGTCTTTGTGACTTGTTGTCAGTGTATGTCTTTGTTACTTGGTGTAAGTGTGTGTCTTTGTTACATGGTGTAATTGTAAGTCTTTGTTACTTGGTGTCAGTGTATGTCTTTGTTACTTGGTGTCAGTGTGTGTCTGTGTTACTGGGTATCAGTGTATGTCTTTGTGACTTGGTATCACTGTATGTCTTTGTTACTGGGTGTCAGTGTGTTTCAGCGTTACTGGGTATCAGTGTATGTCTTTGTGACTTGGTATCAGTGTCTGTCTTTGTTACTGGGTGTCAGTGTGTGTCTGTGTTCCTGGGTATCAGTGTATGTCTTTGTGACTTGGTGTCAGTGTATGTCTTTGTTACTTGGTGTAAGTGTGCGTCTGTGATACTGGGTGTCAGTGTATGTCTTTGTTACTTGGTGTAAGTGTGTGTCTGTGATACTGGGTTTCAGTGTATGTCTTTGTTACTTGGTGTCAGTTTATGTCTTTGTGACTTGGTGTCAGTGTATGTCTTTGTTACTTGGTGTAAGTGTGTGTCTGTGATACTGGGTGTCAGTGTATGTCTTTGTTACTTGGTGTCAGTGCATGTGTTTGTGACTTGTTGTCAGTGGATGTCTTCGTTACTGGGTGTCAGTGTATGTCGTTGTTACTTGGTGTAAGTGTATGTCTGTGTTACTTGGTGTAAGTGTATGTCTTTGTTACTTGGTGTAAGTGTGCGTCTGTGTTACTGGGTATCAGTGTGTGTCTTTGTTACTGGGTATCAGTATCTGTCTTTGTGACTTGGTGTCAGTGTATGTCTTTGTTAATGGGTGTCAGTGCATGTCACAATACTTGGTGTTAGTTTATGTCTTTGTTACTTGGTGTCAGTGTGTTTCTGTGTTACTGGGTGTCAGTGTGTGTCTGTGTTCCTGGGTATCAGTGTATGTCTTTGTGACTTGGTATCAGTGTATGTCTTTGTTACTAGGTGTCAGTGTGTGTCTGCGTTACTGGGTATCAGTGTTTGTCTGTGTTACTTGGTATCAGTGTCTGTCTTTGTTACTGGGTGTCAGTGTGTGTCTGTGTTCCTGGGTATCAGTGTATGTCTTTGTGACTTGGTGTCAGTGTATGCCTTTGTTACTTGGTGTAAGTGTGTGTCTGTGATACTGGGTGTCAGTGTATGTCTTTGTTACTTGGTGTAAGTGTGTGTCTGTGATACTGGGTATCAGTGTATGTCTTTGTTACTTGGTGTAAGTGTATGTCTTTCTTACTTGGTGTCAGTGCATGTGTTTGTGACTTGTTGTCAGTGGATGTCTTCGTTACTGGGTGTTAGTGTATGTCTTTGTTACTTGGTGTAAGTGTATGTCTGTGTTATTTGGTGTAAGTGTATGTATTTGTTACTTGGTGTAAGTGTGTGTCTTTGTTACATGGTGTAATTGTAAGTCTTTGTTACTTGGTGTCAGTGTATGTCTTTGTTACTTGGTGTCAGTATGTGTCTGTGTTACTGGGTATCAGTGTATGTCTTTGTGACTTGGTATCAGTGTATGTCTTTGTTACTGGGTGTCAGTGTGTGTCTGTGTTACTGGGTATCAGTGTATGTCTTTGTGACTTGGTATCAGTGTATGTCTTTGTTATTGGGTGTCAGTGTGTGTCTGCGTTACTGGGTATCAGTGTATGTCTTTGTGACTTGGTATCAGTGTCTGTCTTTGTTACTGGGTGTCAGTGTGTGTCTGTGTTCCTGGGTATTAGTGTATGTCTTTGTGACTTGGTGTCAGTGTATGTCTTTGTTACTTGGTGTAAGTGTGTGTCTGTGATACTGGGTGTCAGTGTATGTCTTTGTTACTTGGTGTAAGTGTGTGTCTGTGATACTGGGTATCAGTGTATGTCTTTGTTACTTGGTGTCAGTTTATGTCTTTGTTACTTTGTGTAAGTGTATGTCTTTGTTACTTGGTGTCAGTGCATGTGTTTCTGACTTGTTGTCAGTGGATGTCTTCGTTACTGGGTGTTAGTGTATGTCTTTGTTACTTGGTGTAAGTGTATGTCTGTGTTATTTGGTGTAAGTGTATGTCTTTGTTACTTGGTGTAAGTGTGCGTCTGTGTTACTGGGTATCAGTGTGTTTCTTTGTTACTGGGTATCAGTGTATGTCTTTGTGACTTGGTGTCAGTGTATGTCTTTGTTACTGAGTGTCAGTGTGTGTCTTTGTGACTTGGTGTCAGTGTATGTCTTTGTTACTTGGTGTAAGTGTGTGTCTGTGATACTGGGTATCAGTGTCTGTCTTTGTTACTTGGTGTCAGTGCATGTGTTTGTGACTTGTTGTCAGTGGATGACTTCGTTACTGGGTGTCAGTGTATGTCTTTGTGACTTGGTGTCAGTGTATGTCTGTGTTACTTGGTGTAAGTGTATGTTTTTGTTACTTGGTGTATGTGTGCGTCTGTGTTACTGGATATCAGTGTGTGTCTTTGTTACTGGGTATCAGTGTCTGTCTTTGTGACTTGGTGTCAGTGTGTGTCTGTGTTACTGGGTATCAGTGTATGTCTTTGTGACTTGGTATCAGTGTATGTCTTTGTTACTGGGTGTCAGTGTGTGTCTGCGTTACTGGGTATCAGTGTATGTCTTTGTGACTTGGTATCAGTGCCTGCCTTTGTTACTGGGTGTCAGTGTGTGTCTGTGTTCCTGTGTGTCAGTGTATGTCAAAATACTTGGTGTTAGTGTATGTCTTTGTTACTTGGTGTCAGTGTGTTTCTGTGTTACTGGGTGTCAGTGTGTGTCTGTGTTCCTGGGTATCAGTGTATGTCTTTGTGACTTGGTGTCAGTGTATGTCTTTGTTACTTGGTGTAAGTGTGTGTCTGTGATACTGGGTGTCAGTGTATGTCTTTGTTACTTGGTGTAAGTGTGTGTCTGTGATACTGGGTTTCAGTGTATGTCTTTGTTACTTGGTGTCAGTTTATGTGTTTGTTACTTGGTGTAAGTGTATGTCTTTGTTACTTGGTGTCAGTGCATGTGTTTGTGACTTGTTGTCAGTGGATGTCTTCGTTACTGGGTGTCAGTGTATGTCTTTGTTACTTGGTGTAAGTGTATGTCTTTGTTACTTGGTGTAAGTGTGCGTCTGTGTTACTGGGTATCAGTGTATGTCTTTGGTACTGGGTATCAGTGTATGTCTTTGAAACTTGGTGTCAGTGTGTGTCTTTGTGACTTGGTGTCAGTGTATGTCTTTGTTACTGGGTATCAGTGCATGTCAAAATACTTGGTGTTAGTGTATGTCTTTGTTACTTGGTGTCAGTGTGTTTCTGTGTTACTGGGTATCAGTGTATGTCTTTGTTACTGTGTATCAGTGTGTGTTACTTGGTGTAAGTGTGTTTCTGTGTTACTTGGTGTAAGTGTGTGTCTTTGTGACTTGGTGTCAGTGTATGTCTTTGTTACTTGGTGTAAGTGTGTGTCTTTGTTACATGGTGTAATTGTAAGTCTGTGTTACTTGGTGTCAGTATATGTCTTTGTTACTTGGTGTTAGTGTGTGTCTGTGTTACTGGGTATCAGTGTATGTCTTTGTGACTTGGTATCAGTGTATGTCTTTGTTACTGGGTGTCAGTGTGTGTCTGCGTTACTGGGTATCAGTGTATGTCTTTGTGACTTGGTATCAGTGTATGTCTTTGTTACTGGGTGTCAGTGTGTGTCTGCGTTACTGGGTATCAGTGTATGTCTTTGTGACTTGGTATCAGTGTATGTCTTTGTTACTGGGTGTCAGTGTGTGTCTGCGTTACTGGGTATCAGTGCATGTCTTTGTGACTTGGTATCAGTGTATGACTTTGTTACTGGGTGTCAGTGTGTGTCTGCGTTACTGGGTATCAGTGTATGTCTTTGTGACTTGGTATCAGTGTCTGTCTTTGTTACTGGGTGTCAGTGTGTGTCTGTGTTCCTGGGTATCAGTGTATGTCTTTGTGACTTCGTGTAAGTGTGTGTCTGTGATAGTGGGTGTCAGTGTGTGTCTTTGTTACTTGGTTTAAGTGTGTGTCTGTGATACTGGGTTTCAGTGTATGTCTTTGTTACTTGGTGTCAGTTTATGTCTTTGTTACTTGGTGTAAGTGTATGTCTTTGTTACTTGGTGTCAGTGCTTGTGTTTGTGACTTGTTGTCAGTGGATGTCTTCGTTACTGGGTGTCAGTGTATGTCTTTGTTACTTGGTGTAAGTGTGCGTCTGTGTTACTGGGTATCAGTGTGTGTCTTTGTTACTGGGTATCAGTGTATGTCTTTGTGACTTGGTGTCAGTGTGTGTCTTTCTGACTTGGTGTCAGTGTATGTCTTTGTTACTGGGTATCAGTGCATGTCAAAATACTTGGTGTTAGTGTATGTCTTTGTTACTTGGTGTCAGTGTGTTTCTGTGTTACTGGGTATCAGTGTATGTCTTTGTTACTGTGTATCAGTGTGTGTTACTTGGTGTAAGTGTGTGTCTGTGTTACTTGGTGTAAGTGTGTGTCTTTGTGACTTGTTGTCAGTGTATGTCTTTGTTACTTGGTGTAAGTGTGTGTCTTTGTTACATGGTGTAATTGTAAGTCTTTGTTACTTGGTGTCCGTGTATGTCTTTGTTACTTGGTGTCAGTGTGTGTCTGTGTTACTGGGTATCAGTGTATGTCTTTGTGACTTGGTATCAGTGTATGTCTTTGTTACTGGGTGTCAGTGTGTGTCTGCGTTACTCGGTATCAGTGTATGTCTTTGTGACTTGGTATCAGTGTCTGTCTTTGTTACTGGGTGTCAGTGTGTGTCTGTGTTCCTGGGTATCAGTGTATGTCTTTGTGACTTGGTGTCAGTGTATGTCTTTGTTACTTGGTGTAAGTGTGTGTCTGTGATACTGGGTGTCAGTGTATGTCTTTGTTACTTGGTGTAAGTGTGTGTCTGTGATACTGGGTGTCAGTGTATGTCTTTGTTACTTGGTGTAAGTGTGTGTCTGTGATACTGGGTTTCAGTGTATGTCTTTGTTACTTGGTGTCAGTTTATGTCTTTGTGACTTGGTGTCTGTGTATGTCTTTGTTACTTGGTGTAAGTGTGTGTCTGTGATACTGGGTGTCAGTGTATGTCTTTGTTACTTGGTGTCAGTGCATGTGTTTGTGACTTGTTGTCAGTGGATGTCTTCGTTACTGGGTGTCAGTGTATGTCTTTGTTACTTGGTGTAATTGTATGTCTGTGTTACTTGGTGTAAGTGTATGTCTTTGTTACTTGGTGTAAGTGTGCGTCTTTGTTACTGGGTATCAGTGTGTGTCTTTGTTACTGGGTATCAGTGTCTGTCTTTGTGACTTGGTGTCAGTGTATGTCTTTGTTACTTGGTGTAAGTGTGTGTCTGTGATACTGGGTTTCAGTGTATGTCTTTGTTACTTGGTGTCAGTTTATGTCTTTGTTACTTGGTGTATGTGTATGTCTTTGTTACTTGGTGTCAGTGCATGTGTTTGTGACTAGTTGTCAATGGATGTCTTCGTTACTGGGTGTCAGTGTATGTCTTTGTTACTTGGTGTAAGTGGATGTCTGTGTTATTTGGTGTAAGTGTATGTCTTTGTTAATTGGTGTAAGTGTGCGTCTGTGTTACTGGGTATCAGTGTGTGTCTTTGTAACTGGGTATCAGTGTCTGTCTTTGTGACTTGGTGTCAGTGTATGTCTTTGTTACTGGGTATCAGTGCATGTCAAAATACTTGGTGTTAGTGTATGTCTTTGTTACTTGGTGTCAGTGTGTTTCTGTGTTACTGGGTGTCAGTGTGTGTCTGTGTTCCTGGGTATCAGTGTATGTCTTTGTGACTTGGTGTCAGTGTATGTCTTTGTTACTTGGTGTAAGTGTGTGTCTGTGATACTGGGTGTCAGTGTATGTCTTTGTTACTTGGTGTAAGTGTGTGTCTGTGATACTGGGTTTCAGTGTATGTCTTTGTTACTTGGTGTCAGTTTATGTCTTTGTTACTTGGTGTAAGTGTATGTCTTTGTTACTTGGTGTCAGTGCATGTGTTTGTGACTAGTTGTCAATGGATGTCTTCGTTACTGGGTGTCAGTGTATGTCTTTGTTACTTGGTGTAAGTGTATGTCTGTATTATTTGGTGTAAGTGTATGTCTTTGTTACTTGGTGTAAGTGTGCGTCTGTGTTACTGGGTGTCAGTGTGTGTCTTTGTTACTGGGTGTCAGTGTCTGTCTTTGTGACTTGGTGTCAGTGTATGTCTTTGTTACTGGGTATCAGTGCATGTCAAAATACTTGGTGTTAGTGTATGTCTTTGTTACTTGGTGTCAGTGTGTTTCTGTGTTACTGGGTGTCAGTGTGTGTCTGTGTTCCTGGGTATCAGTGTATGTCTTTGTGACTTGGTGTCAGTGTATGTCTTTGTTACTTGGTGTAAGTGTGTGTCTGTGATACTGGGTGTCAGTGTATGTCTTTGTTACTTGGTGTAAGTGTGTGTCTGTGATACTGGGTTTCAGTGTATGTCTTTGTTACTTGGTGTCAGTTTATGTCTTTGTTACTTGGTGTAAGTGTATGTCTTTGTTACTTGGTGTCAATGCATGTGTTTGTGACTTGTTGTCAGTGGATGTCTTCGTTACTGGGTGTCAGTGTATGTCTTTGTTACTTGGTGTCAGTGCATGTCTTTGTTACTTGGTGTGAGTGTATGTCTTTGTTACTTGATGTCATTGTATGTGTTTGTGACTTGGTATCACTGTATGTCTTTGTTACTTGGTGTAAGTGTATGTCAAAATACTTGGTGTCAGTGGATGTCTGTGTTACTTGGTGTAAGTGTATGTCTTTGTTACTTGGTGTAAGTGTGCGTCTGTGTTACTGGGTACCAGTGTATGTCTTTGTTACTTGCTGTCAGTGTATGTTTTTGATACTTGGTGTAATTGTGTGTCTGTGTTACAGGGTATCAGTGTATGTCTTTGTTACTTGCTGTCAGTGTATGTCTGTGTTACTTGGCGTAAGTGCGTGTCTGTGTTCCTGGGTGTCAGTGTGTGTCTGTGTTACTTGGTGTAAGTGTGTGTCTTTGTTACTTGGTGTCCTTGTGTGTCTGTGTTACTGGGTGTCAGTGCATGTCTTTGTTACTTGGTGTAAGTGTGTGTCTGTGTTACTGGGTATCAGTGTTTGTCTTTGTTACTTGGTGTAAGTGTGTGTCTGTGTTACTGGGTATCAGTGCATGTCTTTGTTACTTGGTGTCAGTGTATGTCTGTGTTACTTGATGTAAGTGTGTGTCTGTGTTACTGGGTATCAGTGTGTGTCTTTGTGACTTGGTGTCAGTGTATGTCTTTGTTAATTGGTGTAAGTGTGTGTCTGTGTTACTTGGTGTCAGTGTATGTCTGTGTTTCTTGGTATAAGTGTGTGTCTGTGTATCAGCGTATGACTTTGTGACTTGGTGTCAGTGTATGTCTTTGTTACTTGGTGTCAGTGTATGTCTGTGTTTCTTGGTATAAGTGTGTGTCTGTGTATCAGTGTATGTCTTTGTGACTTGGTGTCAGTGTATGTCTTTGTTACTGGGTGTCAATATATGTCTGTGTTACTTGGGGTCAGTGTGTGTCTGTGTTACTTTGTATCAGTGTATGTCTGTGTTACTTGGTATCAGTGTATGACTTTGTGACGTGGTGTCAGTGTATGTCTTTGTGACTTGGTGTCAGTGTCAGTCTTTGTTACTGGGTGTCAGTGTATGTCTTTGTTACTTGCTGTCAGTGTATGTTTTTGATACTTGGTGTGAGTGTATGTCTTTGTTACTTGGTGTCACTGTATGTCTTTGTTACTTGGTGTAAGTGTATGTCAAAATACTTGGTGTAAGTGTATGTCTGTGTTACTTGGTGTAATTGTATGTCTTTGTCACTTGGTTTCAGTGTGTGTCTGTGTTACTTGGTGTAAGTGTGTGTCTCTTTTACTGGGTATCAGTGTATGTCTTTGTTACTTGGTGTCAGTGTATGTCTTTGTTTCTGGGTGTCAGTGTATGTCTTTGTTACTTGGTGTAAGTGTGTGTCTTTGTTACTTGGTGTCAGTGTATGTCTTTGTTACTTGGTGTAAGTGTGTGTCTTTGTTACTTGGTGTCATTGCATGTCTTTGTTACTTGGTGTCAGTGTGTGTGTTTGCGACTTGGTATCAGTGTATGTCTTTGTTACTGGGTGTCAGTGTGTGTCTGTGTTCCTGGGTACCAGTGCATGTCTGTGTTACTTGGTGTAAGTGTGTGTCTGTGTTCCTGGGTGTCAGTGTTTGTCTGTGTCACTTGGTGTATGTCCGTGTCTTTGTTACTTGGTGTCCGTGTGTGTCTGTGTTACTGGGTGTCAGTGTATGTCTTTGTTACTGGGTGTCAGTGTATGTCTTTGTTACTTGGTGTAAGTGTGTGTCTGTGTTACTGGGTGTCGGTGTATGTCTGTGTTACTTGGTGTAAGTGTGTGTCTTTGTTACTGGGTGTCAGTGTATGTCTTTGTTACTGGGTGTCAGTGTATGTCTTTGTTACTTGGTGTAAGTGTGTGTCCGTGTTACTGGGTATCAGTGTATGTCTTTGTGACTTTGTGTCAGTGTATGTCTTTGTTACTGGGTGTCATTGTGTGTCTGTGTTACTGGGAATCAGTGTATCTCTTTGTGACTTGGTATCAGTGTATGTCTTTGTTACTGTGTATCAGTGGTTCTCTGTGTTACTGGGTGTCAGTGCATGTTTGTCTGTGTCACTGGGTGTCAGTTTGCATCTGTGACACTAGGTGTCATTGTTTAGTTTTGTTTTGAGATCCAGCAATTTAACAGGCCCTTCGGCCCACCGAGTCAGTGCCGACCATCAACCACCCATTTATACTAATCCTACACTAATCCCGTATTTCTATCACATCCCCAACGGTCCCGAAACATTTCCCTACCACCTACCTATACTAGGGGCAATTTATAATGGCCAATTAACCTATCAACCTGCAAGTCTTTGGCATGTGGGAGGAAACCGGAGCCCCGGGAGGAAACTCACGCTGACACAGGGAGAACTCACAAACTCCGCACATGCAGAACCCAGAATCGAACCCGGGTCCCTGGAGCTGTGAGGCTGTGGTGCTAACCACTGCGCCAGTGTGCCACCCGCCACCCGACCCCAGTGTGTGCCCGTGTTACTGCGTATCAGTTTCTGTCTTTGTTACTTGGTGTAAGTGTGTGTCTGTGTTACTGGGTATCAGTGTATGTCTTTGTTACTTGGTGTCAGTGTATGTCTGTGTTACTTGGTGTAAGTGTGCGTCTGTGTTACTGGGTATCAGTGTATGTCTTTGTGACTTGGTATCAGTGTATGTCGTTGTTACTGGGTGTCAGTGTGTGTCTTTGTGAATTGTTGTCAGTGCATGTCTTTGTTACTTGGTGTAAGTTTGTGTCTGTGTTACTGGGTATCAGTGTATGTCTTTGTTACTTGGTGTCAGTGTATGTCAAAATACTTGGTGTAAGTGTATGTCTTTGTTATTTGTTGTAATTGTCTGTCCTTGTTACTTGGTGTAAGTGTATGTCTTTGTAACTTGGTGTCAGTGTATGTCTTTGTTACTTGGTGTCAGTGTATGTCTTTGTTACTTGGTGTAAGTGTGTGTCTTTGTTACTTGGTGTCAGTGTGTGTCTGTGTTACTGGGTATCAGTGTATGTCTTTGTGACTTGAAATCTGTGTATGTCTTTGTTACTGGGTGTCAGTGTGTGTCTGTGTTACTGGGTATCAGTGTATGTCTTTGTGACTTGGTATCAGTGTATGTCTTTGTTACTGGGTGTCAGTGTGTGTCTGTGTTCCTGGGTATCAGTGTATGTCTTTGCGACTTGGTGTCATTATATGTCTTTGTTACTGGGTGTCAGTCTGTGTCTTTGTGACTTGGTGTCAGTGTATGTCTGTGTTACTTGTTGTAAGAGTGTGTCTGTGTTACTGGGTATCAGTGTATGTCTTTGTTACTTGGTGTCAGTGTATGACTGTGTTACTTGGTGTAAGTGTTTGTCTGTGTTGCTGGGTGTCAGTGTGTGTCTGTTTTACCTGGTGTAAGTCTGTGTCTTTGTTACTTGGTGTCCGTATGTGTCTGTGTTACTGGGGGTCAGTGTATGTCTTTTTTACTTGGTGTCAGTGTATGTCTGTGTTGCTTGCTGTCAGTGTGTGTCTGTGTTACTGGGTGTCAGTGTGTGTCTGTGTTACTTGGTGTAAGTGTGTGTCTTTGTTACTTGGTGTCCGAGTGTTTCTGTGTTACCGGGTGACAGTGTATGTCTTTGTTACTGGGTGTCTGTGTATGTCTTTGTTACTTGGTGTAATTGCATGTCTTTGTTACTTGGTGTAAGTGTGTGTCTGTGTTACTGGGTATCAGTGTCTGTCTTTGTTACTAGGTGCAAGTGTGTGTCTGTGTTACTGGGTTTCAGTGTATGTCTTTGTGACTTGGTATCAGTGTATGTCTTTGTTACTGGGTGTCAGTGTGTGTCTTTGTGACTTGGTGTAAGTGTATGTCAAAATACTTGGTGTAAGTGTCTGTCTTTGTTACTTGGTGCAAGTGTATGTCTTTGTAACTTGGTGTCAGTGTATGTCTTTGTTACTTGGTGTCAGTGTGTGTCTGTGTTACTGGGTATCAGTGTATGTCTTTGTTACTTGGTGTAAGTGTGTGTCTTTGTTACTGGGTATCAGTGTATGTCTTTGTGACTTGGTACCAGTGTATGTCTTTGTTACTGGGTGTCACTGTGTGTCTTTGTGAATTGTTGTCAGTGTATGTCTTCGTTACTTGGTGTAAGTGTGTGTCTGTGTGACTGGGTATCAGTGTATGTCCTTGTTACTTGGTGTCAGTGTATGTCAAAATACTTGGTGTAAGTGTATGTCTTTGTTACTTGGTGTAATTGTCTGTCTTTGTTACTTGGTGTCAGTGTATGTCTGTGTTACTTGGTGCAAGTGTTTGTCTTTGTTACTTGGTGTAAGTGTATGTCTTTGTTACTTGGTGTAAGTTTGTGTCTTTGTTACTTGGTGTCAGTGTATGTCTGTGTTACTTGGTGTAAGTGTATGTCTTTGTTACTTTGTGTCATTGTCTGTCTTTGTTACTTGGTGTAAGTGTGTGTCTGTGTTACTGGGTATCAGTGTATGTATTTGTTACTTGGTGTCAGTGTATGTCTTTGTAAGTTGGTGTCAGTGTATGTCTGTGTTACTTGGTGTAATTGTCTGTCTTTGTTACTTGGTGTCAGTGTATGTCTGTGTTACTTGGTGTAAGTGTTTGTCTTTGTTACTTGGTGTAAGTCTATGTCTTTGTTACTTGGTGTAAGTTTGTGTCTTTGTTACTTGGTGTCAGTGTATGTCTGTGTTACTTGGTGTAAGTGTATGTCTTTGTTACTTTGTGTCATTGTCTGTCTTTGTTACTTGGTGTAAGTGTGTGTCTGTGTTACTGGGTATCAATGTATGTCTTTGTTACTGGGTTTCAGTGTGTGTCTTTGTGACTTGGTGTAAGTGTATGTCAAAATACTTGGTGTAAGTGTCTGTCTTTGTTACTTGGTGCAAGTGTATGTCTTTGTAACTTGGTGTCAGTGTATGTCTTTGTTACTTGGTGTCAGTGTGTGTCTGTGTTACTGGGTATCAGTGTATGTCTTTGTTACTTGGTGTAAGTGTGTGTCTTTGTTACTGGGTATCAGTGTATGTCTTTGTGACTTGGTATCAGTGTATGTCTTTGTTACTGGGTGTCAGTGTGTGTCTTTGTGAATTGTTGTCAGTGTATGTCTTCGTTACTTGGTGTAAGTGTGTGTCTGTGTGACTGGGTATCAGTGTATGTCCTTGTTACTTGGTGTCAGTGTATGTCAAAATACTTGGTGTAAGTGTATGTCTTTGTTACTTGGTGTAATTGTCTGTCTTTGTTACTTGGTGTCAGTGTATGTCTGTGTTACTTGGTGTAAGTGTTTGTCTTTGTTACTTGGTGTAAGTGTATGTCTTTGTTACTTGGTGTAAGTTTGTGTCTTTGTTACTTGGTGTCAGTGTATGTCTGTGTTACTTGGTGTAAGTGTATGTCTTTGTTACTTTGTGTCATTGTCTGTCTTTGTTACTTGGTGTAAGTGTGTGTCTGTGTTACTGGGTATCAGTGTATGTCTTTGTTACTTGGTGTCAGTGTATGTCTTTGTTACATGGTGTCAGTGTATGTCCGTGTTACTTGGTGTAAGTGTGTGTCTGTGTTAGTGGGTATCAGTGTATGTCTTTGTTACTTGGTGTAAGTGTATGTCTTTGTTACTTGGTGTCAGTGTATGTCTTTGTTACTTGGAGTCTGTGCATGTCTTTGTTACATTGGTGTCAGTGTATGTCTTTGATACTGGGTGTCAGTATATGTTTTTGTTAATGGGTGTCAGTATATGTCTTTATTACTTGGTGTCCGTGTGTGTCTATGTTACTGGGTGTCAGTGTATGTCTTTGTTACTGGGTGTCAGTGAATGCCTTTGTTAGTTGGTGTCTGTGTATGTCTTTGTTACTTGGTGTAGGTGTGTGTCTGTGTAACTGAGTATCAGTGTATGTCTTTGTTACTTGGTGTAAGTTTGTGTCTGTGTTCCTGGGTATCAGTTTCTGTCTTTGTTACTTGGTGTAAATGTGTGTCTGTGTGACTGGGTGTCAGTGTATGTCTTAGTTACTTGGTGTCAGTGTATGTCAGTGTACTTGGTGTAACTGTGTGTCTTTGTGACTTGGTGTCAGTGTATGTTTGTGTTACTTGGTGTAAGTGTATGTCTTTGTTACTTGGTGTCAGTGTATGTTTTTGTTACGTGGTGTAAGTGTATGTCTTTGTTACTTGGTGTCAGTGCATGTCTTTGTTAATTGGTGTAAGTGTATGTCTTTGTTACTTGGTGTCAGTGTATGTCTCTGTTATTTGGTGTCAGTGTGTGTCTGTGCTACTGGTTATCAGTGTATGTCTTTGTTACCTGGTGTCATTGTCTGTCTTTTTTACTTGGTGTAAGTGTGTGTCTGTGTTACTGGGTATCAGTGTATGTCTTTGTTACGTGGTGTCAGTGTATGTCTTTGTTACTTGGTGTAAGTGTATGTCTTTGTCACTTGGTGTCAGTGTATGTCTTTGTTACTTGGTGTAAGTGTGTGTCTGTGTTACTGAGTATCAGTGTATGTCTTTGTTCCTTGGTGTAAGTGTGTGTCTGTGTTACTGGGTATCAGTGTATGTCTTTGTTACTTGGTGTCAGTGTACGTCTTTGTTACTTGGTGTCAGTGTAGGTCTTTGTTACTTGGTGTAAGCGTGTGTCTGTGTTACTGGGTGTCAGTGTATGATTTTGTTAATGGGTGTCAGTGCATGTCTTTGTTACTTGGTGTCCGCGTGTGCCTGTGTTACTGGGTGTCAGTGTATGTCCTTGTTACTGGGTGTCAGTGTATGCCTTTGTTACTTGGTGTCAGTGTATGTCTTTGTTACTTGGTGTAAGTGTGTGCCTGTGTAACTGAGTATCAGTGTATGTCTTTGTTACTTGGTGTAAGCGTGTGTCTGTGTTACTGGGTATCAGTGTATGTCTTTGTTACTTCGTGTCAGTGTATGTCTTTGTTACTTGGTGTAAGTGTCTGTCTGTGTTACTGGGTATCAGTGTATGTCCTTGTTACTTGGTGTCAGTGTATGTCAAAATACTTGGTGTAAGTGTATGTCTTTGTTACTTGGTGTAATTGTCTGTCTTTGTTACTTGGTGTCAGTGTATGTCTGTGTTACTTGGTGTAAGTGTTTGTCTTTGTTACTTGGTGTAAGTGTATGTCTTTGTTACTTGGTGTAAGTTTGTGTCTTTGTTACTTGGTGTCAGTGTATGTCTGTGTTACTTGGTGTAAGTGTATGTCTTTGTTACTTTGTGTCATTGTCTGTCTTTGTTACTTGGTGTAAGTGTGTGTCTGTGTTACTGGGTATCAGTGTATGTCTTTGTTACTTGGTGTCAGTGTATGTCTTTGTTACATGGTGTCAGTGTATGTCCGTGTTACTTGGTGTAAGTGTGTGTCTGTGTTAGTGGGTATCAGTGTATGTCTTTGTTACTTGGTGTAAGTGTATGTCTTTGTTACTTGGTGTCAGTGTATGTCTTTGTTACTTGGAGTCTGTGCATGTCTTTGTTACATTGGTGTCAGTGTATGTCTTTGATACTGGGTGTCAGTATATGTTTTTGTTAATGGGTGTCAGTATATGTCTTTATTACTTGGTGTCCGTGTGTGTCTATGTTACTGGGTGTCAGTGTATGTCTTTGTTACTGGGTGTCAGTGAATGCCTTTGTTAGTTGGTGTCTGTGTATGTCTTTGTTACTTGGTGTAGGTGTGTGTCTGTGTAACTGAGTATCAGTGTATGTCTTTGTTACTTGGTGTAAGTTTGTGTCTGTGTTCCTGGGTATCAGTTTCTGTCTTTGTTACTTGGTGTAAATGTGTGTCTGTGTGACTGGGTGTCAGTGTATGTCTTAGTTACTTGGTGTCAGTGTATGTCAGTGTACTTGGTGTAACTGTGTGTCTTTGTGACTTGGTGTCAGTGTATGTTTGTGTTACTTGGTGTAAGTGTATGTCTTTGTTACTTGGTGTCAGTGTATGTTTTTGTTACGTGGTGTAAGTGTATGTCTTTGTTACTTGGTGTCAGTGCATGTCTTTGTTAATTGGTGTAAGTGTATGTCTTTGTTACTTGGTGTCAGTGTATGTCTCTGTTATTTGGTGTCAGTGTGTGTCTGTGCTACTGGTTATCAGTGTATGTCTTTGTTACCTGGTGTCATTGTCTGTCTTTTTTACTTGGTGTAAGTGTGTGTCTGTGTTACTGGGTATCAGTGTATGTCTTTGTTACGTGGTGTCAGTGTATGTCTTTGTTACTTGGTGTAAGTGTATGTCTTTGTCACTTGGTGTCAGTGTATGTCTTTGTTACTTGGTGTAAGTGTGTGTCTGTGTTACTGAGTATCAGTGTATGTCTTTGTTCCTTGGTGTAAGTGTGTGTCTGTGTTACTGGGTATCAGTGTATGTCTTTGTTACTTGGTGTCAGTGTACGTCTTTGTTACTTGGTGTCAGTGTAGGTCTTTGTTACTTGGTGTAAGCGTGTGTCTGTGTTACTGGGTGTCAGTGTATGATTTTGTTAATGGGTGTCAGTGCATGTCTTTGTTACTTGGTGTCCGCGTGTGCCTGTGTTACTGGGTGTCAGTGTATGTCCTTGTTACTGGGTGTCAGTGTATGCCTTTGTTACTTGGTGTCAGTGTATGTCTTTGTTACTTGGTGTAAGTGTGTGCCTGTGTAACTGAGTATCAGTGTATGTCTTTGTTACTTGGTGTAAGCGTGTGTCTGTGTTACTGGGTATCAGTGTATGTCTTTGTTACTTCGTGTCAGTGTATGTCTTTGTTACTTGGTGTAAGTGTCTGTCTGTGTTACTGGGTATCAGTGTATGTCTTTGTTACTTGGTGTCAGTGTATGTCTGTTTTACTTGGTGTAAGTGTGCGTCTGTGTTACTGGGTATCAGTGTATGTCTTTGTGACTTGGTATCAGTGTATGTCTTTGTTACTGGGTGTCAGTGTGTGTCTTTGTGAATTGTTGTCAGTGTATGTCTTTGTTACTTGGTGTCAGTGTGTGTCTGTGTTACTGGGTATCAGTGTATGTCTTTGTTACTTGGTGTCTGTATTTGTCAAAATACTTGGTGTAAGTGTATATCTTTGTTACTTGGTGTAAGTGTATGTCTTTGTAACTTGGTGTCAGTGTATGTCTTTGTTACTTGGTGTCAGCGTATGTCTGTGTTACTTGGTGCAAGTGTTTGTCTTTGTTACTTGGTGCAAGTGTATGTCTTTGTTACTTGGTGTAAGTTTGTGTCTTTGTTACTTGGTGTCAGTGTATGTCTGTGTTACTTGGTGTAAGTGTATGTCTTTGTTACTTTGTGTCATTGTCTGTCTTTGTTACTTGGTGTAAGTGTGTGTCTGTGTTACTGGGTATCAGTGTATGTCTTTGTTACTTGGTGTCAGTGTATGTCTTTGTTACTTGGTGTCAGTGTATGTCTGTGTTACTTGGTGTAAGTGTGTGTCTGTGTTAGTGGGTATCAGTGTATGTCTTTGTTACTTGGTGTAAGTCGATGTCTTTGTTACTTGGTGTCAGTGTATGTCTTTGTTACTTGGTGTAAGTGTGTGTCTGTGTTACTGAGTATCAGTGTATGTCTTTGTTCCTTGGTGTAAGTGTATGTCTGTGTTACTGGGTATCAGTGTATGTCTTTGTTACTTGGTGTCTGTGCATGTCTTTGTTACTTGGTGTCAGTGTATGTCTTTGATACTGGGTGTCAGTATATGTTTTTGTTAATGGGTGTCAGTATATGTCTTTGTTACTTGGTGTCCGTGTGTGTCTATGTTACTGGGTGTCAGTGTATGTCTTTGTTACTGGGTGTCAGTGAATGCCTTTGTTAGTTGGTGTCTGTGTATGTCTTTGTTACTTGGTGTAGGTGTGTGTCTGTGTAACTGAGTATCAGTGTATGTCTTTGTTACTTGGTGTAAGTTTGTGTCTGTGTTCCTGGGTATCAGTTTCTGTCTTTGTTACTTGGTGTAAATGTGTGTCTGTGTTACTGGGTGTCAGTGTATGTCTTAGTTACTTGGTGTCAGTGTATGTCAGTGTACTTGGTGTAACTGTGTGTCTTTGTGACTTGGTGTCAGTGTATGTTTGTGTTACTTGGTGTAAGTGTATGTCTTTGTTACTTGGTGTCAGTGTATGTTTTTGTTACGTGGTTTAAGTGTATGTCTTTGTTACTTGGTGTCAGTGCATGTCTTTGTTAATTGGTGTAAGTGTATGTCTTTGTTACTTGGTGTCAGTGTATGTCTCTGTTACTTGGTGTAAGTGTGTGTCTGTGCTACTGGTTATCAGTGTATGTCTTTGTTACCTGGTGTCATTGTCTGTCTTTTTTACTTGGTGTAAGTGTGTGTCTGTGTTACTGGGTATCATGTATGTCTTTCTTACTTGGTGTCAGTGTATGTCTGTGTTACTTGGTGTAATTGTGTGTCTGTGTTAGTGGGTATCAGTGTATTTCTTTGTTACGTGGTGTCAGTGTATGTCTTTGTTACTTGGTGTAAGTGTATGTCTTTGTCACTTGGTATCAGTGTATGTCTTTGTTACTTGGTGTAAGTGTGTGTCTGTGTTACTGAGTATCAGTGTATGTCTTTGTTACTTGGTGTCAGTGTACGTCTTTGTTACTTGGTGTCAGTGTATGTCTTTGTTACTTGGTGTAAGCGTGTGTCTGTGTTACTGGGTGTCAGTGTATGTTTTTGTAAATGGGTGTCAGTGTATGTCTTTGTTACTTGGTGTCCGCGTGTGCCTGTGTTACTGGGTGTCAGTGTATGTCCTTGTTACTGGGTGTCAGTGTATGCCTTTGTTACTTGGTGTCAGTGTATGTCTTTGTTACTTGGTGTAAGTTTGTGCCTGTGTAACTGAGTATCAGTGTATGTCTTTGTTACTTGGTGTAAGCGTGTGTCTGTGTTACTGGGTATCAGTGTATGTCTTTGTTACTTGGTGTCAGTGTATGTCTTTGTTACTTGGTGTAAGTGTCTGTCTGTGTTACTGGGTATCAGTGTATGTCTTTGTTACTTGGTGTCAGAGTGTGCCTTTGTTCCCTGGTGTCATTGTGTCTCTTTGTTACTGGGTATCAGTGTATGTCTTTGTTACTGGGTATCAGTGTATGTCTTTGTTACTTGGTGTCAGTGTGTGTCTGTGTTACTGGGTATCAGTGTATGTCTTTGTTACTTGGTGTAAGTGTGTGTCTTTGTTACTGGGTATCAGTGTATGTCTTTGTGACTTGGTATCAGTGTATGTCTTTGTTACTGGGTGTCAGTGTATGTCAGTGTACTTGGTGTAACTGTGTGTCTTTATGACTTGGTGTCAGTGTATGTTTGTGTTACTTGGTGTAAGTGTATGTCTTTGTTACTTGGTGTCAGTGTATGTTTTTGTTACGTGGTGTAAGTGTATGTCTTTGTTACTTGGTGTCAGTGTGTGTCTTTGTGACTTGGTGTAAGTGTATGTCAAAATACTTGGTGTAAGTGTCTGCCTTTGTTACTTGGTGTAAGTGTATGTCTTTGTAACTTGGTGTCAGTGTATGTCTTTGTTACTTGGTGTCAGTGTGTGCCTGTGTTACTGGGTATCAGTGTATGTCTTTGTTACTTGGTGTAAGTGTGTGTCTTTGTTACTGGGTATCAGTTTCTGTCTTTGTGACTTGGTATCAGTGTATGTCTTTGTTACTGGGTGTCAGTGTGTGTCTTTGTGAATTGTTGTCAGTGTATGTCTTTGTTACTTGGTGTAAGTGTGTGTCTGTGTGACTGGGTATCAGTGTATGTCCTTGTTACTTGGTGTCAGTGTATCTCAAAATACTTGGTGTAAGTGTATGTCTTTGTTACTTGGTGTAATTGTCTGTCTTGTTACTTGGTGTCAGTGTATGTCTGTGTTACTTGGTGTAAGTGTATGTCTTTGTTACTTGGTGTAAGTGTATGTCTTTGTTACTTGGTGTAAGTTTGTGTCTTTGTTATTTGGTGTCAGTGTATGTCTGTGTTACTTGGTGTAAGTGTATGTCTTTGTTACTTTGTGTCATTGTCTGTCTTTGTTACTTGGTGTAAGTGTGTGTCTGTGTTACTGGGTATCAGTGTATGTCTTTGTTACGTGGTGTCAGTGTATGTCTTTATTACTTGGTGTCAGTGTATGTCTGTGTTACTTGGTGTAAGTGTGTGTCTGTGTTAGTGGGTATCAGTGTATGTCTATGTTACTTGGTGTAAGTGTATGTCTTTGTTACTTGGTGTCAGTGTATGTCTTTGTTACTTGGTGTAAGTGTGTGTCTGTGTTACTGAGTATCAGTGTATGTCTTTGTTCCTTGGTGTAAGTGTGTGTCTGTGTTACTGGGTATCAGTGTATGTCTTTGTTACTTGGTGTCTGTGCATGTCTTTGTTACTTGGTGTCAGTGTATGTCTTTGATACTGGGTGTCAGTTTCTGTTTTTGTTAATGGGTGTCAGTATATGTCTTTGTTACTTGGTGTCCGTGTGTGTCTATGTTACTGGGTGTCAGTGTATGTCTTTGTTACTGGGTGTCAGTGAATGCCTTTGTTAGTTGGTGTCTGTGTATGTCTTTGTTACTTGGTGTAGGTGTGTGTCTGTGTAACTGAGTATCAGTGTATGTCTTTGTTACTTGGTGTAAGTTTGTGTCTGTGTTCCTGGGTATCAGTTTCTGTCTTTGTTACTTGGTGTAAATGTGTGTCTGTGTTACTGGGTGTCAGTGTATGTCTTAGTTACTTGGTGTCAGTGCATGTCAGTGTACTTGGTGTAACTGTGTGTCTTTGTTACTTGGTGTCAGTGTATGTTTGTGTTACTTGGTGTAAGTGTATGTCTTTGTTACTTGGTGTCAGTGTATGTTTTTGTTACGTGGTGTAAGTGTATGTCTTTGTTACTTGGTGTAAGTTTGTTTCTGTGTTCCTGGGAATCAGTTTCTGTTTGATGTTACTTGGTGTAAATGTGTGTCTGTGTTACTGGGTGTCAGTGTATTTCTTAGTTACTTGGTGTCAGTGTATGTCAGTGTACTTGGTGTAACTGTGTGTCTTTGTGACTTGGTGTCAGTGTATGTTTGTGTTACTTGGTGTCAGTGTATGTCTTTGTTACTTGGTGTCAGTGTATGTTTTTGTTACGTGGTGTAAGTGTATGTCTTTGTTACTGGGTGTCAGTGTGTGTCTTTGTGACTTGGTGTAAGTGTATGTCAAAATACTTGGTGTAAGTGTCTGTCTTTGTTACTTGGTGTAAGTGTATGTCTTTGTAACTTGGTGTCAGTGTATGTCTTTGTTACTTGGTGTCAGTGTGTGTCTGTGTTACTGGGTATCAGTGTATGTCTTTGTTACTTGGTGTAAGTGTGTGTCTTTGTTACTGGGTATCAGTGTATGTCTTTGTGACTTGGTATCAGTGTATGTCTTTGTTACTGGGTGTCAGTGTATGTCAGTGTACTTGGTGTAACTGTGTGTCTTTGTGACTTGGTGTCAGTGTATGTTTGTGTTACTTGGTGTAAGTGTATGTCTTTGTTACTTGGTGTCAGTGTATGTTTTTGTTACGTGGTGTAAGTGTATGTCTTTGTTACTGGGTGTCAGTGTGTGTCTTTGTGACTTGGTGTAAGTGTATGTCAAAATACTTGGTGTAAGTGTCTGTCTTTGTTACTTGGTGTAAGTGTATGTCTTTGTAACTTGGTGTCAGTGTATGTCTTTGTTACTTGGTGTCAGTGTGTGTCTGTGTTACTGGGTACCAGTGTATGTCTTTGTTACTTGGTGTAAGTGTGTGTCTTTGTTACTGGGTATCAGTTTCTGTCTTTGTGACTTGGTATCAGTGTATGTCTTTGTTACTGGGTGTCAGTGTGTGTCTTTGTGAATTGTTGTCAGTGTATGTCTTTGTTACTTGGTGTAAGTGTGTGTCTGTGTGAATGGGTATCAGTGTATGTCCCTGTTACTTGGTGTCAGTGTATCTCAAAATACTTGGTGTAAGTGTATGTCTTTGTTACTTGCTGTAATTGTCTGTCTTGTTACTTGGTGTCAGTGTATGTCTGTGTTACTTGGTGTAAGTGTATGTCTTTGTTACTTGGTGTAAGTGTATGTCTTTGTTACTTGGTGTAAGTTTGTGTCTTTGTTACTTGGTGTCAGTGTATGTCTGTGTTACTTGGTGTAAGTGTATGTCATTGTTACTTTGTGTCATTGTCTGTCTTTGTTACTTGGTGTAAGTGTGTGTCTGTGTTACTGGGTATCAGTGTATGTCTTTGTTACTTGGTGTCAGTGGATGTCTTTGTTACTTGGTGTCAGTGTATGTCTGTGTTACTTGG
Organism: Heterodontus francisci; assembly: GCF_036365525.1. NCBI lineage: Eukaryota > Metazoa > Chordata > Chondrichthyes > Heterodontiformes > Heterodontidae > Heterodontus > Heterodontus francisci. The sequence continues at coordinate 1,400,518 of NW_027140415.1, read as the reverse complement.
TGTAAGTGTGTGTCTATGTTAGTGGGTATCAGTGTATGTCTTTGTTACTTGGTGTAAGTGTATGTCTTTGTTACTTGGTGTCAGTGTATGTCTTTGTTACTTGGTGTAAGTGTGTGTCTGTGTTACTGAGTATCAGTGTATGTCTTTGTTCCTTGGTGTAAGTGTGTGTCTGTGTTACTGGGTATCAGTGTATGTCTTTGTTACTTGGTGTCTGTGCATGTCTTTGTTACTTGGTGTCAGTGTATGTCTTTGATATTGGGTGTCAGTATATGTTTTTGTTAATGGGTGTCAGTATATGTCTTTGTTACTTGGTGTCCGTGTGTGTCTATGTTACTGGGTGTCAGTGTATGTCTTTGTTACTGGGTGTCAGTGAATGCCTTTGTTAGTTGGTGTCTGTGTATGTCTTTGTTACTTGGTGTAGGTGTGTGTCTGTGTAACTGAGTATCAGTGTATGTCTTTGTTACTTGGTGTAAGTTTGTGTCTGTGTTCCTGGGTATCAGTTTCTGTCTTTGTTACTTGGTGTAAATGTGTGTCTGTGTTACTGGGTGTCAGTGTATGTCTTAGTTACTTGGTGTCAGTGTATGTCAGTGTACTTGGTGTAACTGTGTGTCTTTGTGACTTGGTGTCAGTGTATGTTTGTGTTACTTGGTGTAAGTGTATGTCTTTGTTACTTGGTGTCAGTGTATGTTTTTGTTACGTGGTGTAAGTGTATGTCTTTGTTACTTGGTGTCAGTGCATGTCTTTGTTAATTGGTGTAAGTGTATGTCTTTGTTACTTGGTGTCAGTGTATGTCTCTGTTACTTGGTGTAAGTGTGTGTCTGTGCTACTGGTTATCAGTGTATGTCTTTGTTACCTGGTGTCATTTTCTGTCTTTTTTACTTGGTTTAAGTGTGTGTCTGTGTTACTGGGTATCATGTATGTCTTTCTTACTTGGTGTCAGTGTATGTCTGTGTTACTTGGTGTAATTGTGTGTCTGTGTTAGTGGGTATCAGTGTATGTCTTTGTTACGTGGTGTCAGTGTATGTCTTTGTTACTTGGTGTAAGTGTATGTCTTTGTCACTTGGTGTCAGTGTATGTCTTTGTTACTTGGTGTAAGTGTGTGTCTGTGTTACTGAGTATCAGTGTATGTCTTTGTTACTTGGTGTAAGAGTGTGTCTGTGATACTGGGTATCAGTGTATGTCTTTGTTACTTGGTGTCAGTGTACGTCTTTGTTACTTGGTGTCAGTGTATGTCTTTGTTACTTGGTGTAAGCGTGTGTCTGTGTTACTGGGTGTCAGTGTATGTTTTTGTTAATGGGTGTCAGTGTATGTCTTTGTTACTTGGTGTCCGCGTGTGCCTGTGTTACTGGGTGTCAGTGTATGTCCGTGTTACTGGGTGTCAGTGTATGCCTTTGTTACTTGGTGTCAGTGTATGTCTTTGTTACTTGGTGTAAGTTTGTGCCTGTGTAACTGAGTATCAGTGTACGTCTTTGTTACTTGGTGTAAGCGTGTGTCTGTGTTACTGGGTATCAGTGTATGTCTTTGTTACTTGGTGTCAGTGTATGTTTTTGTTACGTGGTGTAAGTGTATGTCTTTGTGACTTGGTGTAAGTGTATGTCAAAATACTTGGTGTAAGTGTCTGTCTTTGTTACTTGGTGCAAGTGTATGTCTTTGTAACTTGGTGTCAGTGTATGTCTTTGTTACTTGGTGTCAGTGTGTGTCTGTGTTACTGGGTATCAGTGTATGTCTTTGTTACTTGGTGTAAGTGTGTGTCTTTGTTACTGGGTATCAGTGTATGTCTTTGTGACTTGGTATCAGTGTATGTCTTTGTTACTGGGTGTCAGTGTGTGTCTTTGTGAATTGTTGTCAGTGTATGTCTTTGTTACTTGGTGTAAGTGTGTGTCTGTGTGACTGGGTATCAGTGCATGTCCTTGTTACTTGGTGTCAGTGTATGTCAAAGTACTTGGTGTAAGTGTGTGTATTGTTACTTGGTGTAATTGTCTGTCTTTGTTACTTGGTGTCAGTGTATGTCTGTGTTACTTGGTGTAAGTGTATGTCTTTGTTACTTGGTGTCAGTGTATGTCTTTGTTACTTGGTGTAAGTTTGTGTCTTTGTTACTTGGTGTCAGTGTATGTCTGTGTTACTTGGTGCAAGTGTATGTCTTTGTTACTTTGTGTCATTGTCTGTCTTTGTTACTTGGTGTAAGTGTGTGTCTGTGTTACTGGGTATCAGTGTATGTCTTTGTTACTTGGTGTCAGTGTATGTCTTTGTTACTTTGTGTCATTGTATGTCTGTGTTACTTGGTGTAAGTGTGTGTCTGTGTTAGTGGGTATCAGTGTATGTCTTTGTTACTTGGTGTAAGTGTATGTCTTTGTTACTTGGTGTCAGTGTATGTCTTTGTTATTTGGTGTAAGTGTGTGTCGGTGTTACTGAGTATCAGTGTATGTCTTTGTTCCTTGGTGTAAGTGTGTGTCTGTGTTACTGGGTATCAGTGTATGTCTTTGTTACTTGGTGTCTGTGCATGTCTTTGTTACTTGGTGTCAGTGTATGTCTTTGATACTGGGTGTCAGTTTATGTTTTTGTTAATGGGTGTCAGTATATGTCTTTGTTACTTGGTGTCCGTGTGTGTCTATGTTACTGGGTGTCAGTGTATGTCTTTGTTACTGGGTGTCAGTGAATGCCTTTGTTAGTTGGTGTCTGTGTATGTCTTTGTTACTTGGTGTAGGTGTGTGTCTGTGTAACTGAGTATCAGTGTATGTCTTTGTTACTTGGTGTAAGTTTGTGTCTGTGTTCCTGGGTATCAGTTTCTGTCTTTGTTACTTGGTGTAAGCGTGTGTCTGTGTTACTGGGTATCAGTGTATGTCTTTGTTACTTGGTGTCAGTGTATGTCTTTGTTACTTGGTGTAAGTGTCTGTCTGTGTTACTGGGTATCAGTGTATGTCTTTGTTACTTGGTGTCAGAGTGTGCCTTTGTTACCTGGTGTCATTGTGTCTCTTTGTTACTGGGTATCAGTGTATGTCTTTGTTACTTGGTGTCAGTGTATGTCTGTGTTACTTGGTGTAAGTGTGCGTCTGTGTTACTGGGTATCAGTGTATGTCTTTGTGACTTGGTATCAGTGTATGTCTTTGTTACTGGGTGTCAGTGTGTGTCTTTGTGAATTGTTGTCAGTGTATGTCTTTGTTACTTGGTGTCAGTGTATGTCTCTGTTACTTGGTGTAAGTGTGTGTCTGTGCTACTGGTTATCAGTGTATGTCTTTGTTACCTGGTGTCATTTTCTGTCTTTTTTACTTGGTTTAAGTGTGTGTCTGTGTTACTGGGTATCATGTATGTCTTTCTTACTTGGTGTCAGTGTATGCCTGTGTTACTTGGTGTAATTGTGTGTCTGTGTTAGTGGGTATCAGTGTATGTCTTTGTTACGTGGTGTCAGTGTATGTCTTTGTTACTTGGTGTAAGTGTATGTCTTTGTCACTTGGTGTCAGTGTATGTCTTTGTTACTTGGTGTAAGTGTGTGTCTGTGTTACTGAGTATCAGTGTATGTCTTTGTTACTTGGTGTAAGAGTGTGTCTGTGATACTGGGTATCAGTGTATGTCTTTGTTACTTGGTGTCAGTGTACGTCTTTGTTACTTGGTGTCAGTGTATGTCTTTGTTACTTGGTGTAAGCGTGTGTCTGTGTTACTGGGTGTCAGTGTATGTTTTTGTTAATGGGTGTCAGTGTATGTCTTTGTTACTTGGTGTCCGCGTGTGCCTGTGTTACTGGGTGTCAGTGTATGTCCGTGTTACTGGGTGTCAGTGTACGTCTTTGTTACTTGGTGTCAGTGTATGTCTTTGTTACTTGGTGTAAGCGTGTGTCTGTGTTACTGGGTGTCAGTGTATGTTTTTGTTAATGGGTGTCAGTGTATGTCTTTGTTACTTGGTGTCCGCGTGTGCCTGTGTTACTGGGTGTCAGTGTATGTCCGTGTTACTGGGTGTCAGTGTATGTCTTTGTGACTTGGTATCAGTGTATGTCTTTGTTACTGGGTATCAGTGTATGTCTTTGTTACTTGGTGTCTGTATATGTCAAAATACTTGGTGTAAGTGTATGTCTTTGTTACTTGGTGTAATTGTCTGTCTTTGTTACTTGGTGTAAGTGTATGTCTTTGTAACTTGGTGTCAGTGTATGTCTTTGTTACTTGGTGTCAGCGTATGTCTGTGTTACTTGGTGCACGTGTTTGTCTTTGTTACTTGGTGTAAGTGTATGTCATTGTTACTTGGTGTAAGTTTGTGTCTTTGTTACTTGGTGTCAGTCTATGTCTGTGTTACTTGGTGTAAGTGTATGTCTTTGTTACTTTGTGTCATTGTCTGTCTTTGTTACTTGGTGTAAGTGTGTGTCTGTGTTACTGGGTATCAGTGTATGTCTTTGTTACTTGGTGTCAGTGTATGTCTTTGTTACTTGGTGTCAGTGTATGTCTGTGTTACTTGGTGTAAGTGTGTGTCTGTGTTAGTGGGTATCAGTGTATGTCTTTGTTACTTGGTGTAAGTGTATGTCTTTGTTACTTGGTGTCAGTGTATGTCTTTGTTACTTGGTGTAAGTGTGTGTCTGTGTTACTGAGTATCAGTGTATGTCTTTGTTCCTTGGTGTAAGTGTGTGTCTGTGTTACTGGGTATCAGTGTATGTCTTTGTTACTTGGTGTCTGTGCATGTCTTTGTTACTTGGTGTCAGTGTATGTCTTTGATACTGGGTGTCAGTATATGTTTTTGTTAATGGGTGTCAGTATATGTCTTTGTTACTTGGTGTCCGTGTGTGTCTATGTTACTGCGTGTCAGTGTATGTCTTTGTTACTGGGTATCAGTGAATGCCTTTGTTAGTTGGTGTCTGTGTATGTCTTTGTTACTTGGTGTAGGTGTGTGACTGTGTAACTGAGTATCAGTGTATGTCTTTGTTACTTGGTGTAAGTTTGTGTCTGTGTTCCTGGGTATCAGTTTCTGTCTTTGTTACTTGGTGTAAATGTGTGTCTGTGTTACTGGGTGTCAGTGTATGTCTTGGTTACTTGGTGTCAGTGTATGTCAGTGTACTTGGTGTAACTGTGTGTCTTTGTGACTTGGTGTCAGTGTATGTTTGTGTTACTTGGTATAAGTGTATGTCTTTGTTACTTGGTGTCAGTGTATGTTTTTGTTACGTGGTGTAAGTGTATGTCTTTGTTACTTGGTGTCAGTGCATGTCTTTGTTAATTGGTGTAAGTCTATGTCTTTGTTACTTGGTGTCAGTGTATGTCTCTGTTACTTGGTGTAAGTGTGTGTCTGTGCTACTGGTTATCAGTGTATGTCTTTGTTACTTGGTGTCATTGTCTGCCTTTTTTACTTGGTGTAAGTGTGTGTCTGTGTTACTGGGTATCATGTATGTCTTTCTTACTTGGTGTCAGTGTATGTCTGTGTTACTTGGTGTAATTGTGTGTCTGTGTTAGTGGGTATCAGTGTATGTCTTTGTTACGTGGTGTCAGTGTATGTCTTTGTTACTTGGTGTAAGTGTGTGTCTGTGAAACTGAGTATCAGTGTATGTCTTTGTTACTTGGTGTCAGTGTGTGTCTGTGTTACTGGGTATCAGTGTATGACTTTGTTACTTGGTGTCAGTGTATGACTGTGTTACTTGGTGTAAGTGTCTGTCTGTTTTGCTGGGTGTCAGTGTGTGTCTGTGTTACTTGGTGTAAGTCTGTGTCTTTGTTCCCTGGTGTCCGTATGTGTCTGTGTTACTGGGGGTCATTGTATGTCTTTTTTACTTGGTGTCAGTGTATGTCTGTGTTGCTTACTGTCAGTGTGTGTCTGTGTTACTGGGTGTCAGTGTGTGTCTGTGTTACTTGGTGTAAGTGTGTGTCTTTGCTACTTGCTGTCCGAGTGTTTCTGTGTTACAGGGTGTCAGTGTATGTCTTTGTTACTGGGTGTCTGTGTATGTCTTTGTTACTTGGTGTAAGTGCATGTCTTTGTTACTTGGTGTAAGTGTGTGTCTGTCTTACTGGGTATCAGTGTCTGTCTTTGTTACTTGGTGCAAGTGTGTGTCTGTGTTACTGGGTATCAGTGTATGTCTTTGTGACTTGGTATCAGTGTATGTCTTTGTTACTGGGTATCAGTGTATGTCTTTGTGATTTGGTGTCAGTGTATGTCTTTGTTACTGGGTGTCAGTGTGTGTCTTTGTGAATTGTTGTCAGTGTCTGTCTTTGTTACTTGGTGTAAGTGTGTTTCTGTGTTACTGGGTATCAGTGTATGTCCTTGTTACTTGGTGCAGTGTATGTCAAAATACTTGGTGTAAGTGTATGTCTTTGTTACTTGGTGTAATTGTCTGTCTTTGTTACTTGGTGTAAGTGTATGTCTTTGTAACTTGGTGTCAGTGTATGTCTTTGTTACTTTGTGTCAGTGTATGTCTGTGTTACTTGGTGTAAGTGTATGTCTTTGTTACTTGGTGTAAGTGTATGTCTTTGTTACTTGGTGTAAGTGTATGTCTTTGTTACTTGGTGTCAGTGTATGTCTGTGTTACTTGGTGTCAGTGTATGTCTTTGTTACCTTGTGTCATTGTCTGTCTTTGTTACTTGGTGTAAGTGTGTGTCTGTGTTACTGGGTATCAGTGTATGTCTTTGTTACTTGGTGTCAGTGTATGTCTGTGTTACTTGGTGTAAGTGTGTGTCTGTGTTAGTGGGTATCAGTGTATGTCTTTGTTACTTGGTGTAAGTGTATGTCTTTGTTACTTGGTGTCAGTGTATGTCTTTGTTACTTGGTGTAAGTGTGTGTCTGTGTTACTGAGTATCAGTGTATTTCTTTGTTCCTTGGTGTAAGTGTGTGTCTGTGTTACTGGGTATCAGTGTATGTCTTTGTTACTTGGTGTCTGTGCATGTCTTTGTTACTTGGTGTCAGTATATGTCTTTGTTAATTGGTGTAAGTGTGTGTCTGTGTTACTGGGTATCAGTGAATGTCTTTGTTACTTGGTGTCAGTGTATGTCTTTGATACTGGGAGTCAGTATATGTTTTTGTTAATGGGTGTCAGTATATGTCTTTGTTACTTGGTGTCCGTGTGTGTCTATGTTACTGGGTGTCAGTGTATGTCTTTGTTACTTGGTGCAGGTGTGTGTCTGTGTAACTGAGTATCAGTGTATGTCTTTGTTACTTGGTGTACGTTTGTGTCTGTGTTCCTGGGTATCAGTTTCTGTCTTTGTTACTTGGTGTCAATGTGTGTCTGTGTTACTGGGTGTCAGTGTATGTCTTAGTTACTTGGTGTCAGTGTATGTCAGTGTACTTGGTGTAACTGTGTGTCTTTGTGACTTGGTGTCAGTGTATGTTTTTGTTACGTGGTGGAAGTGTATGTCTGTGTTACTGGTTATCAGTGTATGTCTTTGTTAATTGGTGTCATTGTCTGTCATTTTTACTTGGTGTAAGTGTGTGTCTGTGTTACTGGGTGTAAGTGTATGTCTTTGTTACTTGGTGTCAGTGTATGACTGTGTTACTTGGTGTAAGTGTATGTCTTTGTGACTTGGTATCATTGTATGTCTTTGTTACTGGGTGTCAGAGTGTGTCTGTGTTCCTGGGTATCAGTGTATGTCTTTCTGACTTGATGTCAGTTTATGTCTTTGTTACTGGGTGTCAGTGTGTGTCTTTGTGACTTGGTGTCAGTGTATGTCTTTGTTACTTTGTGTAAGTGCGTGTCTGTGATACTGGGTATCAGTGTATGTCTTTGTTACTTGATGTCAGTGTATGTCTGTGCTACTTGGTGTAAGTGTGTGTCTGTGTATTAGTGTATGTCTTTGTGACTTGGTGTCAGTGTATGTCTTTGTTACTGGGTGTCAGTGTGTGTCTTTGTGACTTGGTGCCAGTGTATGTCTGTGTTACTGGGGGTCAGTGTGTGTCTGTGTTACTGGGGGTCAGTGTGTGTTTCTAACTGGATGTCAGTGTGTGTCTGTGTTACTGGGTATCAGAGTATGTCTTTGTTACTTGGTGTAAGTTTATGTCTTTGTTACTTGGTGTCAGTGTATGTATTTGTGACTTGGTGTCAGTGTATGTCTTTGTTACTGGGTGTCAGTGCATGTCTTTGTTAGTTGGTGTCAGTGTATGTCTGTGTTCCTTGGTGTAAGTGTGTGTCTTTGTTACTTGGTGTAAGTGTATGTCTTTGTTACTGGGTGTCAGTGTATGTCTTTGTTACTTGGTGTAAGTGTGTGTCTGTGTTACTGGGTATCAGTGTATATCTTTGTGACTTGGTGTCAGTGTATGTCTTTGTTACTGGGTGTCAGTGTGTGTCTATGTTACAGGGTATCAGTGTATGTCTTTGTGACTTGGTGTAAGTGTATGTCGTTGTTAGTTGGTGTCAGTGTATGTGTTTGTCACTTGGTGTCAGTGTATGTCTTTGTTACTGGGTGTTAGTGTATGTCTTTGTTACTTGGTGTAAGTGCGTGTCTGTGATACTGGGTATCAGTGTATGTCTTTGTTACTTGATGTCAGTGTATGTATGTGTTACTTGGTGTAAGTGTGTGTCTGTGTATTAGTGTATGTCTTTGTGACTTGGTGTCAGTGTATGTCTTTGTTACTGGGTGTCAGTGTGTTTCTTTGTGACTTGGTGTCAGTGTATGTCTGTGTTACTGGGGGTCAGTGTGTGTCTGTGTTACTGGGGGTCAGTGTGTGTTTCTAACTGGATGTCAGTGTGTGTCTGTGTTACTGGGTATCAGTGTATGTCTTTGTTACTTGGTGTAAGTTTATGTCTTTGTTACTGGGTGTTAGTGTATGTCTTTGTTACTTGGTGTAAGTGTAAGTCAAAATACTTGGTGTATGTGTATGTCTGTGTCAATTGGTGCAAGTGTATGTCTTTGTTACTTGGTGTCAGTGTGTGTCTGTGTTACTGGGTATCAGTGTATGTCTTTTTTACTTGGTGTAAGTGTAAGTCAAAATACTTGGTATAAGTGTATGTCTGTGTTACTTGGTGTAAGTGTGTGTCTGTGTTACTGGGTATCAGTGTATGTCTTTGTAACTTGGTGTAAGTGTGTGTCTGTGTTACTGGGTGTCAGTGTATGTCTTTGTTACTTGGCGTAAGTGTGTGTCTGTGTTACTGGGTATCAGTGTATGTCTTTGCGACTTGGTGTCAGTGGATGTCTGTGTTACTGGGTGTCAGTGTGTGTCTGTGTTACTGGGTATCAGTGTATGTCTTTGTTACTTGGTGTAAGTGTATGTCGTTGTTAGTTTGTGACAGTGTATGTGTTTGTGACTTGGTGTCAGTGTATGTCTTTGTTACTGGGTGTTAGTGTATGTCTTTGTTACTTGGTGTAAGTGTAAGTCAAAATACTTGGTGTATGTGTATGTCTGTGTTAATTGGTGTAAGTGTTTGTCTTTGTGACTTGGTGTAAGTGTGTGTCTGTGATACTGGGTATCAGTGTCTGTCATTGTTACTTGGTGTAAGTGTGTGTCTGTGTTACTGGGTGTCAGTGTATGTCTTTGTTACTTGGTGTAAGTGTAAGTCAAAATACTTGGTGTAAGTGTATGACTGTGTTACTTGGTGTAAGTGTATGTCTTTGTTACTTGGTGTAAGTGTGTGTCTGTGTTACTGGGTATCAGTGTCTGTCTTTGTTACTTGGTGTAAGTGTGTGTCTGTGTTACTGGGTATCAGTGTATGTCTTTGTTACTTGGTGTCAGTGTATGTCTGTGTTACTTGGTGTAAGTGTGTGTCTGTGTATCAGTGTATGTCTTTGTGACTTGGTGTCAGTGTATGTCTTTCTTACTTGGTGTCAGTGTGTGTCTTTGTGACTTGGTGTCAGTGTATGTCTGTGTTACTGTGGGTCAGTGTGTGTCTTTGTTACTGGGGGTCAGTGTGTGTTTCTAACTGGGTGTCAGTGTGTGTCTGTGTTGCTGGGTATCAGTGTATGTCTTTGTTACTTGGTGTCAGCGTATGTCTCTGTTGCTTGGTGTCAGTGTATGTGTTTGTGAATTGGTGTCAGTGTATGTCTTTGTTACTGGGTGTCAGTGTATGTCTTTGTTACTTGGTGTAAGTGTAAGTCAAAATACTTGGTGTAACAGTATGTCTGTGTTCCTTGGTGTAAGTGTATGTCTTTGTTACTTGGTGCAACTGGGTGTCTGTGTTACTGGGTATCAGTGTCTGTCTTTGTTACTTGGTGCAAATGTGTGTCTGTGTGACTGGGTATCAGTGTATGACTTTGTTACTTGGTGTCAGTGTATGTGTTTGTTTCTTGGTGTAATTGCCTGTCTTTGTTACTTGGTGTAAGTGTATGTCTTTGTTACTTGGTGTCAGTGTATGTCTTTGTTACTTGGTGTAAGTGTCTGTCTTTGTTAAGTGGTGTAAGTGTGTGTCTGTGTTACTGGGTATCTGTGTATGTCTTTGTTACTTGGTGTCAGTGTATGGCTTTGTGACTTGGTGTCAGTGTATGTCTTTGTTACTGGGTGTCAGTGTGTGTCTGTGTTACTTGGTGTCAGTGTATGTCTTTGTTACTGTGTATCAGTGGTTCTCTGTGTTACTGGGTGTCAGTGTGTGTTTGCTTTTGTTACTGGGTGTCAGTGTGTGTCTGTGACACTTCTTTTGGGCCTCCTTATCTCGAGAGACAATGGATACGCGCCTGCAGGTGGTCAGTGGTTTGTGAAGCAGCGCCTGGAGTGGCTATGAAGGCCAATTCTGGAGTGACAGGCTCTTCCACAGGTGCTGCAGAGAAATTTGTTTGTTGGGGCTGTTGCACAGTTGGCTCTCTCCTTGCGCCTCTGTCTTTTATCCTGCCAACTACTAAGTCTCTTCGACTCGCCACAATTTAGCCCTGTCTTTATGGCTGCCCGCCAGCTCTGGCGAATGCTGGCAACTGACTCCCACGACTTGTGATCAATGTCACACGATTTCATGTCTCGTTTGCAGACGTCTTTATAACGGAGACATGGACGGCCGGTGGGTCTGATACCAGTGGCGAGCTCGCTGTACAATGTGTCTTTGGGGATCCTGCCATCTTCCATGCGGCTCACATGTCCAAGCCATCTCAAGCGCCGCTGACTCAGTAGTGTGTATAAGCTGGGGGTGTTGGCCGCTTCAAGGACTTCTGTGTTGAAGATATAGTCCTGCCACCTGATGCCAAGTATTCTCCGAAGGCAGCGAAGATGGAATGAATTGAGACGTCGCTCTTGGCTGGCATACGTTGTCCAGGCCTCGCTGCCGTAGAGCAAGGTACTGAGGACACAGGCCTGATACACTCGGACTTTTGTGTTCCGTGTCAGTGCGCCATTTTCCCACACTCTCTTGGCCAGTCTGGACATAGCAGTGGAAGCCTTACCCATGCGCTTGTTCATTTCTGCATCTAGAGACAGGTTACTGGTGATAGTTGAGCCTAGGTAGGTGAACTCTTGAAACACTTCCAGAGGGTGGTCGCCAATATTGATGGATGGAGCATTTCTGACATCCTGCCCCATGATGTTCGTTTTCTTGAGGCTGATGGTTAGGCCAAATTCATTGCAGGCAGACGCAAACCTGTCGATGAGACTCTGCAGGCATTCTTCAGTGTGAGATGTTAAAGCAGCATCGTCAGCAAAGAGGAGTTCTCTGATGAGGACTTTCCGTACTTTGGACTTCGCTCTTAGACGGGCACTGTGACACTAGGTGTCAGTATTTAGTTTAGTTCAGAGAGACAGCACTTAAACAGGCCCTTCGGCCCACCGAGTCAGTGCCGACCATCAACCACCCATTTATACAAATCCTACACTAATCCCGTATTCCTATCACATCCCCACCTGTCCCTATATATTTCCCTACCACCTACCTATACTAGGGGCAATTTATGATGGCCAATTAACCTATCAACCTGCAAGTCTTTGGCATGTGGGAGGAAACCGGAGCACCCGGAGGAAACTCAGGCAGACACAGGGAGAACCTGCAAACTCCGCACAGGCAGTACCCAGAATCGAACCCGTGTCCCTGGAGCTGTGAGGCTGCGGTGCTAACCACTGCGCCAATGCCCCCCCCCCCCCCCCCCCCGCCACCAGTGTGTGCCCGTGTTACTAGGTATCAGTGTATGTCTTTGTTACTTGGTGTAAGTGTGATTCTGTGTTACTGGGTATCACTGTATGTCTTTGTTACTTGGTGTCAGTGTATGTCAAAATACTTGATGTAAGTGTATGTCTTTGTTACTTGGTGTAATTGTCTGTCTTTGTTACTTGGTGTAAGTGCATGTCTTAGTTACTTCGTGTCAGTGTCTGTCTGTGTTCCTTGATGTAATTGTGTGTCTTTGTTTCTTGGTGTAAGCGTATGTCTTTGTTACTTGGTGTCAGTGTATGTCTTTGTTACTTGGTGTCAGTGTGTGTCTGTGTTACTGGGTATCAGTGTATGTCTTTGTGACTTGGTATCAGTTCATGTCTTTGTTACTGGATTTCAGTGTGTGTCTGTGTTACTGGGTATCATTGTCTGTTTTGTGACTTGGTATCAGTGTAAGTCTTTGTTACTGGGTGTCAGTGTGTGTCTGTGTTCCTGGATATCAGTGTATGTCTTTGTGACTTGGTGTCAGTGTATGTCTTTGTTACTGGGTGTCAGTGTGTGTCTTTGTGACTTGGTGTCAGTGTATGTCTTTGTTACAGGGTGTCAGTGTATGTCTTTGTGACTTGGTGTAAGTGTGTGTCTGTGATACTGGGTATCATTGAATGTCTTTGTTACTTGGTGTCAGTGTATGTCTTTGTTACTTGGTGTAAGTGTGTGTCTGTGTTTCAGTGTATGTCTTTGTGACTTGGTGTCAGTGTATGTCTTTGTTACAGGGTGTCAGTGTGTGTCTTTGTGACTTGGTGACAGTGTATGTCTGTGTTACTGGCGGTCAGTGTGTGTCTGTGTGACTTGGTGTCAGTGTATGTCTTTGTTACTTGGTGTAAGTGTGTGTCTGAGTTACTGGGTATCAGTGTATGTCTTGGTTACTTGGTGTAAGTGTGTTTCTGTGTTACTGGATGTCAGTGTATGTCTTTTTTACTTGGTGTCAGTGTATGTCAAAATACTTGGTGTAAGTGTATGTCTTTGTTACTTGGTGTAAGTGTATGTCTTTGTTACTTGGTGTCAGTGTATGTCTTTGTAACTTGGTGTCAGTGTGTGTCTGTGTTACTGGGTATCAGTGTCTGTCTTTGTGACTTGGTGTCAAGGTATGTCTTTGTTACTGGGTGTCAGTGTGTGTCTGTGTTACTGGGTATCAGTGTATGTCTTTGTGACTTGGTATCAGTGTATGTCTTTGTTTCTGGGTGTCAGTGTGTGTCTGTGTTCCTGGGTATTAGTGTATGTCTTTGTGACTTGGTGTCAGTGTATGTCTTTGTTACTGGGTGTCAGTGTGTGTCTTTGTGACTTGGTGTCAGTGTATGTCTTTGTGCCGTGGTGTAAGTGTGTGTCTGTGATACTGGGTATCAGTGTATGTCTTTGTTACTTGGTGTCAGTTTATGTCTTTGTTACTTAGTGTAAGTGTGTGTCTGTGCATCAGTGTATGTCTTTGTGACTTGGTGTCAGCGTATGTCTTTGTTACAGGGTGTCAGTGTGTGTCTTTGTGACTTGGTGTCAGTGTACGTGTGTGTTACTGCGGGTCAGTGTGTGTCTTTGTGACTTGGTGTCAGTGTATGTCTTTGTTACTTGGTGTAAGTGTGTGTCTGTGTTACTGGGTATCAGTGTATGTCTTTGTTACCTGTTGTAAGTGTGTTTCTGTGTTACTGGGTATCAGTGTATGTCTTTTTTACTTGGTGTCAGTGTATGTCAAAATACTTGGTGTAAGTGTATGTCTTTGTTACTTGATGTAATTGTCTGTCTTTGTTACTTGGTGTAAGTGTATGTCTTTGTTAATTGGTGTCAGTGTATGTCTGTGTTCCTTGGTGTAAGTGTGTGTCTTTGTTAATTGGTGTAAGTGTATGTCTTTGTTACTGGGTGTTAGTGTATGTCTTTGTTACTTGTTGTAAGTGTGTGTCTGTGTTACTGGGTATCAGTGTATGTCTTTGTGACTTGGTGTCAGTGTATGTCATTGTTACTGGGTGTCTGTGTGTGTCTGTGTTACTGGGTATCAGTTTATGTCTTTGTGACTTGGTGTAAGTGTATGTCTCTGTTACTTGATGTCAGTGAATGTGTTTGTGACTTGGTTTCAGTGTCTGTCTTTGTTACTGGGTGTCAGTGTATGTCTTTGTTACTTGGTGTAAGTGTAAGTCAAAATACTTGGTGTAAGAGTATGTCTGTGTTACTTGGTGTAAGTGAGTGTCTTTGTTACTTGGTGTAAGTGTGTGTCTGTGTTACTGGGTATCAGTGTCTGTCTTTGTTACTTGGTGCAAATGTGTGTCTGTGTTACTGGGTATCAGTGTATGTCTTTGTTACTTGGTGTCAGTGTATGTGTTTGTTACTTGGTGTAATTGTCTGTCTTTGTTACTTGGTGTAAGTGTATGTCTTTGTTACTTGGTGTCAGAGTATGTCTGTGTTCCTTGATGTAAGTGTGTGTCTTTGTTACTTGGTGTAAGTGTATGTCTTTGTTACTTGGTGTCAGTGTATGTCTTTGTTACCTGGTGTCAGTGTGTATCTTTGTTACTTGGTGTAAGTGTGTTTCTGTGTTACTGGGTATCAGTGTATGTCTTTGTTACTTGGTGTCAGTGTAAGTCAAAATAATTGGTGTAAGTGTATGTCTTGTTTACTTGGTGTAATTGTCTCTCTTTGTTACTTGGTGTAAGTGTATGTCTTAGTTACTTGGTGTCAGTGTATGTCTGTGTTCCTTGATGTAAGTGTGTGTCTTTGTTACTTGGTGTAAGTGTATGTCTTTGTTACTTGGTGTCAGTGTATGTCTTTGTGACTTGGTGTCAATGTATGTCTTTGTTACTGGGTGTCAGTGTGTGTCTGTGTTACTGGGTATCATTGTCTGTCTTTGTGACTTGGTATCAGTGCATGTCTTTGTTACTGGGTGTCAGTGTTTGTCTGTGTTCCTGGGTATCAGTGTATGTCTTTGTGACTTGGTGTCAGTGTATGTCTTTGTTAATGGGTGTCAGTGTGTGTCTTTGTGACTTGGTGTCAGTGTATGTCTTTGTTACTTGGTGTCAGTGTCTGTCTTTGTTACTTGGTGTCAGTGTGTGTCTGTGATACTGGGTATCAGTGTATGTCCTTGTTACTTGGTGACAGTGTATGTCTTTGTTACTTGGTGTACGTGTGTGTCTGTGTATCAGTGTATGTCTTTGTGACTTGGTGTCAGTGTATGTCTTTGTTACAGGGTGTCAGTGTGTGTCTTTGTGACTTGGTGTCAGTGTATGTCTGTGTTACTGGGGGTCAGTGTGTGTCTTTGTGACTTGGTGTCAGTGTATGTCTGTGTTACTTGGTGTCAGTGTATGTCTTTGTTACTGGGTATCAGTGTCTGTCTTTGTTACTTGGAGTAAGTGTGTGTCTGTGTTACTGGGTATCAGTGTATGTCTTTGTAAATTGGTGTCAGTGTATGTCAAAATAATTGGTGTAAGTGTATGTCTTTGTTAGTTGGTGTAATTGGCTGTCTTTGTTACTTGGTGTAAGTGTATGTCTTTGTTACTTGGTGTCAGTGTATGTCTGTGTTCCTTGGTGTAAGTGTGTGTCTTTGTTAGTTGGTGTAAGTATATGTCTTTGTTACTTGGTGTCAGTGTATGTCTTTGTTACTTGGTGTCAGTGTGTGTCTGTGTTACTGGGTATCAGTGTATGTCTTTGTGACTTGGTATCAGTTCATGTCTTTGTTACTGGATTTCAGTGTGTGTCTGTGTTAGTGGGTATCATTGTCTGTTTTGTGACTTGGTATCAATGTATGTCTTTGTTACTGTGTGTCAATGTGTGTCTGTGTTCCAGGATATCAGTGTATGTCTTTGTGACTTGGTGTCAGTGTATGTCTTTGTTACTGGGTGTCAGTGTGTGTCTTTGTGACTTGGTGTCAGTGTATGTCTTTGTTACAGGGTGTCAGTGTATGTCTTTGTGACTTGGTGTAAGTGTGTGTCTGTGTTTCAGTGTATGTCTTTGTGACTTGGTGTCAGTGTATGTCTTTGTTACAGGGTGTCAGTGTGTGTCTTTGTGACTTGGTGACAGTGTATGTCTGTGTTACTGGGGGTCAGCGTCTGTCTGTGTGACTTGGTGTCAGTGTATGTCTTTGTAACTTGGTGTAAGTGTGTGTCTGTGTTACTGGGTATCAGTGTATGTCTTTGTTACTTGGTGTAAGTGTGTTTCTGTGTTAATGGGTATCAGTGTATGTCTTTTTTACTTGGTGTCAGTGTATGTCAAAATACTTGGTGTAAGTGTATGTCTTTGTTACTTGGTGTAAGTGTATGTCTTTGTTACTTGGTGTCAGTGTATGTCTTTGTAACTTGGTGTCAGTGTGTGTCTGTGTTACTGGGTATCAGTGTATGTCTTTGTGACTTGGTGTCAAGGTATGTCTTTGTTACTGGGTGTCAGTGTGTGTCTGTGTTACTGGGTATCAGTGTATGTCTTTGTGACTTGGTATCAGTGTATGTCTTTGTTTCTGGGTGTCAGTGTGTGTCTGTGATCCTGGGTATTAGTGTATGTCTTTGTGACTTGGTGTCAGTGTATGTATTTGTTTCTGGGAGTCAGTGTGTGTCTTTGTGACTTGGTGTCAGTGTATGTCTTTGTGCCTTGGTGTAAGTGTGTGTCTGTGATACTGGGTATCAGTGTATGTCTTTGTTACTTGGTGTCAGTTTATGTCTTTGTTACTTGGTGTAAGTGTGTGTCTGTGTATCAGTGTATGTCATTGTGACTTGGTGTCAGCGTATGTCTTTGTTACAGGGTGTCAGTGTGTGTCTTTGTGACTTGGTGTCAGTGTATGTGTGTGTTACTGGGGGCCAGTGTGTGTCTTTGTGACTTGGTGTCAGTGTATGTCTTTGTTACTTGGTGTAAGTGTGTGTCTGTGTTACTGGGTATCAGTGTATGTCTTTGTTACCTGGTGTAAGTGTGTTTCTGTGTTACTGGGTATCAGTGTATGTCTTTTTTACTTGGTGTCAGTGTATGTCAAAATACTTGGTGTAAGTGTATGTCTTTGTTACTTGATGTAATTGTCTGTCTTTGTTACTTGGTGTAAGTGTATGTCTTTGTTAATTGGTGTCAGTGTATGTCTGTGTTCCTTGGTGCAAGTGTGTGTCTTTGTTAATTGGTGTAAGTGGATGTCTTTGTTACTGGGTGTTAGTGTATGTCTTTGTTACTTGTTGTAAGTGTGTGTCTGTGTTACTGGGTATCAGTGTATGTCTTTGTGACTTGGTGTCAGTGTATGTCATTGTTACTGGGTGTCTGTGTGTGTCTGTGTTACTGGGTATCAGTGTATGTCTTTGTGACTTGGTGTAAGTCAATGTCGTTGTTAGTTGGTGTCAGTGTATGTGTTTGTGACTTGGTGTCAGTGTATGTCTTTGTGACTGGGTGTTAGTGTATGTCTTTGTTACTTGGTGTAAGTGTAAGTCAAAATACTTGGTGTATGTGTATGTCTGTGTTAATTGGTGTCAGTGTATGTCTTTGTTACTTGGTGTAAGTGTGTGTCTGTGTTACTGGGTATCAGTGTATGTCTTTTTTACTTGGTGCAAGTGTAAGTCAAAATACTTGGGGTAAGTGTATGTCTGTGTTACTTGGTGTAAGTGTGTGTCTGTGTTACTGGGTATCAGTGTCTGTCTTTGTTACTTGGTGTAAGTGTGTGTCTGTGTTACAGGGTATCAGAGTATGTCTTTGTTACTTGGTGTCAGTGTATGTCTGTGTTACTGTGGGTCAGTGTGTGTCTGTGTTACTGGGGGTCAGTGTGTGTTTCTAACTGGGTGTCAGTGTGTGGCTGTGTTACTGGGTATCAGTGTATGTCTTTGTGACTTGGTGTAAGTGTATGTCGTTGTTAGTTTGTGTCAGTGTATGTGTTTGTGACTTGGTGACAGTGTATGTCTTTGTTACTGGGTGTTAGTGTATGTCTTTGTTACTTGGTGTCAGTGTAAGTCAAAATACTTGGTGTATGTGTATGTCTGTGTTAATTTGTGTAAGTGTATGTCTTTGTTACTTGGTGTAAGTGTGTGTCTGTGTTACTGAGTATCAGTGTCTGTCATTGTTACTTGGTTTAAGTGTGTGTCTGTGTTACTGGGTATCAGTGTATGTCTTTGTTACTTGGTGTATGTGTAATTCAAAATACCTGGTGTAAGTGTATGTCTGTGTTACTTGGTGTTAGTGTATGTCTTTGTTACTTGGTGTAAGTGTGTGTCTGTGTTACTGGGTATCAGTGTCTGTCTTTGTTACTTGTTGTAAGTGTGTGTCTGTGTTACTGGGGATCAGTATATGTCTTTGTTACCTAGTGTCTGTGTATGTCTGTGTTACTTGGTGTAAGTGTGTGTCTGTGTATCAGTGTATGTCTTTGTGACTTGGTGTCAGTGTATGTCTTTGTTACTGGGTGTCAGTGTGTGTCTTTGTGACTTGGTGTCAGTGTATGTCTGTGTTACTGTGGGTCAGTGTGTGTCTGTGTTACTGGGGGTCAGTGTGTGTTTCTAACTGGGTGTCAGTGTGTGTCTGTGTTGCTGGGTATCAGTGTATGTCTTTGTTACTTGGTGTAAGTGTATGTCTCTGTTACTTGGTGTCAGTGAATGTGTTTGTGACTTGGTGTCAGTGTCTGTCTTTGTTACTGGGTGTCAGTGTATGTCTTTGTTACTTGGTGTAAGTGTAAGTCAAAATACTTGGTGTAAGAGTATGTCTGTGTTACTTGGTGTAAGTGTATGTCTTTGTTACTTGGTGTAAGTGTGTGTCTGTGTTACTGGGTATCAGTGTCTGTCTTTGTTACTTGGTGCAAATGTGTGTCTGTGTTACTGGGTATCAGTGTATGTCTTTGTTACTTGGTGTCAGTGTATGTGTTTGTTACTTGGTGTAATTGTCTGTCTTTGTTACTTGGTGTAAGTGTATGTCTCTGTTACTTGGTGTAAGTGTGTGTCTGTGATACTGGGTATCAGTGTATGTCTTTGTTACTTGGTGTCAGTGTATGTCTTTGTTACTTGGTGTAAGTGTGTTTCTGTGTTACTGGGTATCAGCGTATGTCTTTGTTACATGGTGTCAGTGTATGTCAAAATATTTGGTGTAAGTGTATGTCTTTGTTACTTGGTGTAAGTGTGTGTCTGTGTTACTTGGTGTAAGTGTGTGTCTGTGTTGCTGGGTATCAGAGTATGTCTTTGTTACTTGGTGTAAGTGTATGTCTCTGTTACTTGGTGTCAGTGACTGTGTTTGTGACTTGGTGTCAGTGTCTGTCTTTGTTACTGGGTGTCAGTGTATGTCTTTGTTACTTGGTGTAATTGTAAGTCAAAATACTTGGTGTAAGAGTATGTCTGTGTTACTTGGTGTAAGTGTATGTCTTTGTTACTTGGTGTAAGTGTGTGTCTGTGTTACTGGGTATCAGTGTCTGTCTTTGTTACTTGGTGCAAATGTGTGTCTGTGTTACTGGGTATCAGTGTATGTCTTTGTTACTTGGTGTCAGTGTATGTGTTTGTTACTTGGTGTAATTGTCTGTCTTTGTTACTTGGTGTAAGTGTATGTCTTTGTTACTTGGTGTCAGAGTATGTCTGTGTTCCTTGATGTAAGTGTGTGTCTTTGTTACTTGGTGTCAGTGTATGTCTTTGTTACTTGGTGTCAGTGTGTGTCTTTGTTACTTGGTGTAAGTGTGTTTCTGTGTTACTGGGTATCAGTGTATGTCTTTGTTACTTGGTGTCAGTGTAAGTCAAAATACTTGGTGTAAGTGCATGTCTTGTTTACTTGGTGTAATTGTCTGTCTTTGTTACTTGGTGTAAGTGTATGTCTTAGTTACTTGGTGTCAGTGTATGTCTGTGTTCCTTGATGTAAGTGTGTGTCTTTGTTACTTGGTGTAAGTGTATGTCTTTGTTACTTGGTGTCAGTGTATGTCTTTGTGACTTGGTGTCAATGTATGTCTTTGTTACTGGGTGTCAGTGTGTGTCTGTGTTACTGGGTATCATTGTCTGTCTTTGTGACTTGGTATCAGTGTATGTCTTTGTTACTGGGTGTCAGTGTTTGTCTGTGTTCCTGGGTATCAGTGTATGTCTTTGTGACTTGGTGTCAGTGTATGTCTTTGTTAATGGGTGTCAGTGTGTGTCTTTGTGACTTGGTGTCAGTGTATGTCTTTGTTACTTGGTGTCAGTGTCTGTCTTTGTTACTTGGTGTCAGTGTGTGTCTGTGATACTGGGTATCAGTGTATGTCCTTGTTACTTGGTGACAGTGTATGTCTTTGTTACTTGGTGTAAGTGTGTGTCTGTGTATCAGTGTATGTCTTTGTGACTTGGTGTCAGTGTATGTCTTTGTTACAGGGTGTCAGTGTGTGTCTTTGTGACTTGGTGTCAGTGTCTGTCTTTGTTACTTGGTGTCAGTGTGTGTCTGTGTTACTGGGTATCAGTGTATGTATTTGTGACTTGGTATTAGTGTATGTCTTTGTTACTGAGTGTCACTGTGTGTCTGTGTTACTGGGTATCAGTGTATTTCTTTGTGACTTGGTGTAAGTGTGTGTCTGTGATACTGGGTATCAGTGTATGTCTTTTTTACTTGGTGTAAGTGTGTGTCTGTGTATCAGTGTATGTCTTTGTGACTTGGTGTCAGTGTATGTCTTTGTTACAGGGTGTCAGTGTGTGTCTTTGTGACTTGGTGGCAGTGTATGTCTGTGTTACTGGGGGTCAGTGTGTGTCTTTGTGACTTGGTGTCAGTGTATGTTTTTGTTACTTGGTGCAAGTGCGTGTCTGTGATACAGGGTATCAGTGTATGTCTTTGTTACTTGCTGTCAGTGTATGTCTGTGTAACTTGGTGTAAGTGTGTGTCTGTGTATCAGTGTATGTCTTTGTGACTTGGTGTCAGTGTATGTCTTTGTTGCTGGGTATCAGTGTATGTCTTTGTTACTGGGTGTAAGTGTGTGTCTGTGTTACTGGGTATCAGGGTCTGTCTTTGTTACTTGGTGTAAGTGTGTGTCTGTGTTACTGGGTATCAGTGTATGTCTTTTTTACTTGGTGCAAGTGTAAGTCAAAATACTTGGGGTAAGTGTATGTCTGTGTTACTTGGTGTAAGTTTGTGTCTGTGTTACTGGGTATCAGTGTATGTCTTTGTTACTTGGTGTAAGTGTATGTCGTTGTTAGTTTGTGTCAGTGTATGTGTTAGTGACTTGGTGTCAGTGTATGTCTTTGTTACTGGGTGTTAGTGTATGTCTTTGTTACTTGGTGTAAGTGTAAGTCAAAATACTTGGTGTATGTGTATGTCTGTGTTAATTGGTGTAAGTGTATGTCTTTGTTACTTGGTGTAAGTGTTTGTCTGTGATACTGGGTATCAGTGTCTGTCATTGTTACTTGGTGTAAGTGTGTGTCTGTGTTACTGGGTATCAGTGTATGTCTTTGTTACTTGTTGTAAGTGTAAGTCAAAATACTTGGTGGATGTGTATGACTGTGTTACTTGGTGTAAGTGTATGTCTTTGTTACTTGGTGTAAGTGTGTGTCTGTGTTACTGGGTGTCAGTGTCTGTCTTTGTTACTTGGTGTAAGTGTGTGTCTGTGTTACTGGGTATCAGTGTATGTCTTTGTTACTTGGTGTAAGTGTATGTCTTTGTAACTTGGTGTCAGTGTATGTCTTTGTTACTTGGTGTCAGCGTATGTCTGTGTTACTTGGTGCAAGTGTTTGTCTTTGTTACTTGGTGTAAGTGTATGTCATTGTTACTTGGTGTAAGTTTGTGTCTTTGTTACTTGGTGTCAGTGTATGTCTGTGTTACTTGGTGTAAGTGTATGTCTTTGTTACTTTGTGTCATTGTCTGTCTTTGTTACTTGGTGTAAGTGTGTGTCTGTGTTACTGGGTATCAGTGTATGTCTTTGTTACTTGGTGTCAGTGTATGTCTTTGTTACTTGGTGTCAGTGTATGTCTGTGTTACTTGGTGTAAGTGTGTGTCTGTGTTAGTGGGTATCAGTGTATGTCTTTGTTACTTGGTGTAAGTGTATGTCTTTGTTACTTGGTGTCAGTGTATGTCTTTGTTACTTGGTGTAAGTGTGTGTCTGTGTTACTGAGTATCAGTGTATGTCTTTGTTCCTTGGTGTAAGTGTGTGTCTGTGTTACTGGGTATCAGTGTATGTCTTTGTTACTTGGTGTCTGTGCATGTCTTTGTTACTTGGTGTCAGTGTATGTCTTTGATACTGGGTGTCAGTATATGTTTTTGTTAATGGGTGTCAGTATATGTCTTTGTTACTTGGTGTCCGTGTGTGTCTATGTTACTGCGTGTCAGTGTATGTCTTTGTTACTGGGTATCAGTGAATGCCTTTGTTAGTTGGTGTCTGTGTATGTCTTTGTTACTTGGTGTAGGTGTGTGTCTGTGTAACTGAGTATCAGTGTATGTCTTTGTTACTTGGTGTAAGTTTGTGTCTGTGTTCCTGGGTATCAGTTTCTGTCTTTGTTACTTGGTGTAAATGTGTGTCTGTGTTACTGGGTGTCAGTGTATGTCTTGGTTACTTGGTGTCAGTGTATGTCAGTGTACTTGGTGTAACTGTGTGTCTTTGTGACTTGGTGTCAGTGTATGTTTGTGTTACTTGGTATAAGTGTATGTCTTTGTTACTTGGTGTCAGTGTATGTTTTTGTTACGTGGTGTAAGTGTATGTCTTTGTTACTTGGTGTCAGTGCATGTCTTTGTTAATTGGTGTAAGTCTATGTCTTTGTTACTTGGTGTCAGTGTATGTCTCTGTTACTTGGTGTAAGTGTGTGTCTGTGCTACTGGTTATCAGTGTATGTCTTTGTTACTTGGTGTCATTGTCTGCCTTTTTTACTTGGTGTAAGTGTGTGTCTGTGTTACTGGGTATCATGTATGTCTTTCTTACTTGGTGTCAGTGTATGTCTGTGTTACTTGGTGTAATTGTGTGTCTGTGTTAGTGGGTATCAGTGTATGTCTTTGTTACGTGGTGTCAGTGTATGTCTTTGTTACTTGGTGTAAGTGTGTGTCTGTGAAACTGAGTATCAGTGTATGTCTTTGTTACTTGGTGTCAGTGTGAGTCTGTGTTACTGGGTATCAGTGTATGACTTTGTTACTTGGTGTCAGTGTATGACTGTGTTACTTGGTGTAAGTGTCTGTCTGTTTTGCTGGGTGTCAGTGTGTGTCTGTGTTACTTGGTGTAAGTCTGTGTCTTTGTTCCCTGGTGTCCGTATGTGTCTGTGTTACTGGGGGTCATTGTATGTCTTTTTTACTTGGTGTCAGTGTATGTCTGTGTTGCTTACTGTCAGTGTGTGTCTGTGTTACTGGGTGTCAGTGTGTGTCTGTGTTACTTGGTGTAAGTGTGTGTCTTTGCTACTTGGTGTCCGAGTGTTTCTGTGTTACTTGGTGTAAGTCTGTGTCTTTGTTCCCTGGTGTCCGTATGTGTCTGTGTTACTGGGGGTCATTGTATGTCTTTTTTACTTGGTGTCAGTGTATGTCTGTGTTGCTTACTGTCAGTGTATGTCTTTGTTACTGGGTGTCTGTGTATGTCTTTGTTACTTGGTGTAAGTGCATGTCTTTGTTACTTGGTGTAAGTGTGTGTCTGTCTTACTGGGTATCAGTGTCTGTCTTTGTTACTTGGTGCAAGTGTGTGTCTGTGTTACTGGGTATCAGTGTATGTCTTTGTGACTTGGTATCAGTGTATGTCTTTGTTACTGGGTGTCAGTGTGTGTCTTTGTGACTTGGTGTAAGTGTATGATAAAATACTTGGTGTAAGTGTCTGTCTTTGTTACTTGGTGTAAGTGTATGTCTTTGTAACTTGGTGTCAGTGTATGTCTTTGTTACTTGGTGTCAGTGTGTGTCTGTGTTACTGGGTATCAGTGCATATCTTTGTTACTTGGTGTAAGTGTGTGTCTTTGTTACTGGGTATCAGTGTATGTCTTTGTGATTTGGTGTCAGTGTATGTCTTTGTTACTGGGTGTCAGTGTGTGTCTTTGTGAATTGTTGTCAGTGTCTGTCTTTGTTACTTGGTGTAAGTGTGTTTCTGTGTTACTGGGTATCAGTGTATGTCCTTGTTACTTGGTGCAGTGTATGTCAAAATACTTGGTGTAAGTGTATGTCTTTGTTACTTGGTGTAATTGTCTGTCTTTGTTACTTGGTGTAAGTGTATGTCTTTGTAACTTGGTGTCAGTGTATGTCTTTGTTACTTTGTGTCAGTGTATGTCTGTGTTACTTGGTGTAAGTGTATGTCTTTGTTACTTGGTGTAAGTGTATGTCTTTGTTACTTGGTGTAAGTGTATGTCTTTGTTACTTGGTGTCAGTGTATGTCTGTGTTACTTGGTGTCAGTGTATGTCTTTGTTACCTTGTGTCATTGTCTGTCTTTGTTACTTGGTGTAAGTGTGTGTCTGTGTTACTGGGTATCAGTGTATGTCTTTGTTACTTGGTGTCAGTGTATGTCTGTGTTACTTGGTGTAAGTGTGTGTCTGTGTTAGTGGGTATCAGTGTATGTCTTTGTTACTTGGTGTAAGTGTATGTCTTTGTTACTTGGTGTCAGTGTATGTCTTTGTTACTTGGTGTAAGTGTGTGTCTGTGTTACTGAGTATCAGTGTATTTCTTTGTTCCTTGGTGTAAGTGTGTGTCTGTGTTACTGGGTATCAGTGTATGTCTTTGTTACTTGGTGTCTGTGCATGTCTTTGTTACTTGGTGTCAGTATATGTCTTTGTTAATTGGTGTAAGTGTGTGTCTGTGTTACTGGGTATCAGTGAATGTCTTTGTTACTTGGTGTCAGTGTATGTCTTTGATACTGGGAGTCAGTATATGTTTTTGTTAATGGGTGTCAGTATATGTCTTTGTTACTTGGTGTCCGTGTGTGTCTATGTTACTGGGTGTCAGTGTATGTCTTTGTTACTTGGTGCAGGTGTGTGTCTGTGTAACTGAGTATCAGTGTATGTCTTTGTTACTTGGTGTAAGTTTGTGTCTGTGTTCCTGGGTATCAGTTTCTGTCTTTGTTACTTGGTGTCAATGTGTGTCTGTGTTACTGGGTGTCAGTGTATGTCTTAGTTACTTGGTGTCAGTGTATGTCAGTGTACTTGGTGTAACTGTGTGTCTTTGTGACTTGGTGTCAGTGTATGTTTTTGTTACGTGGTGGAAGTGTATGTCTGTGTTACTGGTTATCAGTGTATGTCTTTGTTAATTGGTGTCATTGTCTGTCATTTTTACTTGGTGTAAGTGTGTGTCTGTGTTACTGGGTGTAAGTGTATGTCTTTGTTACTTGGTGTCAGTGTATGACTGTGTTACTTGGTGTAAGTGTATGTCTTTGTGACTTGGTATCATTGTATGTCTTTGTTACTGGGTGTCAGAGTGTGTCTGTGTTCCTGGGTATCAGTGTATGTCTTTCTGACTTGATGTCAGTTTATGTCTTTGTTACTGGGTGTCAGTGTGTGTCTTTGTGACTTGGTGTCAGTGTATGTCTTTGTTACTTTGTGTAAGTGCGTGTCTGTGATACTGGGTATCAGTGTATGTCTTTGTTACTTGATGTCAGTGTATGTCTGTGTTACTTGGTGTAAGTGTGTGTCTGTGTATTAGTGTATGTCTTTGTGACTTGGTGTCAGTGTATGTCTTTGTTACTGGGTGTCAGTGTGTGTCTTTGTGACTTGGTGCCAGTGTATGTCTGTGTTACTGGGGGTCAGTGTGTGTCTGTGTTACTGGGGGTCAGTGTGTGTTTCTAACTGGATGTCAGTGTGTGTCTGTGTTACTGGGTATCAGAGTATGTCTTTGTTACTTGGTGTAAGTTTATGTCTTTGTTACTTGGTGTCAGTGTATGTATTTGTGACTTGGTGTCAGTGTATGTCTTTGTTACTGGGTGTCAGTGCATGTCTTTGTTAGTTGGTGTCAGTGTATGTCTGTGTTCCTTGGTGTAAGTGTGTGTCTTTGTTACTTGGTGTAAGTGTATGTCTTTGTTACTGGGTGTCAGTGTATGTCTTTGTTACTTGGTGTAAGTGTGTGTCTGTGTTACTGGGTATCAGTGTATATCTTTGTGACTTGGTGTCAGTGTATGTCTTTGTTACTGGGTGTCAGTGTGTGTCTATGTTACAGGGTATCAGTGTATGTCTTTGTGACTTGGTGTAAGTGTATGTCGTTGTTAGTTGGTGTCAGTGTATGTGTTTGTCACTTGGTGTCAGTGTATGTCTTTGTTACTGGGTGTTAGTGTATGTCTTTGTTACTTGGTGTAAGTGCTTGTCTGTGATACTGGGTATCAGTGTATGTCTTTGTTACTTGATGTCAGTGTATGTATGTGTTACTTGGTGTAAGTGTGTGTCTGTGTATTAGTGTATGTCTTTGTGACTTGGTGTCAGTGTATGTCTTTGTTACTGGGTGTCAGTGTGTTTCTTTGTGACTTGGTGTCAGTGTATGTCTGTGTTACTGGGGGTCAGTGTGTGTCTGTGTTACTGGGGGTCAGTGTGTGTTTCTAACTGGATGTCAGTGTGTGTCTGTGTTACTGGGTATCAGTGTATGTCTTTGTTACTGGGTGTTAGTGTATGTCTTTGATACTTGGTGTAAGTGTAAGTCAAAATACTTGGTGTATGTGTATGTCTGTGTCAATTGGTGCAAGTGTATGTCTTTGTTACTTGGTGTCAGTGTGTGTCTGTGTTACTGGGTATCAGTGTATGTCTTTTTTACTTGGTGTAAGTGTAAGTCAAAATACTTGGTATAAGTGTATGTCTGTGTTACTTGGTGTAAGTGTGTGTCTGTGTTACTGGGTATCAGTGTATGTCTTTGTAACTTGGTGTAAGTGTGTGTCTGTGTTACTGGGTGTCAGTGTATGTCTTTGTTACTTGGCGTAAGTGTGTGTCTGTGTTACTGGGTATCAGTGTATGTCTTTGCGACTTGGTGTCAGTGGATGTCTGTGTTACTGGGTGTCAGTGTGTGTCTGTGTTACTGGGTATCAGTGTATGTCTTTGTTACTTGGTGTAAGTGTATGTCGTTGTTAGTTTGTGACAGTGTATGTGTTTGTGACTTGGTGTCAGTGTATGTCTTTGTTACTGGGTGTTAGTGTTTGTCTTTGTTACTTGGTGTAAGTGTAAGTCAAAATACTTGGTGTATGTGTATGTCTGTGTTAATTGGTGTAAGTGTATGTCTTTGTGACTTGGTGTAAGTGTGTGTCTGTGATACTGGGTATCAGTGTCTGTCATTGTTACTTGGTGTAAGTGTGTGTCTGTGTTACTGGGTGTCAGTGTATGTCTTTGTTACTTGGTGTAAGTGTAAGTCAAAATACTTGGTGTAAGTGTATGACTGTGTTACTTGGTGTAAGTGTATGTCTTTGTTACTTGGTGTAAGTGTGTGTCTGTGTTACTGGGTATCAGTGTCTGTCTTTGTTACTTGGTGTAAGTGTGTGTCTGTGTTACTGGGTATCAGTGTATGTCTTTGTTACTTGGTGTCAGTGTATGTCTGTGTTACTTGGTGTAAGTGTGTGTCTGTGTATCAGTGTATGTCTTTGTGACTTGGTGTCAGTGTATGTCTTTCTTACTTGGTGTCAGTGTGTGTCTTTGTGACTTGGTGTCAGTGTATGTCTGTGTTACTGTGGGTCAGTGTGTGTCTTTGTTACTGGGGGTCAGTGTGTGTTTCTAACTGGGTGTCAGTGTGTGTCTGTGTTGCTGGGTATCAGTGTATGTCTTTGTTACTTGGTGTCAGCGTATGTCTCTGTTGCTTGGTGTCAGTGTATGTGTTTGTGAATTGGTGTCAGTGTATGTCTTTGTTACTGGGTGTCAGTGTATGTCTTTGTTACTTGGTGTAAGTGTAAGTCAAAATACTTGGTGTAACAGTATGTCTGTGTTCCTTGGTGTAAGTGTATGTCTTTGTTACTTGGTGCAACTGGGTGTCTGTGTTACTGGGTATCAGTGTCTGTCTTTGTTACTTGGTGCAAATGTGTGTCTGTGTGACTGGGTATCAGTGTATGACTTTGTTACTTGGTGTCAGTGTATGTGTTTGTTTCTTGGTGTAATTGCCTGTCTTTGTTACTTGGTGTAAGTGTATGTCTTTGTTACTTGGTGTCAGTGTATGTCTTTGTTACTTGGTGTAAGTGTCTGTCTTTGTTAAGTGGTGTAAGTGTGTGTCTGTGTTACTGGGTATCTGTGTATGTCTTTGTTACTTGGTGTCAGTGTATGGCTTTGTGACTTGGTGTCAGTGTATGTCTTTGTTACTGGGTGTCAGTGTGTGTCTGTGTTACTTGGTGTCAGTGTATGTCTTTGTTACTGTGTATCAGTGGTTCTCTGTGTTACTGGGTGTCAGTGTGTGTTTGCTTTTGTTACTGGGTGTCAGTGTGTGTCTGTGACACTTCTTTTGGGCCTCCTTATCTCGAGAGACAATGGATACGCGCCTGCAGGTGGTCAGTGGTTTGTGAAGCAGCGCCTGGAGTGGCTATGAAGGCCAATTCTGGAGTGACAGGCTCTTCCACAGGTGCTGCAGAGAAATTTGTTTGTTGGGGCTGTTGCACAGTTGGCTCTCTCCTTGCGCCTCTGTCTTTTATCCTGCCAACTACTAAGTCTCTTCGACTCGCCACAATTTAGCCCTGTCTTTATGGCTGCCCGCCAGCTCTGGCGAATGCTGGCAACTGACTCCCACGACTTGTGATCAATGTCACACGATTTCATGTCGCGTTTGCAGACGTCTTTATAACGGAGACATGGACGGCCGGTGGGTCTGATACCAGTGGCGAGCTCGCTGTACAATGTGTCTTTGGGGATCCTGCCATCTTCCATGCGGCTCACATGTCCAAGCCATCTCAAGCGCCGCTGACTCAGTAGTGTGTATAAGCTGGGGGTGTTGGCCGCTTCAAGGACTTCTGTGTTGAAGATATAGTCCTGCCACCTGATGCCAAGTATTCTCCGAAGGCAGCGAAGATGGAATGAATTGAGACGTCGCTCTTGGCTGGCATACGTTGTCCAGGCCTCGCTGCCGTAGAGCAAGGTACTGAGGACACAGGCCTGATACACTCGGACTTTTGTGTTCCGTGTCAGTGCGCCATTTTCCCACACTCTCTTGGCCAGTCTGGACATAGCAGTGGAAGCCTTACCCATGCGCTTGTTCATTTCTGCATCTAGAGACAGGTTACTGGTGATAGTTGAGCCTAGGTAGGTGAACTCTTGAAACACTTCCAGAGGGTGGTCGCCAATATTGATGGATGGAGCATTTCTGACATCCTGCCCCATGATGTTCGTTTTCTTGAGGCTGATGGTTAGGCCAAATTCATTGCAGGCAGACGCAAACCTGTCGATGAGACTCTGCAGGCATTCTTCAGTGTGAGATGTTAAAGCAGCATCGTCAGCAAAGAGGAGTTCTCTGATGAGGACTTTCCGTACTTTGGACTTCGCTCTTAGACGGGCACTGTGACACTAGGTGTCAGTATTTAGTTTAGTTCAGAGAGACAGCACTTAAACAGGCCCTTCGGCCCACCGAGTCAGTGCCGACCATCAACCACCCATTTATACAAATCCTACACTAATCCCGTATTCCTATCACATCCCCACCTGTCCCTATATATTTCCCTACCACCTACCTATACTAGGGGCAATTTATGATGGCCAATTAACCTATCAACCTGCAAGTCTTTGGCATGTGGGAGGAAACCGGAGCACCCGGAGGAAACTCAGGCAGACACAGGGAGAACCTGCAAACTCCGCACAGGCAGTACCCAGAATCGAACCCGTGTCCCTGGAGCTGTGAGGCTGCGGTGCTAACCACTGCGCCAATGCCCCCCCCCCCCCCCCCCCCCCCCCCCCCGCCACCAGTGTGTGCCCGTGTTACTAGGTATCAGTGTATGTCTTTGTTACTTGGTGTAAGTGTGATTCTGTGTTACTGGGTATCACTGTATGTCTTTGTTACTTGGTGTCAGTGTATGTCAAAATACTTGATGTAAGTGTATGTCTTTGTTACTTGGTGTAATTGTCTGTCTTTGTTACTTGGTGTAAGTGCATGTCTTAGTTACTTCGTGTCAGTGTCTGTCTGTGTTCCTTGATGTAATTGTGTGTCTTTGTTTCTTGGTGTAAGCGTATGTCTTTGTTACTTGGTGTCAGTGTATGCCTTTGTTACTTGGTGTCAGTGTGTGTCTGTGTTACTGGGTATCAGTGTATGTCTTTGTGACTTGGTATCAGTTCATGTCTTTGTTACTGGATTTCAGTGTGTGTCTGTGTTACTGGGTATCATTGTCTGTTTTGTGACTTGGTATCAGTGTAAGTCTTTGTTACTGGGTGTCAGTGTGTGTCTGTGTTCCTGGATATCAGTGTATGTCTTTGTGACTTGGTGTCAGTGTATGTCTTTGTTACTGGGTGTCAGTGTGTGTCTTTGTGACTTGGTGTCAGTGTATGTCTTTGTTACAGGGTGTCAGTGTATGTCTTTGTGACTTGGTGTAAGTGTGTGTCTGTGATACTGGGTATCATTGAATGTCTTTGTTACTTGGTGTCAGTGTATGTCTTTGTTACTTGGTGTAAGTGTGTGTCTGTGTTTCAGTGTATGTCTTTGTGACTTGGTGTCAGTGTATGTCTTTGTTACAGGGTGTCAGTGTGTGTCTTTGTGACTTGGTGACAGTGTATGTCTGTGTTACTGGCGGTCAGTGTGTGTCTGTGTGACTTGGTGTCAGTGTATGTCTTTGTTACTTGGTGTAAGTGTGTGTCTGTGTTACTGGGTATCAGTGTATGTCTTGGTTACTTGGTGTAAGTGTGTTTCTGTGTTACTGGATGTCAGTGTATGTCTTTTTTACTTGGTGTCAGTGTATGTCAAAATACCTGGTGTAAGTGTATGTCTTTGTTACTTGGTGTAAGTGTATGTCTTTGTTACTTGGTGTCAGTGTATGTCTTTGTAACTTGGTGTCAGTGTGTGTCTGTGTTACTGGGTATCAGTGTATGTCTTTGTGACTTGGTGTCAAGGTATGTCTTTGTTACTGGGTGTCAGTGTGTGTCTGTGTTACTGGGTATCAGTGTATGTCTTTGTGACTTGGTATCAGTGTATGTCTTTGTTTCTGGGTGTCAGTGTGTGTCTGTGTTCCTGGGTATTAGTGTATGTCTTTGTGACTTGGTGTCAGTGTATGTCTTTGTTACTGGGTGTCAGTGTGTGTCTTTGTGACTTGGTGTCAGTGTATGTCTTTGTGCCGTGGTGTAAGTGTGTGTCTGTGATACTGGGTATCAGTGTATGTCTTTGTTACTTGGTGTCAGTTTATGTCTTTGTTACTTGGTGTAAGTGTGTGTCTGTGCATCAGTGTATGTCTTTGTGACTTGGTGTCAGCGTATGTCTTTGTTACAGGGTGTCAGTGTGTGTCTTTGTGACTTGGTGTCAGTGTACGTGTGTGTTACTGCGGGTCAGTGTGTGTCTTTGTGACTTGGTGTCAGTGTATGTCTTTGTTACTTGGTGTAAGTGTGTGTCTGTGTTACTGGGTATCAGTGTATGTCTTTGTTACCTGTTGTAAGTGTGTTTCTGTGTTACTGGGTATCAGTGTATGTCTTTTTTACTTGGTGTCAGTGTATGTCAAAATACTTGGTGTAAGTGTATGTCTTTGTTACCTGATGTAATTGTCTGTATTTGTTACTTGGTGTAAGTGTATGTCTTTGTTAATTGGTGTCAGTGTATGTCTGTGTTCCTTGGTGTAAGTGTGTGTCTTTGTTAATTGGTGTAAGTGTATGTCTTTGTTACTGGGTGTTAGTGTATGTCTTTGTTACTTGTTGTAAGTGTGTGTCTGTGTTACTGGGTATCAGTGTATGTCTTTGTGACTTGGTGTCAGTGTATGTCATTGTTACTGGGTGTCTGTGTGTGTCTGTGTTACTGGGTATCAGTTTATGTCTTTGTGACTTGGTGTAAGTGTATGTCTCTGTTACTTGATGTCAGTGAATGTGTTTGTGACTTGGTTTCAGTGTCTGTCTTTGTTACTGGGTGTCAGTGTATGTCTTTGTTACTTGGTGTAAGTGTAAGTCAAAATACTTGGTGTAAGAGTATGTCTGTGTTACTTGGTGTAAGTGTGTGTCTTTGTTACTTGGTGTAAGTGTGTGTCTGTGTTACTGGGTATCAGTGTCTGTCTTTGTTACTTGGTGCAAATGTGTGTCTGTGTTACTGGGTATCAGTGTATGTCTTTGTTACTTGGTGTCAGTGTATGTGTTTGTTACTTGGTGTAATTGTCTGTCTTTGTTACTTGGTGTAAGTGTATGTCTTTGTTACTTGGTGTCAGAGTATGTCTGTGTTCCTTGATGTAAGTGTGTGTCTTTGTTACTTGGTGTAAGTGTATGTCTTTGTTACTTGGTGTCAGTGTATGTCTTTGTTACCTGGTGTCAGTGTGTATCTTTGTTACTTGGTGTAAGTGTGTTTCTGTGTTACTGGGTATCAGTGTATGTCTTTGTTACTTGGTGTCAGTGTAAGTCAAAATAATTGGTGTAAGTGTATGTCTTGTTTACTTGGTGTAATTGTCTCTCTTTGTTACTTGGTGTAAGTGTATGTCTTAGTTACTTGGTGTCAGTGTATGTCTGTGTTCCTTGATGTAAGTGTGTGTCTTTGTTACTTGGTGTAAGTGTATGTCTTTGTTACTTGGTGTCAGTGTATGTCTTTGTGACTTGGTGTCAATGTATGTCTTTGTTACTGGGTGTCAGTGTGTGTCTGTGTTACTGGGTATCATTGTCTGTCTTTGTGACTTGGTATCAGTGCATGTCTTTGTTACTGGGTGTCAGTGTTTGTCTGTGTTCCTGGGTATCAGTGTATGTCTTTGTGACTTGGTGTCAGTGTATGTCTTTGTTAATGGGTGTCAGTGTGTGTCTTTGTGACTTGGTGTCAGTGTATGTCTTTGTTACTTGGTGTCAGTGTCTGTCTTTGTTACTTGGTGTCAGTGTGTGTCTGTGATACTGGGTATCAGTGTATGTCCTTGTTACTTGGTGACAGTGTATGTCTTTGTTACTTGGTGTACGTGTGTGTCTGTGTATCAGTGTATGTCTTTGTGACTTGGTGTCAGTGTATGTCTTTGTTACAGGGTGTCAGTGTGTGTCTTTGTGACTTGGTGTCAGTGTATGTCTGTGTTACTGGGGGTCAGTGTGTGTCTTTGTGACTTGGTGTCAGTGTATGTCTGTGTTACTTGGTGTCAGTGTATGTCTTTGTTACTGGGTATCAGTGTCTGTCTTTGTTACTTGGAGTAAGTGTGTGTCTGTGTTACTGGGTATCAGTGTATGTCTTTGTAAATTGGTGTCAGTGTATGTCAAAATAATTGGTGTAAGTGTATGTCTTTGTTAGTTGGTGTAATTGGCTGTCTTTGTTACTTGGTGTAAGTGTATGTCTTTGTTACTTGGTGTCAGTGTATGTCTGTGTTCCTTGGTGTAAGTGTGTGTCTTTGTTAGTTGGTGTAAGTATATGTCTTTGTTACTTGGTGTCAGTGTATGTCTTTGTTACTTGGTGTCAGTGTGTGTCTGTGTTACTGGGTATCAGTGTATGTCTTTGTGACTTGGTATCAGTTCATGTCTTTGTTACTGGATTTCAGTGTGTGTCTGTGTTAGTGGGTATCATTGTCTGTTTTGTGACTTGGTATCAATGTATGTCTTTGTTACTGTGTGTCAATGTGTGTCTGTGTTCCAGGATATCAGTGTATGTCTTTGTGACTTGGTGTCAGTGTATGTCTTTGTTACTGGGTGTCAGTGTGTGTCTTTGTGACTTGGTGTCAGTGTATGTCTTTGTTACAGGGTGTCAGTGTATGTCTTTGTGACTTGGTGTAAGTGTGTGTCTGTGTTTCAGTGTATGTCTTTGTGACTTGGTGTCAGTGTATGTCTTTGTTACAGGGTGTCAGTGTGTGTCTTTGTGACTTGGTGACAGTGTATGTCTGTGTTACTGGGGGTCAGTGTCTGTCTGTGTGACTTGGTGTCAGTGTATGTCTTTGTAACTTGGTGTAAGTGTGTGTCTGTGTTACTGGGTATCAGTGTATGTCTTTGTTACTTGGTGTAAGTGTGTTTCTGTGTTAATGGGTATCAGTGTATGTCTTTTTTACTTGGTGTCAGTGTATGTCAAAATACTTGGTGTAAGTGTATGTCTTTGTTACTTGGTGTAAGTGTATGTCTTTGTTACTTGGTGTCAGTGTATGTCTTTGTAACTTGGTGTCAGTGTGTGTCTGTGTTACTGGGTATCAGTGTATGTCTTTGTGACTTGGTGTCAAGGTATGTCTTTGTTACTGGGTGTCAGTGTGTGTCTGTGTTACTGGGTATCAGTGTATGTCTTTGTGACTTGGTATCAGTGTATGTCTTTGTTTCTGGGTGTCAGTGTGTGTCTGTGTTCCTGGGTATTAGTGTATGTCTTTGTGACTTGGTGTCAGTGTATGTATTTGTTTCTGGGAGTCAGTGTGTGTCTTTGTGACTTGGTGTCAGTGTATGTCTTTGTGCCTTGGTGTAAGTGTGTGTCTGTGATACTGGGTATCAGTGTATGTCTTTGTTACTTGGTGTCAGTTTATGTCTTTGTTACTTGGTGTAAGTGTGTGTCTGTGTATCAGTGTATGTCTTTGTGACTTGGTGTCAGCGTATGTCTTTGTTACAGGGTGTCAGTGTGTGTCTTTGTGACTTGGTGTCAGTGTATGTGTGTGTTACTGGGGGCCAGTGTGTGTCTTTGTGACTTGGTGTCAGTGTATGTCTTTGTTACTTGGTGTAAGTGTGTGTCTGTGTTACTGGGTATCAGTGTATGTCTTTGTTACCTGGTGTAAGTGTGTTTCTGTGTTACTGGGTATCAGTGTATGTCTTTTTTACTTGGTGTCAGTGTATGTCAAAATACTTGGTGTAAGTGTATGTCTTTGTTACTTGATGTAATTGTCTGTCTTTGTTACTTGGTGTAAGTGTATGTCTTTGTTAATTGGTGTCAGTGTATGTCTGTGTTCCTTGGTGCAAGTGTGTGTCTTTGTTAATTGGTGTAAGTGGATGTCTTTGTTACTGGGTGTTAGTGTATGTCTTTGTTACTTGTTGTAAGTGTGTGTCTGTGTTACTGGGTATCAGTGTATGTCTTTGTGACTTGGTGTCAGTGTATGTCATTGTTACTGGGTGTCTGTGTGTGTCTGTGTTACTGGGTATCAGTGTATGTCTTTGTGACTTGGTGTAAGTCAATGTCGTTGTTAGTTGGTGTCAGTGTATGTGTTTGTGACTTGGTGTCAGTGTATGTCTTTGTGACTGGGTGTTAGTGTATGTCTTTGTTACTTGGTGTAAGTGTAAGTCAAAATACTTGGTGTATGTGTATGTCTGTGTTAATTGGTGTCAGTGTATGTCTTTGTTACTTGGTGTAAGTGTGTGTCTGTGTTACTGGGTATCAGTGTATGTCTTTTTTACTTGGTGCAAGTGTAAGTCAAAATACTTGGGGTAAGTGTATGTCTGTGTTACTTGGTGTAAGTGTGTGTCTGTGTTACTGGGTATCAGTGTCTGTCTTTGTTACTTGGTGTAAGTGTGTGTCTGTGTTACAGGGTATCAGAGTATGTCTTTGTTACTTGGTGTCAGTGTATGTCTGTGTTACTGTGGGTCAGTGTGTGTCTGTGTTACTGGGGGTCAGTGTGTGTTTCTAACTGGGTGTCAGTGTGTGGCTGTGTTACTGGGTATCAGTGTATGTCTTTGTGACTTGGTGTAAGTGTATGTCGTTGTTAGTTTGTGTCAGTGTATGTGTTTGTGACTTGGTGACAGTGTATGTCTTTGTTACTGGGTGTTAGTGTATGTCTTTGTTACTTGGTGTCAGTGTAAGTCAAAATACTTGGTGTATGTGTATGTCTGTGTTAATTTGTGTAAGTGTATGTCTTTGTTACTTGGTGTAAGTGTGTGTCTGTGTTACTGAGTATCAGTGTCTGTCATTGTTACTTGGTTTAAGTGTGTGTCTGTGTTACTGGGTATCAGTGTATGTCTTTGTTACTTGGTGTATGTGTAATTCAAAATACCTGGTGTAAGTGTATGTCTGTGTTACTTGGTGTAAGTGTATGTCTTTGTTACTTGGTGTAAGTGTGTGTCTGTGTTACTGGGTATCAGTGTCTGTCTTTGTTACTTGTTGTAAGTGTGTGTCTGTGTTACTGGGGATCAGTATATGTCTTTGTTACCTAGTGTCTGTGTATGTCTGTGTTACTTGGTGTAAGTGTGTGTCTGTGTATCAGTGTATGTCTTTGTGACTTGGTGTCAGTGTATGTCTTTGTTACTGGGTGTCAGTGTGTGTCTTTGTGACTTGGTGTCAGTGTATGTCTGTGTTACTGTGGGTCAGTGTGTGTCTGTGTTACTGGGGGTCAGTGTGTGTTTCTAACTGGGTGTCAGTGTGTGTCTGTGTTGCTGGGTATCAGTGTATGTCTTTGTTACTTGGTGTAAGTGTATGTCTCTGTTACTTGGTGTCAGTGAATGTGTTTGTGACTTGGTGTCAGTGTCTGTCTTTGTTACTGGGTGTCAGTGTATGTCTTTGTTACTTGGTGTAAGTGTAAGTCAAAATACTTGGTGTAAGAGTATGTCTGTGTTACTTGGTGTAAGTGTATGTCTTTGTTACTTGGTGTAAGTGTGTGTCTGTGTTACTGGGTATCAGTGTCTGTCTTTGTTACTTGGTGCAAATGTGTGTCTGTGTTACTGGGTATCAGTGTATGTCTTTGTTACTTGGTGTCAGTGTATGTGTTTGTTACTTGGTGTAATTGTCTGTCTTTGTTACTTGGTGTAAGTGTATGTCTCTGTTACTTGGTGTAAGTGTGTGTCTGTGATACTGGGTATCAGTGTATGTCTTTGTTACTTGGTGTCAGTGTATGTCTTTGTTACTTGGTGTAAGTGTGTTTCTGTGTTACTGGGTATCAGCGTATGTCTTTGTTACATGGTGTCAGTGTATGTCAAAATATTTGGTGTAAGTGTATGTCTTTGTTACTTGGTGTAAGTGTGTGTCTGTGTTACTTGGTGTAAGTGTGTGTCTGTGTTGGTGGGTATCAGAGTATGTCTTTGTTACTTGGTGTAAGTGTATGTCTCTGTTACTTGGTGTCAGTGACTGTGTTTGTGACTTGGTGTCAGTGTCTGTCTTTGTTACTGGGTGTCAGTGTATGTCTTTGTTACTTGGTGTAATTGTAAGTCAAAATACTTGGTGTAAGAGTATGTCTGTGTTACTTGGTGTAAGTGTATGTCTTTGTTACTTGGTGTAAGTGTGTGTCTGTGTTACTGGGTATCAGTGTCTGTCTTTGTTACTTGGTGCAAATGTGTGTCTGTGTTACTGGGTATCAGTGTATGTCTTTGTTACTTGGTGTCAGTGTATGTGTTTGTTACTTGGTGTAATTGTCTGTCTTTGTTACTTGGTGTAAGTGTATGTCTTTGTTAATTGGTGTCAGAGTATGTCTGTGTTCCTTGATGTAAGTGTGTGTCTTTGTTACTTGGTGTCAGTGTATGTCTTTGTTACTTGGTGTCAGTGTGTGTCTTTGTTACTTGGTGTAAGTGTGTTTCTGTGTTACTGGGTATCAGTGTATGTCTTTGTTACTTGGTGTCAGTGTAAGTCAAAATACTTGGTGTAAGTGCATGTCTTGTTTACTTGGTGTAATTGTCTGTCTTTGTTACTTGGTGTAAGTGTATGTCTTAGTTACTTGGTGTCAGTGTATGTGTGTGTTCCTTGATGTAAGTGTGTGTCTTTGTTACTTGGTGTAAGTGTATGTCTTTGTTACTTGGTGTCAGTGTATGTCTTTGTGACTTGGTGTCAATGTATGTCTTTGTTACTGGGTGTCAGTGTGTGTCTGTGTTACTGGGTATCATTGTCTGTCTTTGTGACTTGGTATCAGTGTATGTCTTTGTTACTGGGTGTCAGTGTTTGTCTGTGTTCCTGGGTATCAGTGTATGTCTTTGTGACTTGGTGTCAGTGTATGTCTTTGTTAATGGGTGTCAGTGTGTGTCTTTGTGACTTGGTGTCAGTGTATGTCTTTGTTACTTGGTGTCAGTGTCTGTCTTTGTTACTTGGTGTCAGTGTGTGTCTGTGATACTGGGTATCAGTGTATGTCCTTGTTACTTGGTGACAGTGTATGTCTTTGTTACTTGGTGTAAGTGTGTGTCTGTGTATCAGTGTATGTCTTTGTGACTTGGTGTCAGTGTATGTCTTTGTTACAGGGTGTCAGTGTGTGTCTTTGTGACTTGGTGTCAGTGTCTGTCTTTGTTACTTGGTGTCAGTGTGTGTCTGTGTTACTGGGTATCAGTGTATGTATTTGTGACTTGGTATTAGTGTATGTCTTTGTTACTGAGTGTCACTGTGTGTCTGTGTTACTGGGTATCAGTGTATTTCTTTGTGACTTGGTGTAAGTGTGTGTCTGTGATACTGGGTATCAGTGTATGTCTTTTTTACTTGGTGTAAGTGTGTGTCTGTGTATCAGTGTATGTCTTTGTGACTTGGTGTCAGTGTATGTCTTTGTTACAGGGTGTCAGTGTGTGTCTTTGTGACTTGGTGGCAGTGTATGTCTGTGTTACTGGGGGTCAGTGTGTGTCTTTGTGACTTGGTGTCAGTGTATGTTTTTGTTACTTGGTGCAAGTGCGTGTCTGTGATACAGGGTATCAGTGTATGTCTTTGTTACTTGCTGTCAGTGTATGTCTGTGTAACTTGGTGTAAGTGTGTGTCTGTGTATCAGTGTATGTCTTTGTGACTTGGTGTCAGTGTATGTCTTTGTTGCTGGGTATCAGTGTATGTCTTTGTTACTGGGTGTAAGTGTGTGTCTGTGTTACTGGGTATCAGTGTCTGTCTTTGTTACTTGGTGTAAGTGTGTGTCTGTGTTACTGGGTATCAGTGTATGTCTTTTTTACTTGGTACAAGTGTAAGTCAAAATACTTGGGGTAAGTGTATGTCTGTGTTACTTGGTGTAAGTTTGTGTCTGTGTTACTGGGTATCAGTGTATGTCTTTGTTACTTGGTGTAAGTGTATGTCGTTGTTAGTTTGTGTCAGTGTATGTGTTAGTGACTTGGTGTCAGTGTATGTCTTTGTTACTGGGTGTTAGTGTATGTCTTTGTTACTTGGTGTAAGTGTAAGTCAAAATACTTGGTGTATGTGTATGTCTGTGTTAATTGGTGTAAGTGTATGTCTTTGTTACTTGGTGTAAGTGTGTGTCTGTGATACTGGGTATCAGTGTCTGTCATTGTTACTTGGTGTAAGTGTGTGTCTGTGTTACTGGGTATCAGTGTATGTCTTTGTTACTTGTTGTAAGTGTAAGTCAAAATACTTGGTGGATGTGTATGACTGTGTTACTTGGTGTAAGTGTATGTCTTTGTTACTTGGTGTAAGTGTGTGTCTGTGTTACTGGGTGTCAGTGTCTGTCTTTGTTACTTGGTGTAAGTGTGTGTCTGTGTTACTGGGTATCAGTGTATGTCTTTGTTACTTGGTGTCAGTGTATGTCTGTGTTACTTGGTGTAAGTGTGTGTCTGTGTATCAGTGTATGTCTTTGTGACTTGGTGTCAGTGTATGTCTTTGTTACTTGGTGTCAGTGTGTGTCTTTGTGACTTGGTGTCAGTGTATGTCTGTGTTACTGTGGGTCAGTGTGTGTCTTTGTTACTGGGGGTCAGTGTGTGTTTCTAACTGGGTGTCAGTGTGTGTCTGTGTTGCTGGGTATCTGTGTATGTCTTTGTTACTTGGTGTCAGCGTATGTCTCTGTTGCTTGGTGTCAGTGTATGTGTTTGTGACCTGGTGTCAGTGTATGTCTTTGTTACTGGGTGTCAGTGTATGTCTTTGTTACTTGGTGTAAGTGTAAGTCAAAATACTTGGAGTAAGAGTATGTCTGTGTTCCTTGGTGTAAGTGTATGTCTTTGTTACTTGGTGCAACTGGGTGTCTGTGTTACTGGGTATCAGTGTCTGTCTTTGTTACTTGGTGCAAATGTGTGTCTGTGTTACTGGGTATCAGTGTATGACTTTGTTACTTGGTGTCAGTGTATGTGTTTGTTTCTTGGTGTAATTGTCTGTCTTTGTTACTTGGTGTAAGTGTATGTCTTTGTTACTTGGTGTCAGTGTATGTCTTTGTTACTTGGTGTAAGTGTCTGTCTTTGTTAAGTGGTGTAAGTGTGTGTCTGTGTTACTGGGTATCAGTGTATGTCTTTGTTACTTGGTGTCAGTGTATGGCTTTGTGACTTGGTGTCAGTGTATGTCTTTGTTACTGGGTGTCAGTGTGTGTCTGTGTTACTTGGTGTCAGTGTATGTCTTTGTTACTGTGTATCAGTGGTTCTCTGTGTTACTGGGTGTCAGTGTGTGTTTGCTTTTGTTACTGGGTGTCAGTGTGTGTCTGTGACACTTCTTTTGGGCCTCCTTATCTCGAGAGACAATGGATACGCGCCTGGAGGTGGTCAGTGGTTTGTGAAGCAGCGACTGGAGTGGCTATGAAGGGCAATTCTGGAGTGACAGGCTCTTCCACAGGTGCTGCAGAGAAATTTGTTTGTTGGGGCTGTTGCACAGTTGGCTCTCCCCTTGCGCCTCTGTCTTTTATCCTGCCAACTACTAAGTCTCTTCGACTCTCCACAATTTAGCCCTGTCTTTATGGCTGCCCGCCAGCTCTGGCGAATGCTGGCAACTGACTCCCACGACTTGTGATCAATGTCACACGATTTCATGTCGCGTTTGCAGACGTCTTTATAACGGAGACATGGACGGCCGGTGGGTCTGATACCAGTGGCGAGCTCGCTGTACAATGTGTCTTTGGGGATCCTGCCATCTTCCATGCGGCTCACATGGCCAAGCCATCTCAAGCGCCGCTGACTCAGTAGTGTGTATAAGCTGGGGGTGTTGGCCGCTTCAAGGACTTCTGTGTTGAAGATATAGTCCTGCCACCTGATGCCAAGTATTCTCCGAAGGCAGCGAAGATGGAATGAATTGAGACGTCGCTCTTGGCTGGCATACGTTGTCCAGGCCTCGCTGCCGTAGAGCAAGGTACTGAGGACACAGGCCTGATACACTCGGACTTTTGTGTTCCGTGTCAGTGCGCCATTTTCCCACACTCTCTTGGCCAGTCTGGACATAGCAGTGGAAGCCTTACCCATGCGCTTGTTGATTTCTGCATCTAGAGACAGGTTACTGGTGATAGTTGAGCCTAGGTAGGTGAACTCTTGAACCACTTCCAGAGCGTGGTCGCCAATATTGATGGATGGAGCATTTCTGACATCCTGCCCCATGATGCTCGTTTTCTTGAGGCTGATGGTTAGGCCAAATTCATTGCAGGCAGACGCAAACCTGTCGATGAGACTCTGCAGGCATTCTTCAGTGTGAGATGTTTAAGCAGCATCGTCAGCAAAGAGGAGTTCTCTGATGAGGACTTTCCGTACTTTGGACTTCGCTCTTAGACGGGCACTGTGACACTAGGTGTCAGTATTTAGTTTAGTTCAGAGAGACGGCACTTAAACAGGCCCGTCGGCCCACCGAGTCTGTGCCGACCATCAACCACCCATTCATACTAATCCTACACTAATCCCGTATTCCTATCACATCCCCACCTGTCCCTATATATTTCCCTACCACCTACCTATACTAGGGGAAAT
This sequence comes from Heterodontus francisci, assembly GCF_036365525.1. Taxonomy (NCBI): domain Eukaryota; kingdom Metazoa; phylum Chordata; class Chondrichthyes; order Heterodontiformes; family Heterodontidae; genus Heterodontus; species Heterodontus francisci. The sequence goes on along the minus strand of NW_027140415.1, from coordinate 1,359,197 downwards.
TTATGATGGCCAATTAACCTATCAACCTGCAAGTCTTTGGCATATGGGAGGAAACCGGAGCACCCGGAGGAAATTCAGGCAGACACAGGGAGAACCTGCAAACTCCGCACAGGCAGTACCCAGAATCGAAACCGTGTCGCTGGAGCTGTGAGGCTGCGGTGCTAACCACTGCGCCAATGCCCGCCCCCCCCCCCCCCACCCCCACCAGTGTGTGCCTGTGTTACTGGGTATCAGTGTATGTCTTTGTTACTTGGTGCAAGTGTGATTCTGTGTTACTGGGTATCACTGTATGTCTTTGTTACTTGGTGTCAGTGTATGTCAAAATACTTGGTGTAAGTGTATGTCTTTGTTACTTGGTGTAATTGTCTGTCTTTGTTACTTGGTGTAAGTGCATGTCTTAGTTACTTCGTGTCAGTGTATGGCTGTGTTCCTTGATGTAAGTGTGTGTCTTTGTTACTTGGTGTAAGCGTATGTCTTTGTTACTTGGTGTCAGTGTATGTCTTTGTTACTTGGTGTCAGTGTGTGTCTGTGTTACTGGGTATCAGTGTATGTCTTTGTGACTTGGTATCAGTTCATGTCTTTGTTACTGGATTTCAGTGTGTGTCTGTGTTACTGAGTATCATTGCCTGTTTTGTGACTTGGTATCTGTGTAAGTCTTTGTTACTGGGTGTCAGTGTGTGTCTGTGTTCCTGGATATCAGTGTATGTCTTTGTGACTTGGTGTCAGTGTATGTCTTTGTTACTGGGTGTCAGTGTGTGTCTTTGTGACTTGGTGTCAGTGTATGTCTTTGTTACAGTGTGTCAGTGTATGTCTTTGTGACTTGGTGTAAGTGTGTGTCTGTGATACTGGGTATCATTGAATGTCTTTGTTACTTGGTGTCAGTGTATGTCTTTGTTACTTGGTGTAAGTGTGTGTCTGTGTTTCAGTGTATGTCTTTGTGACTTGGTGTCAGTGTATGTCTTTGTTACAGGGTGTCAGTGTGTGTCTTTGTGACTTGGTGACAGTGTATGTCTGTGTTACTGGGGGTCAGTGTGTGTCTGTGTGACTTGGTGTCAGTGTATGTCTTTGTTACTTGGTGTAAGTGTGTGTCTGTGTTACTGGGTATCAGTGTATGTCTTTGTTACTTGGTGTAATTGTGTTTCTGTGTTAATGGGTATCAGTGTATGTCTTTTTTACTTGGTGTCAGTGTATGTCAAAATACTTGGTGTAAGTGTATGTCTTTGTTACTTGGTGTAATTGTCTGTCTTTGTTACTTGGTGTAAGTGCAAATCTTAGTTACTTCGTGTCAGTGTATGGCTGTGTTCCTTGATGTAAGTGTGTGTCTTTGTTACTTGGTGTAAGCGTATGTCTTTGTTACTTGGTGTCAGTGTATGTCTTTGTTACTTGGTGTCAGTGTTTGTCTGTGTCACTGGGTATCAGTGTATGTCTTTGTGACTTGGTATCAGTTCATGTCTTTGTTACTGGATTTCAGTGTGTGTCTGTGTTACTGGGTATCATTGTCTGTTTTGTGACTTGGTATCAGTGTATGTCTTTGTTACTGGGTGTCAGTGTGTGTCTGTGTTCCTGGATATCAGTGTATGTCTTTGTGACTTGGTGTCAGTGTATGTCTTTGTTACTGGGTGTCAGTGTGTGTCTTTGTGACTTGGTGTCAGTGTATGTCTTTGTTACAGTGTGTCAGTGTATGTCTTTGTGACTTGGTGTAAGTGTGTGTCTGTGATACTGGGTATCATTGAATGTCTTTGTTACTTGGTGTCAGTGTATGTCTTTGTTACTTGGTGTAAGTGTGTGTCTGTGTTTCAGTGTATGTCTTTGTGACTTGGTGTCAGTGTATGTCTTTGTTACAGGGTGTCAGTGTGTGTCTTTGTGACTTGGTGACAGTGTATGTCTGTGTTACTGGGGGTCAGTGTGTGCCTGTGTGACTTGGTGTCAGTGTATGTCTTTTTTACTTGGTGTAAGTGTGTGTCTGTGTTACTGGGAATCAGTGTATGTCTTTGTTACTTGGTGTAAGTGTGTTTCTGTGTTAATGGGTATCAGTGTATGTCTTTTTTACTTGTTGTCAGTGTATGTCAAAATACTTGGTGTAAGTGTATGTCTTTGTTACTTGGTGTAAGTGTATGTCTTTGTTACTTGGTGTCAGTGTATGTCTTTGTAACTTGGTGTCAGTGTGTGTCTGTGTTACTGGGTATCAGTGTATGTCTTTGTGACTTGGTGTCAAGGTATGTCTTTGTTACTGGGTGTCAGTGTGTGTCTGTGTTACTGGGTATCAGTGTATGTCTTTGTGACTTGGTATCAGTGTATGTCTTTGTTACTGGGTGTCAGTGTGTGTCTGTGTTCCTGGGTATTAGTGTATGTCTTTGTGACTTGGTGTCAGTGTATGTCTTTGTTACTGGGTGTCAGTGTGTGTCTTTGTGACTTGGTGTCAGTGTATGTCTTTGTGCCTTGGTGTAAGTGTGTGTCTGTGATACTGGGTATCAGTGTATGTCTTTGTTACTTGGTGTCAGTTTATGTCTTTGTTACAGGGTGTCAGTGTGTGTCTTTGTGACTTGGTGTCAGTGTATGTGTGTGTTACTGGGGGTCAGTGTGTGTCTTTGTGACTTGGTGTCAGTGTATGTCTTTGTTACTTGGTGTAAGTGTGTGTCTGTGTTACTGGGTATCAGTGTATGTCTTCGTTACCTGGTGTAAGTGTGTTTCTGTGTTACTGGGTATCAGTGTATGTCTTTTTTACTTGGTGTCAGTGCATGTCAAAATACTTGGTGTAAGTGTATGTCTTTGTTACTTGATGTAATTGTCTGTCTTTGTTACTTGGTGTAAGTGTATGTCTTTGTTAATTGGTGTCAGTGTATGTCTGTGTTCCTTGGTGTAATTGTGTGTCTTTGTTAATTGGTGTAAGTGTATGTCTTTGTTACTGGGTGTCAGTGTATGTCTGTGTTACTTGGTGTAACTGTGTGTCTATGTTACTGGGTATCAGTGTCTGTCTTTGTTACTTGGTGTAAGTGTGTGTCTGTGTTACTGGGTATCAGTGTATGTCTTTTTTACTTGGTGCAAGTGTAAGTCAAAATACTTGGGGTAAGTGTATGTCTGTGTTACTGGGTATCAGAGTATGTCTTTGTTACTTGGTGTCAGTGTATGTCTGTGTTACTGTGGGTCAGTGTGTGTCTGTGTTACTGGGGGTCAGTGTGTGTTTCTAACTGGGTGTCAGTGTGTGGCTGTGTTACTGGGTATCAGTGTCTGTCTTTGTTACTTGGTGTAAGTGTGTGTCTGTGTTACTGGGTATCAGAGTATGTCTTTGTTACTTGGTGTCAGTGTATGTCTGTGTTACTGTGGGTCAGTGTGTGTCTGTGTTACTGGGGGTCAGTGTGTGTTTCTAACTGGGTGTCAGTGTGTGGCTGTGTTACTGGGTATCAGTGTATGTCTTTGTGAATTGGTATCAGTGTATGTCTTTGTTACTGGGTGTCAGTGTGTGTCTGTGTTCCTGGGTATTAGTGTATGTCTTTGTGACTTGGTGTCAGTGTATGTCTTTGTTACTTGGTGTAAGTGTAAGTCAAAATACTTGGTGTATGTGTGTGTCTGTGTTAATTTGTGTAAGAGTATGTCTTTGTTACTTGGTGTAAGTGTGTGTCTGTGTTACTGGGTATCAGTGTCTGTCATTGTTACTTGTAGTAAGTGTGTGTCTGTGTTACTGGGTATCAGTGTATGTCTTTGTTACTTGGTGTAAGTGTAAGTCAAAATTCCTGGTGTAAGTGTATGTCTGTGTTACTTGGTGTAAGTGTATGTCTTTGTTACTTGGTGTAAGTGTATGTCTGTGTTACTGGGTATCAGTGTCTGCCTTTGTTACTTGGTGTAAGTGTGTGTCTGTGTTACTGGGGATCAGTGTATGTCTTTGTTACCTGGTGTCTGTGTATGTCTGTGTTACTTGGTGTAAGTGTGTGTCTGTGTATCAGTGTATGTCTTTGTGACTTGGTGTCAGTGTATGTCTTTGTTACTGGGTGTCAGTGTGTGTCTTTGTGACTTGGTGTCAGTGTATGTCTGTGATATTGGGTATCAGTGTATGTCTTTGTGACTTGGTATCAGTTTATGTCTTTGTTACTGGGTGTCAGTGTGTGTCTGTGTTCCTGGGTATCAGTGTATGTCTTTTTTACTTGGTGTAAGTGTGTGTCTTTGTATCAGTGTATGTCTTTGTGACTTGGTGTCAGTGTATGTCTTTGTTACAGGGTGTCAGTGTGTGTCTTTGTGACTTGGTGGCAGTGTATGTCTGTGTTACTGGGCGTCAGTGTGTGTCTTTGTGACTTGGTGTCAGTGTATGTTTTTGTTACTTGGTGTAAGTGCGTGTCTGTGATACAGGGTATCAGTGTATGTCTTTGTTACTTGCTGTCAGTGTATGTCTGTGTAACTTGGTGTATGTGTGTGTCTGTGTATCAGTGTATGTCTTTGTGACTTGGTGTCAGTGTATGTCTTTGTTGCTGGATATCAGTGTATGTCTTTGTTACTTGGTGTCAGAGTATGTCTGTGTTCCTTGATGTAAGTGTGTGTCTTTGTTACTTGGTGTAAGTGTATGTCTTTGTTACTTGGTGTCAGTGTATGTCTTTGTTACTTGGTGTCAGTGTGTGTCTTTGTTACTTGGTGTAAGTGTGTTTCTGTGTTACTGGGTATCAGTGTATGTCTTTGTTACTTGGTGTCAGTGTCAGTCAAAATACTTGGTGTAAGTGTATGTCTTGTTTACTTGGTGTAATTGTCTGTCTTTGTTACTTGGTGTAAGTGTATGTCTTAGTTACTTGGTGTCAGTGTATGTCTGTGTTCCTTGATGTAAGTGTGTGTCTTTGTTACTTGGTGTAAGTGTATGTCTTTGTTACTTGGTGTCAGTGTATGTCTTTGTTACTTGGTGTCAGTGTGTGTCTGTGTTACTGGGTATCAGGGTATGTCTTTGTGACTTGGTGTCAATGTATGTCTTTGTTACTGGGTGTCAGTGTGTGTCTGTGTTACTGGGTATCATTGTCTGTCTTTGTGACTTGGTATCAGTGTATGTCTTTGTTACTGGGTGTCAGTGTTTGTCTGTGTTCCTGGGTATCAGTGTAAGTCTTTGTGACTTGGTGTCAGTGCATATCTTTGTTAATGGGTGTCAGTGTGTGTCTTTGTGACTTGGTGTCTGTGTATGTCTTTGTGACTTGGTGTAAGTGTGTGTCTGTGATACTGGGTATCAGTGTATGTCCTTGTTACTTGGTGACAGTGTATGTCTTTGTGACTTGGTGTCAGTGTATGTCTTTGTTAATGGGTGTCAGTGTGTGTCTTTGTGACTTGGTGTCAGTGTATGTCTTTGTGACTTGGTGTAAGTGTGTGTCTGTGATACTGGGTATCAGTGTATGTCCTTGTTACTTGGTGTCAGTGTATCTCTTTGTTACAGGGTGTCAGTGTGTGTCTTTGTGACTTGGTGTCAGTGTATGTCTGTGTTACTGGGGGTCAGTGTGTGTCTTTGTGACTTGGTGTCAGTGTATGTCTGTGTTACTTGGTCTCAGTGTATGTCTTTGTTACTTGGTGTCAGTGTGTGTCTATGTTACTGGGCATCAGTGTATGACTTTGTGACTTGGTATAAGTGTATGTCTTTGTGACTTGGTGTAAGTGTATGTCTTAGTTACTTGGTGTCAGTGTATGTCTGTGTTCCTTGATGTAAGTGTGTGTCTTTGTTACTTGGTGTAAGTGTATGTCTTTGTTACTTGGTGTCAGTGTATGTCTTTGTTACTTGGTGTCAGTGTGTGTCTGTGTTACTGGGTATCAGTGTATGTCTTTGTGACTTGGTGTCAATGTATGTCTTTGTTACTGGGTGTCAGTGTGTGTCTGTGTTACTGGGTATCATTGTCTGTCTTTGTGACTTGGTATCAGTGTATGTCTTTGTTACTGGGTGTCAGTGTTTGTCTGTGTTCCTGGGTATCAGTGTATTTCTTTGTGACTTGGTGTCAGTGTATGTCTTTGTTAATGGGTGTCAGTGTGTGTCTTTGTGACTTGGTGTCAGTGTATGTCTTTGTGACTTGGTGTAAGTGTGTGTCTGTGATACTGGGGATGAGTGTATGTCCTTGTAACTTGGTGTCAGTGTATGTCTTTGTTACAGGGTGTCAGTGTGTGTCTTTGTGACTTGGTGTCAGTGTATGTCTGTGTTACTGGGGGTCAGTGTGTGTCTTTGTGACTTGGTGTCAGTGTATGTCTGTGTTACTTGGTGTCAGTGTATGTCTTTGTTACTGGGTATCAGTGTCTGTCTTTGTTACTTGGTGTAAGTGTGTGTCCGTGTTACTGGGTATCTGTGTATGTCTTTGTAAATTGGTGTCAGTGTATGTCAAAATAATTGGTGTAAGTGTATGTCTTTGTTAGTTGGTGTAATTGGCTGTCTTTGTTACTTGGTGTAAGTGTATGTCTTTGTTACTTGGTGTCAGTGTATGTCTGTGTTCCTTGGTGTAAGTGTATGTCTTTGTTACTTGGTGTCAGTGTATGTCTTTGTTACTTGGTGTCAGTGTGTGTCTGTGTTACTGGGTATCAGTGTATGTCTTTGTGACTTGGTATCAGTGTATGTCTTTGTTACTCGGTGTCAGTGTGTGTCTGTGTTACTGGGTATCAGTGTATGTCTTTGTTACTGGGTGTCAGTGTATGTCTGTGATATTGGGTATCAGTGTATGTCTTTGTGACTTGGTATCAGTTTATGTCTTTGTTACTGGGTGTCAGTGTGTGCCTGTATTCCTGGGTATCAGTGTATGTCTTTGCGACTTGGTGTCAGTGTATGACTTTGTTACTGGGTGTCAGTGTGTGTCTTTGTGAAATGGTGTCAGTGTATGTCTCTGTTACTTGGTGTAAGTGTGTGTCTGTGATACTGGGTATCTGTGTATGTCTTTGTTACTTGGTGTCAGTGTATGTCTTTGTTACTTGGTGTAAGTGTGTTTCAGTGTTACTGGGTATCAGTGTATGTCTTTGTTACATGGTGTCAGTGTATGTCAAAATATTTGGTGTAAGTGTATGTCTTTGTTACTTGGTGTAATTGTCTGTGTTTGTTGCTTGGTGTAAGTGTATGCCTTTGTTACTTGGTGTCAGTGTATGTCTGTGTTCCTTGGTGTAAGTGTGTGTCTTTGTTACTTGGTGTAAGTGAATGTCTTTGTTACTTGGTGTCAGTGTCTGTCTTTGTTACTTAGTGTCAGTGTGTGTCTGTGTTACTGGGTATCAGTGTATGTCTTTGTGACTTTGTGTCAATGTATGTCTTTGTTACTGGGTGTCAGTGTGTGTCTGTGTTACTGGGTATCAGTGTATGTCTTTGTGACTTGGTATTAGTGTATGTCTTTGTTACTGAGTGTCAGTGTGTGTCTGTGTTACTGGGTATCAGTGTATTTCTTTGTGACTTGTTGTAAGTGTGTGTCTGTGATACTGGGTATCAGTGTATGTCTTTTTTACCTGGTGTAAGTGTGTGTCTGTGTATCAGTGTATGTCTTTGTGACTTGGTGTCAGTGTATGTCTTTGTTACAGGGTGTCAGTGTGTGTCTTTGTGACTTGGTGGCAGTGTCTGTCTGTGTTACTGGGGGTCAGTGTGTGTCTTCGTGACTTGGTGTCAGTGTATGTTTTTGTTACTTGGTGTAAGTGCGTTTCTGTGATACAGGGTATCAGTGTATGTCTTTGTTACTTGCTGTCAGTGTATGTCTGTGTAACTTGGTGTAAGTGTGTGTCTGTGTATCAGTGTATGTCTTTGTGACTTGGTGTCAGTGTATGTCTTTTTTGCTGGGTATCAAAGTATGTCTTTGTGACTTGGTGTCAGTGTATGTCTTTGTTACTGGGTGTCAGCCTGTGTCTTTGTGACTTGGTGTCAGTGTATGTCTGTGTTACTGACAGAGAGGGAGGTAAAAGGGGTGGAGGAGTTGCATTACTGGTCAAAGAGGATATCACAGCTGTGCTGAAGGAGGGCACTATGGAGGACTCGAGCAGTGAGGCAATATGGACAGAACTCAGAAATAGGAAGGGTGCGGTAACAATGTTGGGGCTGTACGACAGGCCTCCCAACAGCGAGCGTGAGATAGAGGTACAAATATGTAAACAGATTATGGAAAGATGTAGGAGCAACAGGGTGGTGGTGATAGGAGATTTTAATTTTCCCAACATTGACTGGGATTCGCTTAGTGTTAGAGGTCCAGATGGAGCAGAATTTGTAAGGGGCATCCAGGAGGGTTTTCTAGAGCAGTATGTAAATAGTCCAACTCGGGAAGGGGCCATACTGGACCTGGTGTTGGGGAATGAGCCCGGCCAGGTTGTTGAAGTTTCAGTAGGGGACTATTTTGGGAATAGTGATCACAATTCCGTAAGCTTTAAAATACTCATGGACAAAGACGAGAGTGGTCCAAAAGGGAGAGTGCTAAATTGGGGGAAGGCCAACTACACCAAAATTCGGCAGGAGCTGGGAAATGTAGATTGGGAGCAGCTGTTTGAAGGTAAATCCACATGTGATATGTGGGAGGCTTTTAAAGAGAGGTTGATTAGCGTGCAGGAGAGACATGTTCCTGTGAAAATGAGGGATAGAAATGGCAAGATTAGGGAACCATGGATGACAGGTGAAATTGTGAGACTAGCTAAGAGGAAAAAGGAAGCATACATAAGGTCTAGGCGGCTGATGAAAGACGAAGCTTTGAAAGAATATCGGGAATGTCGGACCAATCTGAAACGAGGAATTAAGAGGGCTAAAAGGGGTCATGAAATATCTTTAGCAAACAGAGTTAAGGAAAATCCCAAAGCCTTTTATTCATATATAAGGAGAAAGAGGGTAACTAGAGAAAGGATTGGCCCACTAAAGGACAAAGGAGGAATGTTATGCTTGGACTCAGAGAAAATGGGTGAGATTCTAAACGAGTACTTAGCATCGGTATTCACCGAGGAGAGGGACATGACGGATGTTGAGGTTAGGAACAGATGTTTGATTACTCTAGGTCAAGTCGGCATAAGGAGGGAGGAAGTGTTGGGTATTCTAAAGGGCATTAAGGTGGACAAGTCCCCAGGTCCGGATGGGATCTATCCCAGGTTACTGAGGGAAGCGAGAGAGGAAATAGCTGGGGCCTTAACAGATATCTTTGCAGCATCCTTAAACACGGGTGAGGTCCCGGAGGACTGGAGAATTGCTAATGTTGTCCCCTTGTTTAAGAAGGGTAGCAGGGATAATCCAGGTAATTATAGACCGGTGAGCCTGACGTCAGTGGTATGGAAGCTGCTGGAGAAGATACTGAGGGATAGGATCTATTCCCATTTGGAAGAAAATGGGCTCATCAGTGATAGGCAACATGGTTTTGTGCAGGGAAGGTCAGGCCTTACCAACTTAATAGAATTCTTTGAGGAAGTGACAAAGTTGATTGATGAGGGAAGGGCTGTCGATGTCATATACATGGACTTCAGTAAGGCGTTTGATAAGGTTCCCCATGGCAGGCTGATGGAGAAAGTGAAGGCGCTTGGGGTCCAAGGTGTACTAGCTAGATGGATAAAGAACTGGCTGGGCAACAGGAGACAGAGAGTAGCAGTAGAAGGGAGTTTCTCAAAATGGAGACGTGTGACCAGTGGTGTTCCACAGGGATCCGTGCTGGGACCACTGTTGTTTGTGATATACATTAATGATTTGGAGGAAAGTATAGGTGGACTGATTAGCAAATTTGCAGACGACACTAAGATTGGTGGAGTAGCAGATAGTGAAGGGGACTGTCAGAGAATACAGCAGAATATAGATAGATTGGAGAGTTGGGCAGAGAAATGGCAGATGGAGTTCAATCAGGGCAAATGCGAGGTGATGCATTTTGGAAGATCCAATTCAAGAGTGAACTATACAGTAAATGGAAAAGTCCTGGGGAAAATTGATGTCCAGAGAGATTTGGGTGTTCAGGTCCACTGTTCCCTGAAGGTGGCAACGCAGGTAAATAGAGTGGTCAAGAAGGCATACGGCATGCTTTCCTTCATCGGACGGGGCATTGAGTACAAGAGTTGGCAGGTCATGTTACAGTTGTATAGGACTTTGGTTCGGCCACATTTGGAATACTGCGTACAGTTCTGGTCGCCACATTATCAAAAGGATGTGGATGCTTTGGAAAGGGTGCAGAGGAGGTTCACCAGGATGTTGCCTGGTATGGAGGGCGCTAGCTATGAAGAGAGGTTGAGCAGATTAGGATTATTTTCATTAGAAAGACGGAGGTTGAGGGGGGACCTGATTGAGGTGTACAAAATCATGAGAGGTATAGACAGGGTGGATAGCAAGAGGCTTTTTCCCAGAGTGGGGGTTTCAATTACTAGAGGACACGAGTTCAAAGTGAAAGGGGAAAAGTTTAGGGGGGATATGCGTGGAAAGTTCTTTACGCAGAGGGTGGTGGGCACCTGGAACGCATTGCCAGCGGAGGTGGTAGATGCGGGCACGATGGAGTCTTTTAAGATGTATCTAAACAGATACATGAATGGGCAGGAAGAAAATAGATACAGAACCTTAGAAAATAGGCGACATGTTTAGAGAGAGGATCTGGATCGGCGCAGGCTTGGAGGGCCGAAGGGCCTGTTCCTGTGCTGTAATTATCTTTGTTCTTTGTTCTTGTTCTACTGGGGTTCAGTTTGTCTGTGTTACTGTGGGTCAGTGTGTGGTTCTAACTGGGTGTCAGTGTGTGTCGGTGTTACTGTGTATCAGTGTATGTCTTTGTTACTTGGTGTAAGTGTATGTAGTTGTTAGTTGGTGTCATTGTATGTGTTTGTGACTTGGTGTCAGTGTATGTCTTTGTTACTGGGTGTTAGTGCATTTCTTTGTTACTTGGTGTAAGTGTAAGTCAAAATACTTGGTGTATGTGTATGTCTGTGTTACTTGGTGTAAGTGTATGACTTTGTTACTTGGTGTAAGTGTGTGTCTGTGTTACTGGGTATCAATGTCTGTCTTTGTTACTTGTTGTAAGTGTGTGTCTGTGTTACTGGGTATCAGTGCATGTCTTTGTTACTTGGTGTCAGTGTATGTCAAAAAACCTGGTGTAAGTGTATGTCTTTGTTACTTGGTGTAATTGTCTGTCTTTGTTACTTGGTGTAAGTGTATGTCTTAGTTACTTGGTGTCAGTGCATGTCTTTGTTACTTGGTGTCAGTGTGTGTCTGTGTTACTGGGTATCAGTGTATGTCTTTGGGACTTGGTGTCAATGTATGTCTTTGTTACTGGGTGTCAGTGTGTTTCTGTGTTACTGGGTATCAGTGTATGTCTTTGTGACTTGGTATCAGTGTATGTCTTTGTTACTGGGTTTCAGTGTGTGTCTGTGTTACTGGGTATCATTGTCTGTCTTTGTGACTTGGTATCAGTGTATGTCTTTGTTAATGGGTGTCAGTGTGTGTCTGTGTTCCTGGGTATCAGTGCATGTCTTTGTAACTTGGTGTCAGTGTATGTCTTTGTTAATGGGTGTCAGTGTGTGTCTTTGTGACTTGGTGTCAGTGTATGTCTTTTTGACTTGGTGTAAGTGTGTGTCTGTGATACTGGGTATCAGTGTATGTCTTTTGTTACTTGGTGTCAGTGTATGTCTTTGTTACTTGGTGTAAGTGTGTGTCTGTGATACTGGGTATCAGTGTATGTCTTTGTTACTTGGTGTCAGTGTATGTCTTTGTTACTTGGTGTAAGTGTGTGTCTGTGTATCAGTGTATGTATTTGTGACTTGGTGTCAGTGTATGTCTTTGTTACAGGGTGTCAGTGTGTGTCTTTGTGACTTGGTGTCAGTGTATGTCTGTGTTACTGGGGGTCAGTGTGTGTCTTTGTGACTTGGTGTCAGTGTATGTCTTTGTTACTTGGTATAAGTGTGCTGTCTGTGTTACTGGGTATCAGTGTATGTCTTTGTTACTTGGTGTAAGTGTGTTTCTGTGTTACTGGGTATCAGTGTATGTCTTTTTTACTTGGTGTCAGTGTATGTCAAAATACTTGGTGTAAGTGTATGTCTTTGTTACTTGATGTAATTGTCTGTCTTTGTTACTTGGTGTAAGTGTATGTCTTTGTTAATTGGTGTCAGTGTATCTCCGTGTTCCTTGATGTAAGTGTGTGTCTTTGTTGCTTGGCGTAAGTTTATGTCTTTGTTACTTGGTGTCAGTGTCTGTCTTTGTTACTTGGTGTCAGTGTGTGTCTGTGTTACTGGGTATCAATGTCTGTCTTTGTTACTTGGTGTAAGTGTGTGTCTGTGTTACTGGGTATCAGTGTATGTCTTTGTTACTTGGTGTCAGTGTTTGTCAAAATACTTTGTGTAATTGTATGTCTTTGTTACTTGGTGTAATTGTCTGTCTTTGTTACTTGGTGTAAGTGTATGTCTCAGTTACTTGGTGTCAGTGTATGTCTGTGTTCCTTGATGTAAGTGTGTGTCTTTGTTACATGGTGTAAGTGTATGTCTTTGTTACTTGGTGTCAGTGTAGGTCTTTGTTACTTGGTGTCAGTGTGTATCTGTGTTACTGGGTGTCAGAGTATGTCTTTGTGACTTGGTGTCAATGTATGTCTTTGTTACTGGGTGTCAGTGAGTGTCTGTGTTACTGGGTATCAGTGTAGGTCTTTGTGACTTGGTATCAGTGTATGTCTTTGTGACTTTGTGTAATTGTATGTCTTTGTTACTTGGTGTAATTGTCTGTCTTTGTTACTTGGTGTAAGTGTATGTCTTAGTTACTTGGTGTCAGTGTATGTCTGTGTTCCTTGATGTAAGTGTGTGTCTTTGTTACATGGTGTAAGTGTAGGTCTTTGTTACTTGGTGTCAGTGTGTATCTGTGTTACTGGGTGTCAGAGTATGTCTTTGTGACTTGGTGTCAATGTATGTCTTTGTTACTGGGTGTCAGTGAGTGTCTGTGTTACTGGGTATCAGTGTAGGTCTTTGTGACTTGGTATCAGTGTATGTCTTTGTGACTTGGTGTAAGTGTGTGTCTTTGTTAGTTGGTGTAAGTGTGTGTCTTTGTTAGTTGGTGTAAGTGTATGTCATTGTTACTTGGTGTCAGTGTATGTCTTTGTTACTTGGTGTCATTGTGTGTCTGTGTTACTGTGTATCAGTGTATGTCTTTGTGACTTGGTATCGGTGTATGTCTTTGTTACTCGGTGTCAGTGTGTGTCTGTGATATTGGGTATCAGTGTATGTCTTTGTGACTTGGTATCAGTTTATGTCTTTGTTACTGGGTGTCAGTGTGTGCCGGTGTTACTGTGTATCAGTGTATGTCTTTGTTACTTGGTGTAAGTGTATGTAGTTTTTAGTTGGTGTCATTGTATGTGTTTGTGACTTGGTGTCAGTGTATGTCTTTGTTACTGGGTGTTAGTGCATTTCTTTGTTACTTGGTGTAAGTGTAAGTCAAAATACTTGGTGTATGTGTATGTCTGTGTTACTTGGTGTAAGTGTATGACTTTGTTACTTGGTGTAAGTGTGTGTCTGTGTTACTGGGTATCAGTGCATGTCTTTGTTACTTGGTGTCAGTGTATGTCAAAAAACCTGGTGTAAGTGTATGTCTCTGTTAATTGGCGTAATTGTCTGTCTTTGTTACTTGGTGTAAGTGTATGTCTTAGTTACTTGGTGTCAGTGTATGTCTTTGTTACTTGGTGTCAGTGTGTGTCTGTGTTACTGGGTATCAGTGTATGTCTTTGGGACTTGGTGTCAATGTATGTCTTTGTTACTGGGTGTCAGTGTGTTTCTGTGTTACTGGGTATCAGTGTATGTCTTTGTGACTTGGTATCAGTGTATGTCTTTGTTACTGGGTTTCAGTGTGTGTCTGTGTTACTGGGTATCATTGTCTGTCTTTGTGACTTGGTATCAGTGTATGTCTTTGTTAATGGGTGTCAGTGTGTGTCTGTGATCCTGGGTATCAGTGCATGTCTTTGTAACTTGGTGTCAGTGTATGTCTTTGTTAATGGGTGTCAGTGTGTGTCTTTGTGACTTGGTGTCAGTGTATGTCTTTTTGACTTGGTGTAAGTGTGTGTCTGTGATACTGGGTATCAGTGTATGTCTTTTGTTACTTGGTGTCAGTGTATGTCTTTGTTACTTGGTGTAAGTGTGTGTCTGTGATACTGGGTATCAGTGTATGTCTTTGTTACTTGGTGTCAGTGTATGTCTTTGTTACTTGGTGTAAGTGTGTGTCTGTGTATCAGTGTATGTCTTTGTGACTTGGTGTCAGTGTATGTCTTTGTTACAGGGTGTCAGTGTGTGTCTTTGTGACTTGGTGTCAGTGTATGTCTGTGTTACTGGGGGTCAGTGTGTGTCTTTGTGACTTGGTGTCATTGTATGTCTGTGTTACTTGGTGTAAGTGTGCTGTCTGTGTTACTGGGTATCAGTGTATGTCTTTGTTACTTGGTGTAAGTGTGTTTCTGTGTTACTGGGTATCAGTGTATGTCTTTTTTACTTGGTGTCAGTGTATGTCAAAATACTTGGTGTAAGTGTATGTCTTTGTTACTTGATGTAATTGTCTGTCTTTGTTACTTGGTGTAAGTGTATGTCTTTGTTATTTGGTGTCAGTGTATGTCCGTGTTCCTTGGTGTAAGTGTGTGTCTTTGTTGCTTGGCGTAAGTTTATGTCTTTGTTACTTGGTGTCAGTGTATGTCTTTGTTACTTGGTGTCAGTGTGTGTCTGTGTTACTGGGTATCAATGTCTGTCTTTGTTACTTGGTGTAAGTGTGTGTCTGTGTTACTGGGTATCAGTGTATGTCTTTGTTACTTGGTGTCAGTGTTTGTTAAAATACTTTGTGTAATTGTATGTCTTTGTTACTTGGTGTAATTGTCTGTCTTTGTTACTTGGTGTAAGTGTATGTCTTAGTAACTTGGTGTCAGTGTATGTCTGTGTTCCTTGATGTAAGTGTGTGTCTTTGTTACATGGTGTAAGTGTATGTCTTTGTTACTTGGTGTCAGTGTAGGTCTTTGTTACTTGGTGTCAGTGTGTATCTGTGTTACTGTGTATCAGTGTATGTCTTTGTGACTTGGTATCGGTGTATGTCTTTGTTACTCGGTGTCAGTGTGTGTCTGTGTCACTGGGTATCAGTGTATGTCTTTGTGACTTGGTATCAGTTTATGTCTTTGTTACTGGGTGTCAGTGTGAGTCGGTGTTACTGTGTATCAGTGTATGTCTTTGTTACTTGGTGTAAGTGTATGTAGTTGTTAGTTGGTGTCATTGTATGTGTTTGTGACTTGGTGTCAGTGTATGTCTTTGTTACTGGGTGTTAGTGTATGTCAAAAAACCTGGTGTAAGTGTATGTCTTTGTTACTTGGTGTAATTGTCTTTCTTTGTTACTTGGTGTAAGTGTGTGTCTGTGTTACTGGGTATCAGTGCATGTCTTTGTTACTTGGTGTCAGTGTATGTCAAAAAACCTGGTGTAAGTGTATGTCTTTGTTACTTGGTGTAATTGTCTGTCTTTGTTACTTGGTGTAAGTGCATGTCTTAGTTACTTGGTGTCAGTGTATGTCTTTGTTACTTGGTGTCAGTGTGTGTCTGTGTTACTGGGTATCAGTGTATGTCTTTGGGACTTGGTGCCAATGTATGTCTTTGTTACTGGGTGTCAGTGTGTTTCTGTGTTACTGGGTATCAGTGTATGTCTTTGTGACTTGGTATCAGTGTATGTCTTTGTTACTGGGTTTCAGTGTGTGTCTGTGTTACTGGGTATCATTGTCTGTCTTTGTGACTTGGTATCAGTGTATGTCTTTGTTAATGGGTGTCAGTGTGTGTCTGTGTTCCTGGGTATCAGTGCATGTCTTTGTAACTTGGTGTCAGTGTATGTCTTTGTTAATGGGTGTCAGTGTGTGTCTGTGATATTGGGTATCAGTGTATGTCTTTGTGACTTGGTATCAGTTTATGTCTTTGTTACTGGGTGTCAGTGTGAGTCGGTGTTACTGTGTATCAGTGTATGTCTTTGTTACTTGGTGTAAGTGTATGTAGTTGTTAGTTGGTGTCATTGTATGTGTTTGTGACTTGGTGTCAGTGTATGTCTTTGTTACTGGGTGTTAGTGTATGTCAAAAAACCTGGTGTAAGTGTATGTCTTTGTTACTTGGTGTAATTGTCTTTCTTTGTTACTTGGTGTAAGTGTGTGTCTGTGTTACTGGGTATCAGTGCATGTCTTTGTTACTTGGTGTCAGTGTATGTCAAAAAACCTGGTGTAAGTGTATGTCTTTGTTACTTGGTGTAATTGTCTGTCTTTGTTACTTGGTGTAAGTGCATGTCTTAGTTACTTGGTGTCAGTGTATGTCTTTGTTACTTGGTGTCAGTGTGTGTCTGTGTTACTGGGTATCAGTGTATGTCTTTGGGACTTGGTGCCAATGTATGTCTTTGTTACTGGGTGTCAGTGTGTTTCTGTGTTACTGGGTATCAGTGTATGTCTTTGTGACTTGGTATCAGTGTATGTCTTTGTTACTGGGTTTCAGTGTGTGTCTGTGTTACTGGGTATCATTGTCTGTCTTTGTGACTTGGTATCAGTGTATGTCTTTGTTAATGGGTGTCAGTGTGTGTCTGTGTTCCTGGGTATCAGTGCATGTCTTTGTAACTTGGTGTCAGTGTATGTCTTTGTTAATGGGTGTCAGTGTGTGTCTTTGTGACTTGGTGTCAGTGTATGTCTTTTTGACTTGGTGTAAGTGTGTGTCTGTGATACTGGGTATCAGTGTATGTCTTTTGTTACTTGGTGTCAGTGTATGTCTTTGTTACTTGGTGTAAGTGTGTGTCTGTGATACTGGGTATCAGTGTATGTCTTTGTTACTTGGTGTCAGTGTATGTCTTTGTTACTTGGTGTAAGTGTGTGTCTGTGTATCAGTGTATGTCTTTGTGACATGGTGTCAGTGTATGTCTTTGTTACAGGGTGTCAGTGTGTGTCTTTGTGACTTGGTGTCAGTGTATGTCTGTGTTACTGGGGGTCAGTGTGTGTCTTTGTGACTTGGTGTCAGTGTATGTCTTTGTTACTTGGTGTAAGTGTGCTGTCTGTGTTACTGGGTATCAGTGTATGTCTTTGTTACTTGGTGTAAGTGTGTTTCTGTGTTACTGGGTATCAGTGTATGTCTTTTTTACTTGGTGTCAGTGTATGTCAAAATACTTGGTGTAAGTGTATGTCTTTGTTACTTGATGTAATTGTCTGTCTTTGTTACTTGGTGTAAGTGTATGTCTTTGTTAATTTTTGTCAGTGCATGTCTGTGTTCCTTGGTGTAAGTGTGTGTCTTTGTTGCTAGGCGTAAGTTTATGTCTTTGTTACTTGGTGTCAGTGTATGTCTTTGTTACTTGGTGTCAGTGTGTGTCTGTGTTACTGGGTATCAATGTCTGTCTTTGTTACTTGGTGTAAGTGTGTGTCTGTGTTACTGGGTATCAGTGTATGTCTTTGTTACTTGGTGTCAGCGTTTGTCAAAATACTTTGTGTAATTGTATGTCTTTGTTACTTGGTGTAATTGTCTGTCTTTGTTACTTGGTGTAAGTGTATGTCTTAGTTACTTGGTGTCAGTGTATGTCTGTGTTCCTTGATGTAAGTGTGTGTCTTTGTTACATGGTGTAAGTGTATGTCTTTGATACTTGGTGTCAGTGTAGTTCTTTGTTGCTTGGTGTCAGTGTGTATCTGTGTTACTTGGTGTCAGAGTATGTCTTTGTGACTTGGTGTCAATGTATGTCTTTGTTACTGGGTGTCAGTGAGTGTCTGTGTTACTGGGTATCAGTGTAGGTCTTTGTGACTTGGTATCAGTGTATGTCTTTGTGACTTGGTGTAAGTGTGTGTCTTTGTTAGTTGGTGTAAGTGTATGTCATTGTTACTTGGTGTCAGTGTATGTCTTTGTTACTTGGTGTCATTGTGTGTCTGTGTTACTGTGTATCAGTGTATGTCTTTGTGACTTGGTATCGGTGTATGTCTTTGTTACTCGGTGTCAGTGTGTGTCTGTGTTACTGGGTATCAGTGTATGTCTTTGTGACTTGGTATCAGTGGATGTCTTTGTTACTGGGTGTCAGTGTGTGTCTGTGATATTGGGTATCAGTATATGTCTTTGTGACTTGGTATCAGTTTATGTCTTTGTTACTGGGTGTCAGTGTGTGTCTGTGTTCCTGGGTATCAGTGTATGTCCTTGCGACTTGGTGTCAGTGTATGACTTTGTTACTGGGTGTCAGTGTGTGTCTTTGTGAAATGGTTTCAGTGTATGTCTCTGTTACTTGGTGTAAGTGTGTGTCTGTAATACTGGGTATCAGTGTATGTCTTTGTTACTTGGTGTCAGTGTATGTCTTTGTTACTTGGTGTAAGTGTGTTTCTGTGTTACTGGGTATCAGTGTATGTCTTTGTTACATGGTGTCAGTGTATGTCAAAATATTTGGTGTAAGTGTATGTCTTTGTTACTTGGTGTAATTGTCTGTCTTTGTTACTTGGTGTAAGTGTATGCCTTTGTTACTTGGTGTCAGTGTATGTCTGTGTTCCTTGGTGTAAGTGTGTGTCTTTGTTACTTGGTGTAAGTGTATGTCTTTGTTACTTGGTGTCAGTGTCTGTCTTTGTTACTTGGTGTCAGTGTGTGTCTGTGTTACTGGGTATCAGTGTATGTCTTTGTGACTTTGTGTCAATGTATGTCTTTGTTACTGGGTGTCAGTGTGTGTCTGTGTTACTGGGTATCAGTGTATTTCTTTGTGACTTGGTGTAAGTGTGTGTCTGTGATACTGCGTATCAGTGTATGTCTTTGTGACTTGGTGTCAGTGTCTGTCTTTGTTACAGGGTGTCAGTGTGTGTCTTTGTGACTTGGTGGCAGTGTCTGTCTGTGTTACTGGGGGTCAGTGTGTGTCTTTGTGACTTGGTGTCTGTGTATGTCTTTGTTACTTGGTGTAAGTGTGTGTCTGTGATACAGGGTATCAGTGTATGTCTTTGTTACTTGCTGTCAGTGTATGTCTGTGTAACTTGGTGTAACTGTGTGTCTGTGTATCAGTGTATGTCTTTGTGACTTGGTGTCAGTGTATATCTTTGTTGCTGGGTATCAGTGTATGTCTTTGTTACTTGGTGTAAGTGTGTGTCTGTCTTACTGGGTATCAGTGTATGTCTTTGTTACTTGGTTTCAGTGTATGTCAAAATAATTGGTGTCAGTGTATGTCTTTGTTAGTTGGTGTAATTGGCTGTCTTTCTTACGTGGTGTAAGTGTATGTCTTTGTTACTTGGTGTCAGTGTATGTCTGTGTTCCTTGGTGTAAGTGTGTGTCTTTGTTACTTGGTGTAAGTGTATGACTTTGTTACTTGGTGTCAGTGTATGTCGTTTGTACTTGGTGTCAGTGTGTGTCTGTGTTACTGGGTATCAGTGTATGTCTTTGTGACTTGGTTTCAGTGTATGTCTTTGTTACTCGGTGTCAGTGTGTGTCTGTGTTACTGGGTATCAGTGTATCTCTTTGTGACTTGGTATCAGTGTATGTCTTTGTTACTGGGTGTCAGTGTGTGTCTGTGATATTGGGTATCAGTGTATGTCTTTGTGACTTGGTATCAGTGTATGTCTTTGTTACTGGGTGTCAGTGTGTGTCTGTGTTCCTGGGTATCAGTGTATGTCTTTGCGACTAGGTGTCAGTGTATGTCTTTGTTACTGGGTGTCAGTGTGTGTCTTTGTGACTTGGTGTCAGTGGATGTCTTTGTTACTTGGTGTTAGTGTGTGTCTGTGATACTGGGTATCAGTGTATGTCTTTGTGACTTGATGTCAATGTATGTCTTTGTTACTGGGTGTCAGTGTGTTTCTGTGTAACTGGGTATCAGTGTATGTCTTTGTGACTTGGTGTCAGTGTATGTCTGTGTTACTGGGGTTCAGTGTGTGTCTGTGTTACTGGGGGTCAGTGTGTGGTTCTAACTGGGTGTCAGTGTGTGTCTGTGTTACTGTGTATCAGTGTATGTCTTTGTTACTTGGTGTAAGTGAATGTAGTTGTTAGTTGGTGTCATTGTATGTGTTTGTGACTTGGTGTCAGTGTATGTCTTTGTTACCGGGTGTTAGTGCATTTCTTTGTTACTTGGTGTAAGTGTAAGTCAAAATACTTGGTGTATGTGTATGTCTGTGTTACTTGGTGTAAGTGTATGACTTTGTTACTTGGTGAAAGTGTGTGTCTGTGTTACTGGGTATCAATGTCTGTCTTTGTTACTTGTTGTAAGTGTGTGTCTGTGTTACTGGGTATCAGTGCATGTCTTTGTTACTTGGTGTCAGTGTATGTCAAAAAACTTGGTGTAAGTGTATGTCTTTGTTACTTGGTGTAATTGTCTGTCTTTGTTACTTGGTGTAAGTGTGTGTCTTTGTTACTTGGTGTAAGTGTATGGTTTTGTTACTTGGTGTCAGTGTATGTCTTTGTTACTTGGAGTCAGTGTGTGTCTGTGTTACTGGGTATCAGTGTATGTCTTTGTGACTTGGTGTCAATGTATGTCTTTGTTACTGGGTGTCAGTGTGTTTCTGTGTAACTGGGTATCAGTGTATGTCTTTGTGACTTGGTATCAGTGTATGGCTTTGTTACTGGGTTTCAGTGTGTGTCTGTGTTACTGGGTATCATTGTCTGTCTTTGTGACTTGGGATCAGTGTATGTCCTTGTTACTGGGTGTCAGTGTGTGTCTGCGTTCCTGGGTATCAGTGTATGTCTTTGTGACTTGGTGTCAGTGTATGTCTTTGTTACTGGGTGTCAGTGTGTGTCTTTGTGACTTGGTGTCAGTGTATGTCTTTTTGACTTGGTGTAAGTGTGTGTCTGTGATACTGGGTATCAGTGTATGTCTCTGTTACTTGGTGTCAGTGTATGTCTTTGTTACTTGGTGTAAGTGTGTGTCTGTGTTTCAGTGTATGTCTTTGTGACTTGGTGTCAGTGTATGTCTTTGTTACAGGGTGTCAGTGTGTGGCTTTGTGACTTGGTGTCAGTGTATGTCTGTGTTACTGGGGGTCAGTGTGTGTCTTTGTGACCTGGTGTCAGTGTATGTCTTTGTTACTTGGTGTAAGTGTGTGTCTGTGTTACTGGGTATCAGTGTATGTCTTTGTTACTTGGTGTAAGTGTGTTGCAGTGTCACTTGGTATCAGTGTATGTCTTTTTTACTTAGTGTCAGTGTATGTCAAAATACTTGGTGTAAGTGTATGTCTTTGTTACTTGTTGTTATTGTCTGTCTTTGTTACTTGGTGTCAGTGCATGTCTGTGTTCCTTGGAGTAAGTGTGTGTCTTTCTTACTTGGTGTAAGTGTATGTCTTTGTTACTTGGTGTCAGTGTATGTCTTTGTTACTTGGTGTCAGTGTGTGTCTGTGTTACTGGGTATCAGTGTATGTCTTTGTGACTTGGTGTCAATGTATGTCTTTGTTACTGGGTGTCATTGTGTGTCTGTGTTACTGGGTATCAGTGTATGTCTTTGTGACTTGGTATCAGTGTATGTCTTTGTTACTGGGTGTCAGTGTGTGTCTTTGTGACTTGTTGACAGTGTATGTGTTTGTGCCTTGGTGTAAGTGTGTGTCTGTGATACTGGGTATCAGTGTATGTCTTTGTTACTTGGTGTAAGTGTGTGTCTGTCTTACTGGGTATCAGTGTATGTCTTTGTTACTTGGTTTCAGTGTATGTCAAAATAATTGGTGTCAGTGTATGTCTTTGTTAGTTGGTGTAATTGGCTGTCTTTCTTACATGGTGTAAGTGTATGTCTTTGTTACTTGGTGTAAGTGTATGTCTGTGTTCCTTGGTGTAAGTGTGTGTCTTTGTTACTTGGTGTAAGTGTATGACTTTGTTACTTGGTGTCAGTGTATGTCGTTTGTACTTGGTGTCAGTGTGTGTCTGTGTTACTGGGTATCAGTGTATGTCTTTGTGACTTGGTTTCAGTGTATGTCTTTGTTACTCGGTGTCAGTGTGTGTCTGTGTTACTGGGTATCAGTGTATCTCTTTGTGACTTGGTATCAGTGTATGTCTTTGTTACTGGGTGTCAGTGTGTGTCTGTGATATTGGGTATCAGTGTATGTCTTTGTGACTTGGTATCAGTGTATGTCTTTGTTACTGGGTGTCAGTGTGTGTCTGTGTTCCTGGGTATCAGTGTATGTCTTTGCGACTTGGTGTCAGTGTATGTCTTTGTTACTGGGTGTCAGTGTGTGTCTTTGTGACTTGGTGTCAGTGGATGTCTTTGTAACTTGGTGTTAGTGTGTGTCTGTGATACTGGGTATCAGTGTATGTCTTTGTGACTTGGTGTCAATGTATGTCTTTGTTACTGGGTGTCAGTGTGTTTCTGTGTAACTGGGTATCAGTGTATGTCTTTGTGACTTGGTGTCAGTGTATGTCTGTGTTACTGGGGTTCAGTGTGTGTCTGTGTTACTGGGGGTCAGTGTGTGGTTCTAACTGGGTGTCAGTGTGTGTCTGTGTTACTGTGTATCAGTGTATGTCTTTGTTACTTGGTGTAAGTGAATGTAGTTGTTAGTTGGTGTCATTGTATGTGTTTGTGACTTGGTGTCAGTGTATGTCTTTGTTACCGGGTGTTAGTGCATTTCTTTGTTACTTGGTGTCAGTGTAAGTCAAAATACTTGGTGTATGTGTATGTCTGTGTTACTTGGTGTAAGTGTATGACTTTGTTACTTGGTGAAAGTGTGTGTCTGTGTTACTAGGTATCAATGTCTGTCTTTGTTACTTGTTGTAAGTGTGTGTCTGTGTTACTGGGTATCAGTGCATGTCTTTGTTACTTGGTGTCAGTGTATGTCAAAAAACTTGGTGTAAGTGTATGTCTTTGTTACTTGGTGTAATTGTCTGTCTTTGTTACTTGGTGTCAGTGTGTGTCTTTGTTACTTGGTGTAAGTGTATGGTTTTGTTACTTGGTGTCAGTGTATGTCTTTGTTACTTGGAGTCAGTGTGTGTCTGTGTTACTGGGTATCAGTGTATGTCTTTGTGACTTGGTGTCAATGTATGTCTTTGTTACTGGGTGTCAGTGTGTTTCTGTGTAACTGGGTATCAGTGTATGTCTTTGTGACTTGGTATCAGTGTATGGCTTTGTTACTGGGTTTCAGTGTGTGTCTGTGTTACTGGGTATCATTGTCTGTCTTTGTGACTTGGTATCAGTGTATGTCCTTGTTACTGGGTGTCAGTGTGTGTCTGTGTTCCTGGGTATCAGTGTATGTCTTTGTGACTTGGTGTCAGTGTATGTCTTTGTTACTGGGTGTCAGTGTGTGTCTTTGTGACTTGGTGTCAGTGTATGTCTTTTTGACTTGGTGTAAGTGTGTGTCTGTGATACTGGGTATCAGTGTATGTCTCTGTTACTTGGTGTCAGTGTATGTCTTTGTTACTTGGTGTAAGTGTGTGTCTGTGTTTCAGTGTATGTCTTTGTGACTTGGTGTCAGTGTATGTCTTTGTTACAGGGTGTCAGTGTGTGGCTTTGTGACTTGGTGTCAGTGTATGTCTGTGTTACTGGGGGTCAGTGTGTGTCTTTGTGACTTGGTGTCAGTGTATGTCTTTGTTACTTGGTGTAAGTGTGTGTCTGTGTTACTGGGTATCAGTGTATGTCTTTGTTACTTGGTGTAAGTGTGTTGCTGTGTCACTGGGTATCAGTGTATGTCTTTTTTACTTAGTGTCAGTGTATGTCAAAATACTTGGTGTAAGTGTATGTCTTTGTTACTTGGTGTTATTGTCTGTCTTTGTTACTTGGTGTCAGTGCATGTCTGTGTTCCTTGGAGTAAGTGTGTGTCTTTCTTACTTGGTGTAAGTGTATATCTTTGTTACTTGGTGTCAGTGTATGTCTTTGTTACTTGGTGTCAGTGTGTGTCTGTGTTACTGGGTATCAGTGTATGTCTTTGTGACTTGGTATCAGTGTATGTCTTTGTTACTGGGTGTCAGTGTGTGTCTTTGTGACTTGTTGACAGTGTATGTGTTTGTGCCTTGGTGTAAGTGTATGTCTGTGATACTGGGTATCAGTGTATGTCTTTGTTACTTGTTGTCAGTGTATGTCTTTGTTACTTGGTGTAAGTGTCTGTCTGTGTATCAGTGTATGTCTTTGTGACTTGGTATCAGTGTATGTCTTTGTTACTGGGTGTCAGTGTGTGTCTGTGTTCCTGGGTATCAATGTATGTCTTTGTGACTTGGTGTCAATGTATGTCTTTGTTACTGGGTGTCAGTGTTTGTCTGTGTTACTGGGTATCAGTGTATGTCTTTGTGACTTGGTATATGTGTATGTCTTTGTTACTGGGTGTCAATGTGTGTCTGTGTTCCTGGGTATCAGTGTATGTCTTTGTTAATTGGTGTCAGTGTTGTCTGTGTCCCTTGGTGTAAGTGTGTGTCTTTGTTGCTTGGTGTAAGTTTATGTCTTTGTTACTTGGTGTCAGTGTATTTCTGTGTTACTTGGTGTCAGTGTGTGTCTGTGTTACTGGGTATCAATGTCTGTCTTTGTTACTTGGTGTAAGTGTGTGTCTGTGTTACTGGGTATCAGTGTATGTCTTTGTTACGTGGTGTCAGTGTATGTCAAAATACTTGGTGTAAGTGTATGTCTTTGTTACTTGGTGTAATTGTCTGTCTTTGTTACTTGGTGTAAGTGTGTGTCTTTGTTACTTGGTGTAAATGTATGTCTTAGTTACTTGGTGTCAGTGTATGTCTGTGTTCCTTGATGTAAGTGTGTGTCTTAGTTACTTGGTGTCAGTGTATGTCTTTGTTACTTGGTGTCAGTGTGTATCTGTGTTACTGGGTATCAGTGTATGTCTTTGTGACTTGGTGTCAATGTATGTCTTTGTTACTGGGTGTCAGTGTGTGTCTGTGTTACTGGGTATCAGTGTATGTCTTTGTGACTTAGTATCAGTGTATGTCTTTGTTACTGGGTTTCAGTGTGTGTCTGTGTTACTGGGTATCATTGTCTGTCTTTGTGACTTGGTATCAGTGCATGTCTGTGTTACTGGGTGTCAGTGTGTGTCTGTGTTCCTGGGTATCAGTGTATGTCTTTGTGACTTGGTGTCAGTGTATGTCTTTGTTACTGGGTGTCAGTGTGTGTCTTTGTGACTTGGTGTCAGTGTATGTCTTTGTGACTTGGTGTAAGTGTGTGTCTGTGATACTGGGTATCAGTGTATGTCTTTGTTACTTGGTGTCAGTGTAAGTCTTTGTTACTTGGTGTAAGTGTGTGACTGTGTATCAGTGTATGACTTTGTGACTTGGTGTCAGTGTATGTCTTTGTTACAGGGTGTCAGTGTGTGTCTTTGTGACTTGGTGTCAGTGTATGTCTGTGTTACTGGGGGTCAGTGTGTGTCTTTGTGACTTGGTGTCAGTGTATGTCTTTGTTACTTGGTGTAAGTGTGTGTCTGTGTTACTGGGTATCAGTGTATGTCTTTGTTACTTGGTGTAAGTGTGTTTCTGTGTTACTGGGTATCAGTGTATGTCTTTTTTACTTGCTGTAAGTGTATGTCAAAATACTTGGTGGAAGTGTATGTCTTTGTTACTTGGTGTAATTGTCTGTCTTTGTTAATTGGTGTAAGTGCATGTCTTTGTTACTTGGTGTCAGTGTATGTCTGTGTTACTGAGTATCAGTGTATGTCTTTGTGACTTGGTGTCAATGTATGTCTTTGTTACTGGGTGTCAGTGTGTGTCTGTGTTCCTGGGTATCAGTGTATGTCTTTGTGACTTGGTGTCAGTGTATGTCTTTGTTACTGGCTGTCAGTGTGTGTCTTTGTGACTTGTTGTCAGTGTATGTGTTTGTGCCTTGGTTTACGTGTGTGTCTGTGATACTGGGTATCAGTGTATGTCTTTGTTACTTGGTGTCAGTGTGTGTCTTAGTGACTTGGTGTCAGTGTATGTCTTTGTGACTTGGTGTAAGTGTGTGTCTGTGATACTGGGTATCATTGTATCTCTTTGTTACTTGGTGTCAGTGTATGTCTTTGTTACTTGGTGTATGTGTGTGACTGTGTATCATTGTATGTCTTTGTTACTTGGTGTCAGTGTATGTCTTTGTTACTTGGTGTATGTGTGTGACTGTGTATCAGTGTATGTCTTTGTGACTTGGTGTGAGTGTATGTCTTTGTTACAGGGTGTCAGTGTGTGTCTTTGTTACTTGGTGTCAGTTTATGTCTTTGTTACTTGGTGTAAGTGTGTGTCTGTGTTACTGGGTATCAGTGTATGTCTTTGTTACTTGGTGTAAGTGTGTTTCTGTGTTACTGGGTATCAGTGTATGTCTTTTTTACTTGCTGTAAGTGTATGTCAAAATACTTGGTGTAAGTGTATGTCTTTGTTACTTGGTGTAATTGTCTGTCTTTGTTACTTGGTGTAAGTGCATGTCTTTGTTACTTGGTGTCAGTGTATGTCTGTGTTACTGGGTATCAGTGTATGTCTTTGTGACTTGGTGTCAATGTATGTCTTTGTTAATGGGTGTCAGTGTGTGTCTGTGTTCCTGGGTATCAGTGTATGTCTTTGTGACTTGGTGTCAATGTATGTCTTTGTTACTGGGTGTCAGTGTATGTCTTTGTTACTGGCTGTCAGTGTGTGTCTTTGTGACTTGTTGTCAGTGTATGTGTTTGTGCCTTGGTGTAAGTGAATGTCTGTGATACTGGATATCAGTGTATGTCTTTGTTACTTGGTGTCAGTGTATGTCTTTGTTACTTGGTGTAAGTGTGTGTCTGTGTATCAGTGTATGTCTTTGTGACATGGTATCAGTGTATGTCTTTGTTACTTGGTGTAAGTGTGTTTCTGTTTTACTGGATATCAGTGTATGTCTTTTTTACTTGGTGTCAGTTTATGTCAAAATACTTCGTGTAAGTGTATGTCTTTGTTACTTGATGTAATTGTCTGTCTTTGTTACTTGGTGTAAGTGTATGTCTTTGTCAATTGGTATCAGTGTATGTCTGTGTTCCTTGGTGTAAGTGTGTGTCTTTGTTGCTTGGTGTAAGTTTATGTCTTTGTTACTTGGTGTCAGTGTATGTCTTTGTTACTTGGTGTCAGTGTGTGTCTGTGTTACTGGGTATCAATGTCTGTCTTTGTTACTTGGTGTAAGTGTGTGTCTGTGTTACTGGGTATCAGTGTATGTCTTTGTTACTTGGTGTCAGTGTATGTCAAAATACTTGGTGTAAGTGTATTTCTTTGTTACTTGGTGTCAGTGTATGTCTTTGTTACTTGGTGTAAGTGTGTGACTGTGTATCAGTGTATGTCTTTGTGACTTGGTGTCAGTGTATGTCTTTGTTACAGGGTGTCAGTGTGTGTCTTTGTGACTTGGTGTCAGTGTATGTCTGTTTTCCTGGGGGTCAGTGTGTGTCTTTGTGACTTGGTGTCAGTGTATGTCTTTGTTACTTGGTGTAAGTGTGTGTCTGTGTTACTGGGTATCAGTGTATGTCATTTTAATTGCTGTCAGTGTATGTCAAAATACTTGGTGTAAGTGTATGTCTTTGTTACTTGGTGTAATTGTCTGTCTTTGTTACTTGGTGTAAGTGCATGTCTTTCTTACTTGGTGTCAGTGTATGTCTGTGTTACTGGGTATCAGTGTATGTCTTTGTGACTTGGTGTCAATGTATGTCTTTGTTACTGGGTGTCAGTGTGTGTCTGTGTTCCTGGGTATCAGTGTATGTCTTTGTGACTTGGTATCAGTGTATGTCTTTGTTACTGGGTGTCAGTGTTTGTCTGTGTTCCTGGGTATCAGTGTATGTATTTGTGACTTGGTGTCAGTGTATGTCTTTGTTACTGGGTGTCAGTGTGTGTCTTTGTGTCTTGGTGTCAGTGTATGTCTGTGTTACTGGGGGTCAGTGTGTGTCTTTGTGACTTGGTGCCAGTGTATGTCTTTGTTACTTGGTGTAAGTGTGTGTCTGTGTTACTGGGTATCAGTGTATGTCTTTGTTACTTGGTGTAAGTGTGTTTCTGTGTTACTGGGTATCAGTGTATGTCTTTTTTACTTGGTGTCAGTGTATTTCAAAATACTTCGTGAAAGTGTATGTCTTTGTTACTTGATGTAATTGTCAGTCTTTGTTACTTGGTGTAAGTGTATGTCTTTGTTAATTGGTGTCAGTGTATGTCTGTGTTCCTTGGTGTAAGTGTGTGTCTTTGTTGCTTGGTGTAAGTTTATGTCTTTGTTACTTGGTGTCAGTGTATGTCTTTGTTACTTGGTGTCAGTGTGTGTCTGTGTTACTGGGAATCAATGTCTGTCTTTGTTACTTGGTGTAAGTGTGTGTCTGTGTTACTGGGTATCAGTGTATGTCTTTGTTACTTGGTGTCAGTGTATGTCAAAGTACTTGGTGTAAGTGTATGTCTTTGTTACTTGGTGTAATTGTCTGTCTTTGTTACTTGGTGTCAGTGTTTGTCTCAGTTACTTGGTGTCAGTGTATGTCTGTGTTCCTTGATGTAAGTGTGTGCCTTTGTTACTTGGTGTAAGTGTATGTCTTTGTTACTTGGTGTCAGTGTATGTCTTTGTTACTTGGTGTCAGTGTGTATCTGTGTTACTGGGTATCAGTGTATGTCTTTGTGACTTGGTGTCAATGTATGTCTTTGTTACTGGGTGTCAGTGTGTGTGTTTGTGCCTTGGTGTAAGAGTGTGTCTGTGATACTTGGTATCAGTGTATGTCTTTGTTACTTGGTGGAAGTGTGTGTCTGTGTATCAGTGTATGTCTTTGTGACTCGGTGTCAGTGTATGTCTTTGTTACAGGGTGTCAGTGTGTGTCTTTGTGACTTGGTGTCAGTGTGTGTCTGTGTTACTGGGGGTCAGTGTGTGTCTTTGTGACTGGGTATCAGTGCATGTCTTTGTGACTTGGTGTCAATGTATGTCTTTGTCACTGGGTGTCAGTGTGTGTCTGTGTTACTGGTATCAGTGTATGTCTTTGTGACTTGGTATCAGTGTATGTCTTTGTTACTGGGTTTCAGTGTGTGTCTGTGTTACTGGGTATCATTGTCTGTCTTTGTGACTTGGTATCAGTGTATGTCTTTGTTACTGGGTATCAGTGTGTGTCTGTGTTCCTGGGAATCAGTGTATGTCATTGTGACTTGGTGTCAGTGTATGTCTTTGTGACTTGGTGTAAGTGTGTGTCTGTGATGCTGGGTATCAGTGTATGTCTTTGTTACTTGGTGTCAGTGTATGTCTTTGTTACTTGGTGTAAGTGTGTGACTGTGTATCAGTGTATGTCTTTGTGACTTGGTGTCAGTGTATGTCTTTGTTACAGGGTGCCAGTGTGTGTGTTTGTGACTTGGTGTCAGTGTATGTCTGTGTTACTGGGGGTCAGTGTGTGTCTTTGTGACTGGGTATCAGTGTATGTCTTTGTGACTTGGTGTCAATGTATGTCTTTGTCACTGGGTGTCAGTGTGTGTCTGTGTTACTGGGTATCAGTGTATGTCTTTGTGACTTGGTATCAGTGTATGTCTTTTTTACTGGGTTTCAGTGTGTGTCAGTGTTACTGGGTATCATTGTCTGCCTTTGTGACTTGGTATCAGTGTATGTCTTTGTTACTGGGTGTCAGTGTGTGTCTGTGTTACTGGGTATCATTGTCTGTCTTTGTGACTTGGTATCAGTGTATGTCTTTGTTACTGGGTGTCAGTGTGTGTCTGTGTTCCTGGGAATCAGTGTATGTCTTTGTGACTTGGTGTCAGTGTATCTCTTTGTTACTGGGTGTCAGTGTGTGTCATTGTTACTTGGTGGAAGTGTGTGTTTGTGTTACTGGGGGTCAGTGTGTGTCTTTGTGACTTGGTGTCAGTGTAAGTCTTTGTTACTTGGTGTAAGTGTGTGTCTGTGTTACTGGGTATCAGTGCATGTCTTTGTTACTTGGTGTAAGTGTGTTTCTGTGTTACTGGGTATCAGTGTATGTCTTTTTTACTTGCTGTCAGTGCATGTCAAAATACTTGGTGTAAGTGTATGTCTTTGTTACTTGGTGTAAGTGCATGTCTTTGTTACTTGGTGTCAGTGTATGTCTGTGTTCCTTGGTGTAAGTGTTTGTCTTTGTTACTTGGTGTCAGTGTATGTCTGTGTTACTGGGGGTCAGTGTGTGTCTTTGTGACTTGGTGTCAGTGTATGTCTTTGTTACTTGGTGTAAGTGTGTTTCTGTGTTACTGGGTATCAGTGTATGTCTTTTTTACTTGCTGTCAGTGTATGTCAAAATACTTGGTGTAAGTGTATGTCTTTGTTACTTGGTGTAATTGTCTGTCTTTGTTACTTGGTGTAAGTGCATGTCTTTCTTACTTGGTGTCAGTGTATGTCTGTGTTACTGGGTATCAGTGTATGTCTTTGTGACTTGGTGCCAATGTATGTCTTTGTTACTGGGTTTCCGTGTGTGTCTGTGTTCCTGGGTATCAGTGTATGTCTTTGTGACTTGGTATCAATGTATGTCTTTGTTACTGGGTGTCAGTGTGTGTCTGTGTTCCTGGGTATCAGTGTATGTCTTTGTGACTTGGTGTCAGTGTATGTCTTTGTTACTGGGTGTCAGTGTGTGTCTTTGTGACTTGTTGTCAGTGTATGTGTTTGTGCCTTGGTGTAAGTGTGTGTCTCTGATACTGGGTATCAGTGTATGTTTTTGTTACTTGGTGTCAGTGTATGTCTTTGTTACTTGGTGTAAGTGTGTGCCTGTGTATCAGTGTATGTCTTTGTGACTTGGTGTCAGTGTATGTCTTTGTTACAGGGTGTCAGTGTGTGTCTTTGTGACTTGGTGTCAGTGTATGTCTGTGTTACTGGGGGTCAGTGTGTGTCTTTGTGACTTGGTGCCAGTGTATGTCTTTGTTACTTGGTGTAAGTGTGTCTGTGTTACTGGGTATCAGTGTATGTCTTTGTTACTTGGTGTAAGTGTGTTTCTGTGTTACTGGGTATCAGTGTATGTCTTTTTTACTTGGTGTCAGTGTATGTCAAAATACTTCGTGTAAGTGTATGTCTTTGTTACTTGATGTAATTGTCTGTCTTTGTTACTTGGTGTAAGTGTATGTCTTTGTTAATTGGTGTCAGTGTATGTCTGTGTTCCTTGGTGTAAGTGTGTGTCTTTGTTGCTTGGTGTAAGTTTATGTCTTTGTTACTTGGTGTCAGTGTATGTCTTTGTTACTTGGTGTCAGTGTGTGTCTGTGTTACTGGGTATCAATGTCTGTCTTTGTTACTTGGTGTAAGTGTGTGTCTGTGTTACTGGGTATCAGTGTATGTCTTTGTTACTTGGTGACAGTGTATGTCAAAATACTTGGTGTAAGTGTATGTCTTTGTTACTTGGTGTAATTGTCTGACTTTGTTACTTGGTGTAAGTGTATGTCTTAGTTACTTGGTGTCAGTGTATGTCTGTGTTCCTTGATGTAAGTGTGTGTCTTTGTTACTTGGTGTCAGTGTATGTCTTTGTTACTTGGTGTAAGTGTATGTCTTTATTACTTGGTGTCAGTGTGTATCTGTGTTACTGGGTATCAGTGTATGTCTTTGTGACTTGGTGTCAATGTATGTCTTTGTTACTGGGTGTCGGTGTGTGTCTTTGTGACTTGGTGTCAGTGTATGTCTTTGTGCCTTGGTGTAAGAGTGTGTCTGTGATACTGGGTATCAGTGTATGTCTTTGTTACTTGGTGGAAGTGTGTGTCTGTGTATCAGTGTATGTCTTTGTGACTTGGTGTCAGTGTATGTCTTTGTTACAGGGTGTCAGTGTGTGTCTTTGTGACTTGGTGTCAGTGTATGTCTGTGTTACTGGGGGTCAGTGTGTGCCTTTGTGACTTGGTGTCAGTGTATGTCTTTGTTACTTGGTGTCAGTGTATGTCTTTGTTACTGGGTGTGATTGTATTTCTTTGTTACTTGGTGTAAGTGTAAGTCAAAATACCTGGTGTATGTGTATGTCTGTGTTACTTGGTGTAAGTGTGTGTCTTTGTTACTTGGTGTAAGTGTGTGTCTGTGTTACTGGGTATCAATGTCTGTCTTTGTTACTTGGTGTAAGTGTGTTTCTGTGTGACTGGGTATCAGTGTATGTCTTTTTTACTTGGTGTCAGTGTATGTCAAAATACTTGGTGTAAGTTGTATGTCTTTGTTACTTGGTGTAAGTGCATGTCTTTGTTACTTGGTGTCAGTGTATGTCTGTGTTCCTTGGTGTAAGTGTGCGTCTTTGTTACTTGGTGTAAGTGTATGTCTTTGTTACTTGGTGTCGGTGTAAGTCTTTGTTACTTGGTGTCAGTGTGTGTCTGTGTTACTGGTTATCAGTGTGTGTCTGTGTTACTGGGTATCAGTGTATGTCTTTGTGACTTGGTATCAGTGTATGTCTTTGTCACTGGGTGTCAGTGTGTGTCTGTGTTACTGGGTATCAGTGTATGTCTTTGTGACTTGGTATCAGTGTATGTCTTTGTTACTGGGTGTCAGTGTGTGTCTGTGTTCCTGGGTATCAGTGTATGTCTTTGTGACTTGGTGTCAGTGTATCTCTTTGTTACTGGGTGTCAGTGTGGGTCCTTGTGACTTGGTGTCAGCGTATGTCTTTGTGACTCGGTGTAAGTGTGTGTCTGTGATACTGGGTATCAGTGTATGTCTTTGTTACTTGGTGTCAGTGTATGTCTTTGTTACTTGGTGTAAGTGTGTGACTGGGTATCAGTGTATGTCTTTGTGACTTGGTGCCAATGTATGTCTTTGTTACTGGGTTTCCGTGTGTGTCTGTGTTCCTGGGTATCAGTGTATGTCTTTGTGACTTGGTATCAATGTATGTCTTTGTTACTGGGTGTCAGTGTGTGTCTGTGTTCCTGGGTATCAGTGTATGTCTTTGTGACTTGGTGTCAGTGTATGTCTTTGTTACTGGGTGTCAGTGTGTGTCTTTGTGACTTGTTGTCAGTGTATGTGTTTGTGCCTTGGTGTAAGTGTGTGTCTCTGATACTGGGTATCAGTGTATGTTTTTGTTACTTGGTGACAGTGTATGTCAAAATACTTGGTGTAAGTGTATGTCTTTGTTACTTGGTGTAATTGTCTGACTTTGTTACTTGGTGTAAGTGTATGTCTTAGTTACTTGGTGTCAGTGTATGTCTGTGTTCCTTGATGTAAGTGTGTGTCTTTGTTACTTGGTGTCAGTGTATGTCTTTGTTACTTGGTGTAAGTGTATGTCTTTATTACTTGGTGTCAGTGTGTATCTGTGTTACTGGGTATCAGTGTATGTCTTTGTGACTTGGTGTCAATGTATGTCTTTGTTACTGGGTGTCGGTGTGTGTCTTTGTGACTTGGTGTCAGTGTATGTCTTTGTGCCTTGGTGTAAGAGTGTGTCTGTGATACTGGGTATCAGTGTATGTCTTTGTTACTTGGTGGAAGTGTGTGTCTGTGTATCAGTGTATGTCTTTGTGACTTGGTGTCAGTGTATGTCTTTGTTACAGGGTGTCAGTGTGTGTCTTTGTGACTTGGTGTCAGTGTATGTCTGTGTTACTGGGGGTCAGTGTGTGCCTTTGTGACTTGGTGTCAGTGTATGTCTTTGTTACTTGGTGTCAGTGTATGTCTTTGTTACTGGGTGTGATTGTATTTCTTTGTTACTTGGTGTAAGTGTAAGTCAAAATACCTGGTGTATGTGTATGTCTGTGTTACTTGGTGTAAGTGTGTGTCTTTGTTACTTGGTGTAAGTGTGTGTCTGTGTTACTGGGTATCAATGTCTGTCTTTGTTACTTGGTGTAAGTGTGTTTCTGTGTGACTGGGTATCAGTGTATGTCTTTTTTACTTGGTGTCAGTGTATGTCAAAATACTTGGTGTAAGTTGTATGTCTTTGTTACTTGGTGTAAGTGCATGTCTTTGTTACTTGGTGTCAGTGTATGTCTGTGTTCCTTGGTGTAAGTGTGCGTCTTTGTTACTTGGTGTAAGTGTATGTCTTTGTTACTTGGTGTCAGTGTAAGTCTTTGTTACTTGGTGTCAGTGTGTGTCTGTGTTACTGGTTATCAGTGTGTGTCTGTGTTACTGGGTATCAGTGTATGTCTTTGTGACTTGGTATCAGTGTATGTCTTTGTCACTGGGTGTCAGTGTGTGTCTGTGTTACTGGGTATCAGTGTATGTCTTTGTGACTTGGTATCAGTGTATGTCTTTGTTACTGGGTGTCAGTGTGTGTCTGTGTTCCTGGGTATCAGTGTATGACTTTGTGACTTGGTGTCAGTGTATCTCTTTGTTACTGGGTGTCAGTGTGGGTCCTTGTGACTTGGTGTCAGCGTATGTCTTTGTGACTCGGTGTAAGTGTGTGTCTGTGATACTGGGTATCAGTGTATGTCTTTGTTACTTGGTGTCAGTGTATGTCTTTGTTACTTGGTGTAAGTGTGTGACTGGGTATCAGTGTATGTCTTTGTGACTTGGTGCCAATGTATGTCTTTGTTACTGGGTTTCCGTGTGTGTCTGTGTTCCTGGGTATCAGTGTATGTCTTTGTGACTTGGTATCAATGTATGTCTTTGTTACTGGGTGTCAGTGTGTGTCTGTGTTCCTGGGTATCAGTGTATGTCTTTGTGACTTGGTGTCAGTGTATGTCTTTGTTACTGGGTGTCAGTGTGTGTCTTTGTGACTTGTTGTCAGTGTATGTGTTTGTGCCTTGGTGTAAGTGTGTGTCTCTGATACTGGGTATCAGTGTATGTTTTTGTTACTTGGTGTCAGTGTATGTCTTTGTTACTTGGTGTAAGTGTGTGCCTGTGTATCAGTGTATGTCTTTGTGACTTGGTGTCAGTGTATGTCTTTGTTACAGGGTGTCAGTGTGTGTCTTTGTGACTTGGTGTCAGTGTATGTCTGTGTTACTGGGGGTCAGTGTGTGTCTTTGTGACTTGGTGCCAGTGTATGTCTTTGTTACTTGGTGTAAGTGTGTCTGTGTTACTGGGTATCAGTGTATGTCTTTGTTACTTGGTGTAAGTGTGTTTCTGTGTTACTGGGTATCAGTGTATGTCTTTTTTACTTGGTGTCAGTGTATGTCAAAATACTTCGTGTAAGTGTATGTCTTTGTTACTTGATGTAATTGTCTGTCTTTGTTACCTGGTGTAAGTGTATGTCTTTGTTAATTGGTGTCAGTGTATGTCTGTGTTCCTTGGTGTAAGTGTGTGTCTTTGTTGCTTGGTGTAAGTTTATGTCTTTGTTACTTGGTGTCAGTGTATGTCTTTGTTACTTGGTGTCAGTGTGTGTCTGTGTTACTGGGTATCAATGTCTGTCTTTGTTACTTGGTGTAAGTGTGTGTCTGTGTTACTGGGTATCAGTGTATGTCTTTGTTACTTGGTGACAGTGTATGTCAAAATACTTGGTGTAAGTGTATGTCTTTGTTACTTGGTGTAATTGTCTGTCTTTGTTACTTGGTGTAAGTGTATGTCTTAGTTACTTGGTGTCAGTGTATGTCTGTGCTCCTTGATGTAAGTGTGTGTCTTTGTTACTTGGTGTCAGTGTATGTCTTTGTTACTTGGTGTAAGTGTATGTCTTTATTACTTGGTGTCAGTGTGTATCTGTGTTACTGGGTATCAGTGTATGTCTTTGTGACTTGGTGTCAATGTATGTCTTTGTTACTGGGTGTCGGTGTGTGTCTTTGTGACTTGGTGTCAGTGTATGTCTTTGTGCCTTGGTGTAAGAGTGTGTCTGTGATACTGGGTATCAGTGTATGTCTTTGTTACTTGGTGGAAGTGTGTGTCTGTGTATCAGTGTATGTCTTTGTGACTTGGTGTCAGTGTATGTCTTTGTTACAGGGTGTCAGTGTGTGTCTTTGTGACTTGGTGTCAGTGTATGTCTGTGTTACTGGGGGTCAGTGTGTGCCTTTGTGACTTGGTGTCAGTGTATGTCTTTGTTACTTGGTGTCAGTGTATGTCTTTGTTACTGGGTGTGATTGTATTTCTTTGTTACTTGGTGTAAGTGTAAGTCAAAATACCTGGTGTATGTGTATGTCTGTGTTACTTGGTGTAAGTGTGTGTCTTTGTTACTTGGTGTAAGTGTGTGTCTGTGTTACTGGGTATCAATGTCTGTCTTTGTTACTTGGTGTAAGTGTGTTTCTGTGTGACTGGGTATCAGTGTATGTCTTTTTTACTTGGTGTCAGTGTATGTCAAAATACTTGGTGTAAGTTGTATGTCTTTGTTACTTGGTGTAAGTGCATGTCTTTGTTACTTGGTGTCAGTGTATGTCTGTGTTCCTTGGTGTAAGTGTGCGTCTTTGTTACTTGGTGTAAGTGTATGTCTTTGTTACTTGGTGTCAGTGTAAGTCTTTGTTACTTGGTGTCAGTGTGTGTCTGTGTTACTGGTTATCAGTGTGTGTCTGTGTTACTGGGTATCAGTGTATGTCTTTGTGACTTGGTATCAGTGTATGTCTTTGTCACTGGGTGTCAGTGTGTGTCTGTGTTACTGGGTATCAGTGTATGTCTTTGTGACTTGGTATCAGTGTATGTCTTTGTTACTGGGTGTCAGTGTGTGTCTGTGTTCCTGGGTATCAGTGTATGTCTTTGTGACTTGGTGTCAGTGTATCTCTTTGTTACTGGGTGTCAGTGTGGGTCCTTGTGACTTGGTGTCAGCGTATGTCTTTGTGACTCGGTGTAAGTGTGTGTCTGTGATACTGGGTATCAGTGTATGTCTTTGTTACTTGGTGTCAGTGTATGTCTTTGTTACTTGGTGTAAGTGTGTGACTGGGTATCAGTGTATGTCTTTGTGACTTGGTGCCAATGTATGTCTTTGTTACTGGGTTTCCGTGTGTGTCTGTGTTCCTGGGTATCAGTGTATGTCTTTGTGACTTGGTATCAATGTATGTCTTTGTTACTGGGTGTCAGTGTGTGTCTGTGTTCCTGGGTATCAGTGTATGTCTTTATGACTTGGTGTCAGTGTATGTCTTTGTTACTGGGTGTCAGTGTGTGTCTTTGTGACTTGTTGTCAGTGTATGTGTTTGTGCCTTGGTGTAAGTGTGTGTCTCTGATACTGGGTATCAGTGTATGTTTTTGTTACTTGGTGTCAGTGTATGTCTTTGTTACTTGGTGTAAGTGTGTGCCTGTGTATCAGTGTATGTCTTTGTGACTTGGTGTCAGTGTATGTCTTTGTTACAGGGTGTCAGTGTGTGTCTTTGTGACTTGGTGTCAGTGTATGTCTGTGTTACTGGGGGTCAGTGTGTGTCTTTGTGACTTGGTGCCAGTGTATGTCTTTGTTACTTGGTGTAAGTGTGTCTGTGTTACTGGGTATCAGTGTATGTCTTTGTTACTTGGTGTAAGTGTGTTTCTGTGTTACTGGGTATCAGTGTATGTCTTTTTTACTTGGTGTCAGTGTATGTCAAAATACTTCGTGTAAGTGTATGTCTTTGTTACTTGATGTAATTGTCTGTCTTTGTTACTTGGTGTAAGTGTATGTCTTTGTTAATTGGTGTCAGTGTATGTCTGTGTTCCTTGGTGTAAGTGTGTGTCTTTGTTGCTTGGTGTAAGTTTATGTCTTTGTTACTTGGTGTCAGTGTATGTCTTTGTTACTTGGTGTCAGTGTGTGTCTGTGTTACTGGGTATCAATGTCTGTCTTTGTTACTTGGTGTAAGTGTGTGTCTGTGTTACTGGGTATCAGTGTATGTCTTTGTTACTTGGTGACAGTGTATGTCAAAATACTTGGTGTAAGTGTATGTCTTTGTTACTTGGTGTAATTGTCTGTCTTTGTTACTTGGTGTAAGTGTATGTCTTAGTTACTTGGTGTCAGTGTATGTCTGTGTTCCTTGATGTAAGTGTGTGTCTTTGTTACTTGGTGTCAGTGTATGTCTTTGTTACTTGGTGTAAGTGTATGTCTTTATTACTTGGTGTCAGTGTGTATCTGTGTTACTGGGTATCAGTGTATGTCTTTGTGACTTGGTGTCAATGTATGTCTTTGTTACTGGGTGTCGGTGTGTGTCTTTGTGACTTGGTGTCAGTGTATGTCTTTGTGCCTTGGTGTAAGAGTGTGTCTGTGATACTGGGTATCAGTGTATGTCTTTGTTACTTGGTGGAAGTGTGTGTCTGTGTATCAGTGTATGTCTTTGTGACTTGGTGTCAGTGTATGTCTTTGTTACAGGGTGTCAGTGTGTGTCTTTGTGACTTGGTGTCAGTGTATGTCTGTGTTACTGGGGGTCAGTGTGTGCCTTTGTGACTTGGTGTCAGTGTATGTCTTTGTTACTTGGTGTCAGTGTATGTCTTTGTTACTGGGTGTGATTGTATTTCTTTGTTACTTGGTGTAAGTGTAAGTCAAAATACCTGGTGTATGTGTATGTCTGTGTTACTTGGTGTAAGTGTGTGTCTTTGTTACTTGGTGTAAGTGTGTGTCTGTGTTACTGGGTATCAATGTCTGTCTTTGTTACTTGGTGTAAGTGTGTTTCTGTGTGACTGGGTATCAGTGTATGTCTTTTTTACTTGGTGTCAGTGTATGTCATAATACTTGGTGTAAGTTGTATGTCTTTGTTACTTGGTGTAAGTGCATGTCTTTGTTACTTGGTGTCAGGGTATGTCTGTGTTCCTTGGTGTAAGTGTGCGTCTTTGTTACTTGGTGTAAGTGTATGTCTTTGTAACTTGGTGTCAGTGTAAGTCTTTGTTACTTGGTGTCAGTGTGTGTCTGTGTTACTGGTTATCAGTGTGTGTCTGTGTTACTGGGTATCAGTGTATGTCTTTGTGACTTGGTATCAGTGTATGTCTTTGTCACTGGGTGTCAGTGTGTGTCTGTGTTACTGGGTATCAGTGTATGTCTTTGTGACTTGGTATCAGTGTATGTCTTTGTTACTGGGTGTCAGTGTGTGTCTGTGTTCCTGGGTATCAGTGTATGTCTTTGTGACTTGGTGTCAGTGTATCTCTTTGTTACTGGGTGTCAGTGTGGGTCCTTGTGACTTGGTGTCAGCGTATGTCTTTGTGACTCGGTGTAAGTGTGTGTCTGTGATACTGGGTATCAGTGTATGTCTTTGTTACTTGGTGTCAGTGTATGTCTTTGTTACTTGGTGTAAGTGTGTGACTGTGTATCAGTGTATGTCTTTGTGACTTGGTGTCAGTGTATGTCTTTGTTACAGGGTGTCAGTGTGTGTGTTTGTGACTTGGTGTCAGTGTATGTCTGTGTTACTGGGGGTCAGTGTGTGTCTTTGTGACTTGATGTCAGTGTATGTCTTTGTTACTTGGTGTAAGTGTGTGTCTGTGTTACTGGGTATCAGTGAATGTCTTTGTTACTTGGTGTAAGTGTGTTTCTGTGTTACTGGGTATCAGTGTATGTCTTTTTTACTTGCTGTCAGTGCATGTCAAAATACTTGGTGTAAGTGTATGTCTTTGTTCCTTGGTGTAATTGTCTGTCTTTGTTACTTGGTGTAAGTGCATGTCTTTGTTACTTGGTGTCAGTGTATGTCTGTGTTCCTTGGTGTAAGTGCGTGTCTTTGTTACTTGGTGTAAGTGTATGTCTTTGTTACTTGGTGTCAGTGTATGTCTTTGTTACTGGGTGTCAGTGTGTGTCTGTGTTACTGGGTATCAGTGTATGTCTTTGTGACTTGGTATCAGTGTATGTCTTTGTTACTGGGTGTCAGTGTGTGTCTGTGTTCCTGGGTATCAGTGTATGTATTTGTGACTTGGTGTCAGTGTATATCTTTGTTACTGGGTGTCAGTGTGTGTCTTTGTGACTTGGTGTCAGTGTATGTGTTTGTGCCTTGGTGTAAGAGTGTGTCTGTGATACTGGGTATCAGTGTATGTCTTTGTTACTTGGTGGAAGTGTGTGTCTGTGTATCAGTGTATGTCTTTGTAACTTGGTGTCAGTGTATGTCTTTGTTACTTGGTGTAAGTGCATGTAGTTGTTAGTTGGTGTCAGTGTATGTGTTTGTGACTTGGTGTCAGTGTATGTCTTTGTTACTGGGTTTTAGTGTATGTCTTTGTTACAGGGTGTCAGTGTGTGTCTTTGTGACTTGGTGTCAGTGTATGTCTTTGTTACTTGGTGTAAGTGCATGTAGTTGTTAGTTGGTGTCAGTGTATGTGTTTGTGACTTGGTGTCAGTGTATGTCTTTGTTACTGGGTGTTAGTGTATTTCTTTGTTACTTGGTGTAAGTGTAAGTCAAAATACCTGGTGTTTGTGTATGTCTGTGTTACTTGGTGTAAGTGTGTGTCTTTGTTACTTGGTGTAAGTGTGTGTCTGTGTTACTGGGTATCAATGTCTGTCTTTGTTACTTGGTGTAAGTGTGTTTCTGTGTGACTGGGTATCAGTGTATGTCTTTTTTACTTGGTGTCAGTGTATGTCAAAATACTTGGTGTAAGTTGTATGTCTTTGTTACTTGGTGTAAGTGCATGTCTTTGTTACTTGGTGTCAGTGTATGTCTGTGTTCCTTGGTGTAAGTGTGCGTCTTTGTTACTTGGTGTAAGTGTATGTCATTGTTACTTGGTGTCAGTGTAAGTCTTTGTTACTTGGTGTCAGTGTGTGTCTGTGTTACTGGGTATCAGTGTATGTCTTTGTGACTTGGTGTCAATGTATGTCTTTGTCACTGGGTGTCAGTGTGTGTCTGTGTTACTGGGTATCAGTGTATGTCTTTGTGACTTGGTATCAGTGTATGTCTTTGTTACTGGGTGTCAGTGTGTGTCTGTGTTCCTGGGTATCAGTGTATGTCTTTGTGACTTGGTGTCAGTGTATGTCTTTGTTACTGGGAGTCAGTGTGTGTCTTTGTGACTTGGTGTCAGTGTATGTGTTTGTGCCTTGGTGTAAGTGTGTGTCTGTGTATCAGTGTATGTCTTTGTGACTTGGTGTCAGTGTATGTCTTTGTTACTTGGTGTAAGTGTGTGTCTGTGTATCAGTTTATGTCTTTGTGACTTGGTGTCAGTGTATGTCTTTGTTACAGGGTGTCAGTGTGTGTCTTTGTGACTTGGTGTCAGTTTATGTCTGTGTTACTGGGGGTCAGTGTATGTCTTTGTTACTTGGTATAAGTGTGTTTCTGTGTTACTGGGTATCAGTGTATGACCTTTTTACTTGGTGTCAGTGTATGTCAAAATACTTGGTGTAAGTGTATGTCTTTGTTAATTGGTGTCAGTGTATGTCTGTGTTCCTTGGTGTAAGTGTGTGTCTTTGTTGCTTGGTGTAAGTTTATGTCTTTGTTACTTGGTGTCAGTGTATGTCTTTGTTACTTGGTGTCAGTGTGTGTCTGTGTTACTGGGTATCAGTGTATGTCTTTGTGACTTGGTGTCAATGTATGTCTTTGTTACTGGGTGTCAGTGTGTGTCTGTGTTACTGGGTATCAGTGTATGTCTTTGTGACTTGGTGTAAGTGTATGTCTTTGTTATTGGGTGTCAGTGTGTGTCTGTGTTACTGGGTATCATTGTCTGTCTTTGTGACTTGGTATCAGTGTATGTCTTTGTTACTGGGTGTCAGTGCGTGTCTGTGTTCCTGCGTATCAGTGTATGTCTTTGTGACTTGGTGTCAGTGTATGTCTTTGTTACTGGGTGTCAGAGTGTGTCTTTGTGACTTGGTGTCAGTGTATTTCTTTGTGACTTGGTGTAAGTGTGTGTCTGTGATACTGGGTTTCAGTGCATGTCTTTGTAACTTGGTGTCAGTGTATGTCTTTGTTACAGGGTGTCAGTGTGTGTCTTTGTGACTTGGTGTCGGTGTATGTCTTTGTTACTTGGTGTAATTGTGTGTCTGTGTATCAGTGTATGTCTTTGTGACTTGGTGTCAGTGTATGTCTTTGTTACAGGGTGTCAGTGTGTGTCTTTGTGACTTGGTGTCAGTGTATGTCTGTGTTACTGGGGTTTCAGTGTGTGTCTTTGTGACTTGGTGTCAGTGCATGTCTTTGTTACTTGGTGTCAGTGTATGTCTGTGTAACTTGGTGTAAGTGTGTGTCTTTGTGACTTGGTATCAGTGTATGTCTTTGTTACTGGGTATCAGTGTGTGTCTGTGTTCCTGGGTATCAGTGTATGTCTTTGTGACTTGGTGTCAGTGTGTGTCTTTGTTACTGGGTGTCAGTGTGTGTCTTTGTGACTTGGTGTCAGTGTATGTCTTTGTGACTTGGTGTAAGTGTATGTCTTTGTTGCAGGGTGTCAGTGTGTGTCTTTGTGACTTGGTGGCAGTGTATGTCTGTGTTACTGGGGGTCAGTGTGTGCCTTTGTGACTTGGTGTCAGTGTATGTCTTTGTTACTTGGTGTAAGCGTGTGTCTGTGATACAGGGTATCAGTGTATGTCTTTGTTACTTGGTGTCAGTGTATGTCTGTGTAACTTGGTGTAAGTGTGTGTCTGTGTATCAGTGTATGTCTTTGTGACTTGGTGTCAGTGTTTGTCTTTGTTACTGGGTATCAGTGTATGTCTTTGTTACTTGGTGTAAGTGTGTGTCTGTGTTACTGGGTATCAGTGTATGTCTTTGTTACTTGGTGTCAGTGTATGTCAAAATAATTGGTGTAAGTGTATGTCTTTGTTAGTTGGTGTAATTGGCTGTCTTTGTTACTTGTTGTAAGTGTATGTCTTTGTTACTGGGTGTCAGTGTGTGTCTTTGTGACTTGGTGTCAGTGTATGTCTGTGTTACTGGGGTTCAGTGTTTGTCTGTGTTACTGGGGGTCAGTGTGTGGTTCTAACCGGGTGTCAGTGTGTGTCTGTGTTACTGTGTATCAGTGTATGTCTTTGTTACTTGGTGTAAGTGTATGTAGTTATTAGTTGGTGTCAGTGTATGTGTTTGTGACTTGGTGTCAGTGTATGTCTTTGTTACTGGGTGTTAGTGTATGTCTGTGTTACTGGGCATCAATGTCTGTCTCTGTTACTTGGTGTAAGTGTGTGTCTGTGTTACTGGGTATCTGTGTGTCTTTGTTACTTGATGTAAGTGTAAGTCAAAATACTTTGTGTAAGAGTATGTCTGTGTTACCTGGTGTAAGTGTAAGTCTTTGTTACTTGGTGTAAGTGTGTGTCTGTGTTACTGGGTATCAGTGTCTGTCTTTGTTACTTGGTGTAAGTGTGTGTCTGTGTTACTGGGGGTCAGTGTGTGCTTCTAACTGGGTGTCAGTGTGTGTCTTGGTTACTGGGTATCAGTGTATGTCTTTGTTACTTGGTGTAAGTGTTTTTCTTTGTTACTTGGTGTCAGTGTATGTGTTTGTGACTTGGTGTCAGTGTCTGTCTTTGTTACTGGGTGTCAGTGTATGTCTGTGCTACTTGGTGTAAGTGTATATCTTTGTTACTTGGTGTAAGTGTATGTCTTTGTTACTTGGTGTCAGCGCATGTCTGTGTTACTTGGTGTCAGTGCATGTCTTTGTTCCTGTGTATCAGTGGTTCTCTGTGTCACTGGGTGTCAGTGTGTGTTTGGTTTTGTTACTGGGAGTCAGTGTGTGTCTGTGACACTAGGTGTCAGTATTTAGTTTAGTTTGGAGATGCAGCACTTGAACAGGCCCTTCGGCACACCGAGTCTGTGCCGACCATAAGCCACCCATTTATACTAATCCTACACTAATCCCGTATTCCTATCACATCCCCATCTGTCCCTATATATTTCCCTACCACCTACCTATACTAGGGGCAATTTATGATGGCCAATTAACCTATCAACCTGCAAGTCTTTGGCATGTGGGAGGAAACGGGAGCACCCGGAGGAAACTCACGCAGACACAGGGAGTACTTGCAAACTCCGCACAGGCAGTACCCAGAATCGAACCCGGGTCCCTGGAGCTGTGAAAATGCGTTGCTAACCACTGCACCAATGTGCCCCCACCCCACCCCCCCACTGTGTGCCTGTGTTACTGGGTCTCAGTGTATGTCTTTGTTACTTGGTGTAAGTGTGTTTCTGTGTTACTGGGTATCAGTGTCTGTCTTTGTTACTTGGTGTCAGTGTCTGTCAAAATACTTGGTGTACGTGTATGTCTTTGTTACTTGGTGTAATTGTCTGTCTTTGTTACTTGGTGTAAGTGTATGTCTTTGTTACTTGGTGTCAGTGTATGTCTGTGTTCCTTGGTGTAAGTGTGTGTCTTTGATACTTGGTGTAAGTGTATGTCTTTGTTACTTGGTATCAGTGTCTGTCAAAATACTTGGTGTACGTGTATGTCTTTGTTACTTGGTGTAATTGTCTGTCTTTGTTACTTGGTGTAAGTGTATGTCTTTGTTACTTGGTGTCAGTGTATGTCTGTGTTCCTTGGTGTAAGTGTGTGTCTTTGATACTTGGTGTAAGTGTCTGTCTTTGTGACTTGGTGTCAGTGTATGTCTTTATTACTTGGTGTCAGTGTGTGTCTGTGTTACAGAGTATCAGCGTCTGTCTTTGTGACTTGGTGTCTGTGTCTGTGTTTGTTACTTGGTGTAATTGTCTGTCTTTGTTACTTGGTGCAAGTGTATGTCTTTGTGACTTGGTATCAGTGTATGTCTTTGTTACTTGTGTAAGTGTTTTTCTTTGTTACTTGGTGTCAGTGTATGTGTTTGTGACTTGGTGTCAGTGTCTGTCTTTGTTACTGGGTGTCAGTGTATGTCTTTGTTACTTGGTGTAAGTGCATGTCAAAATACTTGGTGTTAGAGTATGTCTGTGCTACTTGGTATCAGTGTATGTCTTTGTTACTTGGTGTCAGTTTGTGTCTGTGTTGCTGGGTATCAGTGTCTGTCTTTGTGACTTGGTATCAGTGTATGTCTTTGTTACTGGGTGACATTGTGTGTCTGTGTTCCTGGGTATCAGTGTATGTCTTTGTGACTTGGTGTCAGTGTATGTTTTTGTTACTGGGTGTCAGTGTATGTCTTTGTGACTTGGTGTAAGTGTGTTTCTGTGTTACTGGGTATCAGTGTCTGTCTTTGTTACTTGGTGTCAGTGTATGTCAAAATAATTGGTGTAAGTGTATGTCTTTGTTACTTGGTGTAATTGTCTGTCTTTGTTACTTGGTGTAAGTGCATGTCTTTGTTACTTGGTGTCAGTGTATGTCTGTGTTCCTTGGTGTAAGTGT
Organism: Heterodontus francisci; assembly: GCF_036365525.1. NCBI lineage: Eukaryota > Metazoa > Chordata > Chondrichthyes > Heterodontiformes > Heterodontidae > Heterodontus > Heterodontus francisci. The sequence goes on along the minus strand of NW_027140415.1, from coordinate 1,314,637 downwards.
GTGTCTTTGATACTTGGTGTAAGTGTATGTCTTTGTTACTTGGTGTCTGTGTATGTTTTTGTTACTGGGTGTCAGTGTGTGTCTTTGTAACTTGATGTCAGTGTATGTCTTCGAGACTTGGTGTAAGTGTGTGTCTTTGTTACTTGGTGTCAGTGTATGTCTGTGTTACTTGGTGTCAGTGTATATCTTTGTTACTTGGTGCAAGTGTGTGTCTGTGTATCAGTGTATGTCTTTGTGACTTGGTGTCAGTGTATGTCTTTGTTACAGGGTCTCAGTGTGTGTCTTTGTGACTTGGTGTAATTGTATGTCTGTGTTACTGGGGGTCAGTGTGTGTCTTTGTGACTTGGTGTCAGTGTATGTCTTTGTTATTTGGTGTAATTGTGTGTCTGTGATACAGGGTATCAGTGTATGTCTTTGTTACTTGGTGTCAGTGTATGTCTGTGTAACTTGGTATAAGTGTGTGTCTGTGTATCAGTGTATGTCTTTGTGACTTGCTGTCAGTGTATGTCTTTGTTACTGGGTATCAGTGTATGTCTTTGTTACTTGGTGTAAGTTTGTGTCTGTGTTACTGGGTATCAGTGTATGTCTTTGTTACTTGGTGTCAGTGTATGAATGTGTAACTTGGTGTAAGTGTGTGTCTGTCTATCAGTGTGTGTCTTTGTGATTTGGTGTCAGTGTATGTCTTTGTTACTGGGTATCAGTGTATGTCATTGTTACTTGGTGTAATTGTATGTCTTTGTTACTTGGTGTCAGTGTATGTCTGTGTTCCTTGGTGTCAGTGTATGTCTTTGTTAATTGGTGTAAGTGTGTTTCTGTTTTACTGGGTATCAGTTTATGTGTTTGTTACATGGTGTCAGTGTATGTCAAAATACTTGGTGTAAGTGTATGTCCTTGTTACTTGGTGTCAGTGTATGTCTTTGTTACTTTGTGTCAGTGTGTGTCTGTGTTACTGGGCATCAGTGTATGTCTTTGTGACTTGGTGTCAATGTATGTCTTTGTTACTAGGTGTCAGTGTGTGTGTGTTACTGGGTATCAGTGTATGTCTTTGTTACTGGGTGTCAGTGTGTGTCTGTGTTCCTGGGTATCAGTGTATGTCTTTGTGACTTGGTGTCAGTGTATGTCTTTGTTACAGGGTGTCAGTGTGTGTCTTTGTGACTTGGTGTCGGTGTATGTCTTTGTTACTTGGTGTAATTGTGTGTCTGTGTATCAGTGTATGTCTTTGTGACTTGGTGTCAGTGTATGTCTTTGTTACAGGGTGTCAGTGTGTGTCTTTGTGACTTGGTGTCAGTGTATGTCTGTGTTACTGGGGTTTCAGTGTGTGTCTTTGTGACTTGGTGTCAGTGCATGTCTTTGTTACTTGGTGTCAGTGTATGTCTGTGTAACTTGGTGTAAGTGTGTGTCTTTGTGACTTGGTATCAGTGTATGTCTTTGTTACTGGGTATCAGTGTGTGTCTGTGTTCCTGGGTATCAGTGTATGTCTTTGTGACTTGGTGTCAGTGTGTGTCTTTGTTACTGGGTGTCAGTGTGTGTCTTTGTGACTTGGTGTCAGTGTATGTCTTTGTGACTTGGTGTAAGTGTGTGTCTGTGAATCATTGTATGACTTTGTGACTTGGTGTCAGTGTATGTCTTTGTTGCAGGGTGTCAGTGTGTGTCTTTGTGACTTGGTGGCAGTGTATGTCTGTGTTACTGGGGGTCAGTGTGTGCCTTTGTGACTTGGTGTCAGTGTATGTCTTTGTTACTTGGTGTAAGCGTGTGTCTGTGATACAGGGTATCAGTGTATGTCTTTGTTACTTGGTGTCAGTGTATGTCTGTGTAACTTGGTGTAAGTGTGTGTCTGTGTATCAGTGTATGTCTTTGTGACTTGGTGTCAGTGTTTGTCTTTGTTACTGGGTATCAGTGTATGTCTTTGTTACTTGGTGTAAGTGTGTGTCTGTGTTACTGGGTATCAGTGTATGTCTTTGTTACTTGGTGTCAGTGTATGTCAAAATAATTGGTGTAAGTGTATGTCTTTGTTAGTTGGTGTAATTGGCTGTCTTTGTTACTTGTTGTAAGTGTATGTCTTTGTTACTGGGTGTCAGTGTGTGTCTTTGTGACTTGGTGTCAGTGTATGTCTGTGTTACTGGGGTTCAGTGTTTGTCTGTGTTACTGGGGGTCAGTGTGTGGTTCTAACCGGGTGTCAGTGTGTGTCTGTGTTACTGTGTATCAGTGTATGTCTTTGTTACTTGGTGTAAGTGTATGTAGTTATTAGTTGGTGTCAGTGTATGTGTTTGTGACTTGGTGTCAGTGTATGTCTTTGTTACTGGGTGTTAGTGTATGTCTTTGTTACTTGGTGCCAGTGTAAGTCAAATTACTTGGTGTATGTGTATGTCTGTGTAACTTGGTGTAAGTGTATGTCTTTGTTACTTGGTGTACGTGTGTGTCTGTGTTACTGGGCATCAATGTCTGTCTCTGTTACTTGGTGTAAGTGTGTGTCTATGTTACTGGGTATCTGTGTGTCTTTGTTACTTGATGTAAGTGTAAGTCAAAATACTTTGTGTAAGAGTATGTCTGTGTTACCTGGTGTAAGTGTAAGTCTTTGTTACTTGGTGTAAGTGTGTGTCTGTGTTACTGGGTATCAGTGTCTGTCTTTGTTACTTGGTGTAAGTGTGTGTCTGTGTTACTGGGGGTCAGTGTGTGCTTCTAACTGGGTGTCAGTGTGTGTCTGTGTTACAGAGTATCAGCGTCTGTCTTTGTGACTTGGTGTCTGTGTCTGTGTTTGTTACTTGGTGTAATTGTCTGTCTTTGTTACTTGGTGCAAGTGTATGTCTTTGTGACTTGGTATCAGTGTATGTCTTTGTTACTTGTGTAAGTGTTTTTCTTTGTTACTTGGTGTCAGTGTATGTGTTTGTGACTTGGTGTCAGTGTCTGTCTTTGTTACTGGGTGTCAGTGTATGTCTTTGTTACTTGGTGTAAGTGCATGTCAAAATACTTGGTGTTAGAGTATGTCTGTGCTACTTGGTGTAAGTGTATATCTTTGTTACTTGGTGTAAGTGTATGTCTTTGTTACTTGGTGTCAGCGCATGTCTGTGTTACTTGGTGTCAGTGCATGTCTTTGTTCCTGTGTATCAGTGGTTCTCTGTGTCACTGGGTGTCAGTGTGTGTTTGGTTTTGTTACTGGGAGTCAGTGTGTGTCTGTGACACTAGGTGTCAGTATTTAGTTTAGTTTGGAGATGCAGCACTTGAACAGGCCCTTCGGCACACCGAGTCTGTGCCGACCATAAACCACCCATTTATACTAATCCTACACTAATCCCGTATTCCTATCACATCCCCATCTGTCCCTATATATTTCCCTACCACCTACCTATACTAGGGGCAATTTATGATGGCCAATTAACCTATCAACCTGCAAGTCTTTGGCATGTGGGAGGAAACGGGAGCACCCGGAGGAAACTCACGCAGACACAGGGAGTACTTGCAAACTCCGCACAGGCAGTACCCAGAATCGAACCCGGGTCCCTGGAGCTGTGAAAATGCGTAGCTAACCACTGCACCAATGTGCCCCCACCCCACCCCCCCACTGTGTGCCTGTGTTACTGGGTCTCAGTGTATGTCTTTGTTACTTGGTGTAAGTGTGTTTCTGTGTTACTGGGTATCAGTGTCTGTCTTTGTTACTTGGTGTCAGTGTCTGTCAAAATACTTGGTGTACGTGTATGTCTTTGTTACTTGGTGTAATTGTCTGTCTTTGTTACTTGGTGTAAGTGTATGTCTTTGTTACTTGGTGTCAGTGTATGTCTGTGTTCCTTGGTGTAAGTGTGTGTCTTTGATACTTGGTGTAAGTGTATGTCTTTGTTACTTGGTATCAGTGTCTGTCAAAATACTTGGTGTACGTGTATGTCTTTGTTACTTGGTGTAATTGTCTGTCTTTGTTACTTGGTGTAAGTGTATGTCTTTGTTACTTGGTGTCAGTGTATGTCTGTGTTCCTTGGTGTAAGTGTGTGTCTTTGATACTTGGTGTAAGTGTCTGTCTTTGTGACTTGGTGTCAGTGTATGTCTTTATTACTTGGTGTCAGTGTGTGTCTGTGTTACAGAGTATCAGCGTCTGTCTTTGTGACTTGGTGTCTGTGTCTGTGTTTGTTACTTGGTGTAATTGTCTGTCTTTGTTACTTGGTGCAAGTGTATGTCTTTGTGACTTGGTATCAGTGTATGTCTTTGTTACTTGTGTAAGTGTTTTTCTTTGTTACTTGGTGTCAGTGTATGTGTTTGTTACTGGGTGTCAGTGTATGTCTTTGTTACTTGGTGTAAGTGCATGTCAAAATACTTGGTGTTAGAGTATGTCTGTGCTACTTGGTATCAGTGTATATCTTTGTTACTTGGTGTAAGTTTGTCTCGGTGTTGCTGGGTATCAGTGTCTGTCTTTGTTACTTGGTGTCAGTGTGCGTCTGTGTTACTGGGTGTCAGTGTATGTCTTTGTGACTTGGTGTCAGTGTATGTCTTTGTTACTTGGTGTAAGTGTATGTCTTTGTTACTTGGTGTCAGCGCATGTCTGTGTTACTTGGTGTCAGTGCATGTCTTTGTTCCTGTGTATCAGTGGTTCTCTGTGTCACTGGGTGTCAGTGTGTGTCTGTGACACTAGGTGTCAGTATTTAGTTTAGTTTGGAGATGCAGCACTTGAACAGGCCCTTCGGCACACCGAGTCTGTGCCGACCATAAACCACCCATTTATACTAATCCTACACTAATCCCGTATTCCTATCACATCCCCATCTGTCCCTATATATTTCCCTACCACCTACCTATACTAGGGGCAATTTATGATGGCCAATTAACCTATCAACCTGCAAGTCTTTGGCATGTGGGAGGAAACGGGAGCACACGGAGGAAACTCACGTAGACACAGGGAGTACTTGCAAACTCCGCACAGGCAGTACACAGAATCGAACCCGGGTCCCTGGAGCTGTGAAAATGCGTTGCTAACCACTGCACCAATGTGCCCCCACCCCACCCCCCCACTGTGTGCCTGTGTTACTGGGTCTCAGTGTATGTCTTTGTTACTTGGTGTAAGTGTGTTTCTGTGTTACTGGGTATCAGTGTCTGTCTTTGTTACTTGGTGTCAGTGTCTGTCAAAATACTTGGTGTACGTGTATGTCTTTGTTACTTGGTGTAATTGTCTGTCTTTGTTACTTGGTGTAAGTGTATGTCTTTGTTACTTGATGTCAGTGTATGTCTGTGTTCCTTGGTGTAAGTGTGTGTCTTTGATACTTGGTGTAAGTGTATGTCTTTGTTACTTGGTATCAGTGTCTGTCAAAATACTTGGTGTACGTGTATGTCTGTGTTACTTGGTGTAATTGTCTGTCTTTGTTACTTGGTGTAAGTGTATGTCTTTGTTACTTGGTGTCAGTGTATGTCTGTGTTCCTTGGTGTAAGTGTGTGTCTTTGATACTTGGTGTAAGTGTCTGTCTTTGTGACTTGGTGTCAGTGTATGTCTTTATTACTTGGTGTCAGTGTGTGTCTGTGTTACAGAGTATCAGCGTCTGTCTTTGTGACTTGGTGTCTGTGTATGTGTTTGTTACTTGGTGTAATTGTCTGTATTTGTTACTTGGTGCAAGTGTATGTCTTTGTGACTTGGTATCAGTGTATGTCTTTGTTACTTGGTGTCAGTTTGTGTCTGTGTTGCTGGGTATCAGTGTCTGTCTTTGTGACTTGGTATCAGTGTATGTCTTTGTTACTGGGTGACATTGTGTGTCTGTGTTCCTGGGTATCAGTGTATGTCTTTGTGACTTGGTGTCAGTGTATGTTTTTGTTACTGGGTGTCAGTGTATGTCTTTGTGACTTGGTGTAAGTGTGTTTCTGTGTTACTGGGTATCAGTGTCTGTCTTTGTTACTTGGTGTCAGTGTATGTCAAAATAATTGGTGTAAGTGTATGTCTTTGTTACTTGGTGTAATTGTCTGTCTTTGTTACTTGGTGTAAGTGTATGTCTTTGTTACTTGGTGTCAGTGTATGTCTGTGTTCCTTGGTGTAAGTGTGTGTCTTTGATACTTGGTGTAAGTGTATGTCTTTGTTACTTGGTGTCAGTGTATGTTTTTGTTACTGGGTGTCAGTGTGTGTCTTTGTAACTTGATGTCAGTGTATGTCTTCGAGACTTGGTGTAAGTGTGTGTCTTTGTTACTTGGTGTCAGTGTAGGTCTGTGTTACTTGGTGTCAGTGTATATCTTTGTTACTTGGTGCAAGTGTGTGTCTGTGTATCAGTGTATGTCTTTGTGACTTGGTGTCAGTGTATGTCTTTGTTACAGGGTCTCAGTGTGTGTCTTTGTGACTTGGTGTAATTGTATGTCTGTGTTACTGGGGGTCAGTGTGTGTCTTTGTGACTTGGTGTCAGTGTATGTCTTTGTTACTTGGTGTAATTGTGTGTCTGTGATACAGGGTATCAGTGTATGTCTTTGTTACTTGGTGTCAGTGTATGTCTGTGTAACTTGGTATAAGTGTGTGTCTGTGTATCAGTGTATGTCTTTGTGACTTGCTGTCAGTGTATGTCTTTGTTACTGGGTATCAGTGTATGTCTTTGTTACTTGGTGTAAGTTTGTGTCTGTGTTACTGGGTATCAGTGTATGTCTTTGTTACTTGGTGTCAGTGTATGAATGTGTAACTTGGTGTAAGTGTGTGTCTGTCTATCAGTGTGTGTCTTTGTGATTTGGTGTCAGTGTATGTCTTTGTTACTGGGTATCAGTGTATGTCTTTGTTACTTGGTGTAATTGTATGTCTTTGTTACTTGGTGTCAGTGTATGTCTGTGTTCCTTGGTGTCAGTGTATGTCTTTGTTACTTGGTGTAAGTGTGTTTCTGTTTTACTGGGTATCAGTTTATGTGTTTGTTACATGGTGTCAGTGTATGTCAAAATACTTGGTGTAAGTGTATGTCTTTGTTACTTGGTGTCAGTGTATGTCTTTGTTACTTGGTGTCAGTGTGTGTCTGTGTTACTGGGTATCAGTGTATGTCTTTGTGACTTGGTGTCAATGTATGTCTTTGTTACTAGGTGTCAGTGTGTGCCTGTGTTACTGGGTATCAGTGTATGTCTTTGTTACTGGGTGTCAGTGTGTGTCTGTGTTACTGGGTATCAGTGTATGTCTTTGTTACTGGATGTCAGTGTGTGTCTGTGTTCCTGGGTATCAGTGTATGTCTTTGTGACTTGGTGTAAGTGTATGTCTTTGTTACTGGGTGTCAGTGTGTGTCTTTGCGACTTGGTGTCAGTGTATGTCTTTGTGACTTGGTGTAAGTGTGTGTCTGTGATACTGGTTATCAGTGTATGTCTTTGTTACTTGGTGTAAGTGTGTGTCTGTGTATCAGTGTATGTCTTTGTGACTTTGTGTCAGTGTATGTCTTTGTTACAGGGTGTCAGTGTGTGTCTTTGTGACTTGGTGGCAGTGTATGTCTGCGTTACTGGGGGTCAGTGTATGTCTTTGTGACTTGGTATCTGTGTATGTCTTTGTTACTCGGTGTCAGTGTGTGTCTGTGTTACTGGGTATCAGTGTATGTCTTTGTGACTTGGTATCAGTGTATGTCTTTGTTACTGGGTGTCAGTCTGTGTCTGTGAGATTGGGTATCACTGTATGTCTTTGTGACTTGGTATCAGTTTATGTCTTTGTTACTGGGTGTCAGTGTGTGTCTGTGTTCCTGGGTGTCAGTGTATGTCTTTGCGACTTGGTGTCAGTGTGTGTCTGTGCTCCTGGGTATCAGTTTATGTCTTTGTGCCTTGGTGTCAGTATATGTCTTTGTTACTTGGTGTAAGTGTGTGTCTGTGATACTGGGTATCAGTGTATGTCTTTGTTACTTCGTGTCAGTGTATGTCTTTGTTACTTGGTGTAAGTGTGTTTCTGTGTTACTGGTTATCAGTGTATGTCTTTGTTACATGGTGTCAGTGTATGTCAAAATACTTGGTGTAAGTGTATGTCTGTGATACTGGGTATCAGTGTATGTCTTTGTTACTTGGTGTCAGTGTATGTCTTTGTTACTTGGTGTCAGTGTATGTCTGTGTAACTTGGTGTAAGTGTGTGTCTGTGTATCAGTGTATGTCTTTGTGACTTGGTGTCAGTGTATGGCTTTGTTACTGGGTATCAGTGTATGTCTTTGTTACTTGGTGTCAGTGTGTGTCTGTGTTACTGGGTATCAGTGTATGTCTTTGTTACTTGGTGTCAGTGTATGTCAAAATAATTGGTGTAAGTGTATGTCTTTGTTACTTGGTGTCATGTATGTCTTTGTTCCTTGGTGTAAGTGTGTGTCTTTGTAACTTGGTGTCAGTGTGTGTCTGTGTTGCTGGTTATCAGTGTATGTCTTTGTGACTTGGCATCAGTGTATGTCTTTGTTACTCGGTGTCAGTGTGTGTCTGTGCTGCTGGGTATCAGTGTATGTCTTTGTGACTTGGTATCAGTGTATGTCTTTGTTACTGGGAGTCAGTGTGTGTCTGTGATATTGGGTATCAGTGTATGTCTTTGTGACCTGGTATCAGTGTATGTCTTTGTTACTGGGTGTCAGTGTGTGTCTGTGTTCCTGGGTATCAGTGTATGTCTTTGCGACTTGGTGTCAGTGTATGTCTTTGTTACATGGTGTAAGTGTGTGTCTGTGATACTGGGTATCAGTGTCTGTCTTTGTTACTTGGTGTCAGTGTATGTCTGTGTTACTTGGTGTAAGTGTGTGTCTGTGTATCAGTGTATGTCTTTGTGACTTGGTGTCAGTGTATGTCTTTGTTACTGGGTGTCGGTGTGTGTCTTTGTGACTTGGTGTCAGTGTATGTCTGTGTTACTGGGGATCAGTGTGTGTCTGTGTTACTGGGGGTCAGCTTGTGGTTCTAACTGGGTGTCAGTGTGTGTCTGTGTTACTGTGTATCAGTGTATGCCTTTGTTACTTGGTGTAAGTGTATGTAGTTGTTAGTTGGTGTCAGTGTATGTGTTTGTGACTTGGTGTCAGTGTATGTCTTTGTTACTGGGTGTTAGTGTTTGTCTTTGTTACTTGGTGTAAGTGTAAGTCAAAATAATTGGTGCATGTGTATGTCTGTTTTACTTGGTGTAAGTGTATGTCTTTGTTACTTGGTCTCAGTGTGTGTCTGTGTTACTGGGTATCAATGTCTGTCTTTGTTACTTGGTGTAAGTGTGTGTCTGTGTTACTGGGTATCAGTGTATGTCTTTGTTACTTGGTGTCAGTGCATGTCAAAATAATTGGTGTAAGTGTATGTCTTTGTTACTTGGTGTAATTGTCTGTCTTTGTTACTTGGTCTAAGTGTATGTCTTAGTTACTTGGTGTCAGTGTATGTCTGTGTTCCTTGATGTAAGTGTGTGTCTTTGTTACTTGGTGTAAGCGTATGTCTTTGTTACTTGGTGTCAGTGTGTATCTGTGTTACTGGGTATCAGTGCATGTCTTTGTGACTTGGTGTCAATGTATGTATATGTTACTGGGTGTCAGTGTGTGTCTGTGTTACTGGGTATCAGTGTATGTCTTTGTGACTTGGTATCAGTGTATGTCTTTGTTACTGGGTTTCAGTGTGTGTCTTTGTTACTGGGTATCATTGTCTGTCTTTGTGACTTGGTATCAGTGTTTGTCTTTGTTACTGGGTGTCAGTGTGTGTCTGTGTTCCTGGGTATCAGTGTCTGTCTTTGTTACTTTGTGTAAGTGTGTGTCTGTGTTGCTGTGTATCAGTGTATGTCTTTGGTACTTAGTGTAAGTGTAAGTCAAAATACTTGGTGTAAGAGTATGTCTGAGTTACTTGGTGTAAGTGTATGTCTTTGTTACTTGGTGTAGGTGTGTGTCTGTGTTACTGGGTATCAGTGTATGTCTTTGTTACTTGGTGTAAGTGTGTGTCTGTGTATCAGTGTATGTCTTTGTGACTTTGTGTCAGTGTATGTCTTTGTTACAGGGTGTCAGTGTGCGTCTTTGTGACTTGGTGGCAGTGTATGTCTGCGTTACTGGGGGTCAGTGTATGTCTTTGTTACTTGGTGTAAGTGTGTGTCTGTGTATCAGTGTATGTCTTTGTGACTTGGTATCTGTGTATGTCTTTGTTACTCGGTGTCAGTGTGTGTCTGTGTTACTGGGTATCAGTGTATGTCTTTGTGACTTGGTATCAGTGTATGTCTTTGTTACTGGGTGTCAGTCTGTGTCTGTGAGATTGGGTATCAGTGTATGTCTTTGTGACTTGGTATCAGTTTATGTCTTTGTTACTGGGTGTCAGTGTGTGTCTGTGTTCCTGGGTATCAGTGTATGTCTTTGCGACTTGGTGTCAGTGTGTGTCTGTGCTCCTGGGTATCAGTTTATGTCTTTGTGCCTTGGTGTCAGTATATGTCTTTGTTACTTGGTGTAAGTGTGTGTCTGTGATACTGGGTATCAGTGTATGTCTTTGTTACTTCGTGTCAGTGTATGTCTTTGTTACTTGGTGTAAGTGTGTTTCTGTGTTACTGGTTATCAGTGTATGTCTTTGTTACATGGTGTCAGTGTATGTCAAAATACTTGGTGTAAGTGTATGTCTGTGATACTGGGTATCAGTGTATGTCTTTGTTACTTGGTGTCAGTGTATGTCTTTGTTACTTGGTGTCAGTGTATGTCTGTGTAACTTGGTGTAAGTGTGTGTCTGTGTATCAGTGTATGTCTTTGTGACTTGGTGTCAGTGTATGGCTTTGTTACTGGGTATCAGTGTATGTCTTTGTTACTTGGTGTCAGTGTGTGTCTGTGTTACTGGGTATCACTGTATGTCTTTGTTACTTGGTGTCAGTGTATGTCAAAATAATTGGTGTAAGTGTATGTCTTTGTTAGTTGGTTCAATTGGCTGTCTTTGTTACTTTGTGTAAGTGTATGTCTTTGTTACTTGGTGTCATGTATGTCTTTGTTCCTTGGTGTAAGTGTGTGTCTTTGTAACTTGGTGTCAGTGTGTGTCTGTGTTGCTGGTTATCAGTGTATGTCTTTGTTACATGGTGTCAGTGTGTGTCTGTGCTGCTGGGTATCAGTGTATGTCTTTGTGACTTGGTATCAGTGTATGTCTTTGTTACTCGGTGTCATTGTGTGTCTGTGCTGCTGGGTATCAGTGTATGTCTTTGTGACTTGGTATCAGTGCATGTCTTTGTTACTGGGAGTCAGTGTGTGTCTGTGATATTGGGTATCAGTGTATGTCTTTGTGACCTGGTATCAGTGTATGTCTTTGTTACTGGGTGTCAGTGTGTGTCTGTGTTCCTGGGTATCAGTGTATGTCTTTGCGACTTGGTGTCAGTGTCTGTCTTTGTTACATGGTGTAAGTGTGTGTCTGTGATACTGGGTATCAGTGTCTGTCTTTGTTACTTGGTGTCAGTGTATGTCTGTGTTACTTGGTGTAAGTGTGTGTCTGTGTATCAGTGTATGTCTTTGTGACTTGGTGTCAGTGTATGTCTTTGTTACTGGGTGTCGGTGTGTGTCTTTGTGACTTGGTGTCAGTGTATGTCTGTGTTACTGGGGTTCAGTGTGTGTCTGTGTTACTGGGGGTCAGTTTGTGGTTCTAACTGGGTGTCAGTGTGTGTCTGTGTTACTGTGTATCAGTGTATACCTTTGTTACTTGGTGTAAGTGTATGTAGTTGTTAGTTGGTGTCAGTGTATGTGTTTGTGACTTGGTGTCAGTGTATGTCTTTGTTACTGGGTGTTAGTGTATGTCTTTGTTACTTGGTGTAAGTGTAAGTCAAAATAATTGGTGTATGTGTATGTCTGTTTTACTTGGTGTAAGTGTATGTCTTTGTTACTTGGTCTCAGTGTGTGTCTGTGTTACTGGGTATCAATGTCTGTCTTTGTTACTTGGTGTAAGTGTGTGTCTGTGTTACTGGGTATCAGTGTATGTCTTTGTTACTTGGTGTCAGTGCATGTCAATATAATTGGTGTAAGTGTATGTCTTTGTTACTTGGTGTAATTGTCTGTCTTTGTTACTTGGTCTAAGTGTATGTCTTAGTTACTTGGTGTCAGTGTATGTCTGTGTTCCTTGATGTAAGTGTGTGTCTTTGTTACTTGGTGTAAGCGTATGTCTTTGTTACTTGGTGTCAGTGTGTATCTGTGTTACTGGGTATCAGTGCATGTCTTTGTGACTTGGTGTCAATGTATGTATATGTTACTGGGTGTCAGTGTGTGTCTGTGTTACTGGGTATCAGTGTATGTCTTTGTGACTTGGTATCAGTGTATGTCTTTGTTACTGGGTTTCAGTGTGTGTCTTTGTTACTGGGTATCATTGTCTGTCTTTGTGACCTTGTATCAGTGTTTGTCTTTGTTACTGGGTGTCAGTGTGTGTCTGTGTTCCTGGGTATCAGTGTCTGTCTTTGTTACTTTGTGTAAGTGTGTGTCTGTGTTGCTGTGTATCAGTGTATGTCTTTGGTACTTAGTGTAAGTGTAAGTCAAAATACTTGGTGTAAGAGTATGTCTGTGTTACTTGGTGTAAGTGTGTGTCTTTGTTACTTGGTGTAGATGTGTGTCTGTGTTACTGGGTATCAGTGTCTGTCTTTGTTACTTGGTGTAATTGTGTGTCTGTGTTACTGGGTATCAGTGCATGTCTTTGTTACTGGGTGTCAGTGTGTGTCTTTGTGACTTGGTGTCAGTGTATGTCTGTGTTACTGTGGGTCAGTGTGTGTCTGTGTTACTGGGTATCAGTGTATGTCTTTGTTACTTGGTGTCAGTGTATGTGTTTGTGACTTGGTGTCAGTGTATGTCTTTGTTACTGGGTGTCAGTGTATGTCTTTGTTACTTGGTGTAAGTGTGTTTCTGTGTTACTGGGTATCAGTGTATGTCTTTGTTACTTGGTGTCAGTGTGTGTCCAAATACTTGGTGTCAGTGTCTGTCTTTGTTAATTGGTGTAATTGTCTGTCTTTGTTACTTGGTGTAAGTGTATGTCTTTGTTACTTGGTGTCATTGTATGCCTGTGTTCCTTGGTGTAAGTGTGTGTCTTTGTTACTTGGTGTAAGTGTATGTCTTTGTTACTTGGTGTCAGTGTATGTCTTTGTTAATTGGTGTCAGCGTTTGTCTGTGTTACTGGGTATCAGTGTCTGTCTTTGTGACTTCTTATCAGTGCATGTGTTTGTTAATTGGTGTCAGTGTGTGTCTGTGCTCCTGGGTATCAGTTTATGTCTTTGTGCCTTGGTGTCAGTATATGTCTTTGTTACTGGGTGTCAGTGTGTGTCTTTGCGACTTGGTGTCAGTGTATGTCTTTGTTACTTGGTGTAAGTGTGTGTCTGTGATACTGGGTATCAGTGTACGTCAAAGTTAGTTGGTGTCAGTGTGTGTCTGTGTATCAGTGTATGTCTGTCTGACTTGGTGTCAGTGTATGTCTTTGTTACAGGTTGTCAGTGTGTGTCTTTGTGACTTGGTGTCAGTGTATGTCTGTGTTACTGGGGGTCAGTGTGTGTCTTTGTGACTTAGTGACAGTGAATGTCTGTGTTACTTGGTGTAAGTGTGTGTCTGTGATACAGGGTATCAGTGTCTGTCTTTGTTACTTTGTGTCAGTGTATGTCTGTGTAACTTGGTGTCAGTGTATGTCTGTGTATCAGTGTATGTCTTTGTGACTTGGTTTCAGTGTATGTCTTTGTTACTGGGTGTCTGTGTGTGTCTTTGTGACTTGGTGTCAGTGTATGTCTGTGTTACTGGGGGTCAGTGTGTGTCTCTGTTACTGGGGGTCAGTGTTCGTTTCTAACTGGGTTTCATTGTGTGTCTGTGTTACTGGGTATCAGTTTATGTCTTTGTTACTTGGTGTAAGTTTATGTCGTTGTTAGTTGGTGTCAGTGTCTGTCTTTGTTACTTGGTGTAAGTGTCTGTCTTTGTTACCTGGTGTAAGTGTGTGTCTGTGTTAATGGGTATCAGTGTATGTCTTTGTTACTTGGTGTCAGTGTATGTCTTTGTGACTTGGTGTCAGTGTCTGTCTTTGTTACTGGGTGTCAGTGTGTGTCTGTGTTACTTGGTGTCAGTGTATGTCTTTGTTACTGTGTTTCAGTGGTTCTCTGTGTGACTGGGTGTCAGTGTGCGTTTGTTTTTGTTACTGGGTGTCAGTGTGTGTCTGTGAAACTAGGTGTCAGTATTTAGTTTAGTTTAGAGATGCAGCACTTAAAGAGGCCCGTCGGCCCACCGAGTCTGTGCCGACCATCAACCACCCATTTATACTAATCCTACACTAATCCCGTATTACTATCACATCCCCACCTGTCCCTATATATTTCCCTACCACCTGCCTATACTAGGGGCAATTTATGATGGCCAATTAACCTATCAACCTGCAAGTCTTTGGCATGTGGGAGGAAACCGGAGCACCCGGAGGAAACTCACGCAGACACAGGGAGTACTTGCAAACTCGGCACAGGCAGTACCCAGAATCGAACCCGGGTCCCTGGAGCTGAGAAAATGCGTTGCCAACCACTGCGCCAATGTGCCCCCCCCCCCCCCCCCCCAGTGTGTGCCTGTGTTCCTGGGTATCAGTGTATGTCGTTGTTACTTGGTGTCAGTGTATGTCTTTGTTACTGGGTGTCAGTGTGTGTCTTTGTGAATTGGTGTCAGTGTATGTCTTTGTTTCTTGGTGTCAGTGTGTTTCTGTGTTACAGAGTATCAGGGATGTCTTTGTGACTTGGTGTCTGTGTATGTGTTTGTTACTTGGTGTAATTGTCTGTCTTTGTTACTTGGTGTAATTGTATGTCTTTGTGACTTGGTATCAGTGTATGTCTTTGTTAATGTGTGTCACTGTGTGTCTGTGTTACTGGGTATCAGTGTCTGTCTTTGTGACTTGGTGTCAGTGTATGTCTTTGTTACTGGGTGTCAGTGTGTGTCTGTGTTACTGGGTATCAGTGTATGTCTTTGTGACTTGGTGTCAGTGTTTGTTTTTGTTACTGGGTGTCAGTGTGTGTCTTTGTAACTTGGTGTCTGTGTATGTCTTTGTGACCTTGTGTAAGTGTGTTTCAGTGATTCTGGGTATCAGTGTATGTCTTTGTTACTTGGTGTCAGTGTATGTCTTTGTTAATTGGTGTAAGTGTGCTTCTGTGTTAATGCGGATCAGTGGCTGTCTTTGTTACTTGGTGTCAGTGCATGTCAAAATACTTGGTGTAAGTGTATGTCTTTGTTACTTGGTGTAAGTGTATGTCGTTGTTACTTGGTGTCAGTGTATGTCTTTGTTACTGGGTGTCAGTGTGTGTCTTTGTGAATTGGTGTCAGTGTATGTCTTTGTTTCTTGGTGTCAGTGTGTTTCTGTGTTACAGAGTATCAGGGATGTCTTTGTGACTTGGTGTCTGTGTATGTGTTTGTTACTTGGTGTAATTGTCTGTCTTTGTTACTTGGTGTAATTGTATGTCTTTGTGACTTGGTATCAGTGTATGTCTTTGTTAATGTGTGTCACTGTGTGTCTGTGTTACTGGGTATCAGTGTCTGTCTTTGTGACTTGGTGTCAGTGTATGTCTTTGTTACTGGGTGTCAGTGTGTGTCTGTGTTACTGGGTATCAGTGTATGTCTTTGTGACTTGGTGTCAGTGTTTGTTTTTGTTACTGGGTGTCAGTGTGTGTCTTTGTAACTTGGTGTCTGTGTATGTCTTTGTGACTTGGTGTAAGTGTGTTTCAGTGATTCTGGGTATCAGTGTATGTCTTTGTTACTTGGTGTCAGTGTATGTCTTTGTTACTTGGTATAAGTGTGTGTCTGTGTATCAGTGTATGTCTTTGTGACGGTGTCAGTGCATGTCTTTGTTACAGGGTGTCAGTGTGTGTCTTTGTGACTTGGTGTAAGTGTATGTCTGTGTTACTGGGGGTCAGTGTGTGTCTTTGTGACTTGGTGTCAGTGTTTGTCTTTGTAACTTGGTGTAAGTGTGTGTCTGTGATACAGGGTATCAGTGTATGTATTTGTTACTTCGTGTAAGTGTATGGATGTGTAACTTGGTATAAGTGTGTGTCTGTGTATGAGTGTATGTCTTTGTGACTTGCTGTCAGTGTATGTCTTTGTTACTGGGTATCAGTGCATGTCTTTGTTACTTGTTGTAAGTGTGTGTCTGTTTTACTGGGTATCAGTGTATGTCTTTGTTAATTGGTGTCAGTGTATGAATGTGTAACTTGGTGTAAGTGTGTGTCTGTGTATCAGTGTGTGTCTTTGTGACATGGTGTCAGTGTATGTCTTTGTTACATGGTCTTAGTGTGTGTCAGTGATACAGGGTATCAGTGCATGTCTTTGTTACTTGGTGTCAGTGTATGCTGTGTAATTTGGTGTAAGTGTGTGTCTGTGTATCAGTGTATGTCTTTGTGACTTGGTGTAAGTGTATGTCTTTGTTACTGGGTATCAGTGTATGTCTTTGTTACTTGGTGTAATTGTATGTCTTTGTTACTTGGTGTCAGTGTATGTCTGTGTTCCTTGGTGAAAGTGTGTGTCTTTGTTACTTGGTGTAAGTGTATGTCTTTGTTCCTTGGTGTCAGTGTATGTCTTTGTTCCTTGGCGTCAGTGTGTGTCTGTGTTACTGGGTATCAGTGTATGTCTTTGTGACTTGGTATCAGTGTATGTCTTTGTTACTCGGTGTCAGTGTGTGTCTGTGTGACTGGGTATCAGTGTATGTCTTGTGATTTGTTATCAGTGTATGGCTTTGTTACTGGGTGTCAGTTTGTGTCTGTGATACTGGGTATCAGTGTATGTCTTTGTGACTTGGTATCAGTGGATGTCTTTGTTACTGGGTGTCAGTGTGTGTCTGTGTTCCTGGGTATCAGTGTATGTCTTTGTGACTTGGTGTCAGTATATGTCTTTGTTACTGGGTGTCAGTGTGTGTCTTTGTGAATTGGTGTAAATGTGTGTTTATGATACTGGGTATCAGTGTATGTCTTTGTTACTTGGAGTCAGTGTATGTCTGTGTTACTTGGTGTAAGTCTGTGTCTGTGTATCAGTGTATGTCTTTGTGAATTGGTGTCAGTGTATGTCTTGGTTACTGGGTGTCAGTGTGTGTCTTTGTGACTTGCTGTCAGTGTATGTCTGTATCACTGGGGGTCAGTGTGTGTCTGTGTTACTGGGGGTCAGTGTGTGGTTCTAACTGGGTGTCAGTGTGTGTCTGTGTTACTGTGTATCAGTGTATGTCTTTGTTACTTGGTGTAAGTTTATGTCGTTGTTAGTTCGTGTCAGTGTATGTGTTTGTGACATGGTGTCAGTGTATGTCTTTGTTACTGGGTGTTAGTGTATGTCTTTGTTACTTGGTGTAAGTGTAAGTCAAATACTTGGTGTATGTGTATGTCTGTGTTAATTGGTGTAAGTGTATGTCTTTGTTACTTGGTGTAAGTGTGTGTCTGTGTTACTGGGTATCAGTGTCTGGCTTTGTTACTTTGTGTAAGTGTGTGTCTGTGTTACTGGGTATCAGTGTATGTCTTTGTTACTTGGTGTAAGTGTAAGTCAACATACTTGGTGTAAGTTTATGTCTGTGTTACTTGGTGTAAGTGTATGTCTTTGTTACTTGGTGTAAGTGTCTGTCTGTGTTACTGGGTATCAGTGTCTGTCTTTGTTACTTGGAGTAAGTGTGTGTCTGTGTTACTGGGTATCAGTGCATGTCTTTGTTACTTAGTGTAAGTGTAAGTCAAAATACTTGGTGTAAGAGTATGTCTGTGTTACTTGGTGTAATTGTATGTCTTTGTTACTTGGTGTAAGTGTGTGTCTGTGTTACTGGGTATCAGTGTCTGTCTTTGTTACTTGGTGTAAGTGTATGTCTTTGTTACCTGGTGTCAGTGTATGTGTTTGTGACTTGGTGTCAGTGTATGTCTTTGTTACTGGGTGTCAGTGTATGTCTTTGTTCCTTGGTGCAAGTGTCAGTCAAAATACTTGGTGTCAGAGTATGTCTGTGCTACTTGGTGTAAGTGTATGTCATTGTTACTTGGTGTAAGTTTGTGTCTGTGTTACTTGGTATCAGTGTCTCTCTTTGTTACTTGGTGTCAGTGTATGTCTTTGTGACTTGCTGTCTGTGTATGTCTTTGTTACTGGGTATCAGTGTATGTCTTTGTTACTTGGTGTAATTGTATGTCTTTGTTACTTGGTGTCAGTGTATGTCTGTGTTCCTTGGTGAAAGTGTGTGTCTTTGTTACTTGGTGTAAGTGTATGTCTTTGTTCCTTGGTGTCAGTGTATGTCTTTGTTCCTTGGCGTCAGTGTGTGTCTGTGTTACTGGGTATCAGTGTATGTCTTTGTGACTTGGTATCAGTGTATGTCTTTGTTACTCGGTGTCAGTGTGTGTCTGTGTGACTGGGTATCAGTGTATGTCTTGTGATTTGTTATCAGTGTATGGCTTTGTTACTGGGTGTCAGTTTGTGTCTGTGATACTGGGTATCAGTGTATGTCTTTGTGACTTGGTATCAGTGGATGTCTTTGTTACTGGGTGTCAGTGTGTGTCTGTGTTCCTGGGTATCAGTGTATGTCTTTGTGACTTGGTGTCAGTATATGTCTTTGTTACTGGGTGTCAGTGTGTGTCTTTGTGAATTGGTGTAAATGTGTGTTTGTGATACTGGGTATCAGTGTATGTCTTTGTTACTTGGAGTCAGTGTATGTCTGTGTTACTTGGTGTAAGTCTGTGTCTGTGTATCAGTGTATGTCTTGGTTACTGGGTGTCAGTGTGTGTCCTTGTGACTTGCTGTCAGTGTATGTCTGTATCACTGGGGGTCAGTGTGTGTCTGTGTTACTGGGGGTCAGTGTGTGGTTCTAACTGGGTGTCAGTGTGTGTCTGTGTTATTGTGTATCAGTGTATGTCTTTGTTACTTGGTGTAAGTTTATGTCGTTGTTAGTTGGTGTCAGTGTATGTGTTTGTGACATGGTGTCAGTGTATGTCTTTGTTACTGGGTGTTAGTGTATGTCTTTGTTACTTGGTGTAAGTGTAAGTCAAATACTTGGTGTATGTGTATGTCTGTGTTAATTGGTGTAAGTGTATGTCTTTGTTACTTGGTGTAAGTGTGTGTCTGTGTTACTGGGTATCAGTGTCTGTCTTTGTTACTTTGTGTAAGTGTGTGTCTGTGTTACTGGGTATCAGTGTATGTCTTTGTTACTTGGTGTAAGCGTAAGTCAAAATACTTGGTGTAAGTGTAAGTCTGTGTTACTTGGTGTAAGTGTATGCCTTTGTTACTTGGTGTAAGTGTCTGTCTGTGTTACTGGGTATCAGTGTCTGTCTTTGTTACTTGGAGTAAGTGTGTGTCTGTGTTACTGGGTATCAGTGCATGTCTTTGTTACTTAGTGTAAGTGTAAGTCAAAATACTTGGTGTAAGAGTATGTCTGTGTTACTTGGTGTAAGTGTATGTCTTTGTTACTTGGTGTAAGTGTGTGTCTGTGTTACTGGGTATCAGTGTCTGTCTTTGTTACTTGGTGTAAGTGTATGTCTTTGTTACCTGGTGTCAGTGTCTGTGTTTGTGACTTGGTGTCAGTGTATGTCTTTGTTACTGGGTGTCAGTGTATGTCTTTGTTACTTGGTGCAAGTGTCAGTCAAAATACTTGGTGTCAGAGTATGTCTGTGCTACTTGGTGTAAGTGTATGTCATTGTTACTTGGTGTAAGTTTGTGTCTGTGTTACTTGGTATCAGTGTCTCTCTTTGTTACTTGGTGTCAGTGTATGTCTTTGTGACTTGCTGTCTGTGTATGTCTTTGTTACTGGGTATCAGTGTATGTCTTTGTTACTTGGTGTAAGTGTGTCTCTGTTTTACTGGGTATCAGTGTATGTCTTTGTTACTTGGTGTCAGTGTATGAATGTGTAACTTTGTGTAAGTGTGTGTCTGTGTATAAGTGTGTGGCTTTGTGACTTGGTGTCAGTGTATGTCTTTGTTACATGGTATAAGTGTGTGTCAGTGATACAGGGTATCAGTGCATGTCTTTGTTACTTGGTGTCAGTGTATGTCTGTGTAACTTGGTGTAAGTGTGTGTCTGTGTATCAGTGTATGTCTTTGTGACTTGGTGTAAGTTTATGTCTTTGTTACTGGGTATCAGTGTATGTCTTTGTTACTTGGTGTAATTGTATGTCTTTGTTACTTGGTGTCAGTGTGTGTCTGTGTTCCTTGGTGTAAGTGTGTGTCTTTGTTACTTGGTGTCAGTGTATGTCTTTGTTCCTTGGCGTCAGTGTGTGTCTGTGTTACTGGGTATCAGTGTATGTCTTTGTGACTTGGTATCAGTGTATGTCTTTGTTACTCGGTGTCAGTGTGTGTCTGTGTTACTGGGTATCAGTGTATGTCTTTGTGACTTGGTATCAGTGGATGTCTTTGTTACTGGGTGTCTGTGTGTGTCTGTGTTCCAGGGTATCAGTGTATGTCTTTGTGACTTGGTGTCAGTGTATGTCCTTGTTACTGGGTGTCAGTGTGTGTCTTTGTGACTTGGTGTAAATGTGTGTTTGTGATACTGGGTATCAGTGTATGTCTTTGTTACTTGGAGTCAGTGTATGTCTGTGTTACTTGGTGTAAGTGTGTGTCTGTGTATCAGTGTATGTCTTTGTGACTTGATGTCAGTGTATGTCTTGGTTACTGGGTGTCAGTGTGTGTCTTTGTGACTTGGTGTCAGTGTATATCTGTGTCACTGGGGGTCAGTGTGAATCTGTGTTACTGGGGGTCAGTGTGTGGTTCTAACTGGGTGTCAGTGTGTGTCTGTGTTACTGTGTATCAGTGTATGTCTTTGTTACTTGGTGTAAGTTTATGTCGTTGTTAGTTGGTGTCAGTTTATGTGTTTGTGACATGGTGTCAGTGTATGTCTTTGTTACTGGGTGTTAGTGTATGTCTTTGTTACTTGGTGTAAGTGTAAGTCAAAATACTTGGTGTATGTGTATGTCTGTGTTAATTGGTGTAAGTGTATGTCTTTGTTACTTGGTGTAGGTGTGTGTCTGTGTTACTGGGTATCAGTGTCTGTCTTTGTTACTTGGTGTAATTGTGTGTCTGTGTTACTGGGTATCAGTGCATGTCCTTGTTACTGGGTGTCAGTGTGTGTCTTTGTGACTTGGTGTCAGTGTATGTCTGTGTTACTGTGGGTCAGTGTGTGTCTGTGTTACTGGGAGTCAGTGTGTGTTTCTAACTGGGTGTCAGTGTGTGTCTGTGTTACTGGGTATCAGTGTATGTCTTTGTTACTTGGTGTAAGTGTATGTCTTTGTTACTTGGTGTCAGTGTATGTGTTTGTGACTTGGTGTCAGTGTATGTCTTTGTTACTGGGTGTCAGTGTATGTCTTTGTTACTTGGTGTCAGTGTGTTTCTGTGTTACTGGGTATCAGTGTATGTCTTTGTTACTTGGTGTCAGTGTGTGTCAAAATACTTGGTGTCAGTGTCTGTCTTTGTTAATTGGTGTAATTGTCTGTCTTTGTTACTTGGTGTAAGTGTATGTCTTTGTTAATTGGTGTCAGCATGTGTCTGTGTTACTGGGTATCAGTGTCTGTCTTTGTGACTTCTTATCAGTGCATGTGTTTGTTCCTTGGTGTCAGTGTGTGTCTGTGTTCCTGGGTATCAGTTTATGTCTTTGTGACTTGGTGTCAGTGTATGTCTTTGTTACTGGATGTCAGTGTGTGTCTTTGTGACTTGGTGTCAGTGTATGTCTTTGTTACTTGGTGTAAGTGTGTGTCTGTGATACTGGGTATCAGTGTACGTCAAAGTTACTTGGTGTCAGTGTATGTCTGTGTTACTTGGTGTAAGTGTGTGTCTGTGTATCAGTGTATGTCTTTCTGACTTGGTGTCAGTGTATGTCTTTGTTACAGGTTGTCAGTGTGTGTCTTTGTGACTTGGTGTCAGTGTATGTCTGTGTTACTGGGGGTCAGTGTGTGTCTTTGTGACTTGGTGACAGTGAATGTCTGTGTTACTTGGTGTAAGTGTGTGTCTGTGATACAGGGTATCAGTGTCTGTCTTTGTTACTTGGTGTCAGTGTATGTCTGTGTAACTTGGTGTCAGTGTGTGTCTGTGTATCAGTGTATGTCTTTGTGACTTGGTTTCAGTGCATGTCTTTGTTACTGGGTGTCTGTGTGTGTCTTTGTGACTTGGTGTCAGTGTATGTCTGTGTTACTGGGGGTCAGTGTGTGGCTCTGTTACTGGGGGTCAGTGTTCGTTTCTAACTGGGTTTCATTGTGTGTCTGTGTTACTGGGTATCAGTGTATTGCTTTGTTACTTGGTGTAAGTGTATGTCTTTGTTACTTGGTGTCAGTGTATGTGTTTGTGACTTGGTGTCAGTGTATGTCTTTGTTACTGGGTGTCAGTGTATGTCTTTGTTACTTGGTGTAATTGTAAGTCAAAATGCTTGGTATAAGTGTATGTCTTTGTTACATGGTGTAAGTGTATGTCTTTGTTACTTGGTGTAAGTGTGTGTCTGTGTTACTGGGTATCAGTGTCTGTCTTTGTTACTTGGTGTAAGTGTGTGTCCGTGTTACTGGGTATCAGTGTATGTCTTTGTTACTTGGTGTCAGTGTGTGTCTGTGTTACTGGGTATCAGTGCATGTCTTTGTTACTTGGTGTCAGTGTATGTCTTTGTGACTTGGTGTCAGTGTATGTCTTTGTGACTGGGTGTCAATGTGTGTCTGTGTTACTTGTTGTCAGTGTATGTCTTTGTCACTTGGTGTCAGTGTATGTCTTTGTTACTGGGTGTCAATGTGTGTCTGTGTTACTTGGTGTAAGTGTGTGTCTGTGTTACTGGGTATCAGTGTATGTCTTTGTTACTTGGTGTCAGTGTATGTGTTTGTTATTTGGTGTAATTGTCTGTCTTTGTTACTTGGTGTAAGTGTATGTCTTTGTTACTTGGTGTAAGTGTCTGTCTTTGTTACTTGGTGTCAGTGTATGTCTGTGTTACAGGGTATCAGTGTATGTCTTTGTTACTGGGTGTCAATGTGTGTCTGTGACACTAGGTGTCAGTATTTAGTTTAGTTTCGAGACACAGCACTTAAACAGGCCCTTCGGCACACCGAGTCTCTGCCGACCATAAACCACCCATTTATACTAATCCTACACTAATCCCGTATTCCTATCACATCCCCACCTGTCCCTATATATTTCCCTGCCACCTACCTATACTAGGGGCAATTTATGATGGCCAATTAACCTATCAACCTGCAAGTCTTTGGCATGTGGGAGGAAACCGGAGCACCCGGTGGAAACCCACGCAGACACAGGGAGAACTTGCAAACTCCGCACAGGCAGTACCCAGAATCGAACCCGGGTCCCTGGAGCTGTGAGGCTGCGGTGCTAACCAATGCGCCAATGTGCCCCCGCCACCCCCACCCCCCCACCAGTGTGTGCCTGTGTTACTGGGTATCAGTGTATGTTTTTGTTACTTGCTGTAAGTGGGTGTCTGTGTTACTGGGTATCAGTGTATGTCTTTGTTACTTGGTGTCAGTGTATGTCTGTGTTACTTGGTGCAAGTGTCTGTCTGTGTTACTGGGTATCAGTGTATGTCTTTGTGACTTGGTGTCAGTGTATGTCTTTGTTACTTGTTGTCATTGTGTGTCTGTGTTACTGGTTATCAGTGTATGTCTTTGTTACTTGGTGTCAGTGTATGTATGTGTTACTTGGTGTAAGTGTGTGTCTTTGTTACTTGGTGTCAGTGTGTGTCTGTGTTACTTGGTGTCAGTGCATTACTTTGTTACTGTGTATCAGTGTTTCTCTGTGTTACGGGGTGTCAGTGTGTGTTTGTTTGGGTTACCGGGTGTCAGTGTATGTCTTTTTTACTGGGTGTCAGTGTATGGCTGTGTTACTTGGTGTCAGTGTGTTTGTTTCTGTTACTGGGTGTCAGTGTGTGTTTGTGTTACTTGGTGTAAGTGTGTGTCTGTGTTACTGGGTATCAGCGCATGTCGTTGTTAGTTGGTGTCAGTTTATGTGTTTGTGACATGGTGTCAGTGTATGTCTTTGTTACTGGGTGTTAGTGTATGTCTTTGTTACTTGGTGTAAGTGTAAGTCAAAATACTTGGTGTATGTGTATGTCTGTGTTAATTGGTGTAAGTGTATGTCTTTGTTACTTGGTGTAGGTGTGTGTCTGTGTTACTGGGTATCAGTGTCTGTCTTTGTTACTTGGTGTAATTGTGTGTCTGTGTTACTGGGTATCAGTGCATGTCCTTGTTACTGGGTGTCAGTGTGTGTCTTTGTGACTTGGTGTCAGTGTATGTCTGTGTTACTGTGGGTCAGTGTGTGTCTGTGTTACTGGGAGTCAGTGTGTGTTTCTAACTGGGTGTCAGTGTGTGTCTGTGTTACTGGGTATCAGTGTATGTCTTTGTTACTTGGTGTAAGTGTATGTCTTTGTTACTTGGTGTCAGTGTATGTGTTTGTGACTTGGTGTCAGTGTATGTCTTTGTTACTGGGTGTCAGTGTATGTCTTTGTTACTTGGTGTCAGTGTGTTTCTGTGTTACTGGGTATCAGTGTATGTCTTTGTTACTTGGTGTCAGTGTGTGTCAAAATACTTGGTGTCAGTGTCTGTCTTTGTTAATTGGTGTAATTGTCTGTCTTTGTTACTTGGTGTAAGTGTATGTCTTTGTTAATTGGTGTCAGCATGTGTCTGTGTTACTGGGTATCAGTGTCTGTCTTTGTGACTTCTTATCAGTGCATGTGTTTGTTCCTTGGTGTCAGTGTGTGTCTGTGTTCCTGGGTATCAGTTTATGTCTTTGTGACTTGGTGTCAGTGTATGTCTTTGTTACTGGATGTCAGTGTGTGTCTTTGTGACTTGGTGTCAGTGTATGTCTTTGTTACTTGGTGTAAGTGTGTGTCTGTGATACTGGGTATCAGTGTACGTCAAAGTTACTTGGTGTCAGTGTATGTCTGTGTTACTTGGTGTAAGTGTGTGTCTGTGTATCAGTGTATGTCTTTCTGACTTGGTGTCAGTGTATGTCTTTGTTACAGGTTGTCAGTGTGTGTCTTTGTGACTTGGTGTCAGTGTATGTCTGTGTTACTGGGGGTCAGTGTGTGTCTTTGTGACTTGGTGACAGTGAATGTCTGTGTTACTTGGTGTAAGTGTGTGTCTGTGATACAGGGTATCAGTGTCTGTCTTTGTTACTTGGTGTCAGTGTATGTCTGTGTAACTTGGTGTCAGTGTGTGTCTGTGTATCAGTGTATGTCTTTGTGACTTGGTTTCAGTGCATGTCTTTGTTACTGGGTGTCTGTGTGTGTCTTTGTGACTTGGTGTCAGTGTATGTCTGTGTTACTGGGGGTCAGTGTGTGGCTCTGTTACTGGGGGTCAGTGTTCGTTTCTAACTGGGTTTCATTGTGTGTCTGTGTTACTGGGTATCAGTGTATTGCTTTGTTACTTGGTGTAAGTGTATGTCTTTGTTACTTGGTGTCAGTGTATGTGTTTGTGACTTGGTGTCAGTGTATGTCTTTGTTACTGGGTGTCAGTGTATGTCTTTGTTACTTGGTGTAATTGTAAGTCAAAATGCTTGGTATAAGTGTATGTCTTTGTTACATGGTGTAAGTGTATGTCTTTGTTACTTGGTGTAAGTGTGTGTCTGTGTTACTGGGTATCAGTGTCTGTCTTTGTTACTTGGTGTAAGTGTGTGTCCGTGTTACTGGGTATCAGTGTATGTCTTTGTTACTTGGTGTCAGTGTGTGTCTGTGTTACTGGGTATCAGTGCATGTCTTTGTTACTTGGTGTCAGTGTATGTCTTTGTGACTTGGTGTCAGTGTATGTCTTTGTGACTGGGTGTCAATGTGTGTCTGTGTTACTTGTTGTCAGTGTATGTCTTTGTCACTTGGTGTCAGTGTATGTCTTTGTTACTGGGTGTCAATGTGTGTCTGTGTTACTTGGTGTAAGTGTGTGTCTGTGTTACTGGGTATCAGTGTATGTCTTTGTTACTTGGTGTCAGTGTATGTGTTTGTTATTTGGTGTAATTGTCTGTCTTTGTTACTTGGTGTAAGTGTATGTCTTTGTTACTTGGTGTAAGTGTCTGTCTTTGTTACTTGGTGTCAGTGTATGTCTGTGTTACAGGGTATCAGTGTATGTCTTTGTTACTGGGTGTCAATGTGTGTCTGTGACACTAGGTGTCAGTATTTAGTTTAGTTTCGAGACACAGCACTTAAACAGGCCCTTCGGCACACCGAGTCTCTGCCGACCATAAACCACCCATTTATACTAATCCTACACTAATCCCGTATTCCTATCACATCCCCACCTGTCCCTATATATTTCCCTGCCACCTACCTATACTAGGGGCAATTTATGATGGCCAATTAACCTATCAACCTGCAAGTCTTTGGCATGTGGGAGGAAACCGGAGCACCCGGTGGAAACCCACGCAGACACAGGGAGAACTTGCAAACTCCGCACAGGCAGTACCCAGAATCGAACCCGGGTCCCTGGAGCTGTGAGGCTGCGGTGCTAACCAATGCGCCAATGTGCCCCCGCCACCCCCACCCCCCCACCAGTGTGTGCCTGTGTTACTGGGTATCAGTGTATGTTTTTGTTACTTGCTGTAAGTGGGTGTCTGTGTTACTGGGTATCAGTGTATGTCTTTGTTACTTGGTGTCAGTGTATGTCTGTGTTACTTGGTGCAAGTGTCTGTCTGTGTTACTGGGTATCAGTGTATGTCTTTGTGACTTGGTGTCAGTGTATGTCTTTGTTACTTGTTGTCATTGTGTGTCTGTGTTACTGGTTATCAGTGTATGTCTTTGTTACTTGGTGTCAGTGTATGTATGTGTTACTTGGTGTAAGTGTGTGTCTTTGTTACTTGGTGTCAGTGTGTGTCTGTGTTACTTGGTGTCAGTGCATTACTTTGTTACTGTGTATCAGTGTTTCTCTGTGTTACGGGGTGTCAGTGTGTGTTTGTTTGGGTTACCGGGTGTCAGTGTATGTCTTTTTTACTGGGTGTCAGTGTATGTCTGTGTTACTTGGTGTCAGTGTGTTTGTTTCTGTTACTGGGTGTCAGTGTGTGTTTGTGTTACTTGGTGTAAGTGTGTGTCTGTGTTACTGGGTATCAGTGCATGTCTTTGTTACTTGGTGTCAGTGCATGTCTGTGTTAGTTGGTGTACGTGTGTGTCTGTGTTACTGGGTATCAGTGTATGTCTTTGTGACTTGGTGTCAGTGTATGTCTTTGTTACTGGGTGTCAGTGTGTGTCTTTGTGACTTGGTGTCAGTGCATGTCTTTGTTACTTGGTGTAAGAGTGTGTCTATGTTACTGGGTATCAGTGTATGTCTCTGTTACTTGGTGTCAGTGTATGTCAAAATACTTGGTGTAAGTGTATGTCTTTGTTATTTGGTGTAATTGTCTGTCTTTGTTACTTGGTGGCAGTGTATGTCTGTGTTACTTGGTGTAAGTGTGTGTCTTTGTTACTTGGTGTAAGTGTATGTCTTTGTTACTTGGTGTAAGTGTATGTCTTTGTTACTTGGTGTCAGTGTGTATCTGTGTTACTTGGTTTCAGTGTATGTCTTTGTTACTGTGTTTCAGTGATTCTCTGTGTTACTGGGTGTCAGTGTGTGTTTGTTTGTGTTACTGGGTGTCAGTGTGTGTCTGTGTTACTTGGTGTAAGTGTGTGTCTTTGTTACTTGGTTTCCGTGTGTGTCTGTGTTACTGGGTAGCAGTGTCTGTCTTTGTTACTTGGTGTAAGTGTGTGTCTGTGTTACTGGGTATCAGTGCATGTCTGTGTTACTTGGTGTCAGTGGATGTCTGTGTTACTTGATGTAAGAGTGTGTCTGTGTTACTGGGTATCAGTGTATGTCTTTGTGACTTGGTGTCAGTGTATTTCTTTGTTACTTGGTGTACGTGTGTGTCTATGTTACTGGGTATCAGTGTATGTCTTTGTTACTTGGTGTCAGTGTATGTCTTTGTTACTGGGTGCAAGTGTGTGTTTGTTTGTGTTACTGGGTGTCAGTGACAGTAGGTGTCAGTATTTAGTTTAGTTTAGAGATACAGCACTTAAACAGGCCCTTCGGCCCACCGTGTCTGTGCCGACCATCAAACACCCAATTATACTAATTCTACTCTAATCCCGTATTCGTTGCACATCCCCACCTATCCCTATATATTTCCCTACCACCTACCTATACTAGGGGCAAGCTATGATGGCCAATTATCCTATCGACGTGCAAGTCTTTGGCATGTGGGAGGAAACGGGAGCACCCGGAGTAAACCCACGCAGTCACCTGGAGAACTTACAAACTCCGCACAGGCAGTACATAGAATAGAACCCGGGTCCCTGGAGCTGTGAGGCCGCGGTGCCAACCACTGCGCCAATGTGCCCCCCGCCCCAGTGTGTGCCTGTGTTACTGAGTATCAGTGTATGTCTTTGTGACTTGGTGTCAGTGTATGTCTGTGTTACTGGGTGTCAGTGTGTGTCTTTGTGACTTGGTGTCATGGTATGTCTTTGTTACTTGGTGTAAGTGTGTGTCTGTGTTACTGGGTATCAGTGTATGTCTCTGTTACTTGGTGTCAGTGTATGTCAAAATACTTGGTGCAAGTGTATGTCTTTGTTATTTGGTGTAATTGTCTGTCTTTGTTACTTGGTGGCAGTGTATGTCTGTGTTACTTGGTGTAAGTGTGTGTCTTTGTTACTTGGTGTAAGTGTATGTCTTTGTTACTTGGTGTCAGTGTATGTCTTTGTTACTTGGTGTCTGTGTGTATCTGTGTTACTTGGTTTCAGTGTATGTCTTTGTTACTGTGTATCAGTGATTCTCTGTGTTACTGGGTGTCAGTGTGTGTTTGTTTGTGTTACTGGGTGTCAGTGTGTGTCTGTGTTACTTGGTGTAAGTGTGTGTCTTTGTTACTTGGTGTCCGTGTGTGTCTGTGTTACTGGGTAGCAGTGTCTGTCTTTGTTACTTGGTGTAAGTGTGTGTCTGTGTTACTGGGTATCAGCGCATGTCTGTGTTACTTGGTGTCAGTGTATGTCTGTGTTACTTGGTGTAAGTGTGTGTCTGTGTTACTGGGTATCAGTGTATGTCTTTGTGACTTGGTGTCAGTGTATGTCTTTGTTACTGGGTGTCAGTGCATGTCTTTGTGACTTGGTGTCAGTGTATTTCTTTGTTACTTGGTGTACGTGTGTGTCTATGTTACTGGGTATCAGTGTATGTCTTTGTTACTTGGTGTCAGTGTGTGTCTATGTTACTTGGTGTCAGTGCATCAGTGTTTCTCTGTGTGACTGGGTGCAAGTGTGTGTTTGTTTGTGTTACTGGGTATCAGTGTATGTCTTTGTGACTTGGTATCAGTGTAAGTCTTTGTTACTGGGTGTCAGTGTGTGTCTATGTTACTTGGTGTCAGTGTATCAGTGTTTCTCTGTGTGACTGGGTGCAAGTGTGTGTTTGTTTGTGTTACTGGGTATCAGTGTATGTCTTTGTGACTTGGTATCAGTGTATGTCTTTGTTACTGGGTGTCAGTGTGTGTCTTTGTTACTTGGTGTCAGTGTTTGTCAAAATACTTGTTGTAAGTGTATGTCTTTGTTACTTGGTGTAATCGTATCACTGTGTTCCTGGGTATCAGTGTATGTCTTTTTGACTTGGTGTCAGTGTATGTCTTTGTGACTTGGTGTCAGTGTGTCTCTGTGCTGCTGGGTGTCAGTGTGTGTTTGTTTGTGTTACTGGGTATCAGTGTATGTCTTTGTTACTTGGTGTCAGTGTATGTCATTGTGACTTGGTGTCAGTGTATGTCTTTGTTACTGGGAGTCAGTGTATGTCTTTGTTACTTGGTGTAATAGTGTGTCTGTGTTACTGGGTGTCAGTGTATGTCTGTGTTACTTGGTGTAAGTGTGTGTCTGTGTTACTGGGTAGCATTTTTATGACTTTCTTCCTGGGTGTCAGTGTGTGTCTTTGTGACTTGGTGTCAGTGTATGTCTTTGTTACTTGTTGTAAGTGTGTATCTGTTTTACTGGGTATCAGTGTATGTCTTTGTTACTTGGTGTCAGTGTAAGTCAAAATACATGGATTAAGTGTATGTCTTTGTTACTTGGTGTAATTGTCTGTCTTTGTAACTTGGTGAAAGTTTATCACTGTGTTTCTGGGTATCAGTGTCTGTCTTTGTGACTAGGTGTCAGTGTGTGTCTGTTACTGGGTATCAGTGTATGTCTTTGTGACTTGGTAGCAGTGTATGTCTTTCTGACTTGGTGTCAGTGTATGTCTTTGTTACTGTTTTTCAGTGTTTCTCTATGTTACTGGGTGTCAGTGTGTGTTTGTCTGTGTTACTGGGTGTCAGTGTGTATCAGTGACACTAGGTGTCAGTATTTAGTTTAGTTTCGAGATACAGCACTTAAACAGGCCCTTCGGCCCACCGAGTCTGTGCCGACCATTAACCACCCATTTATACTAATCCTACACTAATCCCGTATTCCTATCACATCCCCACCTATCCCTATATATTTCCCTACCACCTACCTACGCTAGGGGCAATTTATGATGGCCAATTAAACTGTCAATCTGCAAGTCTTTGGCATGTGGGAGGAAACCGGAGCACTCGGAGGAAACCCACGCAGACACAGGGAGAACTTGCAAACTCCGCACAGGCAGTACCCAGAATCGTTCCCGGGTCCCTGGAGCTGTGAGGCTGCGGTGCTAACCACTGCGCCAATGTGCTCCCCCTCCCCCCACCCCAGTGAGTGCCTGTGTTACTGGGTATCAGTGTATGTCTTTGTTACTTGGTGTCAGTGTATGCCTGTGTTACTTGGTGTCAGTGTGTTTGTTTGTGTTACTGGGTGTCAGTGTGTGTCTGTGTTACTTGGTGTAAGTCTGTGTCTTTGTTACTTGGTGTCCGTGTGTTTCTGCGTTACTGGGTGTCAGTGTATGTCTTTGTTACTGGGTGTCAGTGTATGTCTTTGTTACTTGGTGTAATTGTGTGTCTGTGTTACTGGGTGTCAGTGTATATCTGTGTTACTTGTTGTAAGTGTGTGTCTGTGTTGCTGGGAATCTGTGTATGTCTTTGTGAATTGGTGTCTTTGTTTGTCTTTGTTACTGGGTGTCAGTGTGTGTCTTTGTGACTTGGTGTCAGTGTATGTCTTTGTTACTTGGTGTCAGTGTATGTCAAAATACTTGGTGTAAGTGTCTGTCTATGTTACTTGGTGCAATTGTCTGTCTTTGTTACTTGGTGTCAGTGTATCTCTTTGTTACTTGGTGTCAGTGTATGTCTTTGTTACTTGGTGTCAGTGTGTGTCTGTGTTACTGGGCATCAGTGTATGTCTTTGTGACTTGGTATCAGTGTATGTCTTTGTGACTTGGTGTCCGTGTATGTCTTTTTTACTAGGTGTCAGTGTGTGTCTGTGTTACTTGGTGTCAGTGTATGTCATTGTTACTGTGTATCAGTGTTTCTCTGTGTTACTGGGTGTCAGAGTGTGTTTGTTTGTGTTACTGGGTATCTGTGTATGTCTTTGTTACTTGGTGTCAGTGTGTTTCTGTGTTACTTGGTGTCAATTTATCAGTGTTACTCTGTGTGACTGGGTGTCAGTGTGTGTTTGTTTGTGTTACTGGGTATCAGTGACACTAGGTGTCAGTATTTAGTTTAGTTTAGAGATACAGCACTTAAACAGGCCCTTCGGCACACCGAGTCTGTGCCGACCATTAACCACCCATTTATACTAATCCTACACTAATCCCGTATTCCTATCACATCCCCACCTATCCCTATATATTTCCCTACCACCTACCTATACTAGGGGCAATTTATGATGGCCAATTAACCTATCAACCAGCAAGTCTTTGGCATCTGGGAGGAAACCGGAGCACCCGGAGGAAACCCACGCAGACACAGGGAGAACATACAAACTCCGCACAGGCAGTACCCAGATTCGAACCCGGGTCCCTGGAGCTGTGAGGCTGCGGTGCCAACCACTGCGCCAATGTGCCCCCCGCCCAAGTGTGTGCCTGTGTTACTGAGTATCAGTGTATGTCTTTATGACTTGGTGTCAGTGTATGTCTGTGTTACTGGGTGTCAGTGTGTGTCTTTGTGACTTGGTGTCATTGTATGTCTTTGTTGCTTGGTGTAAGTATGTGTCTGTGTTACTGGGTATCAGTGTATGTCTTTGTTACTTGGTGTCAGTGCATGTCAAAATACTTGGTGCAAGTGTATGTCTTTGTTACTTGGTGTAATTGTCTGTCTTTTTTACTTGGTGTCAGTGTATGTCTGTATTACTTGGTGTAAGTGTGTGTCTTTGTTACTTGGTGTAATTGTGTGTCTGTGTTACTGGGTATCAGTGTATGTCTTTGTTACTTGGTGTCAGTGTTTGTCAAAATACTTGTTGTAAGTGTATGTCTTTGTTACTTGGTGTAATCGTATCACTGTGTTCCTGGGTATCAGTGTATGTCTTTTTGACTTGGTGTCAGTGTATGTCTTTGTGACTTGGTGTCAGTGTGTCTCTCTGCTGCTGGGTGTCAGTGTGTGTTTGTTTGTGTTACTGGGTATCAGTGTATGTCTTTGTTACTTGGTGTCAGTGTATGTCTTTGTTACTTGGTGTAATAGTGTGTCTGTGTTACTGGGTGTCAGTGTATGTCTGTGTTACTTGGTGTAAGTGTGTGTCTGTGTTACTGGGTAGCATTTTTATGACTTTCTTCCTGGGTGTCAGTGTGTGTCTTTGTGACTTGGTGTCAGTGTATGTCTTTGTTACTTGTTGTAAGTGTGTGTCTGTTTTACTGGGTATCAGTGTATGTCTTTGTTACTTGGTGTCAGTGTAAGTCAAAATACATGGATTAAGTGTATGTCTTTGTTACTTGGTGTAATTGTCTGTCTTTGTAACTTGGTGAAAGTTTATCACTGTGTTTCTGGGTATCAGTGTCTGTCTTTGTGACTAGGTGTCAGTGTGTGTCTGTTACTGGGTATCAGTGTCTGTCTTTGTGACTTGGTATCAGTGTATGTCTTTCTGACTTGGTGTCAGTGTATGTCTTTGTTACTGTTTTTCAGTGTTTCTCTATGTTACTGGGTGTCAGTGTGTGTTTGTCTGTGTTACTGGGTGTCAGTGTGTATCAGTGACACTAGGTGTCAGTATTTAGTTTAGTTTAGAGATACAGCACTTAAACAGGCCCTTCGGCCCACCGAGTCTGTGCCGACCATTAACCACCCATTTATACTAATCCTACACTAATCCCGTATTCCTATCACATCCCCACCTATCCCTATATATTTCCCTACCACCTACCTACACTAGGGGCAATTTATGATGGCCAATTAAACTGTCAATCTGCAAGTCTTTGGCATGTGGGAGGAAACCGGAGCACTCGGAGGAAACCCACGCAGACACAGGGAGAACTTGCAAACTCCGCACAGGCAGTACCCAGAATCGTTCCCGGGTCCCTGGAGCTGTGAGGCTGCGGTGCTAACCACTTCGCCAATGTGCTCCCCCTCCCCCCACACCAGTGAGTGCCTGTGTTACTGGGTATCAGTGTATGTCTTTGTTACTTGGTGTCAGTGTATGCCTGTGTTACTTGGTGTCAGTGTGTTTGTTTGTGTTACTGGGTGTCAGTGTGTGTCTGTGTTACTTGGTGTAAGTCTGTGTCTTTGTTACTTGGTGTCCGTGTGTTTCTGCGTTACTGGGTGTCAGTGTATGTCTTTGTTACTGGGTGTCAGTGTATGTCTTTGTTACTTGGTGTAATTGTGTGTCTGTGTTACTGGGTGTCAGTGTATGTCTGTGTTACTTGTTGTAAGTGTGTGTCTGTGTTGCTGGGAATCAGTGTATGTCTTTGTGAATTGGTGTCTTTGTTTGTCTTTGTTACTGGGTGTCAGTGTGTGTCTTTGTGACTTGGTGTCAGTGTATGTCTTTGTAACTTGGTGTCAGTGTATGTCAAAATACTTGGTGTAAGTGTCTGTCTTTGTTACTTGGTGCAATTGTCTGTCTTTGTTACTTGGTGTCAGTGTATCTCTTTGTTACTTGGTGTCAGTGTATGTCTTTGTTACTTGGTGTCAGTGTGTGTCTGTGTTACTGGGCATCAGTGTATGTCTTTGTGACTTGGTATCAGTGTATGTCTTTGTGACTTGGTGTCCGTGTATGTCTTTTTTACTAGGTGTCAGTGTGTGTCTGTGTTACTTGGTGTCAGTGTATGTCATTGTTACTGTGTATCAGTGTTTCTCTGTGTTACTGGGTGTCAGAGTGTGTTTGTTTGTGTTACTGGGTATCTGTGTATGTCTTTGTTACTTGGTGTCAGTGTGTTTCTGTGTTACTTGGTGTCAATTTATCAGTGTTTCTCTGTGTGACTGGGTGTCAGTGTGTGTTTGTTTGTGTTACTGGGTATCAGTGACACTAGGTGTCAGTATTTAGTTTAGTTTAGAGATACAGCACTTAAATAGGCCCTTCGGCCCACCGAGTATGTGCCGACCATTAACCACCTATTTATACTAATCCTACACTAATCCCGTATTCCTATCACATCCCCACCTATCCCTATATATTTCCCTACCACCTACCTATACTAGGGGCAATTTATGATGGCCAATTAACCTATCAACCAGCAAGTCTTTGGCATCTGGGAGGAAACCGGAGCACCCGGAGGAAACCCACGCAGACACAGGGAGAACATACAAACTCCGCACAGGCAGTACCCAGATTCGAACCCGGGTCCCTGGAGCTGTGAGGCTGCGGTGCCAACCACTGCGCCAATGTGCCCCCCGCCCCAGTGTGTGCCTGTGTTACTGAGTATCAGTGTATGTCTTTGTGACTTGGTGTCAGTGTATGTCTGTGTTACTGGGTGTCAGTGTGTGTCTTTGTGACTTGGTGTCATTGTATGTCTTTGTTACTTGGTGTAAGTGTGTGTCTGTGTTACTGGGTATCAGTGTATGTCTTTGTTACTTGGTGTCAGTGTATGTCAAAATACTTGGTGCAAGTGTATGTCTTTGTTACTTGGTGTAATTGTCTGTCTTTTTTACTTGGTGTCAGTGTATGTCTGTATTAATTGGTGTAAGTGTGTGTCTTTGTTACTTGGTGTAAGTGTGTGTCTGTGTTACTGGGTATCAGTGTATGTCTTTGTTACTTGGTGTCAGTGTTTGTCAAAATACTTGTTGTAAGTGTATGTCTTTGTTACTTGGTGTAATTGTATCACTGTGTTCCTGGGTATCAGTGTATGTCTTTTTGACTTGGTGTCAGTGTATGTCTTTGTGACCTGGTGTCAGTGTGTCTCTGTGCTGCTGGGTGTCAGTGTGTGTTTGTTTGTGTTACTGGGTATCAGTGTATGTCTTTGTTACTTGGTGTCAGTGTATGTCATTGTGACTTCGTGTCAGTGTATGTCTTTGTTACTGGGTGTCAGTGTATGTCTTTGTTACTTGGTGTAATAGTGTGTCTGTGTTACTGGGTGTCAGTGTACGTCTGTGTTACTTGGTGTAAGTGTGTGTCTGTGTTACTGGGTAGCATTTTTATGACTTTCTTCCTGGGTGTCAGTGTGTGTCTTTGTGACTTGGTGTCAGTGTATGTCTTTGTTACTTGTTGTAAGTGTGTGTCTGTTTTACTGGGTATCAGTGTCTGTCTTTGTTACTTGGTGTAAGTGTGTGTCTGTGTTACTGGGTATCAGTGTATGTCTTTGTTACTTGGTGTCAGTGTGTGTCTGTGTTACTTGGTGTCAGTGTATGTCTTTGTGACTTGGTGTAAGTGTCTGTCCTTGTTATTTGGTGTCAGTGTGTGTCTGTGTTACTGGGTATCAGTGCATGTCTTTGTTACTTGGTGTCAGTGTATGTCTTTGTGACTTGGTGTCAGTGTATGTCTTTGTGACTGGGTGTCAATGTGTGTCTGTGTTACTTGGTGTCAGTGTATGTCTTTGTGACTTGGTGTCAGTGTATGTCTTTGTTACTGGGTGTCAATGTGTGTCTGTGCTACTTGGTGTAAGTGTGTGCCTGTGTTACTGGGTATCAGTGTATGTCTTTGTTACTTGGTGTCAGTGTATGTGTTTGTTATTTGGTGTAATTGTCTTTCTTTGTTACTTGGTGTAAGTGTATGTCTTTGTTACTTGGTGTAAGTGTCTGTCTTTGTTACTTGGTGTCAGTGTGTGTCGGTGTTACTGGGTATCAGTGTATGTCTTTGTTACTGGGTGTCAATGTGTGTCTGTGACACTAGGTGTCAGTATTTAGTTTAGTTTCGAGACACAGCACTTCAACAGGCCCTTCGGCACACCGAGTCTGTGCCGACCATAAACCACCCATTTATACTAATCCTACACTAATCCCGTATTCCTATCACATCCCCACCTGTCCCTATATATTTCCCTGCCACCTACCTATACTAGGGGCAATTTATGATGGCCAATTAACCTATCAACCTGCAAGTCTTTGGCATGTGGGAGGAAACCGGAGCACCCGGTGGAAACCCACGCAGACACAGGGAGAACTTGCAAACTCCGCACAGGCAGTGCCCAGAATCGAACCCGGGTCCGTGGAGCTGTGAGGCTGCGGTGCTAACCAATGCGCCAATGTGTCCCCCCACAAGTGTGTGCCTGTGTTACTGGGTATCAGTGTATGTTTTTGTTACTTGCTGTAATTGGGTGTCTGTGTTACTGGGTATCAGTGTATGTCTTTGTTACTTGGTGTCAGTGTATGTCTGTGTTACTTGGTGTAAGTGTGTGTCTGTGTTACTGGGTATCAGTGTATGTCTTTGTGACTTGGTGTCAGTGTATGTCTTTGTTACTTGTTGTCAGTGTGTGTCTGTGTTACTGGTTATCAGTGTATGTCTTTGTTACTTGGTGTCAGTGTATGTCTGTGTTACTTGGTGTAAGTGTGTGTCTTTGTTACTTGGTGTCAGTGTGTGTCTGTGTTACTTGGTGTCAGTGCATTTCTTTGTTACTGTGTATCAGTGTTTCTCTGTGTTACGGGGTGTCAGTGTGTGTTTGTTTGTGTTACCGGGTGTCAGTGTATGTCTTTGTTACTGGGTGTCAGTGTATGTCTGTGTTACTTGGTGTCAGTGTGTTTGTTTCTGTTACTGGGTGTCAGTGTGTGTTTGTGTTACTTGGTGTAAGTGTGTGTCTTTGTTACTTGGTGTAAGTGTGTGTCTGTGTTACTGGGTATCAGTGCATGTCTTTGTTACTTGGTGTCAGTGTATGTCTGTGTTAGTTGGTGTACTTGTGTGTCTGTGTTACTGGGTATCAGTGTATGTCTTTGTGACTTGGTGTCAGTGTATGTCTTTGTTCCTGGGTGTCAGTGTGTGTCTTTGTGACTTGGTGTCAGTGCATGTCTTTGTTACTTGGTGTAAGAGTGTGTCTATGTTACTGGGTATCAGTGTATGTCTCTGTTACTTGGTGTCAGTGTATGTCAAAATACTTGGTGTAATTGTATGTCTTTGTTATTTGGTGTAATTGTCTGTCTTTGTTACTTGGTGGCAGTGTATTTCTGTGTTACTTGGTGTAAGTGTGTGTCTTTGTTACTTGGTGTAAGTGTATGTCTTTGTTACTTGGTGTCAGTGTATGTCTTTGTTACTTCGTGTCTGTGTGTAACTGTGTTACTTGGTTTCAGTGTATGTCTTTGTTACTGTGTATCAGTGATTCTCTGTGTTACTGGGTGTCAGTGTGTGTTTGTTTGTGTTACTGGGTGTCAGTGTGTGTCTGTGTTACTTGGTGTAAGTGTGTGTCTTTGTTACTTGGTGTCCGTTTGTGTCTGTGTTACTGGGTAGCAGTGTCTGTCTTTGTTACTTGGTGTAAGTGTGTGTCTGTGTTATTGGGTATCAGTGCATGTCTGTGTTACTTGGTGTCAGTGTATGTCTGTGTTACTTGGTGTAAGTGTGTGTCTGTGTTACTGGGTATCAGTGTATGTCTTTGTGACTTGGTGTCAGTGTATGTCTTTGTTACTGGGTGTCAGTGTATGTCTTTGTGACTTGGTGTCAGTGTATTTCGTTGTTACTTGGTGTACGTGTTTGTCTATGTTACTGGGTATCAGTGTATGTCTTTGTTACTTGGTGTCAGGGTATGTCTTTGTTACTGGGTGTCAGTGTGTGTCTATGTTACTTGGTGTCAGTGTATCAGTGTTTCTCTGTGTGACTGGGTGCAAGTGTGTGTTTGTTTGTGTTACTGGGTATCAGTGTATGTCTTTGTGACTTGGTATCAGTGTATGTATTTGTTACTGGGTGTCAGTGTGTGTCTATGTTACTTGGTGTCAGAGTATCAGTGTTTCTCTGTGTGACTGGGTGCAAGTGTGTGTTTGTTTGTGTTACTGGGTGTCAGTGACACTACGTGTCAGTATTTAGTTTAGTTTAGAGATACAGCACTTAAACAGGCCCTTCGGCCCACCGAGTCTGTGCCGACCATCAAACACCCAATTATACTAATTCTACTCTAATCCCGTATTCCTTGCACATCCCCACCTATCCCTATATATTTCCCTACCACCTACCTATACTAGGGGCAAGCTTTGATGGCCAATTAACCTATCGACCTGCAAGTCTTTGGCATGTGGGAGGAAACGGGAGCACCCGGAGTAAACCCACGCAGTCACCTGGAGAACTTACAAACTCCGCACAGGCAGTACCAAGAATAGAACCCGGGTCCCTGGAGCTGTGAGGCTGCGGTGCCAACCACTGCGCCAATGTGCCCCCCGCCCCAGTGTGTGCCTGTGTTACTGAGTATCAGTGTATGTCTTTGTGACTTGGTGTCAGTGTATGTCTGTGTTACTGGGTGTCAGTGTGTGTCTTTGTGACTTGGTGTCATTGTATGTCTTTGTTACATGGTGTAAGTGAGTGTCTGTGTTACTCGGTATCAGTGTATGTCTTTGTTACTTGGTGTCAGTGTATGTCAAAATACTTGGTGCAAGTGTATGTCTTTGTTACTTGGTGTAATTGTCTGTCTTTTTTACTTGGTGTCAGTGTATGTCTGTATTACTTGGTGTAAGTGTGTGTCTTTGTTACTTGGTGTAAGTGTGTGTCTGTGTTACTGGGTATCAGTGTATGTCTTTGTTACTTGGTGTCAGTGTTTGTCAAAATACTTGTTGTAAGTGTATGTCTTTGTTACTTGGTGTAATTGTATCACTGTGTTACTGGGTATCAGTGTATGTCTTTTTGACTTGGTGTCAGTGTATGTCTTTGTGACTTGGTGTCAGTGTGTCTCTGTGCTGCTGGGTGTCAGTGTGTGTTTGTTTGTGTTACTGGGTATCAGTGTATGTCTTTGTTACTTGGTGTCAGTGTATGTCATTGTGACTTGGTGTCAGTGTATGTCTTTGTTACTGGGTGTCAGTGTATGTCTTTGTTACTTGGTGTAATAGTGTGTCTGTGTTACTGGGTGTCAGTGTATGTCTGTGTTACTTGGTGTAAGTGTGTGTCTGTGTTACTGGGTAGCATTTTTATGACTTTCTTCCTGGGTGTCAGTGTGTGTCTTTGTGACTTGGTGTCAGTGTATGTCTTTGTTACTTGTTGTAAGTGTGTGTCTGTTTTACTGGGTATCAGTGTATGTCTTTGTTACTTGGTGTCAGTGTAAGTCAAAATACTTGGATAAAGTGTATGTCTTTATTACTTGGTGTAATTGTCTGTCTTTGTGACTAGGTGTCAGTGTGTGTCTGTTACTGGGTATCAGTGTATGTCTTTGTGACTTGGTATCAGTGTATGTCTTTCTGACTTGGTGTCAGTGTATGTCTTTGTTACTGTTTTTCAGTGTTTCTCTATGTTCCTGGGTGTCAGTGTGTGTTTGTCTGTGTTACTGGGTGTCAGTGTGTATCAGTGACACTAGGTGTCAGTATTTAGTTTAGTTTAGAGATACAGCACTTAAACAGGCCCTTCGGCCCACCGAGTCTGTGCCGACCATTAACCACCCATTTATACTAATCCTACACAAATCCGTATTCCTATCACATCCCCACCTATCCCTATATATTTCCCTACCACCTACCTACACTAGGGGCAATTTATGATGGCCAATTAAACTGTCAATCTGCAAGTCTTTGGCATGTGGGAGGAAACCGGAGCACTCGGAGGAAACCCACGCAGACACAGGGAGAACTTGCAAACTCCGCACAGGCAGTACCCAGAATCGTTCCCGGGTCCCTAGAGCTGTGAGGCTGCGGTGCTAACCACTGCGCCAATGTGCTCCCCCCCCCCCCCACCCCAGTGAGTGCCTGTGTTACTGGGTATCAGTGTATGTCTTTGTTACTTGGTGTCAGTGTATGCCTGTGTTACTTGGTGTCAGTGTGTTTGTTTGTGTTACTGGGTGTCAGTGTGTGTCTTTGTTACTTGGTGTAAGTCTGTGTCTTTGTTACTTGGTGTCCGTGTGTTTCTGCGTTACTGGGTGTCAGTGTATGTCTTTGTTACTGGGTGTCAGTGTATGTCTTTGTTACTTGGTGTAATTGTGTGTCTGTGTTACTGGGTGTCAGTGTATGTCTGTGTTACTTGTTGTAAGTGTCTGTCTGTGTTGCTGGGAATCAGTGTATGTCTTTGTGAATTGGTGTCTTTGTATGTCTTTGTTACTGGGTGTCAGTGTGTGTCTTTGTGACTTGGTGTCAGTGTATGTCTTTGTTACTTGGTGTCAGTGTATGTCAAAATACTTGGTGTAAGTGTCTGTCTTTGTTACTTGGTGTAATTGTCTGTCTTTGTTCCTTGGTGTCAGTGTATCTCTTTGTTACTTGGTGTCAGTGTATGTCTTTGTTACTTGGTGTCAGTGTGTGTCTGTGTTACTGGGCATCAGTGTATGTCTTTGTGACTTAGTATCAGTGTATGTCTTTGTGACTTGGTGTCCGTGTATGTCTTTTTTACTAGGTGTCAGTGTGTGTCTGTGTTACTTGGTGTCAGTGTATGTCATTGTTACTGTGTATCAGTGTTTCTCTGTGTTACTGGGTGTCAGAGTGTGTTTGTTTGTGTTACTGGGTATCTGTGTATGTCTTTGTTACTTGGTGTCAGTGTGTTTCTGTGTTACTTGGTGTCAATTTATCAGTTTTTCTCTGTGTGACTGGGTGTCAGTGTGTGTTTGTTTGTGTTCCTGGGTATCAGTGTATGTCTTTGTTAGTTGGTGTCAGTGTATGTCTGTGTTACTTGGTGTAAGTGTGTGTCTGTGTTACTGGGTATCAGTGGATGGCTTTGTTACTTGGTGTCAGTGTATGTCCGTGTTGCTTGGTGTAAGTGTGTGTCTGTGTTACTGGGTGTCAGTGTGTGTCTGTGTTACTTGGTGTAAGTGTGTGTCTTTGTTACTGGGTGTCAGTGTATCTCTTTGTTACTTGGTGTAAGTATGTGTCTGTGTTACTGGGTATCAGTGTCTGTCTTTGTTACTTGGTGTAAGTGTGTGTCTGTATTACTGGGTATAGTGTATGTCTTTGTTACTTGGTGACAGTGTATGTCTGTGTTAAATGGTGTAAGTGTGTGTCTGTGTTACTGGGTATCAGTGTATGTCTTTGTGACTTGGTATCAGTATATGTCTTTGTTACTGGGTGCCAGTGTGTGTCTTTGTCACTTGGTGTCAGTGTATGTCTTTGTTACTTGGTGTAAGTGTGTGTCTGTGTTACTGGGTATCAGTGTATGTCTTTGTTACTTGGTGTCAGTGTATGTCAAAATACTTGGTGTAAGTGTATGTATTTGTTACTTGGTGTAATTGTCTGTCTTTGTTACTTTGGTAAGTGTATGTCTTTGTTACTTGGTGTCAGTGTATGTCTTTGTTACTTTGTGTCAGTGCATGTCTGTGTTGCTTGGTGTAAGTGTGAGTCTTTGTTACTTGGTGTAAGTGTATGTCTTTGTTACTTTGTGTCAGTGTATGTCTTTGTTACTTGGTGTCAGTGTGTGTCTGTGTTACTGGGTAACAGTGTATGTCTTTCTGACTTGGTATCAGTGTATGTCTTTGTTACCGGGTGTCAGTGTGTGTCTGTGTTACTGGGTAACAGTGTATGTCTTTGTTGCTGGGTGTCAGTGTATGTCTGTGTTACTTGGTGTAAGTGTGTGTCTGTGCTACTGGTTATCAGTGTATGTCTTTGTTACTTGGTGTCAGTGTATTTCAAAATATTTGGTGTAAGTGTATGTCTTTGTTACTTGGTGTAATTGTCTGTCTTTGTTACTTGGTGTAAGTGTCTGTCTTTGTTACTTGTTGTCAGTGTATATCTATGTTACTGGGTGTCAGTGTGTGTCTTTGTTACTTGGTGTAAGTGTATGTCTTTGTTACTTGGTGTCAGTGTATGTCTTTGTTACTTGTTGTCAGTGTGTGTCTGTGTTACTGGGTAACAGTGTATGTCTTTCTGACTTGGTATCAGTGTATGTCTTTGTTACCGGGTGTCAGTGTGTGTCTGTGTTACTGGGTATCAGTGTATGTCTTTGTGACTTGGTGTAAGTGTGTGTCTGTGTTACTGGGTATCAGTGTATGTCTTTGTGAATTGGTATAAGTGTATGTCTTTGTTACCTGCTGTAAGTGTATGTATTTGTTACTTGGTGTCAGTGTATGTCTTTCTTACTTGTTGTCAGTGTATGTCTGTGTTGCTTGGTGTAAGTTTGTGTCTGTGTTACCGGGTGTCACTGTCTGTCTTTGTTACTTGGTGTAAGTGTCTGTCTGTGTTACTTGGTGTAAGCGTGTGTCTGTGTTACTGGGTATCAGTGTATGTCTTTGTTACTTGGTGTCAGTGTATGTCTTTGTTACTTGGTGTAAGTTTGTGTCTGTGTTACTGGGTAACAGTGTCAGTCTTTGTTACTTGGTGTAAGTGTGTCTCTGTGTTACTGGGTATCAATGTATGTCTTTGATACTTGGTGACAGTGTATGTCTGTGTTACTTGGTGTAAGTGT
Organism: Heterodontus francisci; assembly: GCF_036365525.1. Classification (NCBI taxonomy): domain Eukaryota; kingdom Metazoa; phylum Chordata; class Chondrichthyes; order Heterodontiformes; family Heterodontidae; genus Heterodontus; species Heterodontus francisci. The sequence continues at coordinate 1,272,179 of NW_027140415.1, read as the reverse complement.
GTGTCTGTGTTACTGGGTATCATTGTATGTCTTTGCGACTTGGTAGCAGTGTATGTTTTTGTTACTGGGTGTCAGTCTGTTTCTTTGTGACTTGGCATCAGTGTATGTTTTTGTTACTTGGTGTAAGTGTGTGTCTGTGTTACTGGGTATCAGTGTGTGTCTGTGTTCCTTGGTGTAAGTTTGTGTCTGTGTTACTGGGTGTCAGTGTATGTCTTTGTTACTGGGTGTCAGTGTATGTCTTTGTTCCTTGGTGTAAGTGTGTGTCTGTGTTACTGGGTATCAGTGTCTGTCTTTGTTACTTGGTGTAAGTGTGTGTCTGCTTTACTGGGCATCAGTGCATGTCTTTGTTACTTGGTTACAGTGTTTGTCTGTGTTACTTGGTGTAAGAGTGTGTCTGTGTTACTGGGTATCAGTGTATGTCTTTGTGACTTGGTATCAGTTTATGTCTTTGTTACTGGGTGTCAGTGTGTGTCTTTGTGACTTGGTGTCAGTGTATGTCTTTGTTACTTGGTGTAAGTGTGTGTCTGTGTTCCTGGGTATCAGTGTATGTCTTTGTTACTTGGTGTCACTTTTGTCAAAATACTTGGTGTAAGTATATTTCTTTGCTACTTGGTGTAATTGTCTGTCTTTGTTACTTGGTATAAGTGTATGTCTTTGTTACCTGGTGTCAGTGTATGTCTTTGTTACTTGGTGTCAGTGTATGTCTGTGTTACTTGGTGTAAGTGTGTGTCTTTGTTAATTGGTGTAAGTCTATGTCTGTGTTACCTGGTGTCAGTGTATGTCTTTGTTACTTGGTGTCAGTGTATGTCTGTGTTACTTGGTGTAAGTGTGTGTCTTTGTTAATTGGTGTAAGTGTATGTCTTTGTTACTTCTTGTCAGTGTATGTCTTTGTAACTGGGTGTCATGGTGTGTCTGTGTTACTGGGTATCAGTGTATGTCTTTGTGACTTGGTATCAGTGTATGTCTTTGTTACTGGGTGTCAGTGTGTTTCTCTGTTCCTGGGTATCAGTGTATGTCTTTGTGACTTGGTGTCAGTGTATGTCTTTGTTACTGGGTGTCAGTGTGTGTCGTTCTGAATTGTTGTCAGTGTATGTCTGTGTTACTGTTTATAAGTCTTTCTCTGTGTTACTGGGTGTCAGAGTTTGTTTGTTTGTGTTACTGGGTGTCATTGTATGTCTTTGTTACTTGGTGTAAGTGTGAGTCTGTGTTACTGCGTATCAGTGTATGTCTTTGTTACTTGGTGGCAGTGTATGTCCGTGTTGCTTGGTGTAAGTGTGTGTCTGTGTTACTAGGTGTCAGTGTGTGTCTGTGTTGCTTGGTGTAAGTGTTTGTCTTTGTTACTGGGTGTCAGTGTAAGTCTTTGTTACTTGGTGTAATTATGTGTCTGTGTTACTAGGTATCAGTGTCTGTCTTTGTTACTTGGTGTAAGTGTGTGTCTGTGTTACTGGGTATCAGTGTATGTCTGTGTTACTTGGTGACAGTGTAGGTCTGTGTTAAATGATGCAAGTGTATGTCTGTGTTACTGGGTATCAGTGTATGTCTTTGTGACTAGGTATCAGTATATGTCTTTGTTACTGGGTGTCAGTGTGTGTCTTTGTGACTTGGTGTCAGTGTATGTCTTTGTTACTTGGTGTAAGTGTGTGTCTGTGTTACTGGGTATCAGTGTATGTCTTTGTTACTTGGTGTCAGTGTTTGTCAAAATACTTGGTGTAAGTGTATGTCTTTGTTACTTGGTGTAATTTTCTGTCTTTGTTACTTGGTGTAAGTGTATGTCTTTGTTACATGGTGTCAGTGTATGTCTTTATTACTTTCTGTCAATGTATGTCTGTGTTGCTTGGTGTAAGTGTGTGTCTGTGTTACTGGCTGTCAGTGTGTGTCTGTGTCACTGGGTGTCTGTGTATATCTTTGTTACTGGGTGTCAGTGTATGTCTCTGTTACTTGGTGTAAGTGTGTGTCTGTGTTACTGGGTATCAGTGTATGTCTTTGTTACTTGGTGTCAGTGTATTTCAAAATACTTGGTGTAAGTGTATGTCTTTGTTACTTGGTGTAATTGTATGTCTTTGTTACTTGGTGTAAGTGTATGTCTTTGTTACTTGGTGTCATTGTATATCTTTGTTTCTTGTGGCAGTGTATGTCTGTGTTACTTGGTGTAAGTGGGTGTGTTTGTTACTTGGTGTAAGTGGATGTCTTTGTTACTTGGTGTCAGTGTATGTCTTTGTTACTTGGCGTCAGTGTGCGTCTGTGTTACTGGGTAACAGTGTATGTCTTTGTGACTTGGTATCAGTGTATGTCTTTGTTAACGGGTGTCAGTGTGTGTCTGTGTTGCTGGGTATCAGTGTCTGTCTTTGTGACTTGGTATCAGTGTATGTCTTTGTTTCTGGGTGTCCGTGTGTGTCTGTGTTACTGGGTGTCAGTGCATGTCTTTGTTACTTGGTGCAGGTGTGTGTCTGTGTTACTTGGTGTAATTGTATGTCTTTGTTACTTGGTGTAATTGTATGTTTTTGTTAGTTGGTGGCAATGCATGTCTGTGTTACTTGGTGTAAGTGTATGTCTTTGTTACTTGGTGCAGGTGTGTGTCTGTGTTACTTGGTGCAAGTGTGTGTCTGTGTTCCTGGGTATCAGTGTATGTCTTTGTTACTTGGTGTCAGTGTATGTCCGTGATACTTGGTGTAAGTGTGTGTCTGTGTTACTGGGTATCAGTGTATGTCTTTGTTACTTGGTGTCAGTGTATGTCCGTGTTGCTTGGTATCAGTGTGTGTCTGTGTTACTGGGTGTCAGTGTATGTCTGTGTTACTTGGTGTAAGTGCATGTCTTTGTTACTTGGTGTAATAGTCTGTCTTTGTTACTTGCTGTAAGTGTATGTCTTTGTCACTTGATGTCAGTGTATGTCTTTGTTACTTGGTGTCAGTGTATGTATGTGTTGCTTGGTGTAAGTGTGTGTCTATGTTCCTGCGTGTCAGTGTGTGTCTGTGTTACTGGGTGTCAGTGTATGTCTTTGTTACTTGGTGTCAGTGTATGTCCGTGTTGCTTGGTGTAAGTGTGTGTCTGTGTTACTGGGTGTCAGTGTGTGTCTGTGTTACTTGGTGTAAGTGTGTGTCTTTGTTACTGGGTGTCAGTGTATGTCTTTGTTACTTGGTGCAAGTGTGTGTCTGTGTTACTGGGAATCAGTGTCTGTCTTTGTTACTTGGTGTAAGTGTGTGTCTGTGTAACTGGGTATCAATGTATGTCTTTGTTACTTGGTGCCAGTGTATGTCTGTGTTACTTGGTGTAAGTGTGTGTCTGTGTTACTGGGTATCAGTGTATGTCTTTGCGACTTGAGATCAGTGTATGTTTTTGTTACTGGGTGTCAGTCTGTGTCTTTGTGACTTGGTCTCAGTGTATGTCTTTGTTACTTGGTGTAAGTGTGTGTCTGTGTTACTGGGTATCAGTGTATGTCTGTGTTCCTAGGTGTTAGTGTGTTTCTGTGTTACTGTGTGTCAGTGTATGTCTTTTTTACTGGGTGTCAGTGTATGTCTTTGTTCCTTGGTGTAAGTGTGTGTCTGTGTTACTGGGTATCAGTGTCTGTCTTTGTTACTTGGTGTAAGTGTGTGTCTGTGTTAATGGGTATCAGTGTCTGTCTTTCTTACTTGGTGACAGTGTTTGTCTGTGTTACTTGGTGTAAGAGTGTGTCTGTGTTACTGGTTATCAGTGTATGTCTTTGTGACTTGGTATCAGTTTATGTCTTTGTTACGGGGTCTCAGTGTGTGTCTTTGAGACTTGGTGTCATTGTATGTCTTTGTGACTTGGTGTCAGTGCATGTCAAAATACTTGGTGTCAGTGTATGTCTTTTTTACTTGGTGTAATTGTCTGTCTTTGTTACTTGGTGTAAGTGTATGTCTTTGTTACCTGATGTCAGTGTATGTCTCTGTTACTTGGTGTCAGTGTATGTCTGTGTTACTTGGTGTAAGTGTGTGTCTTTGTTAATTGGTGTAAGTGTATGTCTGTGTTACCTGGTGTCAGTGTATGTCTGTGTTACTTGGTGTCAGTGTATGTCTGTGTTACTTGGTGTAAGTGTTTGTCTTTGTTAATTGGTGTAAGTGTGTGTCTTTGTTAATTGGTGTATGTGTATGTCTTTGTTACTTGGTGTCAGTGTATGTCTTTGTTACTGGGTGTCAGTGTGTGTCTGTGTTACTGGGTATCAGTGTATGTCTTTGTGACTTGGTATCAGTGTATGTCTTTGTTACTGGGTGTCAGTGTGTGTCTGTGTTCCTGGGTATCAGTGTATGTCTTTGTGACTTGGTGTCAGTGTATGCCTTTGTTACTGGGTGTCAGTGTGTGTCTTTCTGACTTTTTGTCAGTGGATGTCTGGGTTACTGTTTATAAGTGTTTCTCTGTGTTACTGGGTGTCAGTGTTTGTTTGTTTGTGTTACTGGGTGTCAGTGTATGTCTTTGTTACTTGGTGTAAGTGTGAGTCTGTGTTACTGGGTATCAGTGTGTGTCTTTGTTACTTGGTGTAAGTGTGTATCTGTGTTACTTGGTGTCAGTGTATGTCTGTGTTACTTGGTGCAAGTGTGTGTCTGTGTTACTGGGTGTCAGTGTATGTCTTTGTTACTTGGTGTCAGTGTATGTCCGTGTTGCTTGGTGTAAGTGTGTGTCTGTGTTACTGGGTGTCAGTGTGTGTCTGTGTTACTGGGTGTAAGTGTGTGTCTTTGTTACTGGGTTTCAGTGTATGTCTTTGTTACTTGGTGTAAGTGTGTGTCTGTGTTACTGGGAATCAGTGTCTGTCTTTGTTACTTGGTGTAAGTGTGTGTCTGTGTAACTGGGTATCAATGTATGTCTTTGTAACTTGGTGACAGTGTATGTCTGTGTTACTTGGTGTAAGTGTGTGTCTGTGTTACCGGGTATCAGTGTATGTCTTTGCGACTTGAGATCAGTGTATGTTTTTGTTACTGGGTGTCAGTCTGTGTCTTTGTGATTTTGTGTCAGTGTATGTCTTTGTTACTTGGTGTAAGTGTGTGTCTGTGTTACTGGGTATCAGTGTATGTCTGCGTTCCTTGGTGTAAGTGTGTTTCTGTGTTACTGGGTGTCAGTGTATGTCTTTTTTACTGGGTGTCAGTGTATGTCTTTGTTCCTTGGTGTAAGTGTGTGTCTGTGTTACTGGGTATCAGTGTCTGTCTTTGTTACTTGGTGTAAGTGTGTGTCTGTGTTGATGTGTATCAGTGTCTGTCTTTCTTACTTGGTGACAGTGTTTGTCTGTGTTACTTGGTGTAAGAGTGTGTCTGTGTTACTGGGTATCAGTGTATGTCTTTGTGACTTGGTATCAGTTTATGTCTTTGTTTCGGGGTCTCAGTGTGTGTCTTTGTGACTTGGTGTCATTGTATGTCTTTGTGACTTGGTGTCAGTGCATGTCAAAATACTTGGTGTCAGTGTATGTCTTTTTTACTTGGTGTAATTGTCTGTCTTTGTTACTTGGTGTAAGTGTATGTCTTTGTTACCTGATGTCAGTGTATGTCTTTGTTACTTGGTGTCAGGGTATGTCTGTGTTACTTGGTGTAAGTGTGTGTCTTTGTTAATTGGTGTAAGTGTATGTCAGTGTTACCTGGTGTCATTGTATGTCTGTGTTACTTGGTGTCAGTGTATGTCTGTGTTACTTGGTGTAAGTGTTTGTCTTTGTTAATTGGTGTAAGTGTGTGTCTTTGTTAATTGGTGTATGTGTATGTCTTTGTTACTTGGTGTCAGTGTATGTCTTTGTTACTGGGTGTCAGTGTGTGTCTGTGTTACTGGGTATCAGTGTATGTTTTTGTGACTTGGTATCAGTGTATGTCTTTGTTACTGGGTGTCAGTGTGTGTCTGTGTTCCTGGGCATCAGTGTATGTCTTTGTGACTTGGTGTCAGTGTATGCCTTTGTTACTGGGTGTCAGTGTGTGTCTTTCTGACTTTTTGTCAGTGGATGTCTGTGTTACTGTTTATAAGTGTTTCTCTGTGTTACTGGGTGTCAGTGTTTGTTTGTTTGTGTTACTGGGTGTCAGTGTATGTCTTTGTTACTTGGTGTAAGTGTGAGTCTGTGTTACTGGGTATCAGTGTGTGTCTTTGTTACTTGGTGTAAGTGTGTATCTGTGTTACTTGGTGTCAGTGTATGTCTGTGTTACTTGGTGCAAGTGTGTGTCTGTGTTACTGGGTGTCAGTGTGTGTCTGTGTTACTTGGTGTCAGTGTGTGTCTTTGTTACTCGGTGTCCGTGTGTGTCTGTGTTAATGGGTGTCAGTGCATGTCTTTGTTACTTGGTGTCAGTGATTATCTTTGTTACTTGGTGTCAGTGTGTGTCTTTGTTACTTGGGGTAATTGTATATCTTTGTTTCTTGTGGCAGTGTATGTCTGTGTTACTTGGTGTAAGTGGGTGTGTTTGTTACTTGGTGTAAGTGTATGTCTTTGTTACTTGGTGTCAGTGTATGTCTTTGTTACTTGGTGTCAGTGTGCGTCTGTGTTACTGGGTAACAGTGTATGTCTTTGTGACTTGGTATCAGTGTATGTCTTTGTTACCGGGTGTCAGTGTGTGTCTGTGTTGCTGGGTATCAGTGTCTGTCTTTGTGACTTGGTATCAGTGTATGTCTTTGTTTCTGGGTGTCCGTGTGTGTCTGTGTTACTGGGTGTCAGTGCATGTCTTTGTTACTTGGTGCAGGTGTGTGTCTGTGTTACTTGGTGTAATTGTATGTCTTTGTTACTTGGTGTAATTGTATGTCTTTGTTAGTTGGTGTCAATGTATGTCTGTGTTACTTGGTGTAAGTGTATGTCTTTGTTACTTGGTGCAGGTGTGTGTCTGTGTTACTTGGTGCAAGTGTGTGTCTGTGTTCCTGGGTATCAGTGTATGTCTTTGTTACTTGGTGTCAGTGTATGTCCGTGTTACTTGGTGTAAGTGTGTGTCTGTGTTACTGGGTATCAGTATATGTCTTAGTTACTGGGTGTCAGTGTGTGTCTGTGTTACTTGGTGTAAGTGTGTGTCTGTGCTACTTGGTGTAATAGTCTGTCTTTGTTACTTGCTGTAATTGTATGTCTTTGTTACTTGATGTCAGTGTATGTCTTTGTTACTTGGTGTCAGTGTATGTCTGTGTTGCTTGGTGTAAGTGTGTGTCTGTGTTACTGCGTGTCAGTGTGTGTCTGTGTTACTGGGTGTCAGTGTATGTCTTTGTTACTTGGTGTCAGTGTATGTCCGTGTTGCTTGGTGCAAGTGTGTGTCTGTGTTACTGGGTGTCAGTGTGTGTCTGTGTTACTTGGTGTAAGTGTGTGTCTTTGTTACTGGGTGTCAGTGTATGTCTTTGTTACTTGGTGTAAGTGTGTGTCTGTGTTACTGGGAATCAGTGTCTGTCTTTGTTACTTGGTGTAAGTGTGTGTCTGTGTAACTGGGTATCAATGTATGTCTTTGTTACTTGGTGACAGTGTATGTCTGTGTTACTTGGTGTAAGTGTGTGTCTGTGTTACTGGGTTTCAGTGTATGTCTTTGCGACTTGAGATCAGTGTATGTTTTTGTTACTGGGTGTCAGTCTGTGTCTTTGTGACTTGTTGTCAGTGTATGTCTTTGTTACTTGGTGTAAGTGTGTGTCTGTGTTACTGGGTATCAGTGTATGTCTGTGTTCCTTGGTGTAAGTGTGTTTCTGTGTTACTGGGTGTCAGTGTATGTCTTTTTTACTGGGTGTCAGTGTATGTCTTTGTTCCTTGGTGTAAGTGTGTGTCTGTGTTACTGGGTATCAGTGTCTGTCTTTGTTACTTGGTGTAAGTGTGTGTCTGTGTTAATGGGTATCAGTGTATGTCTTTCTTACTTGGTGACAGTGTTTGTCTGTGTTACTTGGTGTAAGAGTGTGTCTGTGTTAATGGGTATCAGTGTATGTCTTTGTGACTTGGTATCAGTGTATGTCTTTGTTACTGGGTCTCAGTGTGTGTCTTTGTGACTTGGTGTCATTGTATGTCTTTGTGACTTGGTGTCAGTGTATGTCAAAATACTTGGTGTCCGTGTATGTCTTTTTTACTTGGTGTAATTGTCTGTCTTTGTTACTTGGTGTAAGTGTATGTCTTTGTTACCTGATGTCAGTGTATGTCTTTGTTACTTGGTGTCCGTGTATGTCTGTGTTACTTGGTGTAAGTGTGTGTCTTTGTTAATTGGTGTAAGTGTATGTCTGTGTTACCTGGTGTCAGTGTATGTCTGTGTTACTTGGTGTCAGTGAATATCTTTGTTACTGGGTGTCAGTGTATGTCTTTGTTACTTGTTGTAAGTGTGTGTCTTTGTTACTGGGTATCAGTGTATGTCTTTGTTACTTGGTGTCAGTGTATGTCTTTGTAACTTGGTGTCAGTGTATGTCTTTGTTACTTGGTGTAATTGTCTGTCTTTGTTACTTGTTGTAAGTGTATGTCTTTGTTACTTGGTGTCAGTGTATGTCTTTGTTACTTGGTGTCAGTGTGTGTCTGTGTTGCTGGGTATCAGTGTATGTCATTGGGACTTGGTATCAGTGTATGTCTTTGTGACTTGGTGTCAGTGTTTTTCTTTGTTACTGGGTGTCAGTGTGTGTCTGTGTTACTTGGTGTCAGTGTATGTCTTTGTTACTGTTTATTAGTGTTTCTCTGTGTTACTGGGTGTCAGTGTGTGTTTGTTTGTGTTACTGGGTATCAGTGTCTGTCTTTGTTACTTGGTGTAAGTGTGTGTCTTTGTTACTTGGTGTAATTGTGTGTCTGTGTTAATTGGTGTAATTGTGTGTCTGTGTTCCTGAGTATCATTGCATGTCTTTGTTACTTGGTGTCAGTGTATGTCTTTGTTACTTGGTGTAAGTGTGTGTCTGTGTTACTGGGTATCAGTGCATGTCTTTGTTACTTGGTGCCAGTGTATGTCTGTGTTACTTGGTGTAAGTGCGTGTCTGTGTTACTGGGTATCAGTGTGTGTCTGTGTTACTTGGTGTAAGTGTGTGTCTTTGTTAATTGGTGTCCGTGTGTGTCTGTGTTACTGGTTGTCAGTGCATGTCTTTGTTACTTGGTGCCAGTGTATATCTGTGTTACTTGGTGTAAGTGTGTGTCTTTGTTACTTGGTGTAATTGTAAGTCTGTGTTACTTGGTGTAAGTGTATGTCTTTGTTACTTGGTGTAAGTGTGTGTCTGTGTTACTTGGTGTAAGTGTGTGTCCGTGTGACTGGGTATCAGTGTATTTCTTTGTTACTTGGTGTCAGTGTATGTCTGTGTTCCTTGGTGAAAGTGTGTGTCTGTGTTACTGGGTGTCAGTGTATGTCTTTGTTACTGGGTGTCAGTGTATGTCTTTGTTACTTGGTGTAAGTGTGTGAGTGTTTATGGGTGTCAGTGTATGTCTTTGTTACTGGGTGTCAGTGTATGTCTTTGTTACTTGGTGTAAGTGTGTGTCTGTGTCACTGGATGTCAGTGTATGTCTGTGTTTCTTGGTGTAAGTGTGTGTCTGTGTTACTGTGTATCAGTGTATGTCTTTGTGACTTGGTGTCAGTGTATGTCTTTGTTACTGGGTGTCAGTGTGTGTCTTTGTGACTTGGTGTCAGTGTATGTCTTTGTTATTTGTTGTAAGTGTGTGTCTGTGTTACTGGGTATCAGTGTATGTCTTTGTTACTTGGTGTCAGTGTATGTCAAAATACTTGGTGTAAGTGTATGTCTTTGTTACTTGGTGTAATTGCCTGTCTTTGTTACTTGGTGTAAGTTCATGTCTTTGTTACTTGGTGTCAGTGTATGTCTTTGTTACTAGGTGTCAGTGTGTGTCTGTGTTACTTAGTATCAGTGAATGTCTTTGTGACTTGGTATCAGTGTATGTCTTTGTGACTTGGTGTCAGTGTATGTCTTTGTTACTGGGTGTCAGTGTGTGTCTGTGTTACTTGGTGTCAGTGTATGTCTTTGTTACTGTATATTAGTGTTTCTCTGTGTTACTGGGTCTCAGTGTGTGTTTGTTTGTGTTACTGGGTGTCAGTGTATGTCTTTGTTACTTGGTGTAAGTTTGTGTCTGTGTTACTGGGTATCAGTTTCTGTCCTTGTTACTTGGTGTAAGTGTGTGTCTTTGTTACTTGGTGTAATTGTATGTCTTTGTTCCTTGGTGTAATTGTCTGTCTTTGTTACTTGGTGTAAGTGTATGTCTTTGTTACCTGATGTCAGTGTATGTCTTTGTTACTTGGTGTCAGGGTATGTCTGTGTTACTTGGTGTAAGTGTGTGTCTTTGTTAATTGGTGTAAGTGTATGTCTGTTTTACCTGGTGTCATTGTATGTCTGTGTTACTTGGTGTCAGTGTATGTCTGTGTTACTTGGTGTAAGTGTTTGTCTTTGTTAATTGGTGTAAGTGTGTGTCTTTGTTAATTGGTATCAGTGTATGTCTTTGTTTCTGGGTGTCCGTGTGTGTCTGTGTTACTGGGTGTCAGTGCATGTCTTTGTTACTTGGTGCAGGTGTGTGTCTGTGTTACTTGGTGTAATTGTATGTCTTTGTTACTTGGTGTAATTGTATGTCTTTGTTAGTTGGTGTCAATGTATGTCTGTGTTACTTGGTGTAAGTGTATGTCTTTGTTACTTGGTGCAGGTGTGTGTCTGTGTTACTTGGTGCAAGTGTGTGTCTGTGTTCCTGGGTATCAGTGTATGTATTTGTTACTTGGTGTCAGTGTATGTCCGTGTTGCTTGGTGTAAGTGTGTGTCTGTGTTACTGGGTATCAGTATATGTCTTAGTTACTGGGTGTCAGTGTGTGTCTGTGTTACTTGGTGTAAGTGTGTGTCTGTGCTACTTGGTGTAATAGTCTGTCTTTGTTACTTGCTGTAATTGTATGTCTTTGTTACTTGATGTCAGTGTATGTCTTTGTTACTTGGTGTCAGTGTATGTCTGTGTTGCTTGGTGTAAGTGTGTGTCTGTGTTACTGCGTGTCAGTGTGTGTCTGTGTTACTGGGTGTCAGTGTATGTCTTTGTTACTTGGTGTCAGTGTATGTCCGTGTTGCTTGGTGTAAGTGTGTGTCTGTGTTACTGGGTGTCAGTGTGTGTCTGTGTTACTTGGTGTAAGTGTGTGTCTTTGTTACTGGGTGTCAGTGTATGTCTTTGTTACTTGGTGTAAGTGTGTGTCTGTGTTACTGGGAATTAGTGTCTGTCTTTGTTACTTGGTGTAAGTGTGTGTCTGTGTAACTGGGTATCAATGTATGTCTTTGTTACTTGGTGACAGTGTATGTCTGTGTTACTTGGTGTAAGTGTGTGTCTGTGTTACTGGGTTTCAGTGTATGTCTTTGTGACTTGAGATCAGTGTATGTTTTTGTTACTGGGTGTCAGTCTGTGTCTTTGTGACTTGTTGTCAGTGTATGTCTTTGTTACTTGGTGTAAGTGTGTGTCTGTGTTACTGGGTATCAGTGTATGTCTGTGTTCCTTGGTGTAAGTGTGTTTCTGTGTTACTGGGTGTCAGTGTATGTCTTTTTTACTGGGTGTCAGTGTATGTCTTTGTTCCTTGGTGTAAGTGTGTGTCTGTGTTACTGGGTATCAGTGTCTGTCTTTGTTACTTGGTGTAAGTGTGTGTCTGTGTTAATGGGTATCAGTGTATGTCTTTGTGACTTGGTATCAGTGTATGTCTTTGTTACTGGGTCTCAGTGTGTGTCTTTGTGACTTGGTGTCATTGTATGTCTTTGTGACTTGGTGTCAGTGTATGTCAAAATACTTGGTGTCCGTGTATGTCTTTTTTACTTGGTGTAATTGTCTGTCTTTGTTACTTGGTGTAAGTGTATTTCTTTGTTACCTGATGTCAGTGTATGTCTTTGTTACTTGGTGTCCGTGTATGTCTTTGTTACTTGGTGTAAGTGTGTGTCTGTGTTACTGGGTATCAGTGTATGTCTGTGTTACCTGGTGTCAGTGTATGTCTGTGTTACTTGGTGTCAGTGAATATCTTTGTTACTGGGTGTAATTGTCTGTCTTTGTTACTTGGTGTAAGTGTATGTCTTTGTTACTTGGTGTCAGTGTATGTCTTTGTTACTTGGTGTCAGTGTGTGTCTGTGTTGCTGGGTATCAGTGTATGTCATTGGGACTTGGTATCAGTGTATGTCTTTGTGACTTGGTGTCAGTGTTTTTCTTTGTTACTGGGTGTCAGTGTGTGTCTGTGTTACTTGGTGTCAGTGTATGTCTTTGTTACTGTTTATTAGTGTTTCTCTGTGTTACTGGGTGTCAGTGTGTGTTTGTTTGTGTTACTGGGTGTCAGTGTATGTCTTTGTTACTTGGTGTAAGTTTGTGTCTGTGTTACTGGGTATCAGTGTCTGTCTTTGTTACTTGGTGTAAGTGTGTGTCTTTGTTACTTGGTGTAATTGTGTGTCTGTGTTAATTGGTGTAATTGTGTGTCTGTGTTCCTGAGTATCATTGCATGTCTTTGTTACTTGGTGTCAGTGTATGTCTTTGTTACTTGGTGTAAGTGTGTGTCTGTGTTACTGGGTATCAGTGCATGTCTTTGTTACTTGGTGCCAGTGTATGCCTGTGTTACTTGGTGTAAGTGCGTGTCTGTGTTACTGGGTATCAGTGTGTGTCTGTGTTACTTGGTGTAAGTGTGTGTCTTTGTTAATTGGTGTCCGTGTGTGTCTGTGTTACTGGTTGTCAGTGCATGTCTTTGTTACTTGGTGCCAGTGTATATCTGTGTTACTTGGTGTAAGTGTGTGTCTTTGTTACTTGGTGTAATTGTAAGTCTGTGTTACTTGGTGTAAGTGTATGTCTTTGTTACTTGGTGTAAGTGTGTGTCTGTGTTACTTGGTGTAAGTGTGTGTCCGTGTGACTGGGTATCAGTGTATTTCTTTGTTACTTGGTGTCAGTGTATGTCTGTGTTCCTTGGTGAAAGTGTGTGTCTGTGTTACTGGGTGTCAGTGTATGTCTTTGTTACTGGGTGTCAGTGTATGTCTTTGTTACTTGGTGTAAGTGTGTGAGTGTTTATGGGTGTCAGTGTATGTCTTTGTTACTGGGTGTCAGTGTATGTCTTTGTTACTTGGTGTAAGTGTGTGTCTGTGTCACTGGATGTCAGTGTATGTCTGTGTTTCTTGGTGTAAGTGTGTGTCTGTGTTACTGTGTATCAGTGTATGTCTTTGTGACTTGGTGTCAGTGTATGTCTTTGTTACTGGGTGTCAGTGTGTGTCTTTGTGACTTGGTGTCAGTGTATGTCTTTGTTATTTGTTGTAAGTGTGTGTCTGTGTTACTGGGTATCAGTGTATGTCTTTGTTACTTGGTGTCAGTGTATGTCAAAATACTTGGTGTAAGTGTATGTCTTTGTTACTTGGTGTAATTGCCTGTCTTTGTTACTTGGTGTAAGTTAATGTCTTTGTTACTTGGTGTCAGTGTATGTCTTTGTTACTAGGTGTCAGTGTGTGTCTGTGTTACTTAGTATCAGTGAATGTCTTTGTGACTTGGTATCAGTGTATGTCTTTGTCACTTGGTGTCAGTGTATGTCTTTGTTAATGGGTGTCAGTGTGTGTCTGTGTTACTTGGTGTCAGTGTATGTCTTTGTTACTGTTTATTAGTGTTTCTCTGTGTTACTGGGTCTCAGTGTGTGTTTGTTTGTGTTACTGGGTGTCAGTGTATGTCTTTGTTACTTGGTGTAAGTTTGTGTCTGTGTTACTGGGTATCAGTTTCTGTCCTTGTTACTTGGTGTAAGTGTGTGTCTTTGTTACTTGGTGTAATTGTATGTCTTTGTTCCTTGGTGTCAGTGTATGTCTGTGTTACTTGGTGTAAGTGTATGTCTTTGTTACTTGGTGTAAGTGTGTGTCTGTGTTACTGGGTATCAGTGTATGTCTTTGTTACTTGGTGCCAGTGTATGACTGTGTTACGTGGTGTAAGTGTGTGTCTGTGTTACTGGGTATCAGTGTATGTCTGTGTGACTTGGTGTCAGTGTATGTCTTTGTTACTGGGTGTCAGTGTGTGTCATTGTGACTTGGGGTCAGTGTATGTCTGTGTTACTTTGTGTAAGTGTGTGTCTGTGTTACTGGGTATCAGTGTATATCTTTGTTACTTGGTGTCAGTGTATGTCTGTGTTACTTGGTGTAAGTGTGTGACTGTGTTACTGGGTGTCAGTGTGTGTCTGTGTTACTTGGTGTATGTCTGTTTCTTTGTTCCTTGGTGTCCGTGTGTGTCTGTGTCACTGGGTGTCAGTGTATGTCTTTGTTACTGGGTGTCAGTGTGTGTCGTTGTGACTTGGTGTCAGTGTATGTCTTTGTTACTTGGTGTAAGTGTGTGTCTGTGTTACTGGGTATCAGTGTATGTCTTTGTTACTTGGTGTCAGTGTATGTCTTTGTAACTTGGTGTCAGTGTCTGTCTTTGTTACTTGGTATAATTGTCTGTCTTTGTTACTTGGTGTAAGTGTATGTCTTTGTTACTTGGTGTCAGTGTATGTCTTTGTTACTTGGTGTCAGTGTATGTCTTTGTTACTGTTTATTAGTCTTTCTCTGTGTTACTGGGTGTCAGTGTGTGTTTGTTTGTGTTACTCGGTGTCAGTGTATGTCTTTGTTACTTGGTGTAAGTTTGTGTCTGTGTTACTGGGTATCAGTGTCTGTCTTTGTTACTTGGTGTAAGTGTGTGTCTTTTTTACTTGGTGTAATTGTTTCTCTTTGTTCCTTGGTGTCAGTGCATGTCTGTGTTACTTGGTGTAAGTGTATGTCTTTGTTACTTGGTGTAATTGTGTGTCTGTGTTAATTGGTGTAATTGTGTGTCTGTGTTCCTGAGTATCATTGTATGTCTTTGTTACTTGGTGTCAGTGTATGTCTGTGTTACTTGGTGTAAGTGTGTGTCTGTGTTACTGGGTATCAGTGTATGTCTTTGTTACTTGGTGCCAGTGTATGTCTGTGTTACTTGGTGTAAGTGTGTGTCTGTGTTACTGGGTGTCAGTGTGTGTCTGTGTTACTTGGTGTAAGTGTGTGTCTTTGTTAATTGGTGTCCGTGTGTGTCTGTGTTACTGGGTGTCAGTGCATGTCTTTGTTACTTGGTGCCAGTGTATATCTGTGTTACTTGGTGTAAGTGTGTGTCTTTGTTACTTGGTGTAATTGTAAGTCTGTGTTACTTGGTGTAAGTGTATGTCTTTGTTACTTGGTGTAAGTGTGTGTCTGTGTTACTTAGTGTAAGTGTGTGTCCGTGTGACTGGGTATCAGTGTATTTCTTTGTTACTTGGTGTCAGTGTATGTCTGTGTTCCTTGGTGAAAGTGTGTGTCTGTGTTACTGGGTGTCAGTGTGTGTCTGTGTTACTTGGTGTCCATGTGTGTCTGTATTACTGGTTGTCAGTGTATGTCTTTGTTACTGGGTGTCAGTGTATGTCTTTGTTACTTGGTGTAAGTGTGTGTCTGTGTTACTGGGTGTCAGTGTATGTCTTTGTTACTGGGTGTCAGTGTATGTCTTTCTTACTTGGTGTAAGTGTGTGTCTGTGTCACTGGATGTCAGTGTATGTCTGTGTTTCTTGGTGTAAGTGTGTGTCTGTGTTACTGTGTATCAGTGTATGTCTTGGTGACTTGGTGTCAGTGTATGTCTTTGTTACTGGGTGTCGGTGAGTGTCTTTGTGACTTGGTGTCAGTGTATGTCTTTGTTACTTGTTGTAAGTGTGTGTCTGTGTTACTGGGTATCAGTGTATGTCTTTGTTACTTGGTGTCAGTGTATGTCAAAATACTTGGTGTAAGTGTATGTCTTTGTTACTTGGTGTAATTGCCTGTCTTTGTTACTTGGTGTAAGTTAATGTCTTTGTTACTTGGTGTCAGTGTATGTCTTTGTTACGAGGTGTCAGTGTGTGTCTGTGTTACTTAGTATCAGTGAATGTCCTTGTGACTTGCTATCAGTGTATGTCTTTGTGACTTGGTGTCAGTGTATGTCTTTGTTACTGTTTATTAGTGTTTCTCTGTGTTACTGGGTCTCAGTGTGTGTTTGTTTGTGTTACTGGGTGTCTGTGTCTGTCTTTGTTACTTGGTGTAAGTTTGTGTCTGTGTTACTGGGTATCAGTTTCTGTCTTTGTTACTTGGTGTAAGTGTGTGTCTTTGTTACTTGGTGTAATTGTATGTCTTTGTTCCTTGGTGTCAGTGTATGTCTGTGTTACTTGGTGTAAGTGTATGTCTTTGTTACTTGGTGCAAGTGTGTGTCTGTGTTATTGGGTATCAGTGTATGTCTTTGTTACTTGGTGCCAGTGTATGACTGTGTTACGTGGTGTAAGTGTGTTCCTGTGTTACTGGGTGTCAGTGTGTGTCTGTGTTACTTGGTGTAAGTGTGTGTCTTTGTTACTTGGTGTCTGTGCATGTCTTTGTTACTTGGTGTCAGTGTGTGTCTGTGTTACTGGGTATCAGTGTATGTCTTTGTGACTTGGTATCAGTGTATGTCTTTGTTACTGGGTATCAGTGTATGTCTGTGTTACTGGGTATCAGTGTATGTCTTTGTCACTTGGTATCAGTGTATGTCTTTGTTACTGGGTGTCAGTGTGTGTCTGTGTTCCTGGGTATCAGTGTATGTCTGTGTGACTTGGTGTCAGTTTATGTCTTTGTTACTGGGTGTCAGTGTGTGTCATTGGAACTTGGGGTCAGTGTATGTCTGTGTTACTTTGTGTAAGTGTGTGTCTGTGTTACTGGGTATCAGTGTATGTCTTTGTTACTTGGTGTCAGTGTATGTATGTGTTACTTGGTGTAAGTGTGTGACTGTGTTACTGGGTGTCAGTGTGTGTCTGTGTTACTTGGTGTATGTCTGTGTCTTTGTTCCTTGGTGTCCGTGTGTGTCTGTGTCACTGGGTGTCAGTGTATGTCTTTGTTACTGGGTGTCAGTGTGTGTCTTTCTGACTTGTTGTCAGTGTATGTCTGTGTTACTGTTTATAAGTGTTTCTCTGTGTTACTGGGTGTCAGTGTTTGTTTGTTTGTGTTACTGTGTGTCAGTGTATGTCTTTGTTACTTGGTGTAAGTGTGAGTCTGTGTTACTGGGTATCAGTGTCTGTCTTTGTTACTTGGTGTAAGTGTGCGTCTTTGTTACGTGGTGTAAATGTAAGTCTTTGTTACTTGGTGTAAGTGCATGTCTTTGTTACTTGTTGTAAGTGTGTATCTGTGTTACTTGGTGTAAGTGTGTGTCTTTGTTACTCGGTGTCCGTGTGTGTCTGTGTTAATGGGTGTCAGTGCATGTCTTTGATACTTGGTGTCAGTGAATATCTGTGTTACTTGGTGTCAGTGTGTGTCTTTGTAACTTGGTGTAATTGTATGTCTTTGTTACTTGGTGTCAGTGTGTGTCTGTGTTAATAGGTGTCAGTGCATGTCTTTGTTACTTGGTGTAATTGTGTGTCTGTGTTCCTGGGTATCAGTGTATGTCTTTGTTACTTGGTGTCAGTGTATGTCTGTGTTACTTGGTGTAAGTGTGTGTCTGTGTTACTGGGTGTCAGTGTGTGTCTGTGTTACTTGGTGTAAGTGTGTGTCTTTGTTACTTGGTGTCTGTGCATGTCTTTGTTACTTGGTGTCAGTGTGTGTCTATGTTACTGGGTATCAGTGTATGTCTTTGTCACTTGGTATCAGTGTATGTCTTTGTTACTGGGTATCAGTGTGTGTCTGTGTTACTGGGTATCAGTGTATGTCTTTGTGACTTGGTATCAGTGTATCTGTTTGTTACTGGGTGTCAGTGTGTGTCTGTGTTCCTGGGTATCAGTGTATGTCTGTGTGACTTGCTGTCAGTGTATGTCTTTGTTACTGGGTGTCAGTGTGTGTCATTGTGACTTGGTGTCAGTGTATGTCTGTGTTACTTTGTTTAAGTGTGTGTCTGTGTTACTGGGTATCAGTGTATGTCTTTGTTACTTGGTGTCAGTGTATGTCTGTGTTACTTGGTGTAAGTGTGTGTCTGTGTTACTGGGGGTCAGTGTGTGTCTGTGTTACTTGGTGTAAGTCTATGTCTTTGTTACTTGGTGTCCGTGTGTGTCTGTGTCACTGGGTGTCAGTGTATGTCTTTGTTACTGGGTGTCAGTGTATGTCTGTGTTACTTGGTGTAAGTGTGTGTCCATGTTACTGGGTATCAGTGTATTTCTTTGTTACTTGGTGTCAGTGTATGTCTGTGTTACTTGGTGTAATTGTGTGTCTGTGTCACTGTGTATCAGTGTGTGTCTTTGTGACTTGGTATAAGTGTGTGTCTTTGTTACTTGGTGTCCATGTGAGTCTGTGTTACTGGGTGTCAGTGTATGTCTTTGTTACTGGGTGTCAGTGTATGTCTTTGTTACTTGGTGTAAGTGTGTGTCTGTGTTACTGGGTATCAGTGTATGTCTTTGTGACTTGGTATCAGTGTATGTCTTTGTTACTGGGTGTCAGTGTGTGTCTGTGTTACTGGGTATCAGTGTATGTCTTTGTTACTGGGTGTCAGTGTGTGTCTGTGTTACTGGGTATCAGTGTATTTCTTTGTTACTTGGTGTAAGTGTATGTCTTTGTAACTTGGTGTCAGTGCATGTCTTTGTTACTTGGTGTCAGTGTATGTCTGTGTTACTTGGTGTAAGTCTGTGTCTTTGTTACTTGCTGTAAGTGTATGTCTTTGTTACTTTGTGTCTGTGTATGTCTTTGTTACTTGGTGTCAGTGTGTGTCTGTGTGACTGGGTATCAGTGTATGTCTTTGTGACTTGGTATCAGTGTATGTCTTTGTTACTGGGTGCCAGTGTGTGTCCGTGTTACTGGGTATCAGTGTATGTCTTTGTGACTTGTTATCAGTGTATGTCTTTGTTACTGGGTGTCAGTGTGTGTCTGTGTTCCTGGGAATCAGTGTATATCTTTGTGACTTGGTGTCAGTGTATGACTTTGCTACTGGTTGTCAGTGTGTGTCTTTGTGACTTGGTGTCAGTGTGTGTCTGTGTTAATTGCTGTAGGTGTGTGTCTGTGTTACTGGGTGTCAGTGTGTGTCTGTGTTCCTGGGTATCAGTGTATTTCTTTGTTACTTGGTATCAGTGTATGTCTTTGTTACTGGGTGTCAGTGTGTGTCTGTGTTACTGGGTATCAGTGTATGTCTTTGTGGCTTGGTATCAGTGAATGTCTTTGTTACTGGGTGTCAGTGTTTGTCTGTGTTCCTGGGTATCAGTGTATATCTTTGTGACTTGGTGTCAGTGTATGACTTTGCTACTGAGTGTCAGTGTGTGTCTTTGTGACTTGGTGTCAGAGTATGTCTGTGTTACTTGGTGTAAGTGTGTGTCTGTGTTACTGGGTGTCAGTGTGTGTCATTGTGACTTGGTGTCAGTGTATGTCTGTGTTACTTTGTTTAAGTGTGTGTCTGTGTTACTGGGTATCAGTGTATGTCTTTGTTACTTGGTGTCAGTGTATGTCTGTGTTACTTGGTGTAAGTGTGTGTCTGTGTTACTGGGGGTCAGTGTGTGTCTGTGTTACTTGGTGTAAGTCTGTGTCTTTGTTACTTGGTGTCCGTGTGTGTCTGTGTCACTGGGTGTCAGTGTTTGTCTTTGTTACTGGGTGTCAGTGTATGTCTTTGTTACTTGGTTTAAGTGTGTGTCTGTGTTACTTGGTGTAAGTGTGTGTCTGTGTTACTTGGTGTAAGTGTGTGTCTGTGTTGCTGGGTATCAGTGTATGTCTTTGTGACTTGGTGTCAGTGTATGTCTTTGTTACTGGGTGTCAGTGTGTGTAGTTGTGACTTGGTGTCAGTGTATGTCTTTGTTACTTGGTGTAAGTGTGTGTCTGTGTTACTGGGTATCAGTGTATGTCTTTGTTACTTGGTGTCAGTGTATGTCTTTGTTACTTGGTGTAATTGTCTGTCTTTGTTACTTGGTGTAAGTGTGTGTCTTTGTTACTTGGTGTCAGTGTATGTCTTTGTTACTTGGTGTAAGTGTATGTCTTTGTTACTTGGTGTCAGTGTGTGTCTGTGTTACTTGGTGTAAATGTGTGTCTTTGTTACTTGGTGTAATTGTATGTCTTTGTTACTTGGTGTCAGTGTATGTCTGTGTTACTTGGTGTAAGTGTATGTCTTTGTTACTTGGTGTCAGTGTATGTCTGTGTTACTTGGTGTCAGTGTGTGTCTGTGTTACTTGGTGTAAATGTGTGTCTTTGTTACTTGGTGTAATTGTATGTCTTTGTTACTTGGTGTCAGTGTATGTCTGTGTTACTTTGTGTAAGTGTATGTCTTTGTTACTTGGTGTCAGTGTATGTCTGTGTTACTTGGCGTAAGTGTTTGTATGTTTTCCTGGGTATCAGTGTCTGTCTCTGTTACTTGGTGTCAGTGTGTGTCTGTGTTACTTGGTGTAAGTGTGTGTCTGTGTTAATGGGTATCAGTGTATGTCTTTGTTACTTGGTGTCAGTGTATGTCTGTGTTACTTGGTGTAAATGTGTGTCTGTGTTACTGGGTGTCAGTGTGTGTCTGTGTTACTTAGTGTAAGTGTGTGTCTTTGTTACTTGGTGTAAGTGTCTGTCTTTGTTACTTGGTGCAAGTGTGTGTCTGTGTTACTGGGTATCAGTGTATGTCTTTGTTACTTGGTGTCAGTGTATGTCTGTGTTACTTGGTGTAAGTGTGTGACTGTGTTGCTGGGTATCAGTGTATGTCTTTGTCACTTGATGTCAGTGTATGTCTTTGTTACTGGGTGTCAGTGTGTGTCTTTGTGACTTCGTGTCAGTGTATGTCTTTGTTACTTTGTGTCAGTGTATGTCTGTGTTACTGGGTATCAGTGTATGTCTTTGTTACTTGGTGTCAGTGTATGTCTGTGTTACTTGGTGTAAGTGTGTGTCCATGTTACTGGGTATCAGTGTATTTCTTTGTTACTTGGTGTCAGTGTATGTCTGTGTTACTTGGTGTAATTGTGTGTCTGTGTCACTGTGTATCAGTGTGTGTCTTTGTGACTTGGTATAAGTGTGTGTCTTTGTTACTTGGTGTCCATGTGAGTCTGTGTTACTGGGTGTCAGTGTATGTCTTTGTTACTGGGTGTCAGTGTATGTCTTTGTTACTTGGTGTAAGTGTTTGTCTGTGTTACTGGGTATCAGTGTATGTCTTTGTGACTTGGTATCAGTGTATGTCTTTGTTACTGGGTGTCAGTGTGTGTCTGTGTTACTGGGTATCAGTGTATGTCTTTGTTACTGGGTGTCAGTGTGTGTCTGTGTTACTGGGTATCAGTGTATTTCTTTGTTACTTGGTGTAAGTGTATGTCTTTGTAACTTGGTGTCAGTGCATGTCTTTGTTACTTGGTGTCAGTGTATGTCTGTGTTACTTGGTGTAAGTCTGTGTCTTTGTTACTTGCTGTAAGTGTATGTCTTTGTTACTTTGTGTCTGTGTATGTCTTTGTTACTTGGTGTCAGTGTGTGTCTGTGTGACTGGGTATCAGTGTATGTCTTTGTGACGTGGTATCAGTGTATGTCTTTGTTACTGGGTGCCAGTGTGTGTCCGTGTTACTGGGTATCAGTGTATGTCTTTGTGACTTGTTATCAGTGTATGTCTTTGTTACTGGGTGTCAGTGTGTGTCTGTGTTCCTGGGAATCAGTGTATACCTTTGTAACTTGGTGTCAGTGTATGACTTTGCTACTGGTTGTCAGTGTGTGTCTTTGTGACTTGGTGTCAGTGTGTGTCTGTGTTAATTGCTGTAGGTGTGTGTCTGTGTTACTGGGTGTCAGTGTGTGTCTGTGTTCCTGGGTATCAGTGTATTTCTTTGTTACTTGGTATCAGTGTATGTCTTTGTTACTGGGTGTCAGTGTGTGTCTGTGTTACTGGGTATCAGTGTATGTCTTTGTGGCTTGGTATCAGTGAATGTCTTTGTTACTGGGTGTCAGTGTTTGTCTGTGTTCCTGGGTATCAGTGTATATCTTTGTGACTTGGTGTCAGTGTATGACTTTGCTACTGAGTGTCAGTGTGTGTCTTTGTGACTTGGTGTCAGTGTATGTCTGTGTTACTTGGTGTAAGTGTGTGTCTGTGTTACTGGGTGTCAGTGTGTGTCATTGTGACTTGGTGTCAGTGTATGTCTGTGTTACTTTGTTTAAGTGTGTGTCTGTGTTACTGGGTATCAGTGTATGTCTTTGTTACTTGGTGTCAGTGTATGTCTTTGTTACTTGGTGTAATTGTCTGTCTTTGTTACTTGGTGTAAGTGTGTGTCTTTGTTACTTGGTGTCAGTGTATGTCTTTGTTACTTGGTGTAAGTGTATGTCTTTGTTACTTGGTGTCAGTGTGTGTCTGTGTTACTTGGTGTAAGTGTGTGTCTCTGTTACTGGGGGTCAGTGTGTGTCTGTGTTACTTGGTGTAAGTCTGTGTCTTTGTTACTTGGTGTCCGTGTGTGTCTGTGTCACTGGGGGTCAGTGTTTGTCTTTGTTACTGGGTGTCAGTGTATGTCTTTGTTACTTGGTTTAAGTGTGTGTCTGTGTTACTTGGTGTAAGTGTGTGTCTGTGTTACTTGGTGTAAGTGTGTGTCTGTGTTGCTGGGTATCAGTGTATGTCTTTGTGACTTGGTGTCAGTGTATGTCTTTGTTACTGGGTGTCAGTGTGTGTAGTTGTGACTTGGTGTCAGTGTATGTCTTTGTTACTTGGTGTAAGTGTGTGTCTGTGTTACTGGGTATCAGTGTATGTCTTTGTTACTTGGTGTCAGTGTATGTCTTTGTTACTTGGTGTAATTGTCTGTCTTTGTTACTTGGTGTAAGTGTGTGTCTTTGTTACTTGGTGTCAGTGTATGTCTTTGTTACTTGGTGTAAGTGTATGTCTTTGTTACTTGGTGTCAGTGTGTGTCTGTGTTACTTGGTGTAAATGTGTGTCTTTGTTACTTGGTGTAATTGCATGTCTTTGTTACTTGGTGTCAGTGTATGTCTGTGTTACTTGGTGTAAGTGTATGTCTTTGTTACTTGGTGTCAGTGTATGTCTGTGTTACTTGGTGTCAGTGTGTGTCTGTGTTACTTGGTGTAAATGTGTGTCTTTGTTACTTGGTGTAATTGTATGTCTTTGTTACTTGGTGTCAGTGTATGTCTGTGTTACTTTGTGTAAGTGTATGTCTTTGTTACTTGGTGTCAGTGTATGTCTGTGTTACTTGGCGTAAGTGTGTGTATGTTTTCCTGGGTATCAGTGTCTGTCTCTGTTACTTGGTGTCAGTGTGTGTCTGTGTTACTTGGTGTAAGTGTGTGTCTGTGTTAATGGGTATCAGTGTATGTCTTTGTTACTTGGTGTCAGTGTATGTCTGTGTTACTTGGTGTAAATGTGTGTCTGTGTTACTGGGTGTCAGTGTGTGTCTGTGTTACTTAGTGTAAGTGTGTGTCTTTGTTACTTGGTGTAAGTGTCTGTCTTTGTTACTTGGTGCAAGTGTGTGTCTGTGTTACTGGGTATCAGTGTATGTCTTTGTTACTTGGTGTCAGTGTATGTCTGTGTTACTTGGTGTAAGTGTGTGACTGTGTTGCTGGGTATCAGTGTATGTCTTTGTCACTTGATGTCAGTGTATGTCTTTGTTACTGGGTGTCAGTGTGTGTCTTTGTGACTTCGTGTCAGTGTATGTCTTTGTTACTTTGTGTCAGTGTATGTCTGTGTTACTGGGTATCAGTGTATGTCTTTGTTACTTGGTGTCAGTGTATGTCTGTGT
This sequence comes from Heterodontus francisci, assembly GCF_036365525.1. Classification (NCBI taxonomy): domain Eukaryota; kingdom Metazoa; phylum Chordata; class Chondrichthyes; order Heterodontiformes; family Heterodontidae; genus Heterodontus; species Heterodontus francisci. Next base: position 1,248,720 of record NW_027140415.1, on the reverse strand, counting down.
TACTTGGTGTAAGTGTGTGTCCATGTTACTGGGTATCAGTGTATTTCTTTGTTACTTGGTGTCAGTGTATGTCTGTGTTACTTGGTGTAATTGTGTGTCTGTGTCACTGTGTATCAGTGTGTGTCTTTGTGACTTGGTGTAAGTGTGTGTCTTTGTTACTTGGTGTCCATGTGAGTCTGTGTTACTGGGTGTCAGTGTATGTCTTTGTTACTGGGTGTCAGTGTATGTCTTTGTTACTTGGTGTAAGTGTGTGTCTGTGTTACTGGGTATCAGTGTATGTCTTTGTGACTTGGTATCAGTGTATGTCTTTGTTACTGGGTGTCAGTGTGTGTCTGTGTTACTGGGTATCAGTGTATGTCTTTGTTACTGGGTGTCAGTGTGTGTCTGTGTTACTGGGTATCAGTGTATTTCTTTGTTACTTGGTGTAAGTGTATGTCTTTGTAACTTGGTGTCAGTGCATGTCTTTGTTACTTGGTGTCAGTGTATGTCTGTGTTACTTGGTGTAAGTCTGTGTCTTTGTTACTTGCTGTAAGTGTATGTCTTTGTTACTTTGTGTCTGTGTATGTCTTTGTTACTTGGTGTCAGTGTGTGTCTGTGTGACTGGGTATCAGTGTATGTCTTTGTGACTTGGTATCAGTGTATGTCTTTGTTACTGGGTGCCAGTGTGTGTCCGTGTTACTGGGTATCAGTGTATGTCTTTGTGACTTGTTATCAGTGTATGTCTTTGTTACTGGGTGTCAGTGTGTGTCTGTGTTCCTGGGAATCAGTGTATATCTTTGTGACTTGGTGTCAGTGTATGACTTTGCTACTGGTTGTCAGTGTGTGTCTTTGTGACTTGGTGTCAGTGTGTGTCTGTGTTAATTGCTGTAGGTGTGTGTCTGTGTTACTGGGTGTCAGTGTGTGTCTGTGTTACTGGGTATCAGTGTATTTCTTTGTTACTTGGTATCAGTGTATGTCTTTGTTACTGGGTGTCAGTGTGTGTCTGTGTTACTGGGTATCAGTGCATGTCTTTGTGGCTTGGTATCAGTGAATGTCTTTGTTACTGGGTGTCAGTGTTTGTCTGTGTTCCTGGGTATCAGTGTATATCTTTGTGACTTGGTGTCAGTGTATGACATTGCTACTGAGTGTCAGTGTGTGTCTTTGTGACTTGGTGTCAGTGTATGTCTGTGTTACTTGGTGTAAGTGTGTGTCTGTGTTACTGGGTGTCAGTGTGTGTCTGTGTTACTTGGTGTAAGCCTGTGTCTTTGTTACTTGGTGTCCGTGTGTGTCTGTGTTACTTGGTGTAAGTGTGTGTCTGTGTCACTGGGTGTCAGTGTATGTCTGTGTTACTTGGTGTAAGTGTGTGTCTGTGTTACTGTGCATCAGTGTATGTCTTTGTGACTTGGTGTCAGTGTCTGTCTTTGTTACAGGGGGTCAGTGTGTGTCTTTGTGACTTGGTGTCAGTGTGTGTCAGAATACTTGGTGTAAGTGTATGTCTTTGTTACTTGGTGTCAGTATATGTCTTTGTTACTAGGTGTCAGTGTGTGTCAGTGTTGCTGGGTATCAGTGAATGTCTTTGTGACTTGGTATCAGAGTATGTCTTTGTGACTTGGTGTCAGTGTATGTCTTTGTTAGTGGGTGTCAGTGTGTGTCTGTGTTACTTGGTGTCAGTGTATGTCTTTGTTATTGTTTTTTAGTGTTTCTCTGTGTTACTGGGTGTCAGTGTGTGTTTGTTTGTGTTACTGGGTGTCAGTGTATGTCTTTGTTACTTGGTGTAAGTTTGTGTCTGTGTTACTGGGTAACAGTGTCTGTCTTTGTTACTTGGTGTAAGTGTGTGTCTTTGTTACTTGGTGTAATTGTATGTCTTTCTTCCTTGGTGTCAGTGTATGTCAGTGTTACTTGGTGTAAGTGTATGTCTTTGTTACTTGGTGTAATTGTGTGTCTGTGTTATTTGGTGTAATTGTGTGTCTGTGTTGCTGAGTATCATTGTATGTCTTTGTTACTTGGTGCCAGTGTATGTCTGTGTTACTTGGTGTAAGTGTGTGTCTGTGTTACTGGGTGTCAGTGTGTGTCTGTGTTACTTGGTGTAAGTGTGTGTCTTTGTTACTTGGTGTCCGTGTGTGCCTGTGTTTCTGGGTATCAGTGTATGTCTTTGTGACTTGGTGTCAGTGTATGTCTGTGTTACTTGGAGTAAGTGTGTGTCTGTGCATCAGTGTATGTCTTTGTGACGAGGTGTCAGTGTATGTCTTTGTTACTGGGTGTCATTGTGTGTCTTTGAGACTTGGTGTCAGTGTATGTCTGTGTTACGGGGGGTCAGTGAGTGTCTGTGTTACTGGGGTTCAGTGTGTGTTTCTAACTGCGTGTCTGTGTGTGTCTGTGTTAGTGGCTATCAGTGTCTGTCTTTGTTACTTGGTGTTAGCGTATGTCTTTGTTACTTGGTGTCAGTGTATGTGTTTGTGACTTGGTATCAGTGGATGTCTTTGTTACTTTTTTTTAGTGTTTCTCTGTGTTACTGGGTGTCAGTGTCTGTTTGTTTGTGTTACTGGGTGTCAGTGTGTATCTGTGACACGAGGTGTCAGTATTTAGTTTTGTTTTGAGATACAGCACTTTAACAGGCCCTTCGGCCCACCGAGTCTGTGCCGACCATCAACCACGCATTTATACTAATCCTACACTAATCCCGTATTCCTATCACTTCCCCACCAGTCACTATATATTTCCCTGCCGCCTACCTATACTAGGGGCAATTTATGATGGCCAATTAACCTATCAACCTATCAACCTGCAAGTCTTTGGCATGTGGGAGGAAACGGGAGCACCCGGAGGAAACCCACGCAGACACAGGGAGAACTTGCAAACTCCGCACAGGCAGTACCCAGAATCGAACGCGGGTCCCTGGAGCTGTGAGGCTGCGGTGCTACCACTGCGCCAATTCCCCCCCCCCCCCCCCCGCCCCAGTGTGCCTGTGTTACTGGGTATCAGTGTATGTCTTTGTTACTTGGTGTCAGTGGATGTCTGTGTTACTTGGTATAAGTGTGTGTCTGTGTTACTGGGTGTCAGTGTGTGTCAGTGTTACTTGGTGTAAGTGTGTGTCTTTGTTACTGGGTATCAGTGTATGTCCTTCTTACTTGGTGTAAGTGTATGTCTTTGTTACTGGGTGTCAGTGTGTGTCTTTGTGACTTGGTGTCAGAGCATGTCTTTGTTACTTTCTGTAAGAGTGTGTCTGTGTTACTGGGTGTCAGTGTATGTCTTTGTTACTTGGTGTAAGTGTGTGTCTTTGTTACTTGGTGTAAGTGTATGTCTTTGTTACTTGGTGTCAGTGTACGTCTTTGTTACTTGGTGTCAGTTTATGTCTGTGTTACTTGGTGTAAGTGTGTGTCTGTGTTACGGGGTATCATTGTATGTCTTTGTTACTTGGTGTCAGTGTATGTCTGTGTTACTTGGTGTATGTGTGTGTCTGTGTTACTGGGTGTCAGTGTGTGTCTGTGTTACTTGGTGAAAGTGTGTGTCTTTGCTACTTGGTGTAATTGTATGTCTTTGTTACTTGCTGTCAGTATATGTCTGTGTTACTTGCTGTAAGTGTATGTCTTTGTTACTTGGTGTCAGTGTGTGTCTGTGTTACTTGGTGTAAGTGTGTGTCTGTGTTCCTGGGTATCAGAGTATGTCTTTGTTACTTGGTGTCAGTGTATGTCTGTGTTACTTGGTGTAAGTGTGTGTCTGTGTTACTGGGTATCAGTGTATGTCTTTGTTACTTGGTGTCATTGTATGTCTGTGTTGCTAGGTGTAAGAGTGTGTCTGTGTTACTGGGTGTCAGTGTGTGTCTTTGTTACTGGGTGTCAGTGTATGTCTTTGTTACTTGGTGTAAGTGTGTGTCTGTGTTACTGGGTATCAGTGCATGTCTTTGTTACTTGGTGTCACTGTATGTCTGTGTTACTTGGTGTAAGAGTGTGTCTTTGTTACTTGCTGTCCGTGTGTGTCTGTGTTACTGGGTGTCAGTGTATGTCTTTGTTACTGGGTGTCAGTGTGTGTCTTTGTTACTTGGTGTAAGTGTGTGAGTGTGTTACTTGGTGTAAGTGTGTGTCTGTGTTACTGGGTATCAGTGTATGTCTTTGTGACTTGGTATCAGTGTTTGTCTTTGTTACAGGGTGCCAGTGTGTGTCTTTGTGACTTGGTGTCAGTGAATGTCCTTGTTACTTGGTGTAACTGTGTGTCTGTGTTACTGGGTATCAGTGTATGTCTTTGTTACTTGGTGTCAGTGTATGTCAAAATACTTGGTGGAAGTGTATGTCTTTGTTACTTGGTGTAATTGTCTGTCTTTGTTACTTCGTGTAAGTGTATGTCTTTGTAACTTGGTGTCAGTGTATGTCTTTGTTACTTGGTGTCAGTGTATGGCTGTGTTACTTGTTGTAAGTGTGTGTCTTTGATACTTGGTGTCTGTGTATGTCTTTGTTACTTCGTGTCAGTGTGTGTCTGTGTTACTGGGTATCAGTGTATGTCTTTGTTACTGGGTGTCAGTGTGTGTCTGTGTTACTGGGTATCAGTGTATTTCTTTGTTACTTGGTGTCAGTGGATGTCTGTGTTACTTGTTATAAGTGTGTGTCTGTGTTACTGGGTGTCAGTGTGTGTCAGTGTTACTTGGTGTAAGTGTGTGTCTTTGTTACTGGGTATCAGTGTATGTCCTTCTTACTTGGTGTAAGTGTATGTCTTTGTTACTGGGTGTCAGTGTGTGTCTTTGTGACTTGGTGTCAGTGCATGTCTTTGTTACTTTCTGTAAGAGTGTGTCTGTGTTACTGGGTGTCAGTGTATGTCTTTGTTACTTGGTGTAAGTGTGTGTCTTTGTTACTTGGTGTAAGCGTATGTCTTTGTTACTTGGTGTCAGTGTATGTCTGTGTTACTTGGTGTATGTGTGTGTCTGTGTTACTGGGTGTCAGTGTGTGTCTGTGTTACTTGGTGAAAGTGTGTGTCTTTGCTACTTGGTGTAATTGTATGTCTTTGTTACTTCCTGTCAGTGTATGTCTGTGTTACTTGCTGTAAGTGTATGTCTTTGTTACTTCGTGTAAGTGTGTGTCTGTGTTACTTGGTGTAAGTGTGTGTCTGTGTTCCTGGGTATCAGAGTATGTCTTTGTTACTTGGTGTCAGTGTATGTCTGTGTTACTTGGTGTAAGTGTGTGTCTGTGTTACTGGGTATCAGTGTATGTCTTTGTTACTTGGTGTCAGTGTATGTCTGTGTTGCTAGGTGTAAGAGTGTGTCTGTTTTACTGGGTGTCAGTGTGTGTCTTTGTTACTGGGTGTCAGTGTATGTCTTTGTTACTTGGTGTAAGTGTGTGTCTGTGTTACTGGGTATCAGTGCATGTCTTTGTTACTTGGTGTCACTGTATGTCTGTGTTACTTGGTGTAAGAGTGTGTCTTTGTTACTTGCTGTCCGTGTGTGTCTGTGTTACTGGGAGTCAGTGTATGTCTTTGTTACTGGGTGTCAGTGTATGTCTTTGTTACTTGGTGTAAGTGTGTGAGTGTGTTACTGGGTATCAGTGTCTGTCTTTGTTACTTGGTGTAAGTGTGTGTCTGTGTTACTGGGTATCAGTGCATGTCTTTGTTACTTGGTGTCAGTGTATGTCTGTGTTACTTGGTGTAAGTTTGTGTCTGTGTTACTGGGTATCAGTGTATGTCTTTGTGACTTGGTATCAGTGTATGTCTTTGTTACAGGGTGCCAGTGTGTGTCTTTGTGACTTGGTGTCAGTGAATGTCCTTGTTACTTGGTGTAACTGTGTGTCTGTGTTACTGGGTATCAGTGTATGTCTTTGTTACTTGGTGTCAGTGTATGTCAAAATACTTGGTGGAAGTGTATGTCTTTGTTACTTGGTGTAATTGTCTGTCTTTGTTACTTCGTGTAAGTGTATGTCTTTGTAACTTGGTGTCAGTGTATGTCTTTGTTACTTGGTGTCAGTGTATGGCTGTGTTACTTGTTGTAAGTGTGTGTCTTTGTTACTTGGTGTCTGTGTATGTCTTTGTTACTTCGTGTCAGTGTGTGTCTGTGTTACTGGGTATCAGTGTATGTCTTTGTGACTTGGTATCAGTGTATGTCTTTGTTACTGGGTGTCAGTGTGTGTCTGTGTTACTGGGTATCAGTGTATGTCTTTGTGACTTGGTATCAGTGTATGTCTTTGTTACTGGGTGTCAGTGTGTGTCTTTGTGACTTGGTGTCAGTGTATGAATTTGCTACTGGGTGTCAGTGTGTGTCTTTGTGACTTGGTGTCAGTGTATGTCTGTGTTACTTGGTGTAAGTGTGTGTCTGTGTTACTGGGTATCAGTGTTTGTCTTTGTTACTTGGTGTCAGTGTATGTCTGTGTTACTTGGTGTAAGTGTGTGTCTGTGTTACTGGGTGTCAGTGTGTGTCAGTGTTACTTGGTGTAAGTGTGTGTCTTTGTTACTGGGTATCAGTGTATGTCCTTCTTACTTGGTGTAAGTGTATGTCTTTGTTACTGGGTGTCAGTGTGTGTCTTTGTGACTTGGTGTCAGTGCATGTCTTTGTTACTTTCTGTAAGAGTGTGTCTGTGTTACTGGGTGTCAGTGTATGTCTTTGTTACTTGGTGTAAGTGTGTGTCTTTGTTACTTGGTGTAAGTGTATGTCTTTGTTACTTGGTGTCAGTGCACGTCTTTGTTACTTGGTGTCAGTTTATGTCTGTGTTACTTGGTGTAAGTGTGTGTCTGTGTTACGGGGTATCAGTGTATGTCTTTGTTACTTGGTGTCAGTGTATGTCTGTGTTACTTGGTGTATGTTTGTGTCTGTGTTCCTGGGTGTCAGTGTGTGTCTGTGTTACTTGGTGAAAGTGTGTGTCTTTGCTACTTGGTGTAATTGTATGTCTTTGTTACTTGCTGTCAGTGTATGTCTGTGTTACTTGCTGTAAGTGTATGTCTTTGTTACTTCGTGTAAGTGTGTGTCTGTGTTACTTGGTGTAAGTGTGTGTCTGTGTTCCTGGGTATCAGAGTATGTCTTTGTTACTTGGTGTCAGTGTATGTCTGTGTTACTTGGTGTAAGTGTGTGTCTGTGTTACTGGGTATCAGTGTATGTCTTTGTTACTTGGTGTCAGTGTATGTCTGTGTTGCTAGGTGTAAGAGTGTGTCTGTGTTACTGGGTGTCAGTGTGTGTCTTTGTTACTGGGTGTCAGTGTATGTCTTTGTTACTTGGTGTAAGTGTGTGTCTGTGTTACTGGGTATCAGTGCATGTCTTTGTTACTTGGTGTCACTGTATGTCTGTGTTACTTGGTGTAAGAGTGTGTCTTTGTTACTTGCTGTCCGTGTGTGTCTGTGTTACTGGGTGTCAGTGTATGTCTTTGTTACTGGGTGTCAGTGTATGTCTTTGTTACTTGGTGTAAGTGTGTGAGTGTGTTACTGGGTATCAGTGTCTGTCTTTGTTACTTGGTGTAAGTGTGTGTCTGTGTTACTGGGTATCAGTGCATGTCTTTGTTACTTGGTGTCAGTGTATGTCTGTGTTACTTGGTGTAAGTGTGTGTCTGTGTTACTGGGTATCAGTGTATGTCTTTGTGACTTGGTATCAGTGTATGTCTTTGTTACAGGGTGCCAGTGTGTGTCTTTGTGACTTGGTGTCAGTGAATGTCCTTGTTACTTGGTGTAACTGTGTGTCTGTGTTACTGGGTATCAGTGTATGTCTTTGTTACTTGGTGTCAGTGTATGTCAAAATACTTGGTGGAAGTGTATGTCTTTGTTACTTGGTGTAATTGTCTGTCTTTGTTACTTCGTGTAAGTGTATGTCTTTGTAACTTGGTGTCAGTGTATGTCTTTGTTACTTGGTGTCAGTGTATGGCTGTGTTACTTGTTGTAAGTGTGTGTCTTTGTTACTTGGTGTCTGTGTATGTCTTTGTTACTTCGTGTCAGTGTGTGTCTGTGTTACTGGGTATCAGTGTATGTCTTTGTTACTTGGTGTAAGTGTGTGAGTGTGTTACTGGGTATCAGTGTCTGTCTTTGTTACTTGGCGTAAGTGGGTGTCTGTGTTACTGGGTATCATAGCATGTCTTTGTTACTTGGTGTCAGTGTATGTCTGTGTTACTTGGTGTAAGTGTGTGTCTGTGTTACTGGGTATCAGTGTATGTCTTTGTGACTTGGTATCAGTGTATGTCTTTGTTACAGGGTGTCAGTGTGTGTCTTTGTGACTTGGTGACAGTGAATGTCCTTGTTACTTGGTGTAACTGTGTGTCTGTGTTACTGGGTATCAGTGTATGGCTTTGTTACTTGGTGTCAGTGTATGTCAAAATACTTGGTGGAAGTGTATGTCTTTGTTACTTGGTGTAATTGTCTGTCTTTGTTACTTCGTGTAAGTTTATGTCTTTGTAACTTGGTGTCAGTGTATGTCTTTGTTACTTCGTGTCAGTGCATGTCTGTGTTACTTGGTGTAAGTGTGTGTCTTTGTTACTTGGTGTAAGTGTATGTCTTTGTTACTTGGTGTCTGTGTATGTCTTCGTTACTTGGTTTCAGTGTGTGTGTCTGTGTTACTGGGTATCAGTGTATGTCTTTGTTACTTGCTGTCAGTGTATGTCAAAATACTTGGTGGAAGTGTATGTCTAAATTACTTGGTGTAATTGTCTGTCTTTGTTACTTCGTGTAAGTGTATGTCTTTGTTACTTGGTGTCAGTGTATGTCTTTGTTACTTGGTGTCAGTGCATGTCTGTGTTACTTGGTGTACGTGTGTGTCTTTGTTACTTGGTGTAAGTGTGTGTCTGTGTTACTTGGTGTAAGTGTGTGTCTGTGTTCCTGGGTATCAGTGTATGTCTTTGTTACTTGGTGTCAGTGTATGCCTGTGTTACTTGGTGTAAGTGTCTGTCTGTGTTACTGGGTATCAGTCTATGACTTCGTTACTTGGTGTCAGTGTATGTCTGTGTTGCTAGGTGTAAGAGTGTGGCTGTGTTACTGGGTGTCAGTGTGTGTCTGTGTTACTTGGTGTAAGAGTGTGTCTTTGTTACTTGGTGTCCGTGTGTGTCTGTGTTTCTGGGTGTCAGTGTATGTCTTTGTTACTGGGTGTCAGTGTATGTCTTTGTTACTTGGTGTAAAAGTGTGAGTGTGTTACTGGGTATCAGTGTCTGTCTTTGTTACTTGGTGTGAGTGTGTGTCTGTGTTACTGGCTATCAGTGTATGTCTTTGTTACTTGGTGTCAGTGTATGTCTGTGTTACTTGGTGTAAGTGTGTGTCTGTGTTACTGGGTATCAGTGTATGTCTTTGTGACTTGGTATCAGTGTCTGTCTTTGTTACTTGGTGTAAGTGTGTGTCTGTGTTACTGGGTATCAGTGCATGTCTTTGTTACTTGGTGTCACTGTATGTCTGTGTTACTTGGTGTAAGAGTGTGTCTTTGTTACTTGGTGTCCGTGTGTGTCTGTGTTACTGGGTGTCAGTGTATGTCTTTGTTACTGGGTGTCAGTGTATGTCTTTGTTACTTGGTGTAAGTGTGTGAGTGTGTTACTGGGTATCAGTGTCTGTCTTTGTTACTTGGCGTAAGTGGGTGTCTGTGTTACTGGGTATCATTGCATGTCTTTGTTACTTGGTGTCAGTGTATGTCTGTGTTACTTGGTGTAAGTGTGTGTCTGTGTTAATGGGTATCAGTGTATGTCTTTGTGACTTGGTATCAGTGTATGTCTTTGTTACAGGGTGTCAGTGTGTGTCTTTGTGACTTGGTGCCAGTGAATGTCCTTGTTACTTGGTGTAACTGTGTGTCTGTGTTACTGGGTATCAGTGTATGTCTTTGTTACTTGGTGTCAGTGTATGTCAAAATACTTGGTGGAAGTGTATGTCTTTGTTACTTGGTGTAATTGTCTGTCTTTGTTACTTCGTGTAAGTGTATGTCTTTGTAACTTGGTGTCAGTGTATGTCTTTGTTACTTGGTGTCAGTGCATGTCTGTGTTACTTGGTGTAAGTGTGTGTCTTTGTTACTTGGTGTAAGTGTATGTCTTTGTTACTTGGTGTCTGTGTATGTCTTCGTTACTTGGTTTCAGTGTGTGTCTGTGTTACTGGGTATCAGTGTATGTCTTTGTTACTTGCTGTCAGTGTATGTCAAAATACTTGGTGGAAGTGTATGTCTTTGTTACTTGGTGTAATTGTCTGTCTTTGTTACTTCGTGTAAGTGTATGTCTTTGTTACTTGGTGTCAGTGTATGTCTTTGTTACTTGGTGTCAGTGCATGTCTGTGTTACTTGGTGTACGTGTGTGTCTTTGTTACTTGGTGTAAGTGTATGTCTTTGTTACTTGGTGTCTGTGTATGTCTTCGTTACTTGGTTTCAGTGTGTGTCTGTGTTACTGGGTATCAGTGTATGTCTTTGTGACTTGGTGTCAGTGTATGACTTTGCAACTGGGTGTCAGTGTGTGTCTTTGTGACTTGGTGTAAGTGTATGTCTTTGTTACTTGGTGTCTGTGTATGTCTTTGTTACTTGGTGTCAGTGTGTGTCTGTGTTACTGGGTATCAGTGTATGTCTTTGTTACTTGGTGTCAGTGTGTGTCTGTGTTACTGGGTATCAGTGTATGTCCTTGTGACTTGGTATCAGTGTATGTCTTTGTTACTTGGTGTCAGTGTGTGTCTGTGTTACTGGGTATCAGTGTATGTCTTTGTGACTTGGTATCGGTGTATGTCTTTGTTACTGGGTGTCAGTGTGTGTCTGTGTTCCTGAGTATCAGTGCATGTCTTTGTGACTTGGTGTCAGTGTATGACTTTGCTACTGGGTGTCAGTGTGTGTCTTTGTGACTTGGTGTCAGTGTATGTCTGTGTTAATTGGTGTAAGTGTGTGTCTGTGTTACTGGGTATCAGTGTATGTCTTTGTTACTTGGTGTCATTGTATGTCTTTCTTACTTGGTGTAAGTTTGTGTCTGTGTTACTGGGTGTCAGTGTGTGTCTGTGTTACTTGGTGTAAGCCTGTGTCTTTGTTACTTGGTGTCCGTGTGTATTGGTGTTACTGGATGTCAGTGTATGTCTTTGTTACTGGGTGTCAGTGTATGTCTTTGTTACTTGGTGTAAGTGTGTGTCTGTGTCACTGGGTGTCAGTGTATGTCTGTGTTACTTGGTGAAAGTGTGTGTCTTTGTTACTTGGTGTAATTGTATGTCTTTGTTCCTTGGTGTCAGTCTATGTCTGTGTTACTTGGTGTAAGTGTATGTCTTTGTTACTTGCTGTAAGTGTGTGTCTGTGTTACTTGGTGTAAGTGTGTGTCTGTGTTCCTGGGTATCAGTGTATGTCTTTGTTACTTGGTGTCAGTGTATGCCTGTGTTACTTGGTGTAAGTGTGTGTCTGTGTTACTGGGTATCAGTGTATGTCTTTGTTACTTGGTGTCAGTGTATGTCTGTATTGCTAGGTGTAAGAGTGTGTCTTTGTTGCTTGGTGTCCGTGTGTGTCTGTGTTACTGGGTGTCAGTGTATGTCTGTGTTACTTGGTGAAAGTGTGTGTCTTTGTTACTTGGTGTAATTGTATGTCTTTGTTACTTGGTGTCAGTGTATGTCTGTGTTACTTGGTGTAAGAGTATGTCTTTGTTACTTGGTGTAAGTGTGTGTCTGTGTTACTTGGTGTAAGTGTGTGTCTGTGTTCCTGGGTATCAGTGTATGTCTTTGTTACTTGGTGTCAGTGTATGCCTGTGTTACTTGGTGTAAGTGTGTGTCTGTGTTACTGGGTATCAGTGTATGTCTTTGTTACTTGGTGTCAGTGTATGTCTGTGTTGCTAGGTGTAAGAGTGTGTCTTTGTTACTTGGTGTCCGTGTGTGTCTGTGTTACTGGGTGTCAGTGTATGTCTTTGTTACTGGGTGTCAGTGTATGTCTTTGTTACTTGGTGTAAGTGTGTGAGTGTGTTACTGGGTATCAGTGTCTGTCTTTGTTACTTGGTGTAAGTGTGTGTCTGTGTTACTGGGTATCAGTGCATGTCTTTGTTACTTGGTGTCAGTGTATGTCTGTGTTACTTGGTGTAAGTGTGTGTCTGTGTTACTGGGTATCAGTGTATGTCTTTGTGACTTGGTGTCAGAGTATGACTTTGCTACTGGGTGTCAGTGTGTGTCTTTGTGACTTGGTGTCAGTGTATGTCTGTGTTACTTGGTGTAAGTGTGTGTCTGTGTTACTGGGTATCAGTGTTTGTCTTTGTTACTTGGTGTCAGTGTATGTCTGTGTTACTTGGTGTAAGTGTGTGTCTGTGTTACTGGGTGTCGGTGTGTGTCTGTGTTACTTGGTGTAAGCCTGTGTCTTTGGTACTTGGTGTCGGTGTGTCTGTGTTACTGGGTCTTAGTGTATGTCTTTGTGACTTGGTGTAAGTGTATGTCTGTGTTACTTGTTGTAAGTGTATGTCTTTGTTACTTGGTGTAAGTGTGTGTCTGTGTTACTTGGTGTAAGTGTGTGTCTGTGTTCCTGGGTATCAGTGTATGTCTTTGTTACTTGGTGTCAGTGCATGTCTGTGTTACTTGGTGTACGTGTGTGTCTTTGTTACTTGGTGTAAGTGTATGTCTTTGTTACTTGGTGTAAGTGTGTGTCTGTGTTACTTGGTGTAAGTGTGTGTCTGTGTTCCTGGGTATCAGTGTATGTCTTTGTTACTTGGTGTCAGTGTATGTCTGTGTTACTTGGTGTAAGTGTGTGTCTGTGTTACTGGGTATCAGTCTATGACTTCGTTACTTGGTGTCAGTGTATGTCTGTGTTGCTAGGTGTAAGAGTGTGGCTGTGTTACTGGGTGTCAGTGTGTGTCTGTGTTACTTGGTGTAAGAGTGTGTCTTTGTTACTTGGTGTCCGTGTGTGTCTGTGTTTCTGGGTGTCAGTGTATGTCTTTGTTACTGGGTGTCAGTGTATGTCTTTGTTACTTTGTGTAAAAGTGTGAGTGTGTTACTGGGTATCAGTGTCTGTCTTTGTTACTTGGTGTGAGTGTGTGTCTGTGTTACTGGCTATCAGTGTATGTCTTTGTTACTTGGTGTCAGTGTATGTCTGTGTTACTTGGTGTAAGTGTGTGTCTGTGTTACTGGGTATCAGTGTATGTCTTTGTGACTTGGTATCAGTGTCTGTCTTTGTTACTTGGTGTAAGTGTGTGTCTGTGTTACTGGGTATCAGTGCATGTCTTTGTTACTTGGTGTCACTGTATGTCTGTGTTACTTGGTGTAAGAGTGTGTCTTTGTTACTTGGTGTCCGTGTGTGTCTGTGTTACTGGGTGTCAGTGTATGTCTTTGTTACTGGGTGTCAGTGTATGTCTTTGTTACTTGGTGTAAGTGTGTGAGTGTATTACTGGGTATAAGTGTCTGTCTTTGTTACTTGGCGTAAGTGGGTGTCTGTGTTACTGGGTATCATTGCATGTCTTTGTTACTTGGTGTCAGTGTATGTCTGTGTTACTTGGTGTAAGTGTGTGTCTGTGTTAATGGGTATCAGTGTATGTCTTTGTGACTTGGTATCAGTGTATGTCTTTGTTACAGGGTGTCAGTGTGTGTCTTTGTGACTTGGTGCCAGTGAATGTCCTTGTTACTTGGTGTAACTGTGTGTCTGTGTTACTGGGTATCAGTGTATGTCTTTGTTACTTGGTGTCAGTGTATGTCAAAATACTTGGTGGAAGTGTATGTCTTTGTTACTTGGTGTAATTGTCTGTCTTTGTTACTTCGTGTAAGTGTATGTCTTTGTAACTTGGTGTCAGTGTATGTCTTTGTTACTTGGTGTCAGTGCATGTCTGTGTTACTTGGTGTAAGTGTGTGTCTTTGTTACTTGGTGTAAGTGTATGTCTTTGTTACTTGGTGTCTGTGTATGTCTTCGTTACTTGGTTTCAGTGTGTGTCTGTGTTACTGGGTATCAGTGTATGTCTTTGTTACTTGCTGTCAGTGTATGTCAAAATACTTGGTGGAAGTGTATGTCTTTGTTACTTGGTGTAATTGTCTGTCTTTGTTACTTCGTGTAAGTGTATGTCTTTGTTACTTGGTGTCAGTGTATGTCTTTGTTACTTGGTGTCAGTGCATGTCTGTGTTACTTGGTGTACGTGTGTGTCTTTGTTACTTGGTGTAAGTGTATGTCTTTGTTACTTGGTGTCTGTGTATGTCTTCGTTACTTGGTTTCAGTGTGTGTCTGTGTTACTGGGTATCAGTGTATGTCTTTGTGACTTGGTGTCAGTGTATGACTTTGCAACTGGGTGTCAGTGTGTGTCTTTGTGACTTGGTGTAAGTGTATGTCTTTGTTACTTGGTGTCTGTGTATGTCTTTGTTACTTGGTGTCAGTGTGTGTCTGTGTTACTGGGTATCAGTGTATGTCTTTGTTACTTGGTGTCAGTGTGTGTCTGTGTTACTGGGTATCAGTGTATGTCCTTGTGACTTGGTATCAGTGTATGTCTTTGTTACTTGGTGTCAGTGTGTGTCTGTGTTACTGGGTATCAGTGTATGTCTTTGTGACTTGGTATCGGTGTATGTCTTTGTTACTGGGTGTCAGTGTGTGTCTGTGTTCCTGAGTATCAGTGCATGTCTTTGTGACTTGGTGTCAGTGTATGACTTTGCTACTGGGTGTCAGTGTGTGTCTTTGTGACTTGGTGTCAGTGTATGTCTGTGTTAATTGGTGTAAGTGTGTGTCTGTGTTACTGGGTATCAGTGTATGTCTTTGTTACTTGGTGTCATTGTATGTCTTTCTTACTTGGTGTAAGTGTGTGTCTGTGTTACTGGGTGTCAGTGTGTGTCTGTGTTACTTGGTGTAAGCCTGTGTCTTTGTTACTTGGTGTCCGTGTGTTTTGGTGTTACTGGATGTCAGTGTATGTCTTTGTTACTGGGTGTCAGTGTATGTCTTTGTTACTTGGTGTAAGTGTGTGTCTGTGTCACTGGGTGTCAGTGTATGTCTGTGTTACTTGGTGAAAGTGTGTGTCTTTGTTACTTGGTGTAATTGTATGTCTTTGTTCCTTGGTGTCAGTCTATGTCTGTGTTACTTGGTGTAAGTGTATGTCTTTGTTACTTGCTGTAAGTGTGTGTCTGTGTTACTTGGTGTAAGTGTGTGTCTGTGTTCCTGGGTATCAGTGTATGTCTTTGTTACTTGGTGTCAGTGTATGCCTGTGTTACTTGGTGTAAGTGTGTGTCTGTGTTACTGGGTATCAGTGTATGTCTTTGTTACTTGGTGTCAGTGTATGTCTGTATTGCTAGGTGTAAGAGTGTGTCTTTGTTGCTTGGTGTCCGTGTGTGTCTGTGTTACTGGGTGTCAGTGTATGTCTGTGTTACTTGGTGAAAGTGTGTGTCTTTGTTACTTGGTGTAATTGTATGTCTTTGTTACTTGGTGTCAGTGTATGTCTGTGTTACTTGGTGTAAGAGTATGTCTTTGTTACTTGGTGTAAGTGTGTGTCTGTGTTACTTGGTGTAAGTGTGTGTCTGTGTTCCTGGGTATCAGTGTATGTCTTTGTTACTTGGTGTCAGTGTATGCCTGTGTTACTTGGTGTAAGTGTGTGTCTGTGTTACTGGGTATCAGTGTATGTCTTTGTTACTGGGTGTCAGTGTATGTCTTTGTTACTTGGTGTAAGTGTGTGAGTGTGTTACTGGGTATCAGTGTCTGTCTTTGTTACTTGGTGTAAGTGTGTGTCTGTGTTACTGGGTATCAGTGCATGTCTTTGTTACTTGGTGTCAGTGTATGTCTGTGTTACTTGGTGTAAGTGTGTGTCTGTGTTACTGGGTATCAGTGTATGTCTTTGTGACTTGGTATCCGTGTATGTCTTTGTTACAGGGTGTCAGTGTGTGTCTTTGTGACTTGGTGTCAGTGAATGTCCTTGTTACTTGGTGTAACTGTGTGTCTGTGTTACTGGGTATCAGTGTATGTCTTTGTTACTTGGTGTCAGTGTATGTCAAAATACTTGGTGGAAGTGTAGGTCTTTGTTACTTGGTGTAATTGTCTGTCTTTGTTACTTCGTGTAAGTGTATGTCTTTGTAACTTGGTGTAAGTGTGTGTCTTTGTTACTGGGTATCAGTGTATGTCTTTGTTACTTGGTGTAGGTGCGTGCCTGTGTTACTGGGTATCAGTGCATGTCTTTGTTACTTTTTGTCGGTGTATGTCTTTGCTACTTGGTGTCAGTGTATGTCTTTGTTACTTGGTGTAAGTGTGTGTCTGTGTTACTTGATATCAGTGTATGTCTTTGTTACTTGGTGTCAGTGTATGTCTTTGTTACTTGGTGTAAGTGTATGTCTTTGTGAGTTGGTATCAGTGCATGTCTTTGTTACTTGCTGTCAGTGTATGTCTTTGATACTTGGTGTAAGTGTGTGTCTGTGTTACTGGGTATCAGTGTCTGTCTTTGTTACTTGGTGTAAGAGTGTGTCTGTGTTGCAGGGTATCAGTGTATGTCTTTGTTACTTGGTGTCAGTGTAGGACTCTGTTACTTGGTGTAAGTGTGTGTCTTTCTTAACTTGGTGCAAGTGCATGTCTTTGTGACTTGGTGTAAGTGTATGTCTTTGTTACTTGGTTTCAGTGTATGTCTTTGTGACTTGGTATCAGTGTATATATTTGTTACTTGGTGTCAGTGAATGTCTGTGTTACTTGGTGTCAGTGTATGTCTGTGTTACTTGGTGTCAGTGTGCGTCTGTGTTACTGGGTGTCAGTGTGTGTCTGTCTTATTGGTTGTAAGTGTGTATCTTTGTTACTGGGTATCAGTGTATGTATTTGTTACTTGGTGTCAGTGTATGTCTTTGATACTTGGTGTAAGTGCATGTCTGTGTTACTTGGTGTAAGTTTGTGTCTTTGTTACTTGGTGTCAGTGTATGTATTTGTTACTTGGTGTCAGTGTATGTCTTTGTTACTTGGTGTAAGTGTGTGTCTTTGTTACTTGGTGTAAGTGTATGTCTTTGTTACTGGGTGTCAGTGCATGTCTTTGTGACTTTGTGTAAGTGTGTGTCTGTGTTACTGGGTATCAGTGTCTGTCTTAGTTACTGGGTGAAAGTGTGAGTCTTTGTGAGCTGGTGTAAGTGTGTGTCTGTGTTACTCGCAATCAGTGTCTGTCTTTGTTACATGGTGTAAGTGTGTGTCTGTGTTACTGGTTTTCAATGTATGTCTTTGTTACTTGGTGTCAGTGTATGTCTGTGTTACTTGGTGTAAGTGTGTGTCTTTGTTACTTGGTGTAAGTGTATGTCTGTGTTACTTGGTGTCAGTGTATGACTTTGTTACTTATGTCAGTGCATGTCTTTGTGACTTGGTGTAAGTGTATGTCTTTGTTACTTGGTGTCAGTGTATGTCTTTGATACTTGGTGTAATTGTGTGTCTGTGTTACTGGGTATCAGTGTCTGTCTTTGTTACTTGGTGTAAGATTGTGTCTGTCTTGCTGGGTATCAGTGTATGTCTTTGTGACTTGGTGTCAGTGTAGGTCTGTGTTACTTGGTGTAAGTGTATGTCTTTCTTACTTGGTGTCAGTGTATGTCTTTGATACTTGGTGTAAGAGTGTGTCTGTCTTGCTGGGTATCAGTGTATGTCTTTGTGACTTGGTGTACGTGTATGACTTTGTTACTTGGTGTCAGTGTATGCCTTTGTTGCTTGATGTAAGTGTATGTCTTTGTTACTTGGTGTCAGTGTATGTCTTTGATATTGAGGTAAGTGTGTGTCTGTGTTAGTGGGCATCAGAGTCTGTCTTTGTTACTTGGTGAAAGTGTGTGTCTGTGTTACTGGGTATCAGTGTATGTCTTTGTTACTTGGTGTAAGTGCATGTCTTTGTTACTTGGTGTCAGTGTATGTCTTTGTATATGGTGTAAGAGGATGTCTTTGTTAATTGGTGTCAGTGTATGTCTGTGTTACTGGGTGTCAGTGTGTATCTGTGTTCCTGGGTGTCAGTATATATCTTTGTTAGTTGGTGTCAGTGCATGTCTGTGTTACTTGGTGTAAGTGTGTGTCTGTGTTACTGGGTATCAGTGTATGTCTTTGTTACTTGGTGTAGTTGTGTGCTTGTGTTACTGGGTATCAGTGTATGTCTTTGTTACTTTTTGTCAGTGAATGTCTTTGCTACTTGGTGTAAGTGTATGTCTTTGTTACTTGGTGTCAGTGTATGTCTTTGTTACTTGGTGTAAGTGTGTGTCTGTGTTACTGGATATCAGTGTACGTCTTTGTTACTTGCTGTCAGTGTATGTCTTTGTTACTTGGTGTAAGTGTATGTCTTTGTGAGTTGGTATCAGTGTATGTCTTTGTTACTTGGTGTCAATGTATGTCTTTGCTACTTGGTGTCAGTGTATGTCTTTGTTACTTGGTGTAAGTGTGTGTCTGTGTTACTGGATATCAGGTAATGTCTTTGTTACTTGGTGTCAGTGTATGTCTTTGTTACTTGGTGTAAGTGTGTGTCTGTGTTACTGGGTATCAGTGTATGTCTTTGTTACTTGGTGTCAGTGTATGTCTTTGATACTTGGTGTCAGTGTATGTCTTTGATACTTGGTGTAAGTGTGTGTCTGTGTTACTGGGTATCAGTGTATGTCTTTGTTACTTGGTGTCAGTGTCGGACTCTGTTACTTGGTGCAAGTGTGTGTCTTTCTTAACTTGGTGTAAGTGCATGTCTTTGTGACTTGGTGTAAGTGTATGTCTTTGTTACTTGGTGTCAGTGTATGTCTTTGTTACTTGGTGTCAGTGTATGTCTTTGATACTTGGTGTAATTGTGTGTCTGTGTTACTGGGTATCAGTGTCTGTCTCTGTTATTTGGTGTAAGAATGTGTCTGTCTTGCTGGGTATCAGTGTATGTCTTTGTGACTTGGTGTACGTGTATGCCTTTGTTACTTGGTGTCAGTGTATGCCTTTGTTGCTTGATGTAAGTGTATGTCTTTGTTACTTGGTGTCAGTGTATGTCTTTGATATTGGGGTAAGTGTGTGTCTGTGTTACTGGGCATCAGTGTCTGTCTTTGTTACTTGGTGAATGTGTGTGTCTGTGTTACTGGGTATCAGTGTATGTCTTTGTTACTTGGTGTAAGTGCATGTCTTTGTTACTTGGTGTCAGTGTATGTCTTTGTACTTGGTGTAAGTGGATGTCTTTGTTAATTGGTGTCAGTGTATGTCTGTGTTACTGGGTGTCAGTGTGTATCTGTGTTCCTGGGTGTCAGTATATATCTTTGTTAGTTGGTGTCAGTGTATGTCTGTGTTACTTGGTGTAAGTGTGTGTCTGTGTTACTGGGTATCAGTGTATGTCTTTGTCACTTGGTGTAGGTGTGTGCCTTTGTTACTGGGTATCAGTGTATGTCTTTGTTACTTTTTGTCAGTGTATGTCTTTGCTACTTGGTGTAAGTGTATGTCTTTGTTACTTGGTGTCAGTGTATGTCTTTGTTACTTGGTGTAAGTGTTTGTCTGTGTTACTGGATATCAGTGTATGTCTTTGTTACTTGGTGTCAGTGTATGTCTTTGTTACTTGGTGTAAGTGTATGTATTTGTGAGTTGGTATCAGTGTATGTCTTTGTTACTTGGTGTCAATTTATGTCTTTGCTACTTGGTGTCAGTGTATGTCTTTGTTACTTGGTGTAAGTGTGTGTCTGTGTTACTGGATATCAGTGTATGTCTTTGTTACTTAATGTCAGTGTATGTCTTTGTTACTTGGTGTAAGTGTATGTCTTTGTGAGTTGGTATCAGTGTATGTCTTTGTTACTTGGTGTCAGTGTATGTCTTTAATACTTGGTGTAAGTGTGTGTCTGTGTTACTGGGTATCAGTGTATGTCTTTGTTACTTGGTGTCAGTGTAGGACTCTGTTACTTGGTGCAAGTGTGTGTCTTTCGTAACTTGGTGTAAGTGCATGTCTTTGTGACTTGGTGTAAGTGTATGTCTTTGTTACTTGGTGTCAGTGTATGTCTTTGTGACTTGGTATCAGTGTATGTATTTGTTACTTGGTGTCAGTGTATGTCTGTGTTACTTGGTGTCAGTGTGTGGCTGTGTTACTGGGTATCAGTGTCTGTCTTTGTTACTTGGTGTAAGAGTGTGTCTGTCTTGCTGGGTATCAGTGTATGTCTTTGTTACTTGGTGTCAGTGTAGGTCTGTGTTACTTGGTGTAAGTGTGTGTCTTTCATACTTGGTGTAAGTGCATGTCTTTGTGACTTGGTGTACTTGTATGTCTTTGTTACTTGGTGTCAGTGTATGCCTTTGTTGCTTGATGTAAGTGTATGTCTTTGTTACTTGGTGTCAGTGTATGTCTTTGATACTTGGGGTAAGTGTGTGTCTGTGTTACTGGGCATCAGTGTCTCTCTTTGTTACTTGGTGAAAGTGTGTGTCTGTGTTACTGGGTACAGAGTACGTCTTTGTTAATTGGTGTCAGTGTATGTCTTTGTTACTTGGTGTAAATGTGTGTCTTTGTTACTTGGTGTAAGTGTATGTCATTGTTACTGGGCGTCAGTGCATGTCTTTGTGACTTTGTGTAAGTGTGTGTCTGTGTTACTGGGTATCAGTGTCTGTCTTAGTTACTGGGTGAAAGTGTGAGTCTTTGTGAGCTGGTGTAAGTGTGTGTCTGTGTTACTGGCAATCAGTGTCTGTCTTTGTTACTTGGTGTAAGTGTGTGTCTGTGTTACTGGTTTTCAATGTATGTCTTTGTTACTTGGTGTCAGTGTATGTCTGTGTTACTTGGTGTAAGTGTGTGTCTTTGATACTTGGTGTAAGTGTATGTCTGTGTTACTTGGTGTAAGTGTATGTCTTTGTTACTTGGTGTAAGTGCATGTCTTTGTGACTTGGTGTAAGTGTATGTCTTTGTTACTTGGTGTCAGTGTATGTCTTTGATACTTGGTGTAATTGTGTGTCTGTGTTACTGGGTATCAGTGTCTGTCTTTGTTACTTGGTGTAAGTGTGTGTCTGTCTTGCTGGGTATCAGTGTATGTCTTTGTTACTTGGTGTCAGTGTAGGTCTGTGTTACTTGGTGTAAGTGTGTGTCTTTCTTACTTGTTGTAAGTGCATGTCTTTGTGACTTGCTGTACGTGTATGTCTTTGTTACTTGGTGTCAGTGTATGCCTTTGTTGCTTGATGTAAGTGTATGTCTTTGTTACTTGGTGTCAGTGTATGTCTTTGATACTTGGGGTAAGTGTGTGTCTGTGTTACTGGGCATCAGTGTCTGTCTTTGTTACTTGGTGTAAGTGTGTTTCTGTGTTACTGGGTATCAGAGTATGTCTTTGTTACTTGGTGTCAGTGTATGTCTTTGTACTTGGTGTAAGTGGATGTCTTTGTTAATTGGTGTCAGTGTATGTCTGTGTTACTTGGTGTAAGTGTGTGTCTTTGTTACTGGGTATCAGTGTATGTCTTTGTTACTTGGTGTAGGTGTGTGCCTGTGTTACTGGGTATCAGTGCATGTCTTTGTTACTTTTTGTCGGTGTATTTCTTTGCTACTTGGTGTCAGTGTATGTCTTTGTTACTTGGTGTCAGTGTATGTCTTTGTTACTTGGTGTAAGTGTATGTCTTTGTGAGTTGGTATCAGTGTATGTCTTTGTTACTTGGTGTCAGTGTATGTCTTTGATACTTGGTGTAAGTGTGTGTCTGTGTTACTGGGTATCAGTGTCTGTCTTTGTTACTTGGTGTAAGAGTGTGTCTGTGTTGCAGGGTATCAGTGTATGTCTTTGTTACTTGGTGTCAGTGTAGGACTCTGTTACTTGGTGTAAGTGTGTGTCTTTCTTAACTTGGTGCAAGTGCATGTCTTTGTGACTTGGTGTAAGTGTATGTCTTTGTTACTTGGTGTCAGTGTATGTCTTTGTGACTTGGTATCAGTGTATGTATTTGTTACTTGGTGTCAGTGAATGTCTGTGTTACTTGGTGTCAGTGTATGTCTGTGTTACTTGGTGTCAGTGTGTGTCTGTGTTACTGGGTGTCAGTGTGTGTCTGTCTTACTGGGTGTAAGTGTGTATCTGTGTTACTGGGTATCAGTGTATGTATTTGTTACTTGGTGTCAGTGTATGTCTTTGATACTTGGTGTCAGTGTATGTATTTGTTACTTGGTGTCAGTATATGTCTGTGTTACTTGGTGTAAGTTTGTGTCTTTGTTACTTGGTGTCAGTGTATGTATTTGTTACTTGGTGTCAGTGTATGTCTGTGTTACTTGGTGTAAGGGTACGTCTTTGTTAATTGGTGTCAGTGTATGTCTTTGTTACTTGGTGTAAGTGTGTTTCTTTGTTACTTGGTGAAAGTGTATGTCTGTGTTACTTGGTGTAAGTGTATGTCTTTGTTACTTGGTGTCAGTGCATGTCTTTGTGACTTGGTGTAAGTGTATGTCTTTGTTACTTGGTGTCAGTGTATGTCTTTGTGAGCTGGAGTAAGTGTGTGTCTGTGTTCCTGGCAATCAGTGTCTGTCTTTGTTACTTGGTGTAAGTGTGTATCTGTGTTACTGGTTTTCAATGTATGTCTTTGTTACTTGGTGTCAGTGTATGTCTGTGTTACTTGGTGTAAGTGTGTGTCTTTGTTACTTGTTGTAAGTGTATGTCTGTGTTACTTGGTGTAAGTGTATGTCTTTGTTACTTGGTGGCAGTGCATGTCGTTGTGACTTGGTGTAAGTGTATGTCTTTGTTACTTGGTGTCAGTGTATGTCTTTGATACTTGGTGTAATTGTGAGTCTGTGTTACTGGGTATCAGTGTCTGTCTTTGTTACTTGGTGTAATAGTGTGTCTGTCTTGCTGGGTATCAGTGTATGTCTTTGTTACTTGGTGTCAGTGTAGGTCTGTGTTACTTGGTGTAAGTGTGTGTCTTTCTTACTTGGTGTAAGTGCATGTCTTTGTGACTTGGTGTACGTGTATGTCTTTGTTACTTGGTGTCAGTGTATGCCTTTGTTGCTTGATGTAAGTGTATGTCTTTGTTACTTGGTGTCAGTGTATGTCTTTGATACTTGGGGTAAGTGTGTGTCTTTGTTACTGGGCATCAGTGTCTGTCTTTGTTACTTGGTGAAAGTGTGTGTCTGTGTTACAGGGTATCAGTGTATGTCTTTGTTACTTGGTGTCAGTGCATGTCTTTGTTACTTGGTGTCAGTGTATGTCTTTGTACTTGGTGTAAGTGGATGTCTTTGTTAATTGGTGTCAGTGTATGTCTGTGTTACTGGGTGTCAGTGTGTAACTGTGTTCCTGGGTGTCAGTATATATCTTTGTTAGTTGGTGTCAGTGTATGTCTGTGTTACTTGGTGTAAGTGTGTGTCTGTGTTACTGGGTATCAGTGTATGTCTTTGTTACTTGGTGTAGGTGTGTGCCTGTGTTTCTGGGTATCAGTGTATGTCTTTGTTACTTTTTGTCAGTGTATGCCTTTGCTACTTGGTGTAAGTGTATGTCTTTGTTACTTGTTGTCAGTGTATGTCTTTGTTACTTGGTGTAAGTGTGTGTCTGTGTTACTGGATAACAGTGTATGTCTTTGATACTTGGTGTCAGTGTATGTCTTTGTTACTTGGTGTAAGTGTATGCCTTTGTGAGTTGGTATCAGTGTATGTCTTTGTTACTTGGTGTCAGTGGATGTCTTTGCTACTTGGTGTCTGTGTATGTCTTTGTTACTTGGTGTAAGTGTGTGTCTGTGTTACTGGATATCAGTGTATGTCTTTGTTACTTGGTGTCAGTGTATGTCTTTGTTACTTGGTGTAAGTGTATGTCTTTGTGAGTTGGTATCAGAGTATGTCTTTGTTACTTGGTGTCAGTGTATGTCTTTGATACTTGGTGTAAGTGTGTGTCTGTGTTACTGGGTATCAGTGTCTGTCTTTGTTACTTGGTGTAAGAGTGTGTCTGTGTTGCAGGGTATCAGTGTATGTCTTTGTTACTTGGTGTCAGTGTAGGACTCTGTTACTTGGTGTAAGTGTGTGTCTTACTTAACTTGGTGTAAGTGCATGTCTTTGTGACTTGGTGTAAGTGCATGTCTTTGTTACTTGGTGTCAGTGTATGTCTTTGTGACTTGGTATCAGTGTATGTATTTGTTACTTGGTGTCAGTGTATGTCTGTGTTACTTGGTGTCAGTGTATGTCTGTGTTACTGGGTATCAGTGTATGTCTTTGTTACTTGGTGTCAGTGTATGTCTTTGATACTTGGTGTCAGTGTATGTCTTTGATACTTGGTGTAAGTGTGTGTCTGTGTTACTGGGTATCAGTGTATGTCTTTGTTACTTGGTGTCAGTGTCGGACTCTGTTACTTGGTGCAAGTGTCTGTCTTTGTTACTTGGTGTAAGAGTGTGTCTTTCTTGCTGGGTATCAGTGTATGTCTTTGTGACTTGGTGTAAGTGTATGTCTTTGTTACTTGGTGTCAGTGTATGTCTTTGATACTTGGTGTAATTGTGTGTCTGTGTTACTGGGTATCAGTGTCTGTCTTTGTTACTTGGTGTAAGTGTGTGTCTGTCTTGCTGGGTATCAGTGTATGTCTTTGTTACTTGGTGTCAGTGTAGGTCTATGTTACTTGGTGTAAGTGTGTGTTTTTCTTACTTGTTGTAAGTGCATGTCTTTGTGAATTGCTGTACGTGTATGTCTTTGTTACTTGGTGTCAGTGTATGCCTTTGTTGCTTGATGTAAGTGTATGTCTTTGTTACTTGGTGTCAGTGTATGTCTTTGATACTTGGGGTAAGTGTGTGTCTGTGTTACTGGGCATCAGTGTCTGTCTTTGTTACTTGGTGTAAGTGTGTTTCTGTGTTACTGGGTATCAGAGTATGTCTTTGTTACTTGGTGTCAGTGTATGTCTTTGTACTTGGTGTAAGTGGATGTCTTTGTTAATTGGTGTCAGTGTATGTCTGTGTTACTTGGTGTAAGTGTGTGTCTTTGTTACTGGGTATCAGTGTATGTCTTTGTTACTTGGTGTAGGTGTGTGCCTGTGTTACTGGGTATCAGTGCATGTCTTTGTTACTTTTTGTCGGTGTATTTCTTTGCTACTTGGTGTCAGTGTATGTCTTTGTTACTTGGTGTCAGTGTATGTCTTTGTTACTTGGTGTCAGTGTATGTCTTTGTTACTTGGTGTAAGTGTATGTCTTTGTGAGTTGGTATCAGTGTATGTCTTTGTTACTTGGTGTCAGTGTATGTCTTTGATACTTGGTGTAAGTGTGTGTCTGTGTTACTGGGTATCAGTGTCTGTCTTTGTTACTTGGTGTAAGAGTGTGTCTGTGTTGCAGGGTATCAGTGTATGTCTTTGTTACTTGGTGTCAGTGTAGGACTCTGTTACTTGGTGTAAGTGTGTGTCTTTCTTAACTTGGTGCAAGTGCATGTCTTTGTGACTTGGTGTAAGTGTATGTCTTTGTTACTTGGTGTCAGTGTATGTCTTTGTGACTTGGTATCAGTGTATGTATTTGTTACTTGGTGTCAGTGAATGTCTGTGTTACTTGGTGTCAGTGTATGTCTGTGTTACTTGGTGTCAGTGTGTGTCTGTGTTACTGGGTGTCAGTGTGTGTCTGTCTTACTGGGTGTAAGTGTGTATCTGTGTTACTGGGTATCAGTGTATGTATTTGTTACTTGGTGTCAGTGTATGTCTTTGATACTTGGTGTCAGTGTATGTATTTGTTACTTGGTGTCAGTGTATGTCTGTGTTACTTGGTGTAAGTTTGTGTCTTTGTTACTTGGTGTTAGTGTATGTATTTGTTACTTGGTGTCAGTGTATGTCTGTGTTACTTGGTGTAAGGGTACGTCTTTGTTAATTGGTGTCAGTGTATGTCTTTGTTACTTGGTGTAAGTGTGTTTCTTTGTTACTTGGTGAAAGTGTATGTCTGTGTTACTTGGTGTAAGTGTATGTCTTTGTTACTTGGTGTCAGTGCATGTCTTTGTGACTTGGTGTAAGTGTATGTCTTTGTTACTTGGTGTCAGTGTATGTCTTTGTGAGCTGGAGTAAGTGTGTTTCTGTGTTCCTGGCAATCAGTGTCTGTCTTTGTTACTTGGTGTAAGTGTGTATCTGTGTTACTGGTTTTCAATGTATGTCTTTGTTACTTGGTGTCAGTGTATGTCTGTGTTACTTGGTGTAAGTGTGTGTCTTTGTTACTTGTTGTAAGTGTATGTCTGTGTTACTTGGTGTAAGTGTATGTCTTTGTTACTTGGTGTCAGTGCATGTCGTTGTGACTTGGTGTAAGTGTATGTCTTTGTTACTTGGTGTCAGTGTATGTCTTTGATACTTGGTGTAATTGTGAGTCTGTGTTACTGGGTATCAGTGTCTGTCTTTGTTACTTGGTGAAATAGTGTGTCTGTCTTGCTGGGTATCAGTGTATGTCTTTGTTACTTGGTGTCAGTGTAGGTCTGTGTTACTTGGTGTAAGTGTGTGTCTTTCTTACTTGGTGTAAGTGCATGTCTTTGTGACTTGGTGTACGTGTATGTCTTTGTTACTTGGTGTCAGTGTATGCCTTTGTTGCTTGATGTAAGTGAATGTCTTTGTTACTTGGTGTCAGTGTATGTCTTTGATACTTGGGGTAAGTGTGTGTCTTTGTTACTGGGCATCAGTGTCTGTCTTTGTTACTTGGTGAAAGTGTGTGTCTGTGTTACAGGGTATCAGTGTATGTCTTTGTTACTTGGTGTCAGTGCATGTCTTTGTTACTTGGTGTCAGTGTATGTCTTTGTACTTGGTGTAAGTGGATGTCTTTGTTAATTGGTGTCAGTGTATGTCTGTGTTACTGGGTGTCAGTGTGTAACTGTGTTCCTGGGTGTCAGTATATATCTTTGTTAGTTGGTGTCAGTGTATGTCTGTGTTACTTGGTGTAAGTGTGTGTCTGTGTTACTGGGTATCAGTGTATGTCTTTGTTACTTGGTGTAGGTGTGTGCCTGTGTTTCTGGGTATCAGTGTATGTCTTTGTTACTTTTTGTCAGTGTATGCCTTTGCTACTTGGTGTAAGTGTATGTCTTTGTTACTTGTTGTCAGTGTATGTCTTTGTTACTTGGTGTAAGTGTGTGTCTGTGTTACTGGATATCAGTGTATGTCTTTGATACTTGGTGTCAGTGTATGTCTTTGTTACTTGGTGTAAGTGTATGCCTTTGTGAGTTGGTATCAGTGTATGTCTTTGTTACTTGGTGTCAGTGGATGTCTTTGCTACTTGGTGTCTGTGTATGTCTTTGTTACTTGGTGTAAGTGTGTGTCTGTGTTACTGGATATCAGTGTATGTCTTTGTTACTTGGTGTCAGTGTATGTCTTTGTTACTTGGTGTAAGTGTATGTCTTTGTGAGTTGGTATCAGAGTATGTCTTTGTTACTTGGTGTCAGTGTATGTCTTTGATACTTGGTGTAAGTGTGTGTCTGTGTTACTGGGTATCAGTGTCTGTCTTTGTTACTTGGTGTAAGAGTGTGTCTGTGTTGCAGGGTATCAGTGTATGTCTTTGTTACTTGGTGTCAGTGTAGGACTCTGTTACTTGGTGTAAGTGTGTGTCTTACTTAACTTGGTGTAAGTGCATGTCTTTGTGACTTGGTGTAAGTGCATGTCTTTGTTACTTGGTGTCAGTGTATGTCTTTGTGACTTGGTATCAGTGTATGTATTTGTTACTTGGTGTCAGTGTATGTCTGTGTTACTTGGTGTCAGTGTATGTCTGTGTTACTGGGTATCAGTGTATGTCTTTGTTACTTGGTGTCAGTGTATGTCTTTGATACTTGGTGTCAGTGTATGTCTTTGATACTTGGTGTAAGTGTGTGTCTGTGTTACTGGGTATCAGTGTATGTCTTTGTTACTTGGTGTCAGTGTCGGACTCTGTTACTTGGTGCAAGTGTCTGTCTTTGTTACTTGGTGTAAGAGTGTGTCTTTCTTGCTGGGTATCAGTGTATGTCTTTGTGACTTGGTGTACGTGTATGTCTTTGTTACTTGGTGTCAGTGTATGCCTTTGTTGCTTGATGTAAGTGTATGTCTTTGTTACTTGGTGTCAGTGTATGTCTTTGATATTGGGGTAAGTGTGTGTCTGTGTTACTGGGCATCAGTGTCTGTCTTTGTTACTTGGTGAAAGTGTGTGTCTGTGTTACTGGGTATCAGTGTATGTCTTTGTTACTTGGTGTAAGTGCATGTCTTTGTTACTTGGTGTCAGTGTATGTCTTTGTACTTGGTGTAAGTGGATGTCTTTGTTAATTGGTGTCAGTGTATGTCTGTGTTACTGGGTGTCAGTGTGTATCTGTGTTCCTGGGTGTCAGTATATATCTTTGTTAGTTGGTGTCAGTGTATGTCTGTGTTACTTGGTGTAAGTGTGTGTCTGTGTTACTGGGTATCAGTGTATGTCTTTGTTACTTGGTGTATGTGTGTGCCTGTGTTACTGGGTATCAGTGTATGTCTTTGTTACTTTTTGTCAGTGTATGTCTTTGCTACTTGGTGTAAGTGTATGTCTTTGTTACTTGGTGTCAGTGTATGTCTTTGTTACTTGGTGTAAGTGTGTGTCTGTGTTACTGGATATCAGTGTATGTCTTTGTTACTTGGTGTCAGTGTATGTCTTTGTTACTTTGTGTAAGTGTATGTATTTGTGAGTTGGTATCAGTGTATGTCTTTGTTACTTGGTGTCAATGTATGTCTCTGCTACTTGGTGTCAGTGTATGTCTTTGTTACTTGGTGTAAGTGTGTGTCTGTGTTACTGGATATCAGTGTATGTCTTTGTTACTTAATGTCAGTGTATGTCTTTGTTACTTGGTGTAAGTGTATGTCTTTGTGAGTTGGTATCAGTGTATGTCTTTGTTACTTGGTGTCAGTGTATGTCTTTGATCCTTGGTGTAAGTGTGTGTCTGTGTTACTGGGTATCAGTGTATGTCTTTGTTACTTGGTGTCAGTGTAGGACTCTGTTACTTGGTGCAAGTGTGTGTCTTTCGTAACTTGGTGTAAGTGCATGTCTTTGTGACTTGGTGTAAGTGTATGTCTTTGTTACTTGGTGTCAGTGTATGTCTTTGTGACTTGGTATCAGTGTATGTATTTGTTACTTGGTGTCAGTGTATGTCTGTGTTACTTGGTGTCAGTGAGTGGCTGTTTTACTGGGTATCAGTGTCTGTCTTTGTTACTTGGTGTAAGAGTGTGTCTGTCTTGCTGGGTATCAGTGTATGTCTTTGTTACTTGGTGTCAGTGTAGGTCTGTGTTACTTGGTGTAAGTGTGTGTCTTTCTTACTTGGTGTAAGTGCATGTCTTTGTGACTTGGTGTACGTGTATGTCTTTGTTACTTGGTGTCAGTGTATGCCTTTGTTGCTTGATGTAAGTGTATGTCTTTGTTACTTGGTGTCAGTGTATGTCTTTGATACTTGGGGTAAGTGTGTGTCTGTGTTACTGGGCATCAGTGTCTGTCTTTGTTACTTGGTGAAAGTGTGTGTCTGTGTTACTGGGTACAGAGTACGTCTTTGTTAATTGGTGTCAGTGTATGTCTTTGTTACTTGGTGTAAGTGTGTGTCTTTGTTACTTGGTGTAAGTGTATGTCATTGTTACTGGGCGTCAGTGCATGTCTTTGTGACTTTGTGTAAGTGTGTGTCTGTGTTACTGGGTATCAGTGTCTGTCTTAGTTACTGGGTGAAAGTGTGAGTCTTTGTGAGCTGGTGTAAGTGTGTGTCTGTGTTACTGGCAATCAGTGTCTGTCTTTGTTACTTGGTGTAAGTGTGTGTCTGTGTTACTGGTTTTCAATGTATGTCTTTGTTACTTGGTGTCAGTGTATGTCTGTGTTACTTGGTGTAAGTGTGTGTCTTTGATACTTGGTGTAAGTGTATGTCTGTGTTACTTGGTGTAAGTGCATGTCTTTGTTACTTGGTGTAAGTGCATGTCTTTGTGACTTGGTGTAAGAGTATGTCTTTGTTACTTGGTGTCAGTGTATGTCTTTGATACTTGGTGTAATTGTGTGTCTGTGTTACTGGGTATCAGTGTCTGTCTTTGTTACTTGGTGTAAGTGTGTGTCTGTCTTGCTGGGTATCAGTGTATGTCTTTGTTACTTGGTGTCAGTGTAGGTCTGTGTTACTTGGTGTAAGTGTGTGTCTTTCTTACTTGTTGTAAGTGCATGTCTTTGTGACTTGCTGTACGTGTATGTCTTTGTTACTTGGTGTCAGTGTATGCCTTTGTTGCTTGATGTAAGTGTATGTCTTTGTTACTTGGTGTCAGTGTATGTCTTTGATACTTGGGGTACGTGTGTGTCTGTGTTACTGGGCATCAGTGTCTGTCTTTGTTACTTGTTGTAAGTGTGTGTCTGTGTTACTGGGTATCAGAGTATGTCTTTGTTACTTGGTGTCAGTGTATGTCTTTGTACTTGGTGTAAGTGGATGTCTTTGTTAATTGGTGTCAGTGTATGTCTGTGTTACTTGGTGTAAGTGTGTGTCTTTGTTACTGGGTATCAGTGTCTGTCTTTGTTACTTGGTGTAGGTGTGTGCCTGTGTTACTGGGTATCAGTGCATGTCTTTGTTACTTTTTGTCGGTGTATTTCTTTGCTACTTGGTGTCAGTGTATGTCTTTGTTACTTGGTGTATGTGTGTGTCTGTGTTACTGGATATCAGTGTATGTCTTTGTTACTTGGTGTCAGTGTATGTCTTTGTTACTTGGTGTAAGTGTATGTCTTTGTGAGTTGGTATCAGTGTATGTCTTTGTTACTTGGTGTCAGTGTATGTCTTTGATACTTGGTGTAAGAGTGTGTCTGTGTTACTGGGTATCAGTGTCTGTCTTTGTTACTTGGTGTAAGAGTGTGTCTGTGTTGCAGGGTATCAGTGTATGTCTTTGTTACTTGGTGTCAGTGTAGGACTCTGTTACTTGGTGTAAGTGTGTGTCTTTCTTAACTTGGTGCAAGTGCATGTCTTTGTGACTTGGTGTAAGTGTATGTCTTTGTTACTTGGTGTCAGTGTATGTCTTTGTGACTTGGTATCAGTGTATGTATTTGTTACTTGGTGTCAGTGAATGTCTGTGTTACTTGGTGTCAGTGTATGTCTGTGTTACTTGGTGTCAGTGTGTGTCTGTGTTACTGGGTGTCAGTGTGTGTCTGTCTTACTGGGTGTAACTGTGTATCTGTGTTACTGGGTATCAGTGTATGTATTTGTTACTTGGTGTCAGTGTATGTCTTTGATACTTGGTGTCATTGTATGTATTTGTCACTTGGTGTCAGTGTATGTCTGTGTTACTTGGTGTAAGTTTGTGTCTTTGTTACTTGGTGTCAGTGTATGTATTTGTTACTTGGTGTCAGTGTATGTCTGTGTTACTTGGTGTAAGTGTACGTCTTTGTTAATTGGTGTCAGTGTATGTCTTTGTTACTTGGTGTAAGTGTATGTCTTTGTTACTTGGTGTCAGTGTATGTCTTTGATACTTGGTGTAATTGTGTGTCTGTGTTACTGGGTATCAGTGTCTGTCTTTGTTACTTGGTGTAAGTGTGTGTCTGTCTTGCTGGGTATCAGTGTATGTCTTTGTTACTTGGTGTCAGTGTAGGTCTGTGTTACTTGGTGTAAATGTGTGTCTTTCGTACTTGTTGTAAGTGCATGTCTTTGTGACTTGCTGTACGTGTTTGTCTTTGTTACTTGGTGTCAGTGTATGCCTTTGTTGCTTGATGTAAGTGTACGTCTTTGTTACTTGGTGTCAGTGCATGTCTTTGATACTTGGGGTAAGTGTGTGTCTGTGTTACTGGGCATCAGTGTCTGTCTTTGTTACTTGTTGTAAGTGTGTGTCTGTGTTAATGGGTATCAGAGTATGTCTTTGTTACTTGGTGTCAGTGTATGTCTTTGTACTTGGTGTAAGTGGATGTCTTTGTTAATTGGTGTCAGTGTATGTCTGTGTTACTTGGTGTAAGTGTGTGTCTTTGTTACTGGGTATCAGTGTTTGTCTTTGTTACTTGGTGTAGGTGTGTGCCTGTGTTACTGGGTATCAGTGCATGTCTTTGTTACTTTTTGTCGGTGTATTTCTTTGCTACTTGGTGTCAGTGTATGTCTTTGTTACTTGGTGTATGTGTGTGTCTGTGTTACTGGATATCAGTGTATGTCTTTGTTACTTGGTGTCAGTGTATGTCTTTGTTACTTGGTGTAAGTGTATGTCTTTGTGAGTTGGTATCAGTGTATGTCTTTGTTACTTGGTGTCAGTGTATGTCTTTGATACTTGGTGTAAGTGTGTGTCTGTGTTACTGGGTATCAGTGTCTGTCTTTGTTACTTGGTGTAAGAGTGTGTCTGTGTTGCAGGGTATCAGTGTATGTCTTTGTTACTTGGTGTCAGTGTAGGACTCTGTTACTTGGTGTAAGTGTGTGTCTTTCTTAACTTGGTGCAAGTGCATGTCTTTGTGACTTGGTGTAAGTGTATGTCTTTGTTACTTGGTGTCAGTGTATGTCTTTGTGACTTGGTATCAGTGTATGTATTTGTTACTTGGTGTCAGTGAATGTCTGTGTTACTTGGTGTCAGTGTATGTCTGTGTTACTTGGTGTCAGTGTGTGTCTGTGTTACTGGGTGTCAGTGTGTGTCTGTCTTACTGGGTGTAAGTGTGTATCTGTGTTACTGGGTATCAGTGTATGTATTTGTTACTTGGTGTCAGTGTATGTCTTTGATACTTGGTGTCAGTGTATGTATTTGTCACTTGGTGTCAGTGTATGTCTGTGTTACTTGGTGTAAGTTTGTGTCTTTGTTACTTGGTGTCAGTGTATGTATTTGTTACTTGGTGTCAGTGTATGTCTGTGTTACTTGGTGTAAGTGTACGTCTTTGTTAATTGGTGTCAGTGTATGTCTTTGTTACTTGGTGTAAGTGTATGTCTTTGTTACTTGGTGTCAGTGTATGTCTTTGATACTTGGTGTAATTGTGTGTCTGTGTTACTGGGTATCAGTGTCTGTCTTTGTTACTTGGTGTAAGTGTGTGTCTGTCTTGCTGGGTATCAGTGTATGTCTTTGTTACTTGGTGTCAGTGTAGGTCTGTGTTACTTGGTGTAAGTGTGTGTCTTTCTTACTTGTTGTAAGTGCATGTCTTTGTGACTTGCTGTACGTGTATGTCTTTGTTACTTGGTGTCAGTGTATGCCTTTGTTGCTTGATGTAAGTGTATGTCTTTGTTACTTGGTGTCAGTGTATGTCTTTGATACTTGGGGTAAGTGTGTGTCTGTGTTACTGGGCATCAGTGTCTGTCTTTGTTACTTGTTGTAAGTGTGTGTCTGTGTTACTGGGTATCAGAGTATGTCTTTGTTACTTGGTGTCAGTGTATGTCTTTGTACTTGGTGTAAGTGGATGTCTTTGTTAATTGGTGTCAGTGTATGTCTGTGTTACTTGGTGTAAGTGTGTGTCTTTGTTACTGGGTATCAGCGTTTGTCTTTGTTACTTGGTGTAGGTGTGTGCCTGTGTTACTGGGTATCAGTGCATGTCTTTGTTACTTTTTGTCGGTGTATTTCTTTGCTACTTGGTGTCAGTGTATGTCTTTGTTACTTGGTGTATGTGTGTGTCTGTGTTACTGGATATCAGTGTATGTCTTTGTTACTTGGTGTCAGTGTATGTCTTTGTTACTTGGTGTAAGTGTATGTCTTTGTGAGTTGGTATCAGTGTATGTCTTTGTTACTTGGTGTCAGTGTATGTCTTTGATACTTGGTGTAAGTGTGTGTCTGTGTTACTGGGTATCAGTGTCTGTCTTTGTTACTTGGTGTAAGAGTGTGTCTGTGTTGCAGGGTATCAGTGTATGTCTTTGTTACTTGGTGTCAGTGTAGGACTCTGTTACTTGGTGTAAGTGTGTGTCTTTCTTAACTTGGTGCAAGTGCATGTCTTTGTGACTTGGTGTAAGTGTATGTCTTTGTTACTTGGTGTCAGTGTATGTCTTTGTGACTTGGTATCAGTGTATGTATTTGTTACTTGGTGTCAGTGAATGCCTGTGTTACTTGGTGTCAGTGTATGTCTGTGTTACTTGGTGTCAGTGTGTGTCTGTGTTACTGGGTGTCAGTGTGTGTCTGTCTTACTGGGTGTAAGTGTGTATCTGTGTTACTGGGTATCAGTGTATGTATTTGTTACTTGGTGTCAGTGTATGTCTTTGATACTTGGTGTCAGTGTATGTATTTGTCACTTGGTGTCAGTGTATGTCTGTGTTACTTGGTGTAAGTTTGTGTCTTTGTTACTTGGTGTCAGTGTATGTATTTGTTACTTGGTGTCAGTGTATGTCTGTGTTACTTGGTGTAAGTGTACGTCTTTGTTAATTGGTGTCAGTGTATGTCTTTGTTACTTGGTGTAAGTGTGTGTCTTTGTTACTTGGTGTAAGTGTATGTCTGTGTTACTTGGTGTAAGTGTATGTCTTTGTTACTTGGTGTCAGTGCATGTCTTTGTGACTTGGTGTAAGTGTATGTCTTTGTTACTTGGTGTCAGTGTAGGTCTTTGTTGCTGGAGTAAGTGTGTGTCTGTGTTACTGGCAATCAGTGTCTGTCTTTGTTACTTGGTGTAAGTGTGTGTCTGTGTTACTGGTTTTCAATGTATGTCTTTGTTACTTGGTGTCAGTGTATGTCTGTGTTACGTGGTGTAAGTGTGTGTCTTTGTTACTTGTTGTAAGTGTATGTCTGTGTTACTTGGTGTAAGTGTTTGTCTTTGTTACTTGGTGTCAGTGCATGTCTTTGTGACTTGGTGTAAGTGTATGTCTTTGTTACTTGGTGTCAGTGTATGTCTTTGATACTTGGTGTAATTGTGAGTCTGTGTTACTGGGTATCAGTGTCTGTCTTTGTTACTTGGTGTAATAGTGTGTCTGTCTTGCTGGGTATCATTGTATGTCTTTGTTACTTGGTGTCAGTGTAGGTCTGTGTTACTTGGTGTAAGTGTGTGTCTTTCTTACTTGGTGTAAGTGCATGTCTTTGTGACTTGGTGTACGTGTATGTCTTTGTTACTTGGTGTCAGTGTATGCCTTTGTTGCTTGATGTAAGTGTATGTCTTTGTTACTTGGTGTCAGTGTATGTCTTTGATACTTGGGGTAAGTGTGTGTCTGTGTTACTGGGCATCAGTGTCTGTCTTTGTTACTTGGTGAAAGTGTGTGTCTGTGTTACATGGTATCAGTGTATGTCTTTGTTACTTGGTGTAAGTGCATGTCTTTGTTACTTGGTGTCAGTGTATGTCTTTGTACTTGGTGTAAGTGGATGTCTTTGTTAATTGGTGTCAGTGTTTGTCTGTGTTACTGGGTGTCAGTGTGTATCTGTGTTCCTGGGTGTCAGTATATATCTTTGTTAGTTGGTGTCAGTGTATGTTTGTGTTACTTGGTGTAAGTGTGTGTCTGTGTTACTGGGTATCAGTGTATGTCTTTGTTACTTGGTGTAGGTGTGTGCCTGTGTTTCTGGGTATCAGTGTATGTCTTTGTTACTTTTTGTCAGTGTATGTCTTTGCTACTTGGTGTAAGTGTATGTCTTTGTTACTTGGTGTCAGTGTATGTCTTTGTTACTTGGTGTAAGTGTGTGTCTGTGTTACTGGATATCAGTGTATGTCTTTGTTACTTGGTGTCAGTGTATGTCTTTGTTACTTGGTGTAAGTGTATGCCTTTGTGAGTTGGTATCAGTGTATGTCTTTGTTACTTTTTGTCAGTGGATGTCTTTGCTACTTGGTGTCTGTGTATGTCTTTGTTACTTGGTGTAAGTGTCTGTCTGTGTTACTGGATATCAGTGTATGTCTTTGTTACTTGGTGTCAGTGTATGTCATTGTTACTTGGTGTAAGTGTATGTCTTTGTGAGTTGGTATCAGAGTATGTCTTTGTTACTTGGTGTCAGTGTATGTCTTTGATACTTGGTGTAAGTGTGTGTCTGTGTTACTGGGTATCAGTGTCTGTCTTTGTTACTTGGTGTAAGAGTGTGTCTGTGTTGCAGGGTATCAGTGTATGTCTTTGTTACTTGGTGTCAGTGTAGGACTCTGTTACTTGGTGTAACTGTGTGTCTTACTTAACTTGGTGTAAGTGCATGTCTTTGTGACTTGGTGTAAGTGTATGTCTTTGTTACTTTTTGTCAGTGTATGTCTTTGTGACTTGGTATCAGTGTATGTATTTGTTACTTGGTGTCAGTGTATGTCTGTGTTACTTGGTGTCAGTGTATGTCTGTGTTACTGGGTGTCAGTGTGTGTCTGTCTTACTGGGTGTAAGTGTGTGTCTGTGTTACTGGGTATCAGTGTATGTATTTGTTACTTGGTGTCAGTGTATGTCTTTGATACTTGGTGTCAGTGTATGTCTGTGTTACTTGGTGTAAGTTTGTGTCTTTGTTACTTGGTGTCAGTGTATGTATTTGTTACTTGGAGTCAGTGTATGTCTGTGTTACTTGGTGCAAGTGTACGTCTTTGTTAATTGGTGTCATTGTATGTCTTTTTTACTTGCTGTAAGTGTGTGTCTTTGTTACTTGGTGTCAGTGCATGTCTTTGTGACTTTGTGTAAGTGTGTGTCTGTGTTACTGGGTATCAGCGTCTGTCTTAGTTACTGGGTGAAAGTGTGTGTCTTTGTGAGATGGTGTAAGTGTGTGTCTGTGTTACTGGCAATCAGTGTCTGTCTTTGTTACTTGGTGTAAGTGTGTGTCTGTGTTACTGGTTTTCAATGTTTGTCTTTGTTACTTGGTGTCAGTGTATGTCCTGGTTACTTGATGTAAGTGTGTGTCTGTGTTACTGGGTATCAGTGTATGTCTTTGTTACTTGGTGTCAGAGTATGTCCGTGTTACTTGGTGTAAGTGTGTGTCTTTGTTACTTGGTGTAAGTGTATGTCTGTGTTACTTGGTGCAAGTGTGTGTCTGTGTTACTGGGTATCAGTGTATGTCTTTGTTACTTGGTGTAGGTGTGTGCCTGTGTTACTGGGTATCAGTGTATGTCTTTGTTACTTGGTGTAAGTGTATGTCTGTGTTACTTGGTGTCAGTGTATGTCTTTGTTACTTGGTGTAGGTGTGTGCCTGTGTTACTGGGTATCAGTGTATGTCTTTGTTACTTGGTGTCAATGTATGTCTTTGTTACTTGGTGTAAGTGTATGTCTTTGTTTCTTGGTGTCAGTGTATGTCTTTGTTACTTGGTGTCAGTATATGTCTTTGATACTTGGTGTAAGAGTGTGCCTGTGTTACTGGGTATCAGTGTATGTCTTTGTTACTTGGTGTCAGTGTATGTCTTCGTTACTTGGTGTCAGTATATGTCTGTGTTACTGGGTATCAGTGTATGTGTTTGTTACTTGTTGTAGGTGTGTGCCTGTGTTACTGGGTATCAGTGTATGTCTTTGTTACTTGGTGTCAGTGTATGTCTTTTTTACTTGGTGTAAGTGTATGTCTTTGTTACTTGGTGTCAGTGTATGTCTTTGTTACTTGGTGTAAGTGTGTGTCTGTGTTACTGGGTATCAGTGTCTGTCTTTGTTACTTGGTGTAAGAGTGTGTCTGTGTTGCAGGGTATCAGTGTATGTCTTTGTTACTTGGTGTCAGTGTAGGACTCTGTTACTTGGTGTAAGTGTGTGTCTTTCTTAACTTGGTGCAAGTGCATGTCTTTGTGACTTGGTGTAAGTGTATGTCTTTGTTACTTGGTGTCAGTGTATGTCTTTGTGACTTGGTATCAGTGTATGTATTTGTTACTTGGTGTCAGTGAATGTCTGTGTTACTTGGTGTCAGTGTATGTCTGTGTTACTTGGTGTCAGTGTGTGTCTGTGTTACTGGGTGTCAGTGTGTGTCTGTCTTACTGGGTGTAAGTGTGTATCTGTGTTACTGGGTATCAGTGTATGTATTTGTTACTTGGTGTCAGTGTATGTCTTTGATACTTGGTGTCAGTGTATGTATTTGTCACTTGGTGTCAGTGTATGTCTGTGTTACTTGGTGTAAGTTTGTGTCTTTGTTACTTGGTGTCAGTGTATGTATTTGTTACTTGGTGTCAGTGTATGTCTGTGTTACTTGGTGTAAGTGTACGTCTTTGTTAATTGGTGTCAGTGTATGTCTTTGTTACTTGGTGTAAGTGTGTGTCTTTGTTACTTGGTGTAAGTGTGTGTCTTTGTTACTTGGTGTAAGTGTATGTCTGTGTTACTTGGTGTAAGTGTATGTCTTTGTTACTTGGTGTCAGTGCATGTCTTTGTGACTTGGTGTAAGTGTATGTCTTTGTTACTTGGTGTCAGTGTAGGTCTTTGTTGCTGGAGTAAGTGTGTGTCTGTGTTACTGGCAATCAGTGTCTGTCTTTGTTACTTGGTGTAAGTGTGTGTCTGTGTTACTGGTTTTCAATGTATGTCTTTGTTACTTGGTGTCAGTGTATGTCTGTGTTACGTGGTGTAAGTGTGTGTCTTTGTTACTTGTTGTAAGTGTATGTCTGTGTTACTTGGTGTAAGTGTTTGTCTTTGTTACTTGGTGTCAGTGCATGTCTTTGTGACTTGGTGTAAGTGTATGTCTTTGTTACTTGGTGTCAGTGTATGTCTTTGATACTTGGTGTAATTGTGAGTCTGTGTTACTGGGTATCAGTGTCTGTCTTTGTTACTTGGTGTAATAGTGTGTCTGTCTTGCTGGGTATCATTGTATGTCTTTGTTACTTGGTGTCAGTGTAGGTCTGTGTTACTTGGTGTAAGTGTGTGTCTTTCTTACTTGGTGTAAGTGCATGTCTTTGTGACTTGGTGTACGTGTATGTCTTTGTTACTTGGTGTCAGTGTATGCCTTTGTTGCTTGATGTAAGTGTATGTCTTTGTTACTTGGTGTCAGTGTATGTCTTTGATACTTGGGGTAAGTGTGTGTCTGTGTTACTGGGCATCAGTGTCTGTCTTTGTTACTTGGTGAAAGTGTGTGTCTGTGTTACATGGTATCAGTGTATGTCTTTGTTACTTGGTGTAAGTGCATGTCTTTGTTACTTGGTGTCAGTGTATGTCTTTGTACTTGGTGTAAGTGGATGTCTTTGTTAATTGGTGTCAGTGTTTGTCTGTGTTACTGGGTGTCAGTGTGTATCTGTGTTCCTGGGTGTCAGTATATATCTTTGTTAGTTGGTGTCAGTGTATGTTTGTGTTACTTGGTGTAAGTGTGTGTCTGTGTTACTGGGTATCAGTGTATGTCTTTGTTACTTGGTGTAGGTGTGTGCCTGTGTTTCTGGGTATCAGTGTATGTCTTTGTTACTTTTTGTCAGTGTATGTCTTTGCTACTTGGTGTAAGTGTATGTCTTTGTTACTTGGTGTCAGTGTATGTCTTTGTTACTTGGTGTAAGTGTGTGTCTGTGTTACTGGATATCAGTGTATGTCTTTGTTACTTGGTGTCAGTGTATGTCTTTGTTACTTGGTGTAAGTGTATGCCTTTGTGAGTTGGTATCAGTGTATGTCTTTGTTACTTTTTGTCAGTGGATGTCTTTGCTACTTGGTGTCTGTGTATGTCTTTGTTACTTGGTGTAAGTGTCTGTCTGTGTTACTGGATATCAGTGTATGTCTTTGTTACTTGGTGTCAGTGTATGTCATTGTTACTTGGTGTAAGTGTATGTCTTTGTGAGTTGGTATCAGAGTATGTCTTTGTTACTTGGTGTCAGTGTATGTCTTTGATACTTGGTGTAAGTGTGTGTCTGTGTTACTGGGTATCAGTGTCTGTCTTTGTTACTTGGTGTAAGAGTGTGTCTGTGTTGCAGGGTATCAGTGTATGTCTTTGTTACTTGGTGTCAGTGTAGGACTCTGTTACTTGGTGTAACTGTGTGTCTTACTTAACTTGGTGTAAGTGCATGTCTTTGTGACTTGGTGTAAGTGTATGTCTTTATTACTTTTTGTCAGTGTATGTCTTTGTGACTTGGTATCAGTGTATGTATTTGTTACTTGGTGTCAGTGTATGTCTGTGTTACTTGGTGTCAGTGTATGTCTGTGTTACTGGGTGTCAGTGTGTGTCTGTCTTACTGGGTGTAAGTGTGTGTCTGTGTTACTGGGTATCAGTGTATGTATTTGTTACTTGGTGTCAGTGTATGTCTTTGATACTTGGTGTCAGTGTATGTCTGTGTTACTTGGTGTAAGTTTGTGTCTTTGTTACTTGGTGTCAGTGTATGTATTTGTTACTTGGTGTCAGTGTATGTCTGTGTTACTTGGTGCAAGTGTACGTCTTTGTTAATTGGTGTCATTGTATGTCTTTTTTACTTGCTGTAAGTGTGTGTCTTTGTTACTTGGTGTCAGTGCATGTCTTTGTGACTTTGTGTAAGTGTGTGTCTGTGTTACTGGGTATCAGCGTCTGTCTTAGTTACTGGGTGAAAGTGTGTGTCTTTGTGAGATGGTGTAAGTGTGTGTCTGTGTTACTGGCAATCAGTGTCTGTCTTTGTTACTTGGTGTAAGTGTGTGTCTGTGTTACTGGTTTTCAATGTTTGTCTTTGTTACTTGGTGTCAGTGTATGTCCTGGTTACTTGATGTAAATGTGTGTCTGTGTTACTGGGTATCAGTGTATGTCTTTGTTACTTGGTGTCAGAGTATGTCCGTGTTACTTGGTGTAAGTGTGTGTCTTTGTTACTTGGTGTAAGTGTATGTCTGTGTTACTTGGTGCAAGTGTGTGTCTGTGTTACTGGGTATCAGTGTATGTCTTTGTTACTTGGTGTAGGTGTGTGCCTGTGTTACTGGGTATCAGTGTATGTCTTTGTTACTTGGTGTAAGTGTATGTCTGTGTTACTTGGTGTCAGTGTATGTCTTTGTTACTTGGTGTAGGTGTGTGCCTGTGTTACTGGGTATCAGTGTATGTCTTTGTTACTTGGTGTCAATGTATGTCTTTGTTACTTGGTGTAAGTGTATGTCTTTGTTTCTTGGTGTCAGTGTATGTCTTTGTTACTTGGTGTCAGTATATGTCTTTGATACTTGGTGTAAGAGTGTGCCTGTGTTACTGGGTATCAGTGTATG
This sequence comes from Heterodontus francisci, assembly GCF_036365525.1. NCBI lineage: Eukaryota > Metazoa > Chordata > Chondrichthyes > Heterodontiformes > Heterodontidae > Heterodontus > Heterodontus francisci. Next base: position 1,208,251 of record NW_027140415.1, on the reverse strand, counting down.
TCTTCGTTACTTGGTGTCAGTATATGTCTGTGTTACTGGGTATCAGTGTATGTGTTTGTTACTTGTTGTAGGTGTGTGCCTGTGTTACTGGGTATCAGTGTATGTCTTTGTTACTTGGTGTCAGTGTATGTCTTTTTTACTTGGTGTAAGTGTATGTCTTTGTTACTTGGTGTCAGTGTATGTCTTTGTTACTTGGTGCAGGTGTGTGCCTGTGTTACTGGGTATCATTGTATGTCTTTGTTACTTGGTGTAAGTGTATGTCTTTGTTACTTGGTGTCAGTGTATGTCTTTGTTACTTGGTGTCAGTGTATGTCTTTGATACTTGGTGTAAGTGTGTGTCTGTGTTACTGGGTATCACTGTATGTCTTTGGTACTTGGTGTAGGTGTGTGCCTGTGTTACTGGGTATCAGTGTATGTCTTTGTTACTTGGTGTCAGTGTATGTCTTTGTTACTTGGTGTAAGTGTATGTCTTTGTTACTTGGTGTAAGTGTGTGTCTGTGTTACTGGGTATCTGTGTCTGTCTTTGTTACTTGGTGAAAGTGTGTGTCTGTGTTACTGGGTATCAGTGTATGTCTTTGTTACTTGGTGTAAGTGCATGTCTTTGTTACTTGGTGTCAGTGTATGTCTTTGTACTTGGTGTAAGTGGATGTCTTTGTTACTGGGTGTCAGTGTATGTCTTTGTGACTTGGTGTAAGTGTGTGTCTGTGTTACTGGGTATCAGTGTCTGTCTTTGTTACTTGGTGTAATTGTGTGTCTGTGTTACTGGGTATCAGTGTCTGTCTTTGTTACTGGGTGTCAGTGTGTGTCTTTGTGAGCTGGCTTACGTGTGTGTCTGTGTTACTGGGTGTCAGTTTCTGTCCTGGTTACTTGGTGTAAGTGTGTGTCTGTGTTACTGGGTATCAGTGTATGTCTTTGTTACTTGGTGTCAGAGTATGTCCGTGTTACTTGGTGTAAGTGTGTGTCTTTGTTACTTGGTGTAAGTGTATGTCTGTGTTACTTGGTGTAAGTGCATGTCTTTCTTACTTGGTGTCAGTGTAAGTCTTTGTGACTTGGTGTAAGTGTATGTCTTTGTTACTTGATGTCAGTGTATGTCTTTGTTACTTGGTGTAAGTGTATGTCTTTGTTACTTGGTGTCAGTGTATGTCTTTGATACTTGGTGTAAGTGTGTGTCTGTGTTACTGGGTATCAGTGTCTGTCTTTGTTACTTTGTGTAAGAGTGTGTCGGTGTTGCTGGGTATCAGTGTATGTCTTTGTTACTTGATGTCAGTGTAGGTCTGTGTTACTTGGTGTAAGTGTGTGTCTTTCTTACTTGGTGTAAGTGCATGTCTTTGTGACTTGGTGCAAGTGTATGTCTTTGTTACTTGGTGTCAGTGTATGTCTTTGTTACTTGGTGTAAGTGTATGTCTTTGTTACTTGGTGTCAGTGTATGTCTTTGATACTTGGTGTAAGTGTGTGTCTGTGTTACTGGGTATCTGTGTCTGTCTTTGTTACTTGGTAAAAGTGTGTGTCTGTGTTACTGGGTATCCGTGTATGTCTTTGTTACTTGGTGTAAGTGCATGCCTTTGTTACTTGTTGTCAGTGTAGGTCTTGGCACTTGGTGTAAGTGGATGTCTTTGTTACTTGGTGTCAGTGTGTGTCTTTGTTACTTGGTGTCAGTGTTTCTCTGTGTTACTGGCTTTCAGTGTGAATCTGTGTTCCTGGGTGTCAGTATATGTCTTTGTTACTTGGTGTCAGTGTATGTCTGTGTTACTTGGTGTAAGTGTGTGTCTGTGTTACTGGGTATCAGTGTATGTCTTTGTTACTTGGTGTAGGTGTGTGCCTGTGTTACTGGGTATCAGTGTATGTCTTTGTTACTTGGTGTCAGTGTATGTCTTTGTTACTTGGTGTAAGTGTATGTCTTTGTTACTTGGTGTAAGCGTGTGTCTGTGTTACTGGGTATCAGTGTATGTCTTTGATACTTGGTGTAAGTGTGTGTCTGTGTTACTGGGTATCAGTGTCTGTCTTTGTTACTTGGTGTCAGAGTGTGTCTGTGTTGCTGGGTATCAGTGTATGTCTTTGTTACTTGATGTCAGTGTAGGTCTGTGTTACTTGGTGTAAGTGTGTGTCTTTCTTACTTGGTGTAAGTGCATGTCTTTGTGTCTTGGTGTAAGAATATGTCTTTGTTACTTGGTATCAGTGTCTGTCTTTGTTACTTGGTGTAAGAGTGTATCTGTGTTGCTGGGTATCAGTGTATGTCTTTGTTACTTGGTGTCAGTGCAGGTCTGTGTTACTTGGTGTTGGTGTGTGTCTTTCTTACTTGGTGTAAGTGCATGTCTAAGTCACTTGGTGTAAGTGTATGTCTTTGTTACTTGGTGTCAGTGTATGTCTTTGTTACTTGGTGTCAGTGTATGTCTTTGATACTTGGTGTAAGTGTGAGTCTGTGTTACTGGGTATCAATGTCTGTCTTTGTTACTTGGTGAAAGTGTGCGTCTGTGTTACTGGGTATCAGTGTATGTCTTTGTTACTTGGTGTAAGTGCATGTATGTGTTACTTGGTGTCAGTGTATGTCTTTGTACTTGGTGTAAGTGGATGTCTTTGTTACTTGGTGTCAGTGTATGTCTGTGTTACTTGGTGTCAGTGTGTGTCTTTGTTACTTGGTGTCAGTGTATGTCTGTGTTACTTGGTGTAAGTGTGTATCTGTGTTCCTGGGTGTCAGTATATGTCTTTGTTACTTGGTGTAGGTGTGTGCCTGTGTTACTGGGTATCATTGTATGTCTTTGTTACTTGGTGTCAGTGTATGTCTTTGTTACTTGGTGGAAGTGCATGTCCTTGTTACTTGGTGTCAGTGTATGTCTTTGTTACTTGGTGTAAGTGTGTGTCTTTGTTACTGGGTATCAGTGTATGTCTGTGTTACTTGTTGTAAGTGTATGTCTTTGTTACTTGGTGTCAGTGTATGTCTTTGTTACTTGGTGTCAGTGTATGTCTTTGATACTTGGTGTAAGTGTCTGTCTGTGTTACTTGGTGTAAGTGTGTGTCTGTGTTACTGGGTATCAGTGTATGTCTTTGTTCCTTGGTGTAGGTGTGTGCCTGTGTTACTGGGTATCAGTGTATGTCTTTGTTACTTGGTGTCAGTGTATGTCTTTGTTACTTGGTGTAAGTGTATGTCTTTGTTACTTGGTGTCAGTGTATGTCTTTGTTACTTGGTGTCAGTGTATGTCTTTGATACTTGGTGTAAGTGTGTGTCTGTGTTACTGGGTATCTATGTCTGTCTTTCTTACTTGGTGAAAGTGTATGTCTGTGTTACTGGGTATCAGTGTATGTCTTTGTTACTTGGTGTAAGTGCATGTCTTTGTTACTTGGTGTCAGTGTATGTCTTTGTACTTGGTGTAAGTGGATGTCTTTGTTACTGGGTGTCAGTGTATGTCTTTGTGACTTGGTGTAAGTGTGTGTCTGTGTTACTGGGTATCAGTGTCTGTCTTTGTTACTTGGTGTAAGTGTGTGTCTGTGTTACTGGGTATCAGTGTCTGTCTTTGTTACTGGGTGTCAGTGTGTGTCTTTGTGAGCTGGCTTACGTGTGTGTCTGTGTATCTGGGTGTCAGTGTCTGTCCTGGTTACTTGGTGTAGGTGTGTGCCTGTGTTACTGGGTATCAGTGTATGTCTTTGTTACTTGGTGTCAGTTTATGTCTTTGTTACTTGGTGTAAGTGTATGTCTTTGTTACTTGGTGTCAGTGTATGTCTTTGTTACTTGGTGTAAGTGTGTGTCTGTGTTACTGGGTATCAGTGTATGTCTTTGATACTTGGTGTAAGTGTGTGTCTGTGTTACTGGGTATCAGTGTCTGTCTTTGTTACTTGGTGTAAGAGTGTGTCTGTGTTGCTGGGTATCAGTGTATGTCTTTGTTACTTGGTGTCAGTGTAGGTCTGTGTTACTTGGTGTCAGTGTATGTCTTAGATACTTGGTGTAAGTGTGTGTCTGTGTTACTGGGTATCTGTGTCTGTCTTTGTTACTTGGTGAAAGTGTGCGTCCGTGTTACTGGGTATCAGTGTATGTCTTTGTTACTTGGTGTAAGTGCATGTATTTGTTACTTGGTGTCAGTGTATGTCTTTGTACTTGGTGTAAGTGGATGTCTTTGTTACTTGGTGTCAGTGTATGTCTTTGTTACTTGGTGTAAGTGTATGTCTTTGTTACTTGGTGTCAGTGTATGTCTTTGTTACTTGGTGTCAGTGTATGTCTTTGATACATGGTGTAAGTGTGAGTCTGTGTTACTGGGTATCAGTGTCTGTCTTTGTTACTTGGTGTAAGTGTGCGTCCGTGTTACTGAGTATCAGTGTATGTCTTTGTTACTTGGTGTAAGTGGATGTCTTTGTTACTTGGTGTCAGTGTATGTCTGTGTTACTTGGTGTCAGTGCGTGTCTTTGTTACTTGGTGTCAGTGTATGTCTGTATTACTTGGTGTAAGTGTATGTCTTTGTTACTTGTCGTAAGTGCATGTATTTGTTACTTGGTGTCAGTGTATGTCTTTGTACTTGGTGTAAGTGGATGTCTTTGTTACTTGGTGTCAGTGTATGTCTGTGTTACTTGGTGTCAGTGTGTGTCTTTGTTACTTGGTGTCAGTGATTGTCTGTGTTGCTTGGTGTAAGTGTGTATCTGTGTTCCTGGGTGTCAGTCTATGTCTTTGTTACTTGGTGTAGGTGTGTGCCTGTGTTACTGGGTATCATTGTATGTCTTTGTTACTTGGTGTCAGTGTATGTCTTTGTTACTTGGTGTAAGTGTATGTCCTTGTTACTTGGTGTCAGTGTATGTCTTTGTTACTTGGTGTAAGTGTGTATCTTTGTAACTGGGTATCAGTGTATGTCTTTGATACTTGGTGTCAGTGTATGTCTTTGTTACTTGGTGTAAGTGTATGTCTTTGTTACTTGGTGTCAGTGTATGTATTTGTTACTTGGTGTCAATGTATGTCTGTGTTACTTGGTGTAAGTGTATGTCTTTGTTACTTGGTGTCAGTGTATGTCTTTGTTACTTGGTGTCAATGTATGTCTTTGATACTTGGTGTAAGTGTGTGTCTGTGTTACTTGGTGTAAGTGTGTGTCTGTGTTACTGGGTATCAGTGTATGTCTTTGTTCCTTGGTGTAGGTGTGTGCCTGTGTTACTGGGTATCAGTGTCTGTCTTTGTTACTTGGTGTCAGTGTATGTCTTTGTTACTTGGTGTAAGTGTATGTCTTTGTTACTTGGTGTCAGTGTATGTCTTTGATACTTGGTGTAAGTGTGTGTCTGTGTTACTGGGTATCAGTGTCTGTCTTTGTTACTTGGTGTAAGTGTGTGTCTGTGTTACTGGGTATCAGTGTCTGTCTTTGTTACTGGGTGTCAGTGTGTGTCTTTGTGAGCTGGCTTACGTGTGTGTCTGTGTTAATGGGTGTCAGTGTCTGTCCTGGTTACTTGGTGTAAGTGTGTGTTGTGTTACTGGGTATCAGTGCATGTCTTTGTTACTTGATGTCAGAGTATGTCCGTGTTACTTGGTGTAAGTGTGTGTCTTTGTTACTTGGTGTAAGTGTATGTCTGTGTTACTTGGTTTAAGTGCATGTCTTTGTTACTTGGTGTCAGTGTATGTCTTTGTGACTTGGTGTAAGTGTATGTCTTTGTGACTTGGTGCAAGTGTATATCTTTGTTACTTGGTGTCAGTGTATGTCTTTGTTACTTGGTGTAAGTGTATGTCTTTGTTACTTGGTGTCAGTGTATGTCTTAGATACTTGGTGTAAGTGTGTGTCTGTGTTACTGGGTATCTGTGTCTGTCTTTGTTACTTGGTGAAAGTGTGTGTCTGTGTGACTGGGTATCAGTGTATGTCTTTGTTACTTGGTGTAAGTGCATGTCTTTGTTACTTGGTGTCAGTGTATGTCTTTGTACTTGGTGTAAGTGGATGTCTTTGTTACTGGGTGTCAGTGTATGTCTTTGTGACTTGGTGTAAGTGTGTGTCTGTGTTACTGGGTATCAGTGTCTGTCTTTGTTACTTAGTGTAAATGTGTGTCTGTGTTACTGGTATCAGTGTCTGTCTTTGTTACTGGGTGTCAGTGTGTGTCTTTGTGAGCTGGCTTACGTGTGTGTCTGTGTTACTGGGTGTCAGTGTCTGTCCTGGTTACTTGGTGTAGGTGTGTGCCTGTGTTACTGGGTATCAGTGTATGCCTTTGTTACTTGGTGTCAGTTTATGTCTTTGTTACTTGGTGTAAGTGTATGTCTTTGTTACTTGGTGTCAGTGTATGTCTTTGCTACTTGGTGTGAGTGTGTGTCTGTGTTACTGGGTATCAGTGTCTGTCTTTGTTACTGGGTGTCAGTGTGTGTCTTTGTGAGCTGGCTTACGTGTGTGTCTGCGTAAATGGGTGTCAGTGTCTGTCCTGGTTACTTGGTGTAAGTGTGTGTTGTGTTACTGGGTATCAGTGTATGTCTTTGTTACTTGATGTCAGAGTATGTCTGTGTTACTTGGTGTAAGTGTACGTCTTTGTTAATTGGTGTCAGTGTATGTCTTTGTTACTTGGTGTAAGTGTGTGTCTTTGTTACTTGGTGTAAGTGTATGTCTGTGTTACTTGGTGTAAGTGTATGTCTTTGTTACTTCGTGTCAGTGCATGTCTTTGTGACTTGGTGTAATTGTATGTCTTTGTTACTTGGTGTCAGTGTATGTCTTTGTGAGCTGGAGTAAGTGTGTGTCTGTGTTACTGGCAATCAGTGTCTGTCTTTGTTACTTGGTGTAAGTGTGTGTCTGTGTTACTGGTTTTCAATGTATGTCTTTGTTACTTGGTGTCAGTGTATGTCTGTGTTACTTGGTGTAAGTGTGTGTCTTTGTTACTTGTTGTAAGTGTATGTCTGTGTTACTTGGTGTAAGTGTATGTCTTTGTTACTTGGTGTCAGTGCATGTCTTTGTGACGTGGTGTAAGTGTATGTCTTTGTTACTTGGTGTCAGTGTATGTCTTTGTTACTTGGTGTCAGTCTATGTCTTTGATACTTGGTGTAAGTGTCTGTCTGTGTTACTTGGTGTAAGTGTGTGTCTGTGCTACTGGGTATCAGTGTATGTCTTTGTTCCTTGGTGTAGGTGTGTGCCTGTGTTACTGGGTATCAGTGTATGTCTTTGTTACTTGGTGTCAGTGTATGTCTTTGTTACTTGGTGTAAGTGTATGTCTTTGTTACTTGGTGTCAGTGTATGTCTTTGTTACTTGGTGTCAGTGTATGTCTTTGATACTTGGTGTAAGTGTGTGTCTGTGTTACTGGGTATCTGTGTCTGTCTTTGTTACTTGGTGAAAGTGTGTGTCTGTGTTACTGGATATCAGTGTATGTCTTTGTTACTTGGTGTAAGTGCATGTCTTTGTTACTTGGTGTCAGTGTATGTCTTTGTACTTGGTGTAAGTGGATGTCTTTGTTACTGGGAGTCAGTGTATGTCTTTGTGACTTGGTGTAAGTGTGTGTCTGTGTTACTGGGTATCAGTGTCTGTCTTTGTTACTTGGTGTAAGTGTGTGTCTGTGTTACTGGGTATCAGTGTCTGTCTTTGTTACTGGGTGTCAGTGTGTGTCTTTGTGAGCTGGCTTACGTGTGTGTCTGTGTTACTGGGTGTCAGTGTCTGTCCTGGTTACTTGGTGTAGGTGTGTGCCTGTGTTACTGGGTATCAGTGTATGTCTTTGTTACTTGGTGTCAGTTTATGTCTTTGTTACTTGGTGTAAGTGTATGTCTTTGTTACTTGGTGTCAGTGTATGTCTTTGTTACTTGGTGTAAGTGTGTGTCTGTGTTACTGGGTATCAGTGTATGTCTTTGATACTTGGTGTAAGTGTGTGTCTGTGTTACTGGGTATCAGTGTCTGTCTTTGTTACTTGGTGTAAGAGTGTGTCTGTGTTGCTGGGTATCAGTGTATGTCTTTGTTACTTGGTGTCAGTGTAGGTCTGTGTTACTTGGTGTAAGTGTGTGTCTTTCTTACTTGGTGTAAGTGCATGTCTTTGTGACTTGGTGTAAGAGTATGTCTTTGTTACTTGTTATCAGTGTCTGTCTTTGTTACTTGGTGTAAGAGTGTATCTGTGTTGCTGGGTATCAGTGTATGTCTTTGTTACTTGGTGTCCGTGTAGGTCTGTGTTACTTGGTGTTGGTGTGTGTCTTTCTTACTTGGTGTAAGTGCATGTCTTTGTGACTTGGTGTAAGTGTATGTCTTTGTTACTTGGTGTCAGTGTATGTCTTTGTTACTTGGTGTCAGTGTATGTCTTTGATACATGGTGTAAGTGTGAGTCTGTGTTACTGGGTATCAG